>NC_053038.3:277275568-277920124 GCF_002575655.3 Aegilops tauschii subsp. strangulata | reverse complement strand
AAATGTATTACATCCAACAAGTTGCTCTCTTGTTCCATCTTACTGAAAACGAGGCTTTTCAGTCATTTTGCCCATGTGGTATGATTTGCATGTCTCAAGTGATTCAAAATCAAGTGAGTCCAAACGATCCATCTGCATGGAGTTTCTTCATGTATATACCAATAGACATGGCTCGCATGTCTCAATCTTTTCAAAAATGAGTTAGTCTAAAGATCCATCTACATGGAGCTTCTTCATGCGTTTTATACCAATATGACTCATATGGCAGTGCCACAAGTATGTGGTACTATCATTACCATTTTATATCTTTTGGCACGAACATGTGTATCACTGCGATCGAGATTCATTTTAGGTGCAAGACCATTGAAGGTATTATTCAAATAAACAGAGTAACCATTATTCTCCTTATATGAATAACCATATTGCGATAAACATAATCCAATCATGTTTATGCTCAACGCAAACACCAAATCTCGATGGTAGAGGGAGCATGCGATGCTTGATCACATCAACCATGGAAACACTTCCAACACATATCGTCATCTCACCTTTAGTTAGTCTCCATTTATTCCGCAGCTTTTATTTCGAGTTACTAACACTTAGTAACCGAACCGGCATCTAATACCCTGGTGCTGCTAGGAGTACTAGTAAAGTACACATTCATATAATGTATATCCAATATACTTCTGTCGACCTTGCCTGCCTTCTCGTCTACAAAGTATCTAGGGTAGTTCTGCTTCAGTGACCGCTCCCCTCATTACAGAAGCACTTAGTCTCGGGTTTGGGTTCAACCTTGGGATTCTCCACTAGACCAGCAAATGATTTGCTGTTTCATGAAGTATCCCTTTTGTCCTTGCCCTTCTAGAAACTAGTGGTTTTACTAACCATCAACAATTGATGCTCCTTCTTGATTTCTACTTTCGCAGTGTCAAACATCACGAGTTGCTCAAGGATCATCATGTCTATCCCTGATATGTTATAGTTCATCACGAAGCTCTAAGAGCTTGGTGGCAGTGACTATGGAGATCCATCACTATCTCATCTGGAAGATTAACTCCCACTCGATTCAAGCGATTGTGGCACCCAGACAATCTGAGCACATGCTCAACGATTGAGCTTTTCTCCCATAGTCTGCAGGCTTAAGAAACTTGTCAGAGGTCTCATACCTCTTGACGTGGGCACTAGTCTGAAATCCCAATTTCAGTCTTCGGAACATCTCATATGTTCTGCGACGTTTCAAAACCGTCTTTGGTGCCACAATTCTAAACCGTTAGCATTACACACTGAACTATCACGTAGTCATCAAAACGTGTATGTCAGATGTTTCGCAACATCCACAGACAACGCTGAGGTTCAGCACACCGAGCGGTGCATTAAGGACATAAGCCTTCTGTGCAGCAATGAGGACAATCCTCAGTTTACGGACCCAGTCCGCATAATTGCTACTATCAACTTTCAACTAAATTTTCTCTAGGAACATATCTTAAACAGTAGAACTAAAGCGTAAGCTATGACATAATTTGCAAAGACCTTTTTACTATGTTCATGATAATGAAGTTCATCTGATTATTTAATGAACTCCCACTCAGATAGACATCCCTCTAATCATCTAAGTGATACATGATCCGAGTCAAACTAGGCCGTGTCCGATCATCATGTGAGACGGACTAGTCATCATCGGTGAACATCTCCATGTTGATCGCATCTACTATACAACTCATGTTCGACCTTTCGATCTCTTGTGTTCCGAGGCCATGTCTGTACATGCTAGGCTCGTCAAGTCAACCTAAGTGTTTCGCATGTGTTCCGAACCCATGTCTGTACATGCTAGGCTCGTCAACACCCGTTGTATGCGAACGGTAGAATCTATCACACCCGATCATCACGTGGTGCTTCGAAACAACGAACCTTCGCAACGGTGCACAGTTAGGGGGAACACGTCTCTTGAAATTTTAGTGAGGGATCATCTTATTTATGCTACCGTCGTTCTAAGCAAATAAGATGTAAACATGACAAACATCACATGCAAATCATAAAGTGACGTGATATGGCCAATATCATCTTGCGCCTCTGATCTCCATCTTCGAGGCGCGGCATGATCACCTTTGTCACCGACATGACACCATGATCTCCATCATCATGATCTCCATCATCATGATCTTCATGAAGTTGTCTCGCCAACTATTACTTCTACTACTATGGCTAACGGTTAGCAATAAAGTAAAGTAATTACATGGCGTTTTCATTTACACGCACGTCATACAATAAATTAAGACAACTCCTATGGCTCCTGCCGGTTGTCATACTCATCGACATGCAAGTCGTGATTCCTATTACAAGAACATGATCAATCTCATACATCACATATATCATTCATCACATCCCTTTGGCCATATCACATCACATAGCATACCCTGCAAAAACAAGTTAGACGTTCTCTAATTGTTGTTGCATGTTTTACGTGGCTGCTATGGGATTCTAGCAAGAACGTTTCTTACCTACGCAAAAGCCACAACGTGATATGCCAATTTCTATTTACCCTTCATAAGGACCCTTTTCATCGAATCCGATCCGACTAAAGTGGGAGAGACAGACACCCGCTAGCCACCTTATGCAACTAGTGAATGTCAGTCGGTGGAACCTGTCTCACGTAAGAGTACGTGTAAGGTCGGTCCGGGCCGCTTCATCCCACGATGCCGTCGAATCAAGATAAGACTAGTAACGGCAAGTAAATTGACAACATCGACGCCCACAACTACTTTGTGTTCTACTCGTGCATAGAAACTACGCATAGACCTAGCTCTGATACCACTGTTGGGGAACGTAGCAGAAATTCAAAATTTTCTACGCATCACCAAGGTCAATCTATGGAGTTTACTAGCAATGAGAGGGAAGGAGTGCATCTACATACCCTTGTAGATCGCGAGCGGAAGCGTTCAAGAGAACGAGGTTGATGGAGTCGTACTCGTCGTGATGCAAATCACCGATGATCCTAGCGCCGAACGGACGGCACCTCCGCGTTCAACACACGTACGGAGCATCGACGTCTCCCCCTTCTTGATCCAGCAAGGGGGGAGGAGAGGTTGATGGAGATCCAGCAGCTCGACGGCGTGGTGGTGGAAGTAGCGGGATTCCAACAGGGCTTCGCCAAGCGCTGCGGGAGGAGGGAGATGTGTCACGGGAGGGAGAGGGAGGCGCCAGGGCTTAGGTTTTGCTTCCCTCCCTCCCCCCCACTATATATAGGGCCAAGGGAGAGGGGGGGCGCAGCCTTGGCCCTTCCTCCAAGGAAGGGTGCGGCCAGGGAGGAGTCCATCCTCCCCAAGGCACCTCGGAGGTGCCTTCCCCCTTTAGGACTCTTCCTTTCCCTTATCTCTTGGCGCATGGGCCTCTTGGGGCTGGTGCCCTTGGCCCATATAGGCCAAGGCGCACAACCCTACAGCCCATGTGCCCCCCCGGGGCTGGTGGACCCCCTTGGTGGACCCCCGAACCCCTTTCGGCACTCCTGGTACAATACCGATAATGCGCGAAACTTTTCCGGCGACCAAAATAAGACTTCCCATATATAAGTCTTTACCTCCGGACCATTCCGGAAATCCTCGTGATGTCTGGGATCTCATACGGGACTCCGAACAACTTTCGGGTTACCGCATACTAATATCTCTACAACCCTAGCGTCACCGAACCTTAAGTGTGTAGACCCTACGGGTTCGGGAGACACGCAGACATGACCGAGACGACTCTCCGGTCAATAACCAACAGCGGGATTTGGATACCCATGTTGGATCCCACACGCTCCTCGATGATCTCATCGGATGAACCACGATGTCGAGCATTGAATCAATCACGTATGCAATTCCCTTTGTCTATCGGTATGTTACTTGCCCGAGATTCGATCGTCGGTATCCTGATACCTTGTTCAATCTCGTTACCGGCAAGTCTCTTTACTCGTTCCATAACACATCATCCTGTGATCAACTCCTTGGTCACATTGTGCACATTATGATGATGTCCTACCGAGTGGGCCTAGAGATACCTCTCCGTTTACACAGAGTGACAAATCCCAGTCTCGATTCGTGCCAACCCAACAGACACTTTCAGAGATACCTGTAGTGCACCTTTATAGCCACCCAGTTACGTTGTGACGTTTGGTACACCCAAAGCATTCCTACGGTATCCAGGAGTTGCACAATCTCATGGTCTAAGGAAATGATACTTGACGTTAGAAAAGCTCTTAGCAAACGAACTACACGATCTTGTGCTAGGCTTAGGATTGGGTCTTGTCCATCACATCATTCTCCTAATGATGTGATCCCGTTATCAACGACATCCAATGTCCATGGTCAGGAAACCGTAACCATCTATTGATCAACGAGCTAGTCAACTAGAGGCTTACTAGGGACATGGTGTTGTCTATGTATCCACACATGTATCTGAGTTTCCTATCAATACAATTCTAGCATGGATAATAAACGATTATCATGAACAAGGAAATATAATAATAACCAATTTATTATTGCCTCTAGGGCATATTTCCAACACTTTGTGTGCAGGAGCTATTTACGTGGTGTTGCGTGGTTCCCATACTAGTTCGATAACCTTGGTCTCATCACTGAGGGAAATACCTACCATAGCTCTGCTGCATCATCCCTTCCTCTTCGGGGAAATACCGACGTAGTTCAAGCTGCATCAAATGGAACTTCTGGCGCCTTTTCCGGGGAGATATCATCAACGTCTACCAGGCTCCTAATCATATAATCTCATCTCCTTGCAATTTACATTATTTTCCATTTGCCTCTCATTTTCCTCTCCCACACTTCACAAAAATTTACCATTTTATTCACCCTCTATTTTGTTCGTCGTTTTCTCGTCAGATCTATTTTTCTGTATAACTTTGTTTTTCATCTTTTGTAGTTATGGATAGTTCTTCCTCTATTGCGTGCACCCCCGAGAACGAAGTTCTTAATTTCAAACAAATGGGAGGGGAGAATCTAAAAGATGCTTGTTACAGGATTTGTTCTTCTTTGTTGTTTTTATGTGGGCATAACCACTTGGTATGGATTCGTCCTTGATACGATTACCGGTGGTAATTTCTTGATGTGTCCTTCCCTAGATGCTTTTAATGCTATGGGAAATCTTGTGGGATCACCACCTCTTTTGGTTAACGAAACAACTTTAACTCTTGAGCATGTTGTGGAAAGACTAGAAGCTATTGAAAAGAAAATGCTTACCGAAGAACATACTGAAAACTTGGATAAAAAGATGCATAATTTTGTTACTAAATTTGGGTCAAAAGCGGGAGAAGTTTGTAACTTGTTAAAAGAAAAGGGGACTGTAATTCATGAAAGAATTGAAGAAAGCCCGTCTCGGATTGACAAACTGGAAGAAATCTTTAGTAATCTAAGCACGGCTTTTGCTTCCGCTAAAACTATCGAAAAAACTCCCTTAAACATTAGCAAGATTACTCAAGTTACTAAGAACAAGGGTGCAACTTCTAGTAATAATAATGGAGATCTTAAAATGATTAGTATTCACCCGAATTTTGTTGAAGTTGTAAGAGATCCCATTGATAAGGATGAATTCCTCAATTTTATGCCGAGAAGTTTTGCTATTTTACTTGCTACTTCTTCAAAGAAATATGATTGTGTGATTGAAGAGTTGGAGACCGAAGATGACAACATTTAGATCCATTCGCTTTATGCCTAGCTAGGGGCGTAAAACGATAGCACTTGTTGGGAGGCAACCCAATGAATGAAATTTATTTTTGTCTTTTTATTTCTGTTCTTGATTTTTTGCACAATTATGCTACTATTATGATTGCTTTTTTGTGTGTTTTAATTAGTGTTTGTGCCAAGCAAAGCCTTTGGGATCATGTTGGGTGATAGTTGATTTGATCTTGCTGGAAAACAAAAACTTTTGCGCTCACAAAAATAATTCTCATTTTTAACAGAATCATGATAAAATACTGATTCTTTTTGCAGATGATTAATATACAAATTTCTCACGTTGTCCTAATTTTCCAGAATTTTTGGAGTTACAGGAGTATTTGAAATATTCAGATTGCTACACATTGTTCTGTTTTTGACATATTCTGTTTTTCTTTGCGTTGTGTGCTTGTTTTGATGATTCTATTGTTTCCTTTGAATAGTTTTTTCCATAGAAAAGTTGGAATACAGTAGATATGATGCAAAAATAAAATATGAATGGGTTTGCAACATCACTTATAGTAGTGATTTACTTTATTATACTAACAGATCTGAGAAAAGTTTTGTTGAGTTTTGGGTGATTGAAGTTTTCATGTTTTGGGTGATGTTACGATGGATGAAGGAATAAGGATTAGCAAAAGGCTAAGCTTGGGGATGCCCGAGGCACCCAAGATAAGATTCAAGAAGTATCAAGCAACTAAGCTTGGGGATGCCCCCGAGTGGCATCCCCTCTTTCTTCTAACAACCATCGGTATTTTTCTTGATACTATATTTTTATTCGTCACATATTATGAGTTTTTCTTGGAGTGTCTTGTATGATATGAGTCTTTGCTTGTTTTTATTTTTAATTTTTAATAAGCATCCTTGCCGTACACACCTATTTTGGAGAGCCAAATTATGCTATGCTTGCTCCTATGCTTCACTTAAATTTTTAGAGCCTTGGAATTGCTCTAGTGCTTCACTTATATCTTTTTGAGCACGATGTGCTTTGTTATCTTTGAAGAAATTCTCTCATGCTTCACTTAGATTAATTTGAGACAAAGAAATATAATGATCATGTTCATCACTTATATTTGTTTGAGCTTATTAAAAGCAAAATATGAAACTAGTTGCAAAGTGATAGATATCCAAGAAGGATATAATAAAAAAATTCCATGAAGATCACTGGATAAAATAAACTTGATTCCTTGTAATAGTTTTGAGATATGATGACAGTGATATGTGAGTCATGTTGATGAGTAATTATGCTTTAGTAAGAATATTGGTGTTAAGGTTTGTGATTCTCTATGCAAGCACGAAAGACAATAGTTATGCAATGAAATTACATCCTACTTGTGGTGCATTATTTGGTGTTAGTTATGCTTAATGCTCGCTTATGAGATTTTTCGTTTCTTGGTTGGATGCTTCTCAATCTTTTGCTAGCCTTCATTTTCACTAAGTATGATCACTACTTGTGCATCCAAAATCCTTTAAACAAGTTTTTGCCACGTGAGTCCACTATACCTACATATATGCGGTATTCTTTTGCCATTCTAAGAAAATTTGTATGTGCCATCTCTAATTTTCAAAATAAATTTCACTTTTGTGTGCTCCTACCACCCATGAAACGGTAGGGGGTGGCTGATATATTTCCACGCTTGGTGTGTATTCTCAAGATGAGTGTTTATTCGCTTGTCATTGCATGAGAGTACGGCAAAGGTATTAGGGATGCCCAGTCCCGAAACGAAAAATGAATTTACTTTATGTTGTCAAATAATAAATTCCTTGGAAAGTGTTGGCATGGACGGCACCCGTGATTCGGTTAGCCGTGGAATGTGAATGTATGGTGGAAAAAGGAATAAACTTTATTTTTTTGTTTGGGAACCGCCTATGATATATCTAGGATGGAAAGTATTGGGAAGTACTCGATCATTTTTGTTGACAGGAAAAGCAGGCCACCCAAAATGTTTTTATCTCTATCTTTTTTGCTTTGAGCTCTGGCACCTCTACAAATCCCTACTTCCCTCCGTGAAGGGCCTTTCTATTTACTTTACGCAATTTTTATTTTTACTTGAGTCCCCGCCTTCTCTTATAAAGCACCAACTAAGGGGCACTATGATCGTACTTGAGCATTGGGTATAGCTAATATGCGAGTCTATTTCATGAATGGATCAATAATCGAGCATAATGGGCTAGGGATAACTTGCTTTAGCGTTGATATTTTGAAAGACATGGTTGCTTGTTGATATGCTTGAGTATTGAAATCTTCATGTCAAAACTAGACTATTGATTCGAATCATATAAAAGTCCAAATGTACATGCTACAAAGAAAAGAATGTGTGGTGAATATGTTAGGCAGCATTCCACATCAAATATTCTGTTTTTATCATTTACCTACTCGAGGACGAGAAGGAATTAAGCTTGCGGATGTTGATATGTCTCCAACGTATCTATAATTTTTTATTATTCCATGTTGTTATATTATCATTCTTGGATGTTTTACGATCATTTTACAATCATTTTATGTCATTTTTTGGGACTAACCTATTGACATAGTGCCTAGTGCCAGTTGCTATTTTTTTGCTTGTTTTTCACTTTGCAGAAAATCAATACCAAACGGAGTCCAAATGCAGCGAAACTTTTTGGTGATTTTTTCTAGACCAGAAGACACCTGTTGGGCCAAGAAAGTACCTGAGGGGAGCTCCGAGGTGGGCACAACCCACCAGGGTGCGCCTGGGGGCCTAGGCGCGCCCAGGCGGGTTGTGACCCTCGGTGGTCTCCCGTACCGCCTCTTTGCTCTATAAATACCCCAATATTCCAGAAACCCTAGGGGAGTCGACGAAAATCAATTCCAGCCACCACAAGTTCCAGAACCACCAGATCCAATCTTGACACCATCACGGAGGGGTTCATCATCCTCATTGGTGCCTCTCTGATGATGCGTGAGTAGTTCATTGTAGACCTACGGGTCCGTAGTTAGTAGCTAGATGGCTTCCTCTCTCTGTCTCTCTCTTGATTCTCAATACAATGGTCTCTTGGAGGTCTATTTGATGTAACTCTTTTTGAGCTGTGTTTGTTGGGATCAGATGAACTTTGATTTTATGATCAGATCTATGTTTTTATCCATGAAAGTTATTTGAGTCTTTTGATCTCTTATATGCATGATTAGTTATAGCCTCGTATTTCTTCTTTGAATCTTTGGTTTAGTTAGGCAGACTAGATCGATTTTTCTTTCCATGGGAAGAGGTGCTTTGTGATGGGTTCGATCTTACGGTGCTTTGATCCTAGTGACAGAAGGGGAACTGACACGTATGTATCATCGCTATTAAGGATAACAAGATGGGGTCTATTTCTACATAAATACATCTTTTCTACATCATGTCATCATTCTTATTGCATTACTCCGTTTCTCCATGAACTTAATACACTAGATGCATGCTGGATAGCGGTCGATGTGTGGAGTAATAGTAGTAGATGCACGCAGGAGTTCGTCTACTAATCTTGGACGTGATGCCTATATAAAGATCATTGCTTGGATATCATCATGATTATTTGAAGTTCTATCAATTGCCCAATAGTAATTTGTTTACCCACTGTATGCTATTTTTCTTGAGAGAAGCCACTAGTGAAATCTATGGCCCTCGGGTCTCTTCTTTATTATATCTGCCTTCTCAATCTATTTTTATTTGCTTTTATTTTCAGATCTATTAATCCAAAAATACAAAAATACCTTGCTGCAATTTTTATTTATTTATTTTATCTCGCGTTCCCGCGAGATCTATATTCCATTTTTAGGGTGAAAATGAATATTTTGCCTAGAAGAAAAATATTCCAAAGCAATTCGATGATGAATGAGAGGCTAGGAGAGGTTGTGGGAGGTGAGGAGGGTCACTTGGGTGAAAATCAAAACAATGCCTAAGTACTAGGTCCAAATGAATTAACTCAAAACTCATTTTAAAAGTGAAAGACAAATGGAAGTCATGATGGCAAAAACCAGGGTGTCACACGCCGGCAGTGGCTTCCCGTGGGCGCGGGCGCACCCCTTCAAGGGTTGGCGCCACCTTGGGCAGCAACGGCGACGCTTCCTCCCGTGGTGGGAGTTGTCGTGGATGGGGCAACCCTGGCGACGGAGGGAGGCGTGTGGCGATCGCCCGGCCACCGCGGCTGCGCTCCCACTCAGCGGACGCGTCCCCAGAGTTCATCGTGTGGTCGGAGAGGCTCGCGGGTATCTGGTTCCAGCTTCCGTGCTTCTTCGGGAGCGCGCTGCCGGCAGGGGGGGTGGCGGTCTCTGGCTGTAGGCCGACGGCTCCTCCAACAAGGCCTCATGGGTGGAGGTCGAGGTCACCGTCACCGGCAACGTGTTCCTGAACCACGGGTGGCAGCCGTTCGCCCGCGCGCAGGGCCTGTAGGCGAGGTGCACCCTCCACTTTAGGTATGACGGCGTCGCAACCCTCTATGTGAGGGTGTTCGGGGAAGACGGCCGGCGCGCGGGGTGCTTCCCGGAAAGTGACAGCGTGACGACAATGGTGATGACGACGACGGCCGAAGGGGTGGCGCCATCATCGGTGATCAGCTTGCCCTTGGCGACGGTCATGCCGCCTCCAGCAGCGGTGGCTCCTCCTCCCGGGAGAGCACCAGTGACGGTGACTATGCCAAGCCGCCGCGTTGCCAGGCTCAGACTGGGGAGGGTGACGACCCACGTCGCCGCCATGCCCCGGTGAAGCAGGAGGAGGACTCTGAATGAGTCCAAGCACTGCTGGAGCCAGGCCTCGGGAGCTACTGTAGTCGAGCAGCTTGCTTTTCTTTCTTTCTTCCTCCTGCAAAAGAAGTAGAAGGCCCTGCCGGGGCATGTAATGAACTATGGCGCTTGCGCCGTTATGTTATCGTTTTTATGTTGCATTGTGATACCCGCGTTGCTGTTGATTGTGGCCGAGGCGACTTAGCTTGGTGTTCTTGTGGTGCTCTCCCCTGTCACGAGAGTGTGCCTTGCCGCGAGGAGACTCGGAAGTCGCTGAGCCTCAGGGGGCACCCTGCAGCTGTAGGATTAGGAAAACTGTGGCGGCGTCGTGCCCGTGGGCTCGTTTGAGAGCGTCGTGCGAGGACGAAGATGACAAAAGGCCAGGGTACTGAGGCTTTGGCGAGGTGTGTTCGCGGGCGGGCCCGAGCGCAGACACTTGCCCAGCCCCCACGCGTGGGACGCGCGAGGAGGAGTGATGGGCAACTGCCACTCCCCGTTAGGCAAGACCTGAAAAGAGCGAATGACGCAAGGAGAAGAAAATTCTCAACCCTCAAACGGAGACGTGAAAAACTTCAAATTCCATTTAAGAAGTTGCAAGCCAGTTACAGAAAAGCAAGCAAAAGAACAGCCGCGTCCGGCACCTATACTAGTCTTCTTGTCTTCCCACCAGCGCGGAGCATGGGGCCTCCACTAGGACGTGGGCGGGAGCCCCCGTGAGGCCCAGCGGCGCTCAGGAGACTCCGGGGCATGTACAGCCCCAACTCATTATTACGTGAGAGTGTCACGAGCGGAGATCTTGATCACGTATAGAACTTCCGAAGGTGCTGGATGTTCCAAGCGTTCTGGATGGGGACCCCGTCCTGCGTCTCCAGGTGCGTGGCGCCAGGCTTGGAGACACGGGCGATCCTGAATGGGCCCTCCCACATGGGCGAGAGCTTGTGAAGCCCCTCCCTAGAGAGCACCCGCCTCAGGACGAGGTCACCCACCTCGAGGGTCCTGGAGCAGACGCTACGGTAGTGGTACCGCCGCAGCGCCTGCTGGTACCTCGCTGCACGGAGTGAGGCTTGGCGACGACTTTCCTCCCCCAACACGAGGTCCATCCCCCGCGAGGCGTCCTGACGCACCTCTTCAAATGCCAAGACCCGCGGGGAGTGATGCTTGACCTCGTGAGGGAGGACCACCTTGGCTCTGTAGACAAGGAAGAATGGGGTCTCGCCCGTTGGCTTGGTCGCCATGGTCGGATAGTCCATAGCATGGACTAGAGCTCATCGAGCCAACCCCTGCTGCCTGCCTCGAGTTTCTTCTTGAAGCTCCTCGCCTTGAGGCCCCTCAGGACCTCAGTGTTGGCATGCTCGGCCTGGCCATTGCTCTACGGGTGTGCCACTGAAGCATAGCATATCTGTGTTCCAAGGTTAGCACAATATGTTTTGAAAACGTTGCTCGTGAACTGAGAGCAATTGTCGGTGATGATGCGGTTGGGAACCCCGAAGCGGCTCACAAGACTCTTGATGAACTTGACCACCGAGCTAGCTGGGATGGTGCAGACGGCTTCCTCCTCTGCCCACTTGGTGAAATTTTCGACGGCGACGTAGAGGTAGCGGTAGCCCTCGGGCGCTCGAGGGAATGGGCCCAGGATGTCCAACCCCCAGACCACGAATGGCCACGAGAGCAGGATGGTCTGGAGGCCTTGAGCGGGCTGGTGGATCTGCTTGGCATGGAACTGACAGGCCTCACAAGATCTTACCAATTCAGTGGCATCATTGATCTCCGTGGGCCAGTAGAATCCGTTGTGGAATGCCCTACCCACGAGGGTGCGGGATGAGGAGTGATGCCCGCAGTCCCCACCATGTATGTTGGCCAGCAGCTTGCACCCTTGTTCCTTGGAGATGCATCATAGAGAAACGTCATTTTGGCGCCTCCGGTAGAGCTCACCGTCCCAGATGCAGTGCGCGGTGGCCTGCCGGGCCACACACTCTGCATCTTCTTCCTTCTCCGGCAAGGTGCGTCGAAGCAAGTACGCCTTGAATTCCTCAGTCCAGCACCCATCCTTAGGCTCGAGCGTGAGAAGCAGGCGGGCTCCCAAGGTTGGGCCGCAGGCCGGGGCACCCGAGGGAGCTGCCGAGAGCAACTCCTCCTAAGACAGCGCCGGTCCTACAGTGGGGGAGCTGCTGATGGCTTGAAGAGTCGTTCCTTGAAGAAGCCAGGGTCCTGTGGGTGGCGCCGGGACACCCTTTTGGCGTTTTCCTCCGTCTCCTTGTTCGTGCCGCGTTGTACGTGTTGCAATTCCAAGCCTAAGAATTGTTTCTCAATTTTGTGTATCTCCTCAAGGTATGCCTCCATGTGCTCGTCCTTCGGCTTGTGCGCCTTGTTAGAGAAGTTGACGACGAGCTGGGTGTCGCCCCTGATGGTGAGGCGCCTGACCCCGAGTGCCGCCATAGCCTTGAGGCCAGCGATCAGGCCCTCCTACTCAGTGATGTTGTTGGAGACCTTCTCGCCATGCTGGAAGCAGAGTTGCACGACGTAGTAGAGCTTGTCCTGGGTAGGTGAGATGAGCACGGCTCCAGCCCCCACGCCTTGGCGTGCAAACGTGCCATCGAAGTACATGACCCAGCCGTCTGGGGCCTCGTCTCTGGCGCGAGAGAATGGTCCTCGACCACTCCTCGGCTAGGGGCGTCAGTCCATTCCGCCACAAAGTCAGCGAGGGCCGCACCCTTGATGACTCTTGTGGTGTTGAACTCCAGCTGGAACGCCTGCAGTTCGATGTTCCATTCGGCGACCCTTCCGGTAGTGTTGCGGCTCCGGAGCACCCTCTCCAAGGGGTAGGCTGAGACGACATTAATGGGGTGTCCTTGGAAGTAGTGACGTAGTTTCTTGGAGGTAACGAGGAGTGCGAGTAGGAGCTTCTGTGGCATGGGGTAGCACGCCCGCGCGTTGTGCAGCACCGTGTTGACGAAATACACGGGATGTCTGACGAGGGAGAAGGCATCGGCGGGGTCTTGTCCCTCCAAAGGCGGGGGATTCTCAGGAGCTTTGTCGTCTGGTGCGCCAGTCGCGGTCTCAGGAGCGCCATCCTTTGGAGCCCTATCACCTGGTGGGGTGGTCAAAGCCTCAGGAGCACCGTCCTGAGGTCGTGGCGCCTCGATTGGGTGTGGGGCACCACGCCACAAACCCTTAACTGCACGCTCTTCCTGGACCGCCACGAGCGCCGCATTGGCTGAGTGAGGCGTGACGGCCAGGTAATGCACCAGGGGTCCTAGAGGGCGAGGCGCTACCATCACCGGCGGGCTGGTGAGGTACTTCTTGAGGTCTTGGAAAGCCGCTTCAGCCTCCGGAGTCCACTCAAACGGGCCCTTCTTCTTCATCAGCTTGAAGAACGGAAGGGCACATTCGCCCAGCTTGGAGATGAAGCGCCCTAGTGAGGTTACGCAGCCTGCTAGCTTCTGCATCTCTTTGAGGGTTTGCGGCCTTGATCTTCTCTGGGTTGGCCTCGATCCCTCTGTGCGACACCAGAAAACCCAGCAGCTTGCCGGACGGGACTCCGAAAACGCAATACTCCGGATTGATCTGCAAGTTCACCTTGCACAGGCTGGCAAATGTCTCCTCCAGAACTTCGACAAGTGTTCTCGCCTCCCGAGATTTGACCATTATGTCGTCAACGTATGCCTTGGCGTTCCTCCCGAGCTGCTGGCCCAAATCGGTGTGCATCAGTCACTGGAAGGTTGCTCCAGCATTGCACAATGCGAACGGCATGCAGGTGTAGCAGTACACCCCTGCACCTCCATCTTGATATGGTGATAGCTTGAGAAGGCGTCCAGGAAGCACAACAAATCGCACTCGGCGGTGGAGTCGACGATCTGGTCGATGCGTGGAAGAGGGAAAGGGTCTTGAGGACAAGCTTTGTTGAGGCACATAAAATCGACGCACATGCACTCCTTCCCGCCCTTCTTGGGGACGATAATCGGGTTTGCCAGCCAGTCCAGATGCCGCACCTCCCGAATAACGCCGGCTTCTTGCAATTTACGGGTCTCCTGGACGATTAACGACTTCTTCTCCGCGGCTTCCCGCCATGCATTTTGCTTTATGTGTCACGCGTTGGGGCACACCATCAGGTGGTGCTCGATCACCCCTCGTGGAATGCCGACCAGGTCTGTCGCCTCCCACGCAAACACGTCCTTGTTCGCACGGAGGAAGCTGACCAGCGCCTCTTCCTAGTCCGGGGGGAAGCCGGCGCCTATGGTGAAGGTAGGGCCCAATCCCCCATCCTCATCGAACGGTAGCTGCTTTGTCTTGGCCCGATCTTGAGAAAACAACTGCTTCTTCTTTGCTGGCGCGGCCTCCGGGCCCTCCGGAGCACCCCCACGCTTGGCCGCGTGGCCGCCGCGGCCTTGAAAGCGAGCCTGATGGCCACGAGCGCGTCCCTAGTGTCCCCCGCCACGGTGAGGACACCGCTGCTTCCAGGCATCTTCATGATGTTGTAGCCGGTGTGAGTTGCCGCCATGAATTTGGCGAGGGCCGGGTACCCAAGAATGGCGTTGTATGGGAGCCCAATGCAGGCAACGTCGAAGTTGATGAGCTCGATGCAGTAGTTGTCGCGCGTACCGAAGGTGATGGGGAGGCTGATCTGCCCCAGGGGACAGGTGGAACCGTCGACAACCCCAGAGAAGGGCTTGGTGGGGAGGAGCCGACCATGAGGCACATGAAGCATGCCGAATGCCCCCACGGAGAGGACGTTGAGGCCAGCGCTGCCGTCGATGAGGTTCCTGGTGACCGCTACGTTGCAGATAGAGGGGTGCACAGCATAGGAAGCGCGCCGGCGCTGGCCGTGGTCTTGGGATGATCCCTGGAGTCAAAGGTGAGGTCGGCCTTGGGCGCCGCCCAGCCTATAGGGCCCGCCCCCCTCTGCGACTGGGGGCCCCCATCTGGCAAAAGAACTGCTTGACGTGGCAGCCTGAGACCAGCGCTTGCGACCCGCCGAGGATAGCCGCGACGGCGTGGGGCCCCGGCACCGCGAAGGCGTGATGAACAGGCCGCGCAGCTCTTCCCAGGAGGCCACGGAGGACTCCGAGAGGTTGAGGAGCCAGGCACGGGGCACACCCATAAACGCCATAGGGAGCCAATTTGCCATGACCTTGTCTTCGCCGCCGACCGCATAGATGGCTTCCGCATACACCTGGATGAACTCCCAGGGGTCTGCCGTGACATCATATCGCGACGGCGGCTCCGACCTGAACTTCGGCAGCCATTGCACTCACCGCAAGGCGGGGGAGAAAGCTCGGATGCCCGAGATGCCCCCAAACACGCCTGGCGGCCCGGCGGGTGGAGCGACACCTGCCATGGGAACCAAGTGGCGGGGGCGGAGCCAGGCTGGCGAGGAGGCAACCGTTTGACACACCCCTACCTGGCGCGCCAAATGTCGGATTTAGGGGTCCGCAGACCCAAGAAACGTTCGAACTCAGGGGCGTGTGTGAAGAACTCAACCTCTCCAGCCAACCAACTTGTCGCTCTCATGGCCTAGCTTGATGAACGGAAAAAGGAAAGTGACTCCGCAGTTTAACCAGGTTCGGGCCACCTTACGGTGTAAGACCCTACTCCTACTTTGGGGTGGATTAGCCTCGCAAGGGGCTGAGGATGAACTAGTATAGAGGAAGAACAACCTCAGGTGGTCTGTTCTTGTGTGAGGGTTCGGTGTCTGGATCCCCTCCTACGGTGGTGGCTAAGCTATATTTATAGTGGCCTTGGTTCTCTTCCTCCAAAGCAAAGGCGGGAAGGATCCCGCAGTGGCCAAGTTTGAAGGGAGACAAGTAGTACATCTTATCCTGACGAAAGGTGGTCTTCGCCTGCAAAGCCTCTTCTCGTGACGTCGTGGTGGGCTCGGCGATGACATTGGTCCTGCCGTCCTGGCGGTCTTGGTCTCCTTGCACCGGAATGGAAACCTTTGGCTGAGTCCTCGGGACCCTGCGGCTGTGCTTGCCTCCTTAGCACCAAAGAGGAAACCTGCTGTTGTGCGCCCGCTGGCGCCCGCCTGGCCTTGGTCATCATGGTTTGCGTCACCCAAACCTCATGAAGTAGGCGCTTGCATAGGAATCTCCGCTACTCTAGAGGCCGCCTGGGGAGGCCGCTCCCTCCGGACGTCTTGGTGTCATCCGCCTTGCGAGGCTTGGCCCCTCGCGAGGGTCTTGTCTTGTCAATTCTGAAGATGGGTCGTACCAGGCCATTGATCGAGCTACGCCGTGGGCCACAGGCAGGCAAGTCTGGATACCCTGGTTCCCAGAACGCCAACAGGTCCGGTAGTACACTACGAGTCGTGAACCTCCGTGTGGGATTATTGATCATTTTGTGAGTCATATTTGCCACATCAAAGTCGTGAAATGGTTATTTATAGCATTACTCAACCCTTTCATACATACATGTTTGGGCCACATGCATGCATTGGTGGTCCTCTCGGACACTCTCCCTCGTGCGGTTATCAGCGATGTGCCCATTCGTTAGCCCGCAAAGGTTTTCAGTTTCCATCGACAACGGGAGGCATTTGACCAAAAGGTGGATTCATCTTGGCATGTGTGTGGTGTGGATCATTGTGAGATTCCATATCAAAGTTCGAGCACGTGCGTACACAACGTCCCACCGACTTGAAGTGAGGGGGCAACACACATCGTGGTGTAGTGTCTTTCTGGTTTGCGAAGCATGTGCCACGTCAAAGTTGTGCATTGGGTATTCAAACATCACATAACACACGAGTGCATGCACGTGGTGGTTTTGTTCTGTGACATCACTCGCGTGTGCCTCTCTCTTTGGGCCCACGAGGTTGTCGTCGACCAGTTGAACGTACCACGAGAGAGAGGTTAATTTGACCAACAAGGATGTTTATTTTTTGGTTTGTGTTACGTATATGCATGATAGGATTATGTACATGTCAAAGAGGGGGCAACAAGAATACTCTATATATATGCGTGACATAACCTCGCTCCATGTGGGGACTTTCCGGTTCTTGAGGCAGGTGCCACATCAAAGTTGTACATTATGTTGGTATTCAAACATCACGCAATACCATGCAGGCGGTGGTTGCCCTATAGGAACTCACTCGCGTGTGGCGCTTCATCCGTGGGCATGCGAGGTTGTCCTCCATCAATTTGACTCAACGAGAGAGAGGTTAATTTGACCATCGATGAATGATTCTTTTTTGGTTTGTGCTATACAGTAGAAGTACATATGTACCACGCGTCGAGAATGGGGGCGTACATATTGCACATACCACGCATCATGAACCTCGCGCTCTATGCGGGGACTTTTCGGTTTCCTATATATGTGGTGCCACATCAATGTTGTGCATTGTGTATTCAAACATCATACAAACACCTCTTTAGGCCACATGAAGACGGTGGTACGCAATCCTATATAGGATGATCACTCGCGTGCGATGTACGCTTCACTTCTGTGCTGGGCCGCGAGTTTGTCGTCCATCACTTTGACCCAGCGAGAGAGAGGTACGTTTGACGAACAAGGAGGATTAATTCTTTTAGGGACTATGTTACTAGGTGTATAGTACATGTCGAAGGGGGGTGACCATCATATATATATATATGATAGCACTATTCCAATCCAGCAAACCCCACTAAAATAACTCTTGACAAGAGTAAAAGCATTGGCAATATAATCATCACAAAATTAAGGATATCACCACATTAACCTGTGGGTCGGGCCGGCAGTTCAGAAGTTCGGGAGGGGTTCTGTCGGGCCCTTATAGGGGCGCTGTGATCCAAATAAGGGCCCGACAGCACGCCTCCGGCCTGCTCTAATCCTGGGATTGGAATAGTTATTTGGACCACAGCAGCCCCTATAAGGACCCGACAGAACCCCTCCCGAACTTCTGAACTGCCGGCCCGACCCACAGGTTAATGTGGTGATATCCTTAATTTTGTGATGATTATATTGCCAATGCTTTTACTCTTGTCGAGAGTTATTTTAGTGGGGTTGCAAATCCCAGTTTGTTGGATCAAGGACCTGATCTATTTTATGTGACTTATCTAGATGGTGTTGATTGTATTAAACTGTTAATTTGGATTAACTTGGGTCAAGCTCAAGAAGTTGTGCCTGCAATAGTTGCTTGTTTCCATTGTGTGCAGGTTCCAGTGAGTGCGGTGGTGGTCGACAACGAGGATGGTTGGCATAAGGCTTGAAGAGCTAAGATGTGACCATGGACGTTGTGCGGGATCGTGCGGCTCAAAGCAACGCGCGTGTTTTGGATAAGGACTATATGGAGGCAAACGAGAAGACCATGTCAAGTGAAGGTTATTTTGGTATGTTTACCAAAATCCACTAAGAAGCAAACAAGGAGAGTGATTGTTGGTTTTGCTTAAGAGTGGTAAATGTTATTTACAAGTAGCCAAGTTAAAATGGCTATTTTTTTAGTGTTTTGGGCTTGGCCCATTTGGTGGGAGCCATGGCCCATTCGATGTTGGTGGAAGGCAGCTTCTGCCTTATATGTGCGCTACTAGGTTTTCCCTATGTCGGTAGTCGCCGACGAGCAGAGACACGGAGCAGCCACCGCACATTTGAGAGAGAGCTTCCCGTATGGGATTTGGCCTGTGTGAGAGAGGCTCGTAACTCCAGAAATCTGAGAAATAAAACCTCAAATTATTCACAACCTTGCTATTGTTGAGGTCTGCTGTTTGTCCTTACAAATCTCGTTTTTCTGTTGTACTAATTTTGTCCCTGCGATTCCTTGGCTATAATGGGGTTTCCGTGATGGGAAATCATGTATAAATTCATATGCATCCATCCCTAGCCTTAAATCCGGTTGTTGTTCAATTTATTCAGGGTTTCCTGAGGATGGCGCAAGATTTTATCTTTGTTGATTTATTTTGTGCGAGTTCATACTGAGTTCTTCCTCTTTCTGGTTTCAGTTTGGGGTCGCTGTATTTCTAGCATATTTCTTGGCGTTCTCTGTCGAACGGAAGAGCATCTGCTGATGCTACTGGCTCGCTCCCTTCTATATTTCTGCTTGGTGTAATTGTCTAGGGTTTCAGTTCATCTTCAGCTATCTGTCGTTCGTCTTCAGGATAGCAGAGTTGGTCAGCCCAAATCGGTAGAACTAAAATCGTGGATTTCAGTTTGTTGCTAGTCTTGCTGCTGTATGCGCTATAGGTGACTAGAGTTTCTAACAAGTAATATCAGCTCGAGGCAGTGTAGTTCTTCTCCATTGAAACAATATTCTGCTTGTACGTGCAAGTTAAGTACTAGTGTTTTATACCAGTACGTGTTACTAGTTTGGGTTAAGTAGAATGTCCCATTTAATTACCCTAAGCTTGCCGTGTAATCTCCTTGTCTAATCAAGCACTAGTATTTATTTCTAGTACACTTTTCTAGTGTTTCTTATTCTATGGGATCTCAAGCCAAGCCTTGAGAATTTGTTGGACTAGCTTCAGACTGTTTTGACACGCAGATTTTGTTTCCGCTGCGTATTCCGCTATTCCAAGCATCTTAGGTTTTCCATAACTGTGGTGCAGAATATTTAGGAGGTTAAATTTTCGAGGTCGTCATTCAACCCCCCTTCTGACTCCCGGCATCTGATCCTACAATTGGTACCAGAGCCCGGTTGGCACATCTGTAGCCTTAACCAGCTTTTGAGCCACGGAGTCATTTGCGAACCCGTCGTGTCCTCGTTGTTCTCTGGGAGTGACTGGCCGTTTTGGAAGTCTCGCATGAAAACTTTTCTTGAAGCTCAAAGCTATGCAATATGGCAAATTGTTGTACGAGATTTTGCAATACCTGCTCGTGTTGCTCCTGGGAATGTAGTTGATGTTGAAAATAATTCCAAAGCTATTAACATTCTCTTGTCAGGTTTGGATAGCAGAGAGCATGAGCGTGTTGCACACCTAGACACTGCCCACAAAATTTGTTCCACTCTCATCACTTACCACGAGGGCACTAGTGAGATTAAGACAGCTCGTCGGGACATTTACAAAGCCGAGTACAACAAGTTTGAGCAGTTACCTGGTGAGTCTCTGCAGGACATGTTTTGTAGGTTTGAGGTCATAGTTGGGAAATTGAGGGGTGTCGGGGTTGTGTACATTGATTCTGAGAAAGCTAGACACATCCTAAACTCTCTTGACCCAATATATGAGATGAGAAAGATTGCAATTCAAGAGTCCCATAAACCTGATGAGCTCACTATAGACATGTTGTTCTCCAAGCTTAAAACTCAGCAAATAGCCAGTGAAGGTAGAAACCCACCTAGTGTCGGTGCACAAAAGTAGGGGCTCTCTTTTGTGCCACTTTACCTGTGCACGAGCAGTCAGAGCTGCACCCGCGACCACACTTAGCAGGGCAGAGGAGGTAAGCAGAAGTGCAAGGCTACCAGAGCAGCGCTCCAACCAAGGGCGCAGAAGACGGAGTGATCAGACAGGCTTCCTCCCGGAAAGACCGTTGCCGGGGCGGCCTACACGGCCCCGACAAGAGCCTTTCCAGGGCAGCTCGCACAGCGCCAACATCGCAGCCACCCTTGAGCCTGGGAGTTCCGACACCATCGACAACATTGGAACCAAGGCTCGGGAAGTGCCTGCATGGTGGCATGCAGATCTTCGTGAAGACAGAGAACCTACAAATCCTTGATGAGGACCAGAAGACAAGACAATCGGAAGGCTCCGTGCCGAGGATGCCCACGAGGTCCCGGTAACGCTCCTTGCCGAAGACACTCACAAGGCCCCGGCAAGACTCTTGCCGAGGGCGCTCACAAGGCCCCGGCAAGACTTTGTCGCCCCATCGCCGCCCCAGCTCAGCGGCCAACCCACAAACTAAAGCAAGTACCCACGTGGCAGTAAGTGGGTACTAATCCAACTAGCCAAACACCTCCGTGGTGGCATACAGATCTTCGTGAAGACCCTACCACCACGCCAACTCAGTAGCCTGCCAGCCTACGTGGCGCTGCCTCATTGGCCTAGACGCGTGTTGGAGCAAGGCGGAGCGGCGACGGACGGGACGGGCCTCGTTACCGCCCCCGATAGAGCAAGTGGACACCTAAGTAGCGCATTTAATGCACTTTGTCCTATAATGACAGGCGATAAGCTTGTACACTGTGTACCTTTCCACCTCCTGTGTGCCACTGTGGCAGCCCCTTCTGACTATAAAAGGAGGCCCGAGGCATACTGAAGAAGGATTCAGATCTTTTGGACGACACACGCACCGTAGCTAGTTTAAGAACTCAAGAACACTCAAATATACATCAAAGCAGGACTAGGGTATTACGCATCCTCGCGGCCCGAACCTGGGTAAACGATCCTCGTGCTGGCTTCTAGACCCGCGCTTTGCACAACCTCGCGCCTGCCAACCGTAGCAAATGGGATCCCAGTGATCCCATAGGTGTCATTTCACCCGACATCACTGGCGCGCCAGGTAGGGGGCGCAGTTGTGAAAATCCGGTATAGCAGTTAGTTTAGCAGTTCTTCATCGCCATGGCTCCCAAGAAGAAGGCGATCACGGCGATCGGTTCATCCGGAGCCGAACGGCCCGTGCCAGGGCGGGCGGGCGACGGGGTGGTCGTGGATGGAAACTAAGGCGCGGCCCGCGAACACCCACATCGCTCTGGCAGCCAAAGCTTGGCGAGCGGCACCGTTCGTGCACGAGACAACGAGCCGCACGCCACCAAGTCCAAATACGGAGTCATGCCCCCGCAGGCGGCGCGAGGCCCTCCAAGGGCGGTACCGTGCCACCTACAGGCGACATGGCGACCTCCAAGACGCCTACGCCGGCGCCCGCAGCGCTCTCCTCTCAGGTTGAGCGCGACGAGCAGTGCTACAACACTAGTAACACCGGGCGCCGCTGCGGCAAGAGTCCTATGCATCATTCACGGGACGTAGAAGACCAACATGCACGCCGAGGCACTGGCGAAAATGGCGCGCAGCCGCAAGGCCGTGATAGGGCTCCTTCTAACATGGTTAGAAGTCAGAGCGCGTGACGGTCCACGCAGCTTTCGCCACCACCCTCGCCAGCAGAGGCCTTAGCGCGCGCAGTTGCTCCTCGACTTCCCTCCTGCTGGGGAAAAGCTCGACGAGTGGAGAGCCATGATCCGGAGCCTCGTCGGCATCACCAACAAAGACGTGCCGCGACCAGCGGGGCCGTCAGGCCGATGCTCTGTCGAGCCACCGCACGCAAGTGGTGGAAGGATCGGAGGCGCTGCGGCCATGGTGCATTCTCCTCCTCCACGCCAGTTACTGCGGGTGCCGGTCCGTCGGGACGACGCTTGTGATAACATTTCCATAGCATCGTCCGACCCATGGACCCACTGTGATCAACGCCAAGTTCTTCGGGAGCGAGCCCATGAAGACGCTCGAACCACTATCGAGCGGCGGCGCGAAGCGCGCCATCAGTCGGATAGGCAAGCAGGGCCCACCATGGACCACCCAGCTCCGGGGGGCTCTGGTGGCCTACCTTACGAGGTAGGTTGCCCAGCCTTTACCCGTGAGTTGCGGCAGTTCCAGTGGCCCACTCGTCGCACATTCAAGCCTGACGTTGGCGAGAAGTACAACGGCAAGACTCACCCGTCGGAGTTCCTTAGCATCTACACCATCGCGATGCAAGCTACCGGAGCTCGCGACGACAAGGTGCTTGCCAATTACTTCCAGTTGGCGCTTAAACCCAACATCATGTCATGGTTGATGCACTTGCCGGTGGATTATATTTCTTCTTGATTGGATTTGTGCCATGAGTTTGTTGGCGCTTTATGGGAGGCCACCAAGCTCATGGCCAGGCAAGCAACTTGCATATCATTCCCAGAAAGAAGGCGAGAACCTGCGCAAGTACATATAGAGGTTTAGCCGGGTGCAGTACAACATCCCGAACGTTCATCCCGCCGCTATCATCAGCGCATTCCATCAGAATGTGCGCAACCGAAAGATGCGTGATGAGCTGGCGATGAACAAGGTGAAGGATGTGGCAGAACTCTATGTTCTAGCTGATAGGTGTGCTCGGGCTGAAGAGGGAAGGAAGTACCCCGGTGAAGACGCAGGTGTGGAAACCGATTCCTCAGACGAAGGCGCTACCGCCCCGGCAAAGAAGGGCCGACGTCGCAACAGGAAGCGCAAGGGCAAGGCCGTGCTTGCCGTCGAGGGATCCGACGACGCCGGCGCTGCCAAGAAGGCCAAGGCAGACGACCCCAGCAAGGAGGTTGCCGGATGCGCCGCTTGCCAGGCCTTGGCGGCTGCCGACAAGCCAGGAGGCTCCGACAAGCAGTACTGCAAGATCCATCGCACCAAGGGCCACGACCTCCAGAATTGTCGACAAGTCGAGCAGCTTGCAGAGAAGCAGAAAGCCGAATATGAGAGGTGAGATAAGGAGAAAGGCCAGGATGGTGCTGAGGGATCCGGCAAGAAGCGTGGCGGCCAAGCTGGCCGCCACGGCAAAGATAATCAACAAGAAAGGCCCGCCCGAGGCTGCGACAAGAAGCAAGAAGACGATGATCATGACGAGGACGATGAGTCCGGCGAGCATGAGTTCCAGAAAGCTACAGAGGCCATGTGCGTCGACGGTGGTGCCTCGCTGCACACCTCTCACCGCCAGCTCAAGTAGTGGGCGCGTGAGATCACAGCAGCGGAACCATCGTTCGATGCTCAAAGGCCACTGAATTTGTCCACCACGCCTATCATTTTTGACACCGAGGACCACCCTGATCGCACAACTGCGTTCGGGTGTTTGCCGTTGTTGGTTTCACCAACAATACGTAACCTCAAGGTGACAAAAATGCTAGTTGACGGCGGGGCCGGTCCGAACTTGATCTTGCCCATTGTGATTAAAAGGCTGCAGATTCCTGATGGAGACCTCGAAGAGACGGGCACGTTTCAAGGAGTCAACCCGGGAAGAAGCCAGCCGAAGGGTAAGGTCATGCTACCCGTGACATTTGGGGGCGAGCTGAACTATAGGACAGAGAGTATTGTTTTTGATGTCGCCGACATCCCCTTGTCCTACAACGGGATCCTGGGCCGCCCAGCACTAGCCAAGTTTATGGCGGCCTCACATTACACCTACAACACGCTGAAGATGCCTGGTTCGATGACCATCATAACCGTCCCCTTTGACAAGAAAGATGCGCTGATGTGCACCGACCAACTCTACCTGGTAGCAGTTGCAGTGACTGCCGCCAAGGCACTTGCTCCTACCGCCGAAGCGCCGGGAGGGAAGAAGACCGGCAAGACCTCTCGCACCCACTCCGGCAAGCGCACCTCTTCGGAGTGCTGTGCTCCCGTCGAGGACGTGCCGAAGAGCTCCACCGGCAAGAGCAAGAAATCCATGGCTGCACCGCCAGAGACCAAGAAAGTGTCCGTCAAGGAGGATGGCACAGGAGGGGCTTTCACCATAAGCTCCACCCTTGACAGCAAATAGGAAAGCGCGCTCATCACCTTCCTGCGGGCGAATGTCGATGTGTTTGCATGGCAAGCATCCGACATCCCCGGTGTTCCCTGGGAGGTGACTGAGCACCATCTTGCTGTCTGCCCTCATGCGCGACCCGTCAAGCAGAAGGTCAGGAAGCAAGCTTTGGAGCGGCAAGAGTTCATAAAAAAGGAGATCAGGAAGTTGGAAGCGGCGGGCTTGGTCAGAGGAGTGCTCCACCCAACGTGGTTGGCCAATCCGGTAGTGGTGTGCAAGGCAAATGGGAAATGGAGGTTGTGTATTGATTACATGGACATCAATAAGGATTGTCCAAAAGATCCTTTCCCTTTTCCGTGCATTGACCAGATTGTGGACTCCACTACCGGGTGTGACCTGCTGTCATTCCTTGACGCTTACTCAGGATACCACCAGATCTTCATGACAAAAGAAGACGAAGAGAAGACCGCGTTCATCACCCCATGTGGTACGTATTGCTTTATGCGAATGCCTTTCGGGTTGAAGAGCGCTGGTTCGACATTTGCAAGAGCAGTCCAAATTGGTTTTGAACCTCAACTACATAGAAATATGGAAGCTTCTATGGATGACATAGTGGTCAAAACCAAGGACAAGGCAACACTCATACAAGACTCAGAAGAGACATTTGCAAATTTCCACATGATCAACCTCAAGCTGAACCCTGAGAAGTGTGCCTTTGGCGTTTCGTCCGGCAAACTTCTCAGGTTCTTTGTGTCACAACATGGGATCAAGGAAATCCAGATAAGATTAAGGGCATTGAGCAGATTGAGGGGCCTTGGCGGATCAAGGATGTGCGTCGGCTTGCAGGTTGTGTTGCCGCCATGAGCAGATTCATCTCTAAGTCTGCTGAGCGCGCCCTCCCCTTTTTCAAAATCTTGAAAAAGGCGGGCCCAATGGAATGGACCCCCGACGCCGAAGCAGCACTGCAGGATTTGAAGAAATAACTCTCCTCTCACTATAAAAAAAATACACTTCCGTGATGATACGTGTTTGTCACAATAGGTCACTTTTTCTGCCATGCATGTACATCCATGACGATTTTATGACAGAATCAAGATAGTCATACCTGTGCTGTCGTAGAAGTGTTCCATGACATTACCAAAATTATCATCACGGAAGTGTCCACTTCCATGACGATAAATCGCGCGTCACAGAAGTGCTTTCGTCAAGGGTGACCGACACGTGGCATCCACCGTAACGGAACGCCGTTAAGCTATTGGGTCCGGTTTTGGATCCGAAAACCCGTTAACAGCCCCGACCAATGGGGATTTTCCACGTGTAAAATCATCATTGGCTGGAGGAAAAACGTGTCGGCTCACCGTTGGGACAGATGTCATCCACTCATTGGACCCAAAGCGCCTATGATACGTCGACACGTGGCACAGCCCAACAGAGGCCCATTCCTGTGAAAAGGCCGGCCTGTTTGACTTGGTCAAAAGGTGGCGTGCCAGCCCACGGCAATCCTGTTAAGGGCCTGTTCGCATATAGCTCGTTTACAGCCCGCTAACCCAGGGCCCGTTTACAGCCTATCCGAATTAGGCAAAGTAGCGTCATCTGGGCCATCCAATATAATTCTAGCCCGTTTTAACTTCCGGCCCATGTATGGCCATGACGTCTTTCGGCCCATATGAGGCCCTTAGTAACTCTCGGCCCATTAACGGCCCGTGGTAAAACTGGCCCGTAATGAACAGTGTATCACTTTATACCCATTAACGGCACGTGGTGAAACTGGCCCGTAATGAACAGTGTATCACTTTATACCCATTAACGGCCCATTATTTCGTTGGGCCATTTCCAGCCCATCTTATCTTGTGGCCTTCTCAGGGCCCATTTATTCTTGGGCTCATTTCCAGCATTCATTTACTTATGGCCCGTTACTGTCATTTTCTGCTTGTGGGCCAAATTCAGCCTGTGGTTACAGTCGGCCTATTTGTGGCCCGGTAATACGTTGGGCCATTTTCATAGCGTCATCAAATACGGCCGATTAACGATGGCCCGTTATGGTCGGCCCATGAACGGACAATTTGAACTCTAGCCCATTTACAGCCATAATGTGGTTGTTATTGGCCCATGTTTGTCCAACCGATCATACGGCCCGTAGAAGGCCCATTGATGATACGGCCCGTAGAAGGCCCATTGTGTCTATGGCCCGTATAAGGCCCATTGTTTCTATGCCCCGTAGAAGGGCCCATTGTTTCTACGGCCCTTAGAAGGCCCATTGTTTCTACGGCCCGTAGGAGGCCCATGTTAACTACAGCCGGTGGGCATCAAAGTTCACCACCAGTGCAAATATAGGGAACACCCTACACTATAGAAAAATGGCTTGCTGTTTTCTTCAGCCGGTGGCTGCACGTTAAGAAAAAAATTTGTATCACACCAAAACAAATTACAACTATAAAACAAAAGTAAGGTTGGCATAAAAGTTAACAGTCTAGCAGATAAATGCACCACCAGAAGTTCAGAAGCTCAGTTCATTTGACCTGACTGTTACCTTCTCCTTCAGTTCTCCTAGGCTCCTGAACAACATAGCAAATGTCTGATAGTCTGGTTTCAAAACCATGCATATCTTGACAACATCGCACAATGTCTCTCCTCGTTTCACAAAGGGTCTCTGTTAGGGAATGGACTTGTGTCTGGAGCGCAAATACAACATTGTTTTGAGCTTGCATATCTTGATCATGAGGCAGTTTTAACGAGATTGCCTTAACAACCAACCCAATATTATGCAGGAACGTGCTTTTGGCACTGTTAGTGGACAGGTACTGACCCACTGCAGCAAGAGCTGACATTGCGATTATAGTTGCCTCGCCACCTTCGGAAGGTGGCGGTTCCACCATTTTTTCCATAGCTCGCTGAAAAGTTGAGGTTTTACATTAGTAGTACCAGAACAGAAGATATTAAGGAGGCAGCAAAACCAAACAAAATAGCTTTGGTCTATATACAGAACTTATTCTGGTGAACCCATGTAAAATATTAGTTGTATTTTATTGCAAAGTACATAATAAAACCAGGTTCCAAACATATGACCATGTACCATCGCTAATGTATTGTCTATTTCTTCACATTGTATTGAGGGCTAAGGATAAAGAGACGAAGTTTATAATATGGTAAGCATAGTATGACATCATTCATATCACAAAACAACTGAGAACAGACAAACAGGCAATTGTAACGTTGTGTGGGCAAGTCCAGCACGGAACTAGATTACAGGTCAAGATCAAAGGAACATCACTCCTCTCTTTTAAACCTTGTAAGGTGCAATGATACGCTAAGACAATTGTGTATAAAACTGAAAAGAGTAATAGAGGATTGCTGCAAACCATGCAGTTCAAGGCACAAGTCAGAGTAAGTAGTAGTTAAAAGGCATGAGGATTAAGGACTTACAACAGCGGCTTGGACTGTTGTAGTCATGCCCTTCTTCTTGCTGGTGTGACAGTCCTTGAAGATTTCCATAGCATTTCGTTCAGGTACTTTTTGGTCCTTGCGAGCTTTCCTCTGCATTTGGAACAAGTCAATATAGATCTGATAATATGGTACAGCGAACAGAGTGAAACAGGAGCTAATTACAAGAGCCTCGCAGTGTGCAATATAGCTATGAGATCCTGTCGTTTGTTGGAATTTCACTTTCGTATGGTTGGCCTTGTTCTTTGAACAGTTCACCTACAAGAAGATAGATTTGTGTGGCACATGCGTAAATAGAACTTCAACATGTGATTTTATCACATATATATAATGTACCTGATACTTCATCTGTTGAAAACATGGGTGCAAGCTTGTCTGGTTGCATCATCTTGGCTATCCAACTTGCCTTCAAAGTGAGTTTTCCTCAAGTTATACCGATATTGTCGCAGAGCAGACTTGAAAACATGGGTGCAAGCTTGTCTGGTTGCATCATCTTGGCTATCCAACTTGAACCTCATATGTTGAAAATTATGGGAGTCTCATTATCAGCAACCTAGAAAGTATGGGACAGAGCAAGACCATATTACTAGTTTCCATACATAACCATACTTACAGATAAATGGTCGAGGAAGGTGTTGAACTGGGTTTCGTCTTCGTCATTCCTGTACTGAATCCATGTTGGGAGGATACGTACATGACACCTAACGGCAACCGCTGCCTCTGATACTAACTTGGCTGACTCTGTAGCATCACGTGGCCTTTTTAAACCTGCCTCAAAACGGATCTCCATTCTTCCTCCTCTAGATTTAGTTCACCTATCGAGCATTATCCCTGATGTTTGTTTCCTCTTGCGCCTAGGTGCTAGTCCAACAACAAACATAGGAAGTGTTACTGTACTTAAAACTGTGAGACTACATATAAAGAAGCATGCAACTGTAACTTGACTCCGGCAACTACCTTCTTGCTGTTGAAGCTCACAAGGTTCATCTGATCTTTCCAACTCGTCTTGTGTCAAGAGTCCTTGGGAAGTAGTGTCAGGTGGCAAGGGAGCTTGGGAACGTGCTCCTAGCTCAGTTGACGCACGAGTAACTCGTGCAGCTGGTAGTACCGCGGAAGGTGTTGCAAGAACTAGGGATGTCTCTGCTTGTTTGGTGGCAGCTATTTGTTTCTGTTTGGCTTTTTCTGCAGCTCGTGTAGCATGGGATACCCTTTTTGTAGAATTTTCTACTGGACTTTGACCTTCTATTGCACCATTAGTACCAACAGAATCTGCAGGATTCTTCCGGTTCCCATTCCCTGCCATTCTTTGTTTCTTCCTTTTTCTCTGTGCCATGTTAAGTCAAGCCGACAAGAAAAATGAATAACAATTTAGTTCTTCAGAACAAATTGATGCGTGATACAGACGAACTGAACTTTGATGTTAGACAACCACATGATAGGAGGATGTAATATGTACGAAAAACAGGACGGAAGAGATAACTAGAACTATTGTGTGTAAACTAAGCAGAAGACATTTCACTGAATTAGAAGCAATGCAATGGAAGGTAGACACCATATGAAAGATGCTACAAATATCGCTCTGCCAAGTTAACAGTGTCTCATCATAAATGGTGTTTAAACAAATGTGAAGCAGTACAAGAAATAAATCATATGCAAGATGCAAACAACATCACACTACCAAATTAGAGGTCTCTCGTCATTAGTGCCATTGCATATTCACAGCGTATGTTGTGTAAACTAAGGAGAATGCATTTCAACAAATTAGAAGCAATGAAAGCTAGATACCATATGAAAGATGCAACGAATATCACTCTACCAAGTTAAAACTGTCTTGTCATAAGTGCCATTTCAACAAATTAGTAGTACAAGCTAGAAAAGAATGCGAGATGTAACTTATATCACACTCCGAAGTCAAACGTGTCTTATGATAAGTGATTGTTGTAGGTTACACAACAGTAGTAATTTGATGTAAGAACATGGTGTGATAGACAGATATTGTATGTTCTAGAAACAGGAACACGTGTCTTATTCAAGTATAATGTGTAAAGTAAGCAGGTGGAATTCAACAAAATTAGAAGCAATACAAGCTAGACATCACACATAACATGCAACCACATATAACAGTGCCAAGGTAGAGGGAGCACCAGTGATGGTGCACTAGGGAAGACGTGCTCATCATAAACACACCTACGTTGAGTGTCTATGCATGTGTTGTCTTGGAAATCATCTTGGGGGGATGGAGGAGTAGAAACTGTAGAGGCCCTCCGTTTGGAAGGAGCACCTTTATCCGCTGCCTTGCTAACTTCCTTTTGCTTTATTGATTTTGAATTGTCAAGTAAAACCGACAAGAAAAAGCAATAAAATTCTCTCTTCAGAACTCATTCATGCATGATACTGACAAGCACTACTTTGATGTAAGGCAAACACATGATACCAGGATGGAATATGTACGAAAAACAGGACGGCATGGCATGTTCACAACTGTTTGTGTAAACTAAGCAGAAACCATTCCAACAAATAAGAAGCAATGCAAGTTAGACACCACATGAAAGATGCAACCAATATGACTCTGCCAAGTTAAAAGCGTCCCATCGTAAATGGAATTTCAACAAATTAGAAGTAGGGCATGCTATAAATCATACGAAAGATGCAACTAATATCCCACTGCATATACTAAAGGTGTCTCGTCATATTGATTGATGCGGGATACAAAAAAAAATAGTTTTATGTAAGGACATGCTTAATAGACAGACGTACTATGTACTAAATACAGGAAGGCATGTCACATTAACAGGTATAATGTATAAGCTAAGCAGAATAGCACATGCAGTTTAACCAGATTGGAAGAATTACAATCTAGACACCATATGCAACATGCAACCACATATCACGCTGCCAAGTTAGAGCAAGCACCTGCGATGCTAGTGTAGGGGAAATGCGGTAATCAACTACAGAGCTACATTCACTATCTTCATCTAGCCTTGCTGTTTCTTGAGAATCATGTCGGCAAGCTGACGCTGCATTCTTTAAATGAGGAGTAGTCCACTTGCCTGACTGCCTCATCATAAGTGATTGATGAGGGATACACAAGAACATTAGTTTGATGTAAGAACATGGTTAATACACAGATGTACTAGTATGTACCAAAAACAAAAAGGCATGTCATATTCAAAGGTATAATGTGTAAGCTAAGAAGATGCAATTTAACCAAATTGGAAGCAATACAAGCTGGACATCCGGATGGAGTGGTGAGCATGATCATCTAGGACCTGAGAGCCTGGTGGGAGGCGGGCTGCTTCGTCACCATCGCGGCTTTTTAGTTGGCTTCCAGGTGATGCCTGTCTTTCCTGGCCTTGTCACTGGTTCGGCTAGTGCCCTGACTAGCTATTTGTCTTCTGGTGCTCACGGGATGGTGGTTCATGTAAAAAATATATTTCCTTATCTTAATAAAGACCGACTTCAGCCTTTCGAATACAAGCTAGACACCATACGGAACATGCAACCACATATGACACCGTGAAGTTAAAGCAAGCACCTAGGATGGTGGTTCATTGCGAGCGAGGTCATCAACTCCAGAGCTACATTTACAGTCTCCATCTGCTGACACTGCACCCGTTATAGTGCTGTAACGTGCCGTGCTTACCCGCATAGAAAGCTGGAGCAACTTCTCTCTTTTCTTTTCTGCTTCTCTCGAGGTAGACTCTGAAATACCCTTGCATAAAAACACAATAGTGAGAGTATGGGTGAAGTGTGTGCAGAACTAGTGCACTATAAAAGTAGCAGATAGCAGGTGGCTGAAAAATAAATGACAGGAGACATATGATAGCTCTACAACATTGCATGGCAAACAAAATTAGATTCTACTCCGTATGATTTTGTAATATATGAGCACAGGAAATGCAGGTACTCCTCCAGCACACCACCACATGTGGTCATATCAAGATAACAGTCGACTGAAAATAAATAGGTCACTGTGGACGGGCAAATGGCCTTCGTCTACCTCCTGCTAGTCACTGTGGACGATATTTCTCGAACGGCCAGCGACCATCGGCCCAGACCCCTGCCTCCGCCGCCCCGCCCTCCCCTTGACCTCACACCACCGTCGTGCTTGGCAGCACCCCCAGGCCATCCCTTTATTCCCGGCCGACCTCCAGATCGGGCGCCAGTAGCTCTAGGCCCCACACGCCCCTAAGATAAACACCGAGGCGCTGCTTCCCCGGCGTAATAGGCGGACTAGCGCCTGTTACGCCGAGGAATGCTTCCATTAATTGGGAATCAACTGACCAGGAATTGAAATTAAGGGGGGCGACGGACCTCTAGCTAAGGTGAAATAGTATAAGAGGAGAAACCTTGTGCATCGCGAGTTACTAGGAACATCTAGTATCAAGAAGAAGCAGTCAACTAGTGTCTTCTGTGGGATGAATACCGTGCAAGCAGATACGTAAGATTTGCACGAATAAGGGAAGAGGAGTACCCTTATCGGTTGCCAGTGTGGTCTCCTCCATATGTCGCGACGATCTTCTTTTTTCTCCCGAGGGGACCGATGTTTTGGAGAATGGTGAATCCTTGGACAAACCCATGGCCAAATTGTTGACTGTGTTGCCGCGGCCATATATGGGCGGAGGGGAAGCAGATCCGAGGCGGCGAAGGACGGCGTAGCAGGAGCAGCTCCACTGTGGTGGAGGGTGGCGAAGTTGGAGCGGCAGCGGTGAGGCTCGGGACGGCGTGGTTGAACTGGCTCGGGTACGGACGGCTCGGCCTCAACTTCAACTACTAGCTGTGGAGGGCGTTGCGGTTGAGGTGGTGGTGGACGATGATGTCGGGGTACCGGCTCTGGCGTGATGGAGGAGGGCGGCGATTGCTGGGTGGGATGGGGTGGCGGACGGAGGACGCCGGAGTTTCGCGGCTGGTGGAGAGGTAGTTTTTGCGCCCACGGAGTGCGAATGGAGTCGGACGGGTGGGGGGGGACGGGGGGAGAACCATGCTTCGGTCTGGGACGCGCTTGTTTTTGGCTTTTTTGAACAGAAGATGGGACGCGCTTGTTTGAAATTTGGGGAAGTACAAACTTTGCCCCCTCTTAAATTTGGGACCTACTGCGGGTCGGGGGTAGGATGGTAATCCCAGGTGTCCCAAATAGTGGGCGGGAGCGATTTCGGCCGCACGCATGTGTGCTTAGGCGGCCATTGTGTATAATGTTTTTCGGAGGCGGTTGCGTGGCGTCTGGATGAAGCTACAAAACTACCCCGGTTTAGACCTTTAGACGTCGGGCCGGTAGGTTTCACGGGTCGGAGTTATTAGAAAAGTAATTTCCTTGTACTACCAAACATTGGTCTCATGCGGTTTCAGGCAAGTAGAGGCTCTTTTGGTGCTTCGTTCGAAATTTTGAAACACAAGCATTCATGTTTAGAGTACTCTTGAACTTTGAGGATTGACCTAAATAGACAACGTTAAATTCGACCTTGTATGTTTGAAAACCTCATTAAATTATCCGCTTCTTTTTGAAATTTTGAGACTTGAAAATCCTATAACTACAATTATTTTGGAATGGAGGAGCTAAATTTGAATCTATTTTGTACACGACTACATATGCTATTATGTACAAAATCAGAGCAAAGATTGGTGCCCCCATAATTTAGGTATGATTTACAAATGCCATGATATCAAATTCAAATAATTGAATGGACTTCATGTTGAATTCGATTTTTTAAACCACCTTAAGTTGAATTCAAATGTATGCTAGTTCATAGGTATCTATTTACAATGTTCATTGTGTAACTTTCGTATGTATAATGTGCTTTACACACACAACATGAACTATACTCACGTTTATATTCGGTTGCTAAAGCGATGCATTGTCTGGAGTTAAAAATACTAACTATGTGGATCAATTGTGTCGAATAATAACATAGACATGCTCAAATTCGATAGAATCTAGATGTCTGATGGATCACTGACCATTCCTTACGCGAACTGCAAATATCATGATCCCATCCTAATATTTGGATACAATTTATATCTTTAATCAATGTGTACAACAGTCTTTTACGTGTAATTTCACTCTCCATCGGTGGTCTCTCACACATGCTCACACACTCTCTCCCGAGGTGTCTTTCTCGCACACATGCTCTCGATATAATCCTCCCTCCCTCTCGTAACCATTTACGACTATTTTCACTAACCTTTATCACAAGCACTCTTCCTCTCACAAGCATAGACACGCACATCCCCATCGACCCTTTCTATATACATAGACCTGCCTACGTGTCTCCTGTACGCACATTATCTTTAGGCCTGTCTCTCACGCATTGTCTCACACCTCTCTTCCTAATCGACGAGTATGATTCTAGGAGAGCATTCTGTAGGATGCCCCTTAAAGTTAGGTTGGATGAATAGTAACATCAGAGATAAAGGGGTTACCTTAGTCCGAGAACCTAGGGTTACAAATCCTAGCCGGCTTTGTCAGTGGACACAGAGTCCTTCACAATTATGCTATCTTTGTCTTGTACGACTAGTCATCCATGGGTCTCCCTAAATGCGTCACAGGCCGACTAGTGTGGCGCAAGACGGAACCGAACGAAGGGCCTCACCTCGACCCACTGGACCTCACGCGGTGACACACCCTCTGCCCCCACGTCTCGTTATCTTCTCACACCCACACATACCAACACAAACACCACACACACAAAAAATATTCTCCTGGTGCCTCTATCCACTCCCCCCTTGCATATACACACTCAAGGGAATCTCTCGCCGTGATGTCATATTCGTCTCTCTCTCTAGACCACTCTCATTTCTCGTGCTATCTCTCCCACGCCCCCCCCCCCCGCCGGCCCCTCTATCCATGCCTCTCTTGAATACGTAATACACACACATACCTCTCTAGGCCCTGCCAAATGCATCAACTACACATTCACACATGTTACATCACGTAACCCATTGATCTAAAAAGCCCTATATTCACGTTTATTTCGCATACAACATTCCTTTTGAATAAAGTGTGGCCAAAAAATTATTTTTGAATTTCTACATATATACAACATTACACAGTTATATGGAGGAGTATGAACGCTAATTTGCATTGCATGGTGCCCATAATGATATTTATTCCGCACTGTGAATTTGTATATTTTTATACTATATATAAAGTTAGTCATAATAAAGAGAAACGAAGAGCATCTCTCTCTCCATCGCATACCCCCCCCCCTCTACGCCCCTTTCACGTACGCACACATACTATCTCCAGGTCCTCTAAAAGTAAGCCCCCAACACATTCACGCATGTTTCATCTTTCTCTCGCGATATATACAGTGACGATCATTGTATTTGAAGTGAAAGCACGATACGTACATTGGACTTCAGAACCCACTCATTATGGTCACCATTTACGTTTTGTGGTTATTATACAGTCACGGGCTAACCGTACAACTCTGTATTTGCTCAAGACACGACTAGTTGACAAGTTAAACACTCCACGTGGCACCTCTAGTGTTGCATCACATTATCTCACTACCATCGGACCCACCTGTCGGCTTGTATCTACTCTACATCTACACTCTTATAAAATATAAAATACACTCCCATAAAAAACAGAGTTGGTAATGATGTTGTGCCTACCATCCTGCAATATAGGTCGTCCGATTTATATATGACGGATAGGAAAGAAACTATGACTATTTTGCGAAAAGGTACCCACACACCTCTCCACATTTGCAAATAAGGCCTTCCCTCGTTCATCCTTTTCTCTCACAAGATAAACTAGTCATACAAATGCATCTTGATGTTACGTGCAACGCATGGGCATCTTGCTAGTAAGAATGAAAACAAACGACAAAAAAATATTGGATGGTGGTTCGAAGTCATGAACGCGGGCACAGCGGACAAGGTGGCCTTGTATTGGTATGCTGAGCCGTCTGTTTTAACACACAGGAGCTGGTGTGGTGATTATACACACACACAGGCATGCACATGAACTGCATGCACGCAACACTCACACGAACACATGCACCCACGCACGCACTCAACACTCACACGTACACACGCAGCCACGCACGCACGCAACACTCACACGCACACACGCACGCATGCATGCACACACCAGTACACCACACGATCAACACACACTCTCATGCTCAAGTGCTCAACCTACATGTGCACGCGCACACATTAGGCCCTGACAGACACATACACAACCAGGTGATTCCCGCGCACGGGTTGGAGTCTTGTCACACCTGCGTAAATTTGTGTTTATCTGATGTTTTCCCTATGCGAACTGACAGGTTGGACCCACAAGGAACATGGTCAATTTAACTAGTCAACATGGTGCCACGCAGACTATTTGGCCGGTCAACAGAGTGCAATCTGATGCTGAACCGTGAGCAAGTGACCATATAATCACCGCAAAACGAATGTAGTGACCGTAATCAGCTTATTCTGAAGTTCGGTGAACGTATTACGCTTTTCTCTCTGTAGGCCCTCCAAAACTACATCTCTACACGTTCTCGCATGTTACATCTAACAACTATGCAATACAGCACTACTACTATACTCTAACACAATAAATCATATGTGTTTTTAGTTTTACTAGATATCATATTATTACTTAATTATTCAGTTTGCATACATTAAAATTGCCTTTCAAATGTATGGCCAGTATCATATACCGCGTGGGAAAAATCCCGCCCTTTCCTATTTAATCGGGTTATCGATGGATCGTGCGAAACAGCAAAACTATAGTACTATACAGTACAAGTGACAGTTCACTGGGCCGTCGTGTTGTGTACTCCTCCGTCGTAAGAGTGGAGCGCTCGCTTTCATAAATCTTCTAGTCCCTTTCGCTGACATGTGGGAGATCAAGCTACCAGGTCCACGTGCCATACCGGAATACAGTGCAGAGCAGCCAGGGTGAAGCACCCAGTCATGGCGCCGGCGTAGTAATGAGCAATGAGGCGTCAAATCACAAAGTTGCACCTTTCCCGCAGTTAAGTTGGAGGGACGAAGTAATAATGCTAAAAAAGAAGTTGGAGGGACGAAGCGACCATCATTTCACTCGTTGCTGAATCCGCTTGTCCCTCATCTTCTTCAAGTTAACCACGTGTTGCTTCTGCCGTTGTTCTGCCTCATGTGGGATGCAGATCGGCTTGGTAAAGCACTGACACGTGGGACTGCATGTTAGCAAACCTCCAGGGCAACATCCTCTAAAAATAAGAAACCTCCCCCGCCATCCGCGTGGCAAAATCACCTCCTTTTTACTAATCTTGATTCTATAATTTTTTAGATCAATATAATTGAGACTTGTATAGATAGCACATAGAAGCAAAACCAAGTGGTACAGTTAAGGGCATCCACAATGTGTTGCCAAATGTGAAAATAACTTTTGGCATCGTGGGAACCATTGTGGACGGTGTTGCCAAAGCCAAAAGGATGGAACCGAAGCTCCCTGATTGATTGATTGATTGATTGATTGATTGAAGGAATAGAAAAATGCAACGTCTCTCCTCTTTCTCCCGTGCTTGGACGCATGTACAGTATAGAGCATAGAGTCTACTCCCCTGTCCCTTCTATCACAAATCACAAAGCAGTGAGGCGTCAAATCACAAAGCATGGACGAAGCAACCATCATTTCACTCTTCGCTGACTCCGCTTCTCCATCGTCTTCTTCGAGAAACCATCTCACCGCACTAAGCTGGACGGACGACGCGATTGTGTACGAGTAGTACTAGTACATTTACGCGTCCTTTGGTTCAACGGACTTCCTAGATGCAAATAAGGATGTTGTCTCGGCTTGCAGGCGGCACTTGCGAATGACTTACCGTGGTCCACCTCAATGGTGTTCTCCGTCGAACGCACTTTGCCAAACCACAACGTTCGAGATATCGTCGACGTCTCCGCAATGGGGAAGGAAGGTAAATATAGGTACTACCTCCATTTTTTTGTACACAAGGCCAGTATATCAAAATTACAATTTGCAAAAGGCCACTAACACTAATCAAGGCAAAATCGATGGGGTTTGCCTCGTACTAGCAACCAAGGACATTAATATCCCCTGCATGCATGCGGAAGTGAGAAGGTTGGTTTGCATGGCGCTGCATTAATCAAGCGATGAGGAGTGAGATGGTTAGCTCTTTGGATTTGGAGAAAAAAATATGCATTAATTGACACGTGAAACGAGGATTTGTATCGATTAATCCTGAGAAGGAAAACCCCGCCTTTTGTAACACTAGTACTCCTAGTACGTAGTACGTACTTATCCTGTTTGGGTCTAGGCCTTGCATTGCCATACTTCGCCACACATTTTTGCCAAGCTTGCCTAAAGTTTTCAAAATGAAAAGGAGGTACACTTGCGCATGGCTGTCGCGGTCGCACCGCACCCTCACACGGTCGCTCCTGCACGCCGCGGTCGCACCGTACCATCACACAGTCGCTCCTGCACGCCGCAAACCCAACCAAGGGAACACACCTCACTGACATGTGCTGTCGCATGTGAACAAACCAAACTCAGCCATCCTACCGCTGACACATAATTTTCGTTCATAGATTATGTTTATCCAACCGCATGTTGGGGAGTATCCGTACGGCCTATGCGGTGGTCTGTTGGGGAAGAAGAAGAGGTGAGGAAGAAGGGTTAGGAGATGTAGGATATTCATCCAACCGCCTGAAATGGTAGACTGACCCAAGTCAGGCGACTTGCATAACAATATATGTTTTTACACAGCAAAAGATCCATAAAAACAACAACATAAAGAAAAACTATCACTGCTCGCGAAATGAGACGGCCTCGTCGTCTTTGTCTGCCGGCATGAACCAGCCGTAGCTGCCGACGTGTGTCTCCGCACAGTGGTTGTCCTCGGCCTCCAGCTACTCGTTCACGCAGAGCGTGCGGGCGCTCTGCAAGGACGAGAGCACTGCTCGGTTCAAGTCGAGGACGTCCAGTTTAGCCTGCAGGAGGGCCTCGATGGCAGCGGCATCCGCGAGCTCCACGTCGAGTTGAGCCTCCGCCGCCTGGTTCAAGTCCAGGATGTCCGGTTCCGCCTGCAGGAGGGCCTCAATGAGAGCGGCATCCGCGCGCTCTGCGTCGAGTTGAGCCTTTTCCGCCCGGTTCAAGTCCAGGACGTCTGGTTCCGCCTGCAGGAGGGCCTCGATGGCAGCGGCATCCGCGCGCTCCGCGTCAAGTTGAGCCTCCGCCGCCCGGTTCACATCCACGACATCTGGTTCCGCCTGCAAGAGAGCCTCGATGGCAGTGGCATGCGCGCGCTCCGCGTCGAGTTGAGCCTCCGCCTCCCGGTCCTCCTTTAGTATCGCCAGGTTGAACCGCTGGTCCGCCTGCACCATGGGGGACTCGGACGCCGGCATGAAGTCGACGTCCATCGTCTCATACCCATCAGGGGCCTTCTGCGCTGCAACCTCTGCCATGAACATTGGATCGGCTTCCTCCTCCTCGTAGCTTGGCTCCAGAGAACTCGGGGATTGGCCCGCCGCAAAGCGAGCTTGGGAACGGAGGTCTGTGGCGCCGACCGCCGCTGCGATTTCTGCGCGGCGCTCCGGCATCAGCATCTTGTAGTACGTGATCTTGTGGCGCACCATGGCTTTCCGGCGAACTAGGGGACCCTTGATACGGGCTAGGGGATCGAAAGGTGGGGGAAGGGGCTGGAGATTAGGTGTGGTTTTAGGGGAGTGGCTGGCGTAGGCCGAGCAGCGAAGGTTCTAGTGTGAATAGTGGTTCTGGTGACGACCTGTCAATTGGTTTTGACTGTACATCGCTCTTGTCGCGTTCGCGTTGCAGCCCGGCACGCTGGACCCTCCACGTCGCTCCGAATGGAACGTGCTTCGTCTTGCATTTTCGCTCGCTTGTGGGACCGCAGTTGAGAGCAAATCGACGTCCCTCCCCCCCTGCCCGCGTCATTTATACTAACACTCCCTCCGTTTTATGCGGAGTAAATAAAAACAGAGGGAGTATACTACGGATGAGGATCCCCTGACGTGGTTGACCCCATTGAGTAACTGACATGCGGGGCCGAGCAAGCATGGTGTCCGCCAGTAAGTGACCGGAAGGGAGGGTAAGGCAGGAATACCTACGTCAGAGGATCCACTTCCACTACTACTCCCTCCTTCCATTTACTATACAGGGCCTAATGCGTTTTTCGAGGCTAACTTTGACCAAATGTTAGAGTAATAATATATGACATGCAACTTACACAAAGCGTACGGTCAAATTCATATGTGAAAGGAGCTTCCAATGGTTTAATTTTCACATTATACATCTCATGTACTATTAATCTTGTCAATAGTCAAATGCGGTTTTGAAAAACGCACTAGAGCATGGTTAATAGCCATCATCTATTATATGCACTCATACAGTAGTGTGGGCTATAAGGTTGGCTATTTCCCGCAAAAAAATTATAAGGTTGGCTATTGTATTAGTACCTTTTCCATCTCCTCTCCATCTCTTTCTTCATATTTATTGTATTTAACTAGGAATGCGTATATAGCTAGGCTCTTGCATGAGAGCTCACTCCCCTTACTTTTTCACATCTCTCTCCTCCACATAGGCCCTATATAAATGGAAGGAGGGAGTACTACTATGAGCACTGCATACTCTAGTACAGATGTTGTCAGTACTCCACTAGTACTATTGGACAGGGAGCTTAAAAAAGTTACTATTGGACTGGCTATACGTGGTGAAATCCTAGTAGGAAGAGCATGCGTGAGAACAAGCACATTCACGTGGTTGAAAACAAATTGGAAACCATCTCGAGTACAAATCTAGGAGTACATACGAATCTAACAATATTGATTGGGCATTGTTGAATGTTGATACGTTTTTTAATCAAAGTAGAGATACTTTGACTACACATAAAACTGATATGTAAACTAGAAACGATAGGAGGGAGTATATTGTTCGTTCAAAAATGAAACGAACATTGAATACCCTTTATATATGATTTGCGGATGCTATGATCACCGGTTCTAAATTTTGAATCCGCCTTAGGTATCCCAGGTGCCCCCACTCGTTCTCTTTCGATTTCATCTCGGGGTCCGGAGATCGATTGAAAGAGGACTAGGGTGGGTACAATATGTTCGTTTCGCTTATGAACGTACAATATACTCCTTCTGATCCCCACAGACTCCCCCCCCCCCGCGGGTCATTTCTATCATAGAAATAGACCAAACCTTTATCTCCTTGCACGACACGCAATTGATCTCTGAACATCAATCGATCTCGTCAACATGTGTCGCGCCATGAACCGAATGGGATGTCAAAACTAAGATGCGAAGCGACAGATAGTGGAGGCAAAGTGAAACTTTAAACGAACCATTTGTTTGTATGCATGGCGGACAAATTACAAAATATTGGAAATACAAGCATGGTCTAGGCCCACATGCGAATGATACTCGGCGGAATGTTCAAATGAGGCATGCGGGAGGATGGACTCGACCGGAGGGCGACATGATCGATGGAGAAGAGGGTTGGAGAGGAATGAGAAATAAGCAAACGCCACATGATTATACTTGAACGGCTCAAATAAACAATAAGTTGTCTCGCTTGGCCTACATAGTGAAAGGTCTAATGCGCAACGCGGAGCACTGACGCTCAAATATGGCCGGGAAAACAGGGAAACCGACATGTGGGGCACACCTTTTGGGATGACGTAGCGCAGACTAGTCCAATGGAGGAGTTGGCCCAGGACCTCCTCGCCACCGGCAACCGTTCATGTGGGTCGTGGGGGCCAACAACGTGGCGCAGCTCCAGCACCGCCTCTGGACACGGCGACCGTGGTGAGCGACACGCTCATCGTCGCTAGACATGGTCGGTTTCAGTGTGTCGAGGGTGGCGTTAGTGCTATGGGATGACCAACAGTATGTTTGGTTTGTGCCCATGGTTGCCCTATCAAAGCATTGGGTAGCCAAAATTTTGGTTGAGGTTTTGGTTGCCCATGATTTGGCCGACATTGGCAAGAAAAATGAACTTGAGTTGGCTAGAGTTCATTGGCATGCCAAAAAATGGCAACCATCCAAACAAAGACCAATCTTTGGGTCATGACCAAAAATTTGGTAAGGTGCACTTTGGCCACAATCCAAACACACCCCAACACCCGGCTCGTCGAGGACGCACGGGGCGCCGGGACGCGTCCGCGAAGTGGTGTAGCGCGGCCAACTGCATCCTCAGGACCTGAGACCGTGCCGGGTCGTCTTGCTTTTTCAATGACATGCGTCGATAGCATGTGAGCGAAGGGCATCTCCAACGTTGCCACGACTGCAGCTGACTACCCTGGCACACCAAAAACCCTCGTCCCCCACGCCGTCGCGCGGTGCGTTCCCAGCCGGTGCCAGCTGCCCACATTCATGCCATCCGTCAGTATGCCGTCGTTAAGAGGCTCAGTGCCCGAGGAACCAACTCCGCAGACTTAATGACGCACCAGGATGCTTGGCCTCACCGGAATGCGCTACTTAAAGCGGCAACGCCTAGCTAACCTCCACACCATAGCGCATCGTCCTCCTACCTGGCACCACAACCGCCATGACCGCAAGCGCGAACGCTCTACAGGAGAACTTGTCTTCGGGGATGAAGCTCGAGGTCGCCGCCCTCGCTCAAGTCGCCTCTCGCGACACAATAACGGCGTAGCCGGACGCGGACGCGACCGCACAAGCGGTGGCCACACTGGCGGCCGACAACGGGAGCACCGTCAGCCACGCGTCCTACTTGCCGCCGTCCAATGTCCGGCACCGCCGAGGTCGGGGACTCCTCCGAGGATGAGTAGGGCATGGGAGGCGGCAGGGCATGATGTGCCAACTGGCCGGTCCATATCCCGTGTTCTACTCTTCCTCGTCGGAGACCGCACCTTCACTTCACGGGTCTTGAACCCCGCCCCCGTACATAGAGATCGCAGATGGAGGATGTCGGTCGCCGCCGTAGAATAGGTTTAGGGTCGGGTTTCTTTTATTTTTCTGTCCTATAAAGTTTGAAATGTAATGAAAATCTGCCATGTTTGCATTAATCTCGGCCGGTGTATATGAACTTTCATAATAATATAGTATATTGTAGGAGTACTAGCAAGATGCACGTGTGTTGCACGGAAGATCAAGATCTTGTGGGAGAAAAGGATGACCGAGGGAAGGCCTTATCTGCAAATGTGGAGAGGAGTGCGGGTAAACTGTCATAGTTTCCTTCCTAGTCGTTAGATATAGATCGGGTGGCCTATATTGCAGGATGATAGGCACACCATCATCACCAACTCTGCTTTTTAGTGAACCGAGACAATGCTAACATGCGAAGTAAAATAAACACATAAGGTCTATACATACATAATTTATCTTAGGCACTCCAATAGTATGTCCACTACACATTCACGCATTTCACATCTTTCTACATCTATGGGAACCTACGAAAGGGTTAACATAAATTGCCTCTCTCTCTCCTCCCTTAATTTTCATGGTGGTGGGCCCCTCCCTCCCCCCAATCTACAATCAACAGCTCACACGTTTCACATTTCGTTACTTACGTAACTGGGATTATGTAGGTGTAGCATTACTCGTCCTAAAAAACCCAACTAAGGCAACCTCCGAGCATATCACGCGGGAAAAGACCCGGCCGCGCCGTTTTAGTTGGGATTACCGGATTACTAGTAGTAGTATCGATGGATTGCGCGAAGCAACAAGTTTTTTTTGAGGGCGCGAAGCACCTAGTTTAAAAGAAAAAAGGCGGTACCCCTGTCGCGGTCGCATTGCACCCCACACACGTTCGGTCCTGCACACGGCTCATGCAAACGGAACGCGCTTCGGCTTGCCTCTTCACTGACACGTGGGACTGCACTTGAAGAAACCGACCATGCGCCAAACTCCCCCCGCCAACCGCGCGAAAATCCTACCCCCACCCAAAAATTCCACCCAAATCATAGATTCAACCGCCCTTCGGCCAACTAGCCAATAATATTCCCCAAACCACCCTTCCCCCCGTCCCCCTCCACTCCATTCACCACGCCAAAGCCGCCCACCCCACCGCGCCGATACGTCGGCGCTGCGATTCGTCAAGGGGGACGCACGGCGATCCTCTCGCTCCCACAGTACGCTCTCATATGCTGCCGTCCTTTAGCCGCGCCGCCACCGCTGGCGACATTCTTGTGGAGGCGCAGGGCCGTCAGCGCCGCCACCGCTGGCGACGTTCGTGTGGAGATGCACGGTGGTCAGCTTCTCCCACGGTACGCACATTCTAGACTGAGGACCCGTGCTGTCGGTGTAGCGTTGAATGTTAGCTGATAGACGCTGTTAATCTCACTGTTTGCCGAAGTAGTTTACAGTCAATATGCTCTGCTTAAGAAGCTTCCTTGCCCTGTTCTGCAGTCAATCTGCTTAGCACCCAATCTGCTTAGTTGCTAAAATATCCTGCCATATATTTATTGTGACGTAGATTGCCATGGTCTAGTACCCAATCTGTTAGGTGAAATAGCTCTACACCGTTTTATACTCGATCTTTGTTGCTGCGATGGCCTTCGATAGTTTGCTGGCTGTGTGCTCGGCCTCATTGACTGCTGAAACAGCCTGCCATAATTAGCACTCAAATCTGTTTGCTGAATTAGCTTTACATATATTTCGTTGCTTAGATCTGCTCGTCCAAATATCTTGCCATAGCTTTAGAGATCGACCTAGGTATTTTTTTTCTAGACTTCATAAAAAAGCATATATGTTTTTCCTGTAATATCTAGTAGAAGAACTAATTTGTATGTCTAACAGATGGACGGGACTTGGATAACTTCTGCTCAAAGATTCTCCGCTGCATATGTCGAGGGGGTTGAAAACTTCATGAACTTTATCAGAGCTGAGTACGGTGGTCCGAAATCAGATGTGCTCTACCCGTGCAGTTGTATGAATTCAGTTAGAAGACCCCAGTCAACTGTGCAAAATCATCTACACTTGTATGGGATGTCGGTCACATATACTAGGTGGGTTCATCATGGTGAAGCTGTGAACGTTAATGTTATTGACTACGTGGAAGCAGCAGATCACCATCTTGATCTGCCTGATGCTCAGGTGGAAGAGGAGGAGGAGGTGGTGGCGGAGCCAGTGAGTTTGACCAACATTGAAACAATGCTACGAAATGCTCGTGCATTCCGTGAACTTTCACCTGCAGAAGAAAAATGGTGGGCCCGCATGTTGGAACAATGCAACGTGGCTGTCACCCCAGGAAATAAGCTGTCAGTATTCTCAGCTATGGTCACCTTTCTTTAGGTGAAGACATCTGAGCGGATGACCAACAAATCATTCGATGCGATGTTGGCTGCTTTCCGCAAAGCTTTCCTAGATGCATCTGAGCTGCCACACACCTACAGTAAAATGAAGAATTTCCTTCGTGCAGTTGGAATTGGATATGATATGATCCATGTCTGTAAGAATAATTGTGTTCTGTTCCGGAAGGATTATGCCAACTTAAGTGAATGCCCAAAATGCAAATCATCAAGATGGAAAGATGGCGATGCTGTGAAGAGCATTCCTCATAATGTTCTGACACATTTTCCAATTACACCAAGATTGCTGAGGTTGTTTCATGATGCTGAAACAAGAGAGGATGTACTGTGCCATTCTAGGAACCAGGAGTAAAGAGATCAGAATGTAATGAGCCATCCATCACATGGTAGTGAGTGGAAAAGCTTCAATCAGAAACATGAAAAGTTTGCTGCTGACCCAAGAAACATTAGACTTGGCTTAGCTTCAGATGGATTTAACCCATTTGGCCACCAGAGCGCCACATATAGCATGTGGCCAGTGCTTGTTATCCCTTACAACATGCCTCCAAATGTCTGCACCAAAGAATCAAACTACATGATGGCCTTGCTCATCCCAGGTCCAAAAAGTCCTGGAAAGGATTTTGATTTGTTCATGGAGCCTCTTGTGGAGGAACTACAACAGCTATGGAGGGGTGTTCTCACTCGAGACCTATATAGCAGCCCACCAGCTAATTTCTTTCTGCTTGCTATTATAATTTGCTGCATCCATGATTATCCGGCTTTGGGCCCTATGTCAGGGCGAACGACACATGGTTACAATGCATGTGTTCGTTGTGATAGGAATCCGCTGTCATACGCAATACTTAGCAATATCTATTAGATTGGACACCGTCGTTTCCTTTCCAAAGACAAGCCGCATCCTAGAAAATACCGAAGACATGTGTTCAATGCAAAGCATGAAAACCGTGATGCACCAAAGAGGCTCACCGCCGATGAGTTGCAAGTGGAATTAGAGAAGGTCAGGCATATTACACCAGGAAACCATCCTGGTAATGGTAGCGGGAAAAGGAAGCATGGCAGGGCAGAAGAGAGATTATTGTTTACCTGCAGGTCCACTTCGTGGGACTTGGATTATTGGAAAGATTTGGATTTGCGGCATAATCTTGATGTGATGCACATCGAGAAAAATATATGTTACAGCATTATCGGCACACTTCTTAATATTGAAGGCAAGACGAAAGATACCTTAAAATCTAGGATTGATTTGACACACCTGGGTATCAGACAGGATTTGCACGTGCAAGATGAAGGTAAACCACGGGATATGGCACCAGCTGTGTACGTCTTGGAAAAGGTAAAAAGAAAAGAATTCTGCGAGGTCCTGTCACGTGTGAGATTCCCACATGGATTTGCTTCCAACCCTGAAAGGAGAGTCATTGCAGATGGAAACAAGGTACAAGGGTTGAAAACTCATGACTGCCACGTCCTACTTCAAAGGGTTTTACCTGTTATCCTTAGAGGATTGGGCCGCCCTGACTTATACAGAGCAGTTGCAGAGTTGGGACAATTCTTCAGGGAGCTCTGAAGTAGAAATATCAGGATAGATGCTTTGGAGCGTCTTAGAGACAAGATACCAACTATCCTATGCGACCTTGAGAACATATATCATCCAGCCTTCTTTGATGTGATGGTGCATTTGGCTGTTTATCTACCTGATGAGGCACTACTTAGAGGTCCAGTACAGTATGGCTGGATGTACCCTATCTAAAGGCGGCTAGGCACTTTCAAGGGCTATGTTAGGAACAGAGCTAGACCCGAGGGTTCCATTGCAGAGGCCTACATTGCTACAGAAGCGTTGACATTCTGCTCAAAATACATTGAAATAGCTGATCAGCTTAGCAAAGAGGTGGATGAAGACAATCCCGGGCTCAATGTTTTCGATTATTCTGTTCGAGTTACAGGGAAGAGTCGACAAGAGGACAAACCTAAAGATTTGGACAAAATGGTTTGGTATGTATTGAATAACTGTCCTGAGATACTACATTATATCAAGTAAGTGCTAAGTACTGCAGCTTATACATCATAATCTACTAAACTTGCAGCACATTCTTATATATTTAGATGTTTGACGCGATCACTATGTTGTGCAGCATCTACAAAAAGGAGTTACTGCCGCAAAATCCAAGAAACATTGACAAACTGGTTATGGCAGGATTTGCGAAATGGTTCAAGAGCCATGTAAGCTTTTGAATTGCACTGTCAGTTTTTTTAATATATTGAGTACATAAGATGATCAGCTTGTCTACTTTCTAAACATAGGTTAAGAAGATGCGGGAGGATGGGCAGGAAGTTGATGATGCCCTTTACTCACTAGCAATGGGTCCTGATACTCGGGTAATACATTACGAATCTTGCGTTGTTGGAGATGTGCGCTACAACACCCATGCACGAGACGAAGGCAGGAAGACACAAAACAGTGCCATCATGAGCACGGATACGTATGACAAAGAGATAACTGAACTGTATGCTACCATAATAGACATTGTTTAGTTGCAGTATATCTCCAGTTTCGAGGATCATCGGTGTGTGGTTCTGTTGTGCTGTCGTTGGTATAACCTGTTTTCCAGGATCATCCATGTCAAGGCGGCGTACCAGACCAACGAGCCTTTTATTTTGGCAAATCAAGCAACACGGATATTTTTCTTGGAAGACACATTTGCACGTAGCGATGACTGGAGAGTATTACAAAGGTTTGAGCAGAGGAATTCGTTTAATGAAGTTGCACAACAAGATGATGCTTACACTGCTCCTGGTGTACAAGATAACACAGATGTTCCTAATATCTTTGAGAACCATCACGTCAATGACGCCCGCGAAAAGATTGCCTGTCGTGCTGTGGACATACAAGAGTTGATCAAGAAGAAGCCAACGTTCGAGGACGTTGAGGATGAAGAAGAAGATGACACCGTGGGGAATTACGATTCAGACTGATACACATGGCGAAGATGTTGACGCTGCTGCTGTGGATGATGATTACATTGCTTTTGTCGTATTTGCTTGTCAGAATAAGTTTTTTATCTACTATGTGAAATTGTGTTTGCTATGACAATTGAAACCTGATGAACATATTGTTTAGTATTTTCCTGTGACAACATCACTTGTTATGTATGCTGATATGTGTTTGGTCATTGTATGACGACTGAAACATGATGACATTGTTGTTTAGTTGTACTCATATTTGGCTGTGAAACTTGAATTTGATGACATAGTTTGTTGTTGGACTGCAATTTGCTTGACGTCTTCGAATGAGAACAAAGCTGACCCGACAGGGCCTCTGCTAATTTATTTATTTATTACCAAAAGGGCCTCTGCTATTTATTTTTTTATTAGCAAAAGGGGATACCCCCCTGATTTCCGTTAATAGAAATCAGTAGATGTTCACAACACTACGCCTAGCCTGCTACACAGGTTTCATTCATTACTAGTTCAGCAAAGTGCTCATGTCATAGCCACTGAATACATCACGAGTGCTACATACACTGCAAATAAAGAGACAATCATCCTACAGAGCACATCGATTTTCCCATTATCTTCACAAGCTCTTTCATCTCCTCATTGCTGTCAAGGCCGTTCAGCAGCTATTGCTTGGCCATGATTAGAGGAACTGCATCTTTAACCTTCTGCTCTGCATCTTCCTCTTCTGCCGTTCCTTAAGTTACTTGTCCAACACCCCAACCTACTGGTATTGGGATTCCTTGGCTAACCAAATAATCAGCGTAGTTGCACTACCCCACATCAGCAACTTCCCAGAAATACAAATCACACGAATCTTCCCTTTTCTGCACGAATCAAATTGGAAGATCATCAACCAAAATATTAAAAAAATCAGCAACTGAAAGCAGCAGAACAACACTTAAACATATTATTACCCCATGATTCGGTCATTTGTAGAAGACTCGGCCAGGGATGAGGATTGTGGTTGAGACGCGACAGATGACTCTGTGTGATTTGCAGCGGTGGCACCACACCAACAGCAGCGGGTTGCGATGAGCAACCGGCTGTGGTGCGCGTGCCGGTGGGGGTGTGATGAGACCCACAGGCGATGGTACGGGTGGCGACTTGGCGCATATTTGGTTGTTGCCTGCTGAAGAGCAGGTGGACGAGCAGCCAGCGGACATGGTTGCTGCGGCCAGAGCTTCTGATGCTAGGTAGAGTAAGTAGAGAAGAGGAGAAGCGAATGTTGGATATGTCAGTTTCATTACTTGCAGAGTAGCATAGCACCATACATAGTCATAGTCTAGGTTTGGATTCAAACCAGCTACAGGAGCACGTCTCTCTTTTTTCTAAAACTCAGCAACGTCTCTTTACTGGTACACTAGCTTGTTATGTACGCCTTCTCAAGTCTTTGATTCCTCCACCTGACATCTGGGACCCATCGGAAGGGCCTCTGTATTTCACGAAAAAAACGTGCCCCCGCTGACAGGTCAGACCCACCAGCTATCTTCGCACGCAAGGAAGGGCCTCCTTATTACGCACAAAAAAATGAATACTCCCCCTGCCAGCTGGAACCTAGCATAGTGGGAGGCTGACTTGTGGGCCTACCAAGTTGACGGGGATGGAGGGCTTTGTCAACTTAGTCAATATGAACGATTCTAGCTCCAGTTACCATACGATGTTCATCCAACGGCCGTACTGCTTCTTCAACCTCTGGTCTTCTTGCTCCAGCCACCCAAACCAGCGCCGGTCGTGCCGCGTGCTCCTGCCTCCCATGGCCGGCTGTCATGCCGCGGAGGCCACACCGCCCCCTACTACTCCCACTGCTGGCCAGGGCATCCCTCTACTCACCCACACCCCTGTTGTTCTGCGGCGATTGCAGCCTCACACCGCAGCCGAACCAGTTAACCCTCGTACTCCTCTCCACATGGGCATCCACTGACGCGTCTTCCCCGGCTCCGCGTCGTCCCCTTCCTACGCCTCGCCGTCGTCCACTGCCTTGGTGCACTCGGTGCGGCGTGGTCAATGTGGTCAATGACCGACTTCCATCGGAAGAGTACTGTACGTGGAGAGGCTGACAGCTGGGTCCACGGCCACAGCCCAGTTTTTTTGTGATTTTCCAAGTAAATCGCTTTGTCAGGCCTATTGGGCTGCAAATCTTTCAAGACGAGGAGAGCTTCATTCGGCTGGCCGAGAAAATGGCTTATCAGTAATAAGAAATGGGCTGTACATTTTTAAAACACATCAAACCGGCAATTAGTTTCAAATTTCTTTTTTTCATTTCGAGATTTTAAATTGCATTGATTTTTATGCATGGACAATTTGTTGGATTTTATATTGATATACATTTATTTTTAAAATCAGTTTGAATGTGACTCGAAATTTCGGGATTAAAAACAGTTCGGACCACACCGAAATATGCAAAATTTCATACAATTTTTTAACTATGGCCACAATATGGGCTGTAATGCTAACAAAAAGAATATGGGCTCCAAAAAAACCTTAAGAATTAGCAAATGGGCTGTAAATTATTAGAAATAATGGCAGATGGGTTGTATGTTGTTTTCCACAGATTTAAGGCTTTCCTAAAAAAAGGTTGACGCACAAGCAGTGACTGTTGGATGTCCATCCAACGGCCGTCATGCTTCTTCAATCTCTGCCCTTCCTGCTCCAGCCGCTCAAACAAGCGCCGGCGGGATTGCCTGCTCCCTCCTCCCCATGGCCGGCTGTGCTGCAGCGCAGGCCTCACCACCCCACCGTACTCCCATCGCTGGCCTTGCCATCCCTCTACTCTCCCACACCTGCTGTTATTCTCTAGCGACGGCAGACGAACCAGTAAACCCTCGTACAGTCGTACTCCCCTCCGCATGGGAAACAACTGCCGAGTCTTCCCTGCCTCCGTGTCTTTCCCTACCTAGGCCTCGCCGTCGTCCACCGCCCTGGTGCTCTCGGTGCGGCCTAGTCAACGTGGTCAACGACCGACATGCGACTGAAGTGGACTGTACATGGAGAGGCTGACAGCTGGGTCCATGGCCGCACGCAAGGAAATGCCTCCTTATTACGCGCAAAATAATGATTCCTCCACCTGACATCTGGGACCCACCGAAAGGGCCTCTGTATTTCGTGAAAAAATGAATACTCCCCCTGTTATATCTTTGGACGCAAGGAAGTGCCTCCTTATTACGCACAAAAAAATGAATACTCCCCCTGCTAGCTAGGACCCACAATAGTGGGAGGCTGACTTGTGTGCGAACTAAGTTGACGGGGACGGAGGGCTTTGTCAACTTAGTCAATATGAACGATTCTAGCTCCAGTGACCATACGATGTCCATCCAACGACCGTAGTGCTTCTTCAACCTCTGGTCTTCTTGCTCCAGCCGCCCAAACCAGCGCCGGACGTGCATCGTGCTCCTGCCTCCCGTGGCCGGCTGCGATACCGCGGAGGCCTCAACGCCCCCTACTACTCCCACTGCTGGCCAGGCCATCCCTCTACTGACCCACACCCCCATGTTATTCTGCGGCGACGGCAGCCTCACACCGCAGCGAACCAGTGAACCCTCATACACCTCTACGCGTGGGCATCCACTGCCGCGTCGTCGCCTTCCTATGCCTCGCCGTCGTCCACCGCCCTGGTGCTCTTGGCGCGGCGTGGTCAACGTGGTCAAGGAACGGCTTCCATCGGACGTGGACTGTACGTGGAGAGGCTGACAGCTGGGTCGACGGCCGCAGCAAGGAAGTGCCTCCTTATTACACGGAAAATAATGATTCCTCCACCTGACAGCAGGGACCCACCGGACGGGCAACCGTATTTCGCGAAAAAACGTTTCCCCCTGACGGCTGGGACCTACCAGCTACATCTTCGAAAGGAAGTGCGTCCGGGCAAAAAAAATGATTCGCCCCCCTGACTGCTGGGACCCACCAGCTACATCTTCGCACGCAAGGATGTGCCTGACAGTCGGGACCCACCTGGTCGAAGCGTACGTAGCGTTGTCATTCTGGTCGCGAACGTCTACGTACATACTGGTCGATGTAGAGGCGCGCACCTAGCATGTACACGTACGTACAGCGGCCAGTGTGCAAGAAAGAAAATACGGCCACGTACGTACATACGGGCGGGGTCTCGAACGCCTACTTGCGCATACGTACGGCTAGGGCTCATGTACATGGCTGGGTCGGAACGGAGAAACTGCATCGTCGTCGTGATCATGGGGAGGCAACGGAATGCGCCGAGTTCATCAGGAGGCAACAGAACGCGTGGGAGCTAACCGGCTTGGACGGAACAGCCTATGGAAACGAGGCCTGGCGTCCCGCAGAACGGAGGAAACGGCCTTGTGTTCGACCGGCCACGTTCGAAACGGGATCCTGTTCATCGGGAGGGGTCTGGCGTACCGCAAAACGGAGGAAATCGACCTCCTACGGTCGGAACGGGGTCCTATTGATCGGGAGGAGTGTGGCGTACCGCAAAACGGAGGAAACAGACTTGTGTTGGAGCGCTACGGTCGAAACGGGGGTCCTGTTCATCAGGAGGGGTGTGGCGTACCGCAAAACGGGACTCCACAGGATACTGTTCATCTCCACCGTCGACCCCCTCCAGCCTCCACGGGCTACTGTTCATCCACCGTCGACCTCCTCCAGCCTCCATCTGCGTCTATTCATCCATGGGCTCCTGTTCATCCAGCCTCCACCGCGCGCTACTCCACCGGCTACTGTTCAACCAGCCCTCTCTAGGGGCTCCTTTTCAACCACCCCTCCACGGACTACTGTTCATCCAGCCCTCCACGGGGTGGTCCTGTGCATCCAGCCCTCCACGGGGTCCTGTTCATGCATCCCCAACCAGCTCGATCGATCGGGGTCCTGTTCATCCAGAGGCAACACCACGGGGTCCTGTTCATCCACCCCCACCGGGAACTATTCATCCAAACTCCCCAGCAACGCTCACTGTTCATCCAGAGGCAGCATCGACCGGCTTCAGTTAGCGACAGTAGCAAAGGAATCGCTCGATCGGGTTCAGTTAACAGCCATCAATCGACTGCTCGGGTTCAGTAACGCGTAGCCTGCAGTGCAATCGCTCGGGTTCAGTTAGAGCCCAACACATCGCTCAGGTTCTGTTAGAGCCCAACGCCTCGCACCCACGCGCGTGCGTGTACGAGAGAAACATGCATCGCTCAGCCCCGACCACCCACCGTAACCGGGAACACCGTGATATTTTCCTCGCCCTCGCTTCTACCACGGTTTTTTCGTCATGGACGGCCTAAAGAATGTCATGCAGCTGCGTCCCCGGCCCGCCCAGGACGAAAAGCCCATTTTCTGTCATGATGTTTTGTCATAGAAGTAGGAGCCCACCACATCTATGATGATACCGGGTTTTGTCACAATTATTGTCGTAGAAGTGTCATAAGTATGACAGAAAAAATTTCGTTCGGCCCAAAATGTCACGGATGTGTCTTTTTTTGTAGTGTCTACGCCAATACTGGTCGCGCCTAAAATACAAGAGCCGTTGCTGCTGTATCTAGCGGCAACAAATCAAGTGGTCAGTGCTGCGCTAGTGGCGCAGAGGGAGGTCAATGCGGGAGTGATAGCAATGGCAGGGTTGACCAGTGGCGAGACAGGAGAATCTGACGCCACCGGAGCAGAAGCGATGCAACCAAATGAAGTAGTGCAAAAGAAGAAGATGATGCAGCACCCAGTCTACTTTGTCGGCTCCCTCTTGCAGGGGGCTAGATCAAGGTACTCCGGCGTGCAAAAATTGCTCTTCGGCCTCCTTATGGCCTCGAGGAAGCTGCGTCATTACTTCCAAGCAGACGAGATCACCGTCGTCACCCGCTTCCCGTTGCAACGGATATTGCATAACCCAGACGCGACCGGGAGAATTGTGGAATGGGCCTTGGAACTATTGAGCTTTGGTTTGAAGTTCGAAAGCACTTCGACAATCCAGAGTAGAGTCTTGGCAGAGTTCTTTGCAGAATGGACCTCAACGCCCGACGAAGAGATCCAGGAGACCACTCTCCCCGGCAAGGAAACAAGTCACGACTGGGTTATGAACTTTGACGGGGCTTTCTCGCTGGAAGGTGCCGGTGCCGGTGTGCTACTCATTGCACCCACCAGAGAGCACCTGAAGTATGTAGTCCAGATGCACTTTCCCAGGGAGATGTCAACAAACAACACTGCTTAGTACGAGGGGTTGCTTGCCGGTGTCAGGATCGCGGGAGACCTGGGGATCAAGAAGCTTGTCGTCAGGGGTGATTCGCAGCTCATCGTCAAGCAAATTAACAAAGATTATCAAAGACCGTTGATGGAGGACTACGTGAATGAGGTGAGGAAGCTGGAGGAGCATTTTGACGATATACAAGCGGAGCATGTTCCCCGAGTGGAGAACAACACTGCCGATTACCTGTCAAAGCACGCTGCACTCAAACTACCTATGTAACCAGGTACTTTTGTGCTTCAGTTAACCCACCGGAGAGCAGATCAAGTATGTAATCTAGATGCACTTTCCCAGGGAGATGTCAACAAACAACACTACCGAATACGAGGGGTTGCTTGCCGGTCTCAGGATCGCGGCAGACCTCGGAATCAGGAAGGTCATGGTCAGGGTGATTCACAGCTTGTCGTCAAGCAAGTTAACAAGGATTACCAAAGCCCGTTGATGGAGGCCTACGTAGATGAAGTGAGGAAGTTGGAGGAGCATTTTGACGGTATACAAGCGGAGCATGTTCCCCGACTGGAGAACGGCATCGCCGACTACTTGTCGAAATGCGCTGCCCTCAAACTGCCTGTGGAACCAGGTACCTTTGTGCTTCGATTAACTCAACCATCCATCGAACCATCGACAGAGCAGAATAGGCAGAGGAAATCAGGCCCCGGCAAGTACTTTCCCGCCGAGCTCCCAGGAGCAGCCGGCAAAGATGTTCCCGGGGACACTGAGCCTGCCGTGGGGGGACAGACTCCGGTAGGGCGCCAAGTCCTGGCCATAGAGACAGCCTCCCCCGTGGCGGAAGAGATGCCTTTGATCCTTGCCGTAGAGCCTCAGGCTCCGGCATGGGCGCAGCATACCGTTCGATTTCTCCAAACCGGGGAACTCCCTGAGGAACAGGAAGAAGCGGAGAAAGTAGCCCGTCGGTCTGCCATGTATGAGTTCATCGACGACGTTCTGTACAGGAAAAGACCAAATGGTGTGAAATTGAAGTGCATTCCCCGGGAGGAAGGACTGGAGCTGTTGGCAAAGATACACAGAGGCGTGTGTGGCTACCACATAGGGTCGAGAGCCCTTGACGGCAAGGCATTCCGGCAAGGTTTCTTCTGGCCCACTACCCTGCAAGATGAAACGGCACTGGTAACCAAGTGTGAAGCGTGTCAGTTCCATTCAAAGAAGCTTCATCAACCAACTCAAGCGCTCCAAACAATCCCTCTTTCCTGGCCATTATCAGTCTGGGGAATCGACATACTAGGCCCCTTCCCCCATGCTGTCGGGGGCTTTGAGTACTTGTACGTTGCAATCGACAAGTTCACAAAGTGGCCAGAGGTGGAAGCAATGAGAAAGGTGACATCGCAATCAGCCATCAAGTTCTTCAAGGGGCTAGTCTGCCATTTTGGTCTACCAAACATGGTCATCACCGACAACGGCACACAGTTCACAAGCCGCACCTTCATGCAATACATTCAAGGCCTCGGTAGCAAGGTCTATTTTGCTTCTGTCGCACACCCATGAAGCAATGGCCGGGCTGAGAGGGCACATGCTGAAGTATTGCGAGGCCTCCAGACAAGGACTTTTGACAGGCTACACAAGTGCGGAAGGCGCTGGATTGCTGAATTGCCGGCGGTTCTCTGTTCAATCAGAACGACACCAAATCGAGCCACCGGCCAGACACCTTTCTCCCTCATTTACGGGGCAGAAGCAGTTCTCCCCACGGAACTCACATACGGGTCACCCCGAGTGCTCGCTTATGATGAGCTTGAGCAAGAGCAATTGCAGCAAGATGACGCGACGCTCATTGAGGAAGATCGTCTTCGGGGCGCTACCATCAAGCCTTGCACTGCTACCATAGCCGCAAGGTTCATGCCCGAAGCTTTGAGGAAGGCGACCTTGTTCTTCGGCGCGTTCAGTCGGCCAAGAATTCCAACAAGTTGACGCCGAAGTGGGAAGGCCCTTATCGGGTAATACGAGTCACCAGGCTCGGCGCAGTCCGCCTGGAGACCGAAGATGGTATTCCAGTAAGCAATTCCTGGAACATCGAACATCTTCGCAAGTTTTACCCGTAAGGCGCAGTTGCCGGGCCCCTCGGCAGGCCACCTTCTTGTACAAGGCTTGCCGGCAAGGCATGTAACCCTTTGTACAAAGACATGCACAGACCCTGAGCATAAATAAATGAAGCGCTGGCGCCCTAAGTTTTAGCATGCATGCTAGGTTTAGTCTCTCCCTCGGTTAGGGTTGATAGTGCTTAGCAGCGACTAAACCCTAGCGTAGAGGTTGGGTGCGTGTCTCTCTGTTCCTTCCCGTCCTTTTTGGTTCGCAGGGTACATGAACATTTCTGCTGAGCTGTTTGGAGGAAAGAGAACAGGCCGGCGCCCCGACCCCGCCAAGGCAAGGTTGTCGGGGGCTGCAGACCCAAAGATCCGACCATGGCAAGCCAAGATTGCCGGGGGGCTGCAAAATCAAATAAGTCTTTCATCCCCCACTCCCTACTTCCGTATGAAACTTGAACGTACGAGACTTCGCTCCCTTATACCGTCATGTTCCCTCTTTCCCGTGTCCAAAAACCTTACTTTGGGCCGTGAATTGGTCGTAGCACGGTGGGAAAGGAATGAGTGAAGGGCCCCATCCTACTTTGCCCCAACCTCCGCCAAGAGCGTGAGTGTAGTCGAGCTATGGGGCAGGAGGATGACAACGTCTGTTGCCGGGTCACAATGTTTATTTTAAGATAACGAGGACTCGTTCCTTGGTGCGGGCCTCGCCCACGCGCAAAAGAAACCCGGCAAACACCCTTCTCTTCATTAATATGTTGTTGACAAGTACAATTCATACGGAATGCATACATGAGCAGGGGGTTACAAGGTTTAAATCTTACTAAGGCCCGTAGGCTGAAAAGCTAAAAAGAGATAAGATGCCCGTAACCCTTTCTTTTTGCTCTCCTCGGGAAACGGAGCAAGATGGCAGAAGGGCAAAAGGAGCGCCTAGGCGAGGTACGAGCAGCAGAAGACACCAAAATAACATCCCGGCGGCCGTCCAGAAGAGGGCTGGTGATGATGGTACCGAGAGAAGAGCCGAATGATGAGGCAGCGGGCCGGCAATACACAATGAAGGCGTCGGTGCCCGCGTACTCCGACTTGACAGCACACCGCCCGCCTTCTTCTTCTTCCCCGGCCTTCCCATGCCAACCGCCCAAGGAGGCGACCCCGAGAAGTTCAAGGAGCTGGCGATGCAGATGGTGGTACTGCCAGTGTCGCCCAGGGATGGTGTGTCCGACGCCTAGTCGGGCCTGTCATCCTCCCGCCCGCTACCCTCATCGTTGTCATCGCTGTCCTCCTCGTCACTCTCGCCCGAAGAGGAGCTTTCGACATCAGTCGAGCTCTCAGCACAGCACCCTAGCCTGTGTCCTGAGTGAACGAAGACATTGACGGAGAGCAGGTCGCTCTCCGCTAGCTTGAAGTAGAGGACGTGCCCATCCATCAATCAATGGACACGTGCGAAGGTTTTCTAGCCCCGACAAAGAGGCATCACATGAGGGGCAGGGAACCCTGTGTTCACCCGCATGTCACCATGGCAACACTCCTCCATGTGAAGCCTTAGCCTCAGTTGTCGGTCGATCTCCAGCACCCTCGCAAACGCTTCGGGAAGACAAAGGCGGCTGCGCGGCGGCCCGCGCAGTTGCAGGATAAATTCCAGCGCGGAATCCCTGACATGTCGGCTCGACGAAGCAGGAGGAGATGGCGGGGGAGATGGCGACAGAGATGGTGACGACGCGGGAGTCCCCCGTCCAAGCCCGCCTCTGCCTTGACCACCTCGCCGACCGCGGCCCCGACCGGCACCTCTGCCTCTAGCATGGCCTTCACCTTGGGCGTATGGCTCTTCTTTGACCGGCACCACCCTCTGGCGAGAGGAAGACCTGGTCGCCTCCCTACGGGCACGGCCACGACCACGCCCTCTCGCCATGACGAAGGGAAGAAAAGAGATCAGACTAAGAGAAAATGGGTGCGAGAAGACGCTGTCCCCCTCCCTTTATATAGAGGGACGAGGCCGAACGAGCCCGGGCGCGACCGCCCCAATCAGCCAATCCAACCACCAGAGGCGCGATACATAGGACCGACCCGTTGCCCCAATCAGCGATGCCCGCCCCCGCCCCAGCATTAAAACCCATGCCTTCTGCCACCGCCTGCCCTCCCCGGCGCATGGAGGACACGTGGCGAGCGAGCCAGGACTCAGATGGCAAGTGGAGCGGCTGTTTCACGCCCAGTTATCGTGGGGCGTGGGTGCCATGATGGCCATGACCCGAGTCTACTTAGTAAGAGTCGCGCCCGTGTGGCTTCCTCTATTTTTATGAGGAGAACGCGGACCGCCTCTTTACCATTGAAACCGCAGAGTGACGCAAGCACACTGCGGTCACTCCACACACGACCCCCACGTCACGCACGACCCCCACGTCGCGCATTCAATGCGGGTCGTGGGGAAGCGCAACCAACAGAGAAGTTACCGCAGTAAAACTCCGCCCAGCGTGCCCGCGCACCGTTTTGGGCCTAGCCCCACAACGCATCGCGCTTATGTGTGGCCCAGGCCCGGGGGCTCCTGTCGGTGCACAAAACTAGGGGCTCTCTTTTGTGCCCCTTTACCTGTGAATGGGCAGTCAGAGCCGCACCCGCGACCACACTTAGCAGGGCAGAGAAGGGAAGCAGAAGTGCAAGGCTACCAGAGAAGCGCTCCAACCAAGGGCACAGAAGACAGAGCGATCAGACAGGCTTCCTCCTGGCAAGACCCTTGCCGGGGCGGCCTACACGGCCCCGACAAGACCCTTGCCGGGGCAGCTCGCCCAGGGCCAACATCGCAGCCACCCTTGAGCCTGAGAGTTCCGACAGCATCGACAACATTGGAACCAAGGCTCGGGAAGTGCCTGCATGGTGGCATGCAGATCTTCGTGAAGACAGGTAGCCTACAAATCCTAGATGAAGTCCAGAAGACAAGATAATCGCAAGGCTCCTTGCCGAGGATGCCCACGAGGCCCGGGCAAGGCTCCTTGCCGAAGACACTCGCAAGGCGCCGACAAGACTCTTGCCGAGGGCGCTCACAAGGCCCTAGAAAGACTCTTGCCGAGGGCGCTCACAAGGCCTCGGCAAGACCCTTGCCGGGAATATACGCGAGACCGCGGCAAGACCTTGCCGCCCGAGCTCAGCGGCCAACCCACAAATTGAAGCAAGTACCCACGTGGCAGTACATGGGTACTAATCCAACTAGCCAAACACCTGCGTGGTGGCATACAGATCTTCGTGAAGACCCTACCACCACGCCAACTCAGCAGCCTGCCAGCCTACATGGCACTGCACGCCTCGTTGGCCAGGACGCGTGTCGGAGCAAGGCGGAGCGGCGACGGATGGGCCGGGCCTCGTAACCGCCCCCGATAAAGCAAGTGGACACGTAAGTAGCGCATTTAATGCACTTTGTCCTGTAATGACAGGCGATAAGCTTGTACACTGTATACCTTTCCACCTCCTGTGTGCCACTGTGGCAGCCCCTTTTGACTATAAAAGGAGGCCCGGGGCGTACTGAAGAAGGATTCAGATCTTTTGGACGACACACGCACCGTAGCTAGTTCAAGAACTCAAGAACACTCAAATATACATCAAAGCAGGGCTTGGGTATTACGCATCCTCGCGGTCCGAACCTGGGTAAACGATCCTCATGCTGGCTTCTAGACCCGCTCTTTGCACAACCTTGCGCCCGCCAACCGTAGCAAAAGGGATCCCAGTGATCCCATAGGTGTCGTTTCCCCAGACACCTAGGAGCAGGACTCTTGCTCTAGTTGGTAGTGAGTGTCAAACTGCACATGGTTCCTCTAGTGTTTCTGAGTCTGGCAGTGGTCCATCTTCCGGATTTTCACTTGCTTGACTAGTTTCGGTCTCTGATGAACAACTTGAATCTTTGCCTGAGGATGATCTTGCTGTTTTCGTCTGCCATTTTTCTCGAGCTTAAAGAAACATGAGAGAGAGGAAAGGCAAACACACAAAAATCTGTTTGAGTGTGGTGTGCAGGGACACTTTAGGTCTGATTGTCCTACTCTCAAAGATTATGGTGAAAATAGTGGTGATAAGAACAACTACAGCAAGAAGAAGTCATTCTCTCGCCATGAAACCAAGTTCCGGCCAAACGCTGAGAAGAGTCTTCAAAAGATGGTTGCTGCAATCGCTTCGGGTCTACAGTCTGCAGTAGATCTAAGCGACGTCGACTCTGACCAGAGTGGTGAGGATGATTCTCCTTCTCCCAAAGGGAAGGATACAAAGAAGAAGGCTGCTGATTGGCTCACAGGCATGTGTTTTATGGCTCATGATGCTGACGAGGAGAACGCCAACACGGATGAGGTACAAATGTCTTATGATGAATTATACGCTGAGTATGTTAAAGTTGAAAATCTGGTTTTAACGCAAGAAAAAGTCCTTAAAAATGCATGCGCACCATAAATGATAATCTTGCTCAAATTGATTTACTCACACTAGAAATCACGATACTGAAGGATGCTACTGCTAGTGTATCTTCTCATGATATTGATGATTGTGATGGCTATGATGTGTTGCGTGCTAAATTAGAACTTGCTAGGAATACTCATCCTAGTATGTCATATCTGCTTGAATCTGCTAGAAATGAACTTGCTGATGTTAAGTTGAGCCCTTGCTCACTTTGTGTTGAAAATACACCTATGTCTGTTCCTGAAGTTGCAGACTGTGCCTACCCAAACTGTGATAAATTAAATGCTAGAATTAAGAATCTTGAAAGGACACTTTTTGATGCCGAGAATCCTCCTTCTTGTTTGAAGTGCAAATACTTTGATGATAGGGTTAAAAAGTTGAATCAAATGATCCTAGATGTGCGTGCTCCTGGAAATTGTGTAAATTGACCTAAACTCGAAGAAGAAGTTGAGGAACTAGGAGCTCATCTCAGTGAACTCTACAAGAAACATGGTCTTGTTAAAGCTTCAAATTCAAAGAAACCTACTGATTCTTGTGATGCTTCTTCTAGTTCTGTTACTACTTGTACTTTCTGTACCATACTTGAGAATGATCTTGTTGCAATGCATGAAGCATTTCGGGCCAGGTTTGGCAAGGGTGTAGCAAATCCTGTGAGTGTAGATTGTGTCTCTTGTGAGGGATTAAAACTTGAGATTTAGGCCTACAAGGATAGATATGGGAGAGCTGTGAGGGTGTCCTCCTTAAAAGAGTGTTTATCGTGTGCTTCCTATGCAAAAGAAGTAGCTTACCTCAAGACAACCCTAGAAAAGCTCTCAAGTGGTGAGAAAAGATTAAACATGATTTTAGATAAGTCAAAGGTGAGTAAAGGTCTAGGTCTTGGTTTTGACTTTGTGGAAGATTCTAGGAACAACCCTCCAGAACCCATAGGCATTCGAAGTGATGGAGCTATCTTGGTCCGTGAGGATGAGAGAGCGACAGTTTTTCACTCTGGAGGACTTTTGCCCATGAGTCCAAATGACAAGGGTACTTCTCCTTCCACTGGTTCTCGTGTTGAAAGAGAGAATAGTTTACCAGTGCACCTATTACCACAAGTCTAGACACCTTGCTGAGTTTTGCTGCAAAAAACTTAGAGATGAACATAGATCTCGTGTTCGTGCTTTTAGGGGCATGCAACGGCAGGCTCGTGCGCTGCATGTTTCTAACACACATGGTCAGAGTGAGTACTTGCATGGCTCGGGTAGGAGAGACTATTTTAAATCCAAGGAGACCGCTTCCAGAGCCCGATTTACTAGGGCTAGAGGTCAACAAAATTGTAGGTATCAAGATGGCCTTGCATTGCATGCTAATAACACATGAATTTCTGCTCCTGCAAAGGGAGTGACCCAGTACTGGATTAAAAAATGTTTACATACTAATCCCAGTACTGAGACACTTCGTTGTCGCTCTTTTGTGTAGGTTGGTTGTGAGGGTTTGGCGAACAAGTGGCTTATTGACTCTGGGTGTTCACGCCACATGACTGGTGATACCAAATGGTTCACCTCCCTCTGCAAAGCGTCTGGTGATGAAAAGATCACTTCTGGGAATGATGCATAGGGTTGCTTTGTGGCCAAAGGAACAGTGCGAGTCAACGAGAAGCGTCTTCTGAAGGATGTAGCCCTTGTAAGTAAGTTGAGTTATAATTTGATTTCAGTTTCACAGCTTCTTGATGAGGGTTTTGAGGTTTGTTTCAAGAAATCTGCTTCCCGTGTTCTTCGCTCTACTAGTGATCTTGTTTTTGGTATTACTCGCGTTGGTAAAATCTTTGGTGCTGATTTTGGACGGCTTTTGTCCTCTGGTCCATGGTGTTTTGTGGCCTCTTCTAAGATGAGTGACTTTCAGTTGTGGCATCGTCGCTTGGGGCATGTTGGTTTTGACCACCTGATTCGAATTGGTGGCTTCGATCTTTTGCGTGGTTTTCCTAAGCTCGAAGCCACAAAGGACATTGTGTGTGTAACACCCCGCATGTAACTTGCCATATTTGTAACTCCGACTCTTGCCATTTCCGGCTATGTGTTATGATTTTCCCTCCGTTGTCGGGTTTTGTCTTTCGTTTTGTATTTTGTCATGTCATGCATTCATATCATGTCATCATGTGCATTGCATTCGCATACGTGTTCGTCTCATGCATCCGAGCATTTTCCCCGTTGTCCGTTTCGCAATCCGGCGCTCCTATCTCCTCCGGTGCATCCCTCTAGTTTTCTTTCATGTGCGGGTGTCAAACTTTCTCGGAATGGACCGAGTCTTGTCAAGTGGCCCTAGTATACCACCCGGAGACCACCGGTCAAGTTTCGTTTCATTTGGAGGTCGTTTGGTACTCCAACGGTTAACCGGGCATCCGCAATGTCCATTTGAGTGTCCAGCAAAAAACCCCTCAAAAACCAGCCCGAAACCCACCAAACTCTCTTCCATGCTCTAGGTCGTTCGATCACGATCGTCTGGGCGAAAACCGCACCTCATTTGGAGCCTCCTAGCTCCCTCTACCTATAAATATGTGGGCATCCCGAAATACATCTGCAGTCCAAACCCTAACCTCGCCCTCCGACGCCGGCGGACGTGTCCGTCCGCGCCGGACAAATCTCCGCCGCCGCCCGTGCCCAATCGGGAAGCGCCACGTGGCCCCGCGCCGTCCCCGCGCCGCCGCCCGTGCCCAATCGGGAAGCATGATCTATCACTTAAGAGGTGGACTTAAAGAGGATCTGCAGTTAGCTCTCGTTCTTGTTGAGCCTACTCAGTTTGATCAATTCTATAATATGGCACTGAAGCAAGAGGCTGCTCAACTCAAGTGTGAGGCTTCTAAGAAGAGAGTCAGAGACGCAGTTCAGTCTTCTTCTTCCTCACTTGTGACAGCTAAGCAACAGAAGTTCTGGTTGCCTCCTCCTCCTCCGTTTCGCCAGCCTTACCATCAGAAGAACAAAGGTGGCCATGGTTCTTCCAACTCTTCCAACTCTGGCTATCAGAACAAGTCTCAGAATCAAGCTCCAAAGTTCAATGCTCCTTATCACCGTCCACTTTCAGAGGTAACTTGCAACAAATGTCAGCAGAAAGGTCACTATGCTAACAAGTGCTTCAACCAAAGGCGTCTTCCTCCTCCTCCTCCTGTCAGATCTTCCAGCAATGCAGTGGTCAAGCATAATCCAAAGTCTGCTAAGGTGAACATGATGAATGCAGCTCAAGCGGAGGAATCTACTAATGTGATAATGGGTAATCTCTCAGTTAATGATATTCCTGCAAAAGTTCTTTTTGATACTGGTGCATCGCTTTGTTTCATGTCAAGACCGTTTTTTGCCAAGCATGAATTCACTTGTTCTCATCTGAGTAAACCCATGGATGTCGTTTCTCCGGGTAAACGTTTGAGTTCTAGTATGATGGTTCCGGATGTTTCCATCAAGATGGGAAACTATAAATTTCAGTCTTCTCCAATTGTTCTTGGTGACTCGGATATTGATCTAATTCTCGGGATGGACTGGCTTTCTAAGCACAAGGCTCAACTTGATTGTGCTGCCAGGGAAATTCAATTGACACACTCGTCTGAGGATGTGATTATTTTTGCCGCTCGTGATGAAACCATTCGGTTTTTCTCTCTCAATGAGAAGGGCGAATTGAATGCCATCTCGCAAATTCCAGTCGTTTGTGAGTATCAAGATGTCTTTCCAGAAGAGCTTTCGGGTATGCCTCCTCATCAGCCAGTTGAGTTCGTTATCGAACTAGAGCCTGGCACTGAACCCGTTTGCAAGCGTCCATACAAGCTTGGACCTAACAAGCTGAAGGAATTGAAGAAACAGCTCGATGAACAAGAGCGTCTGGGTTTGATCAGACCGAGTTCTTCTCCATGGGGTTGTGGTGTTCTTTTTGTCAAGAAGAAGGATGGCACGGACCGACTTTGTGTCGACTACCGTCCATTGAACAAGAAGACAATCAAGAACAAGTATCCACTTCCCAACATCATTGAACTCTTTGAGCAACTCAAAGGGGCTAAAGTATTCTCGAAGCTTGACCTTCGTATGGGTTATCATCAGATTCGCATTCGTGAAGAAGATATTCCCAAGACAGCATTCAGAACAAGCTTTGGTTCTTATGAATATACTGTCGTGTCTTTCGGCCTTGTCAATGCTCCTCCGGTGTTCTCTCGGATGATGAATTTCATCTTCAACCCCTATACCAATGAATTCGTTCTGGTGTATCTCGATGATATCTTGGTCTTCTCCAAGAATAAGCAGGATCATGCCAAACATTTGCGATTGGTGCTCGACAAGCTCAGAGAGTATCAATTCTATGCGAAGTTCTCCAAATGTGAGTTTTGGCTCGATGAAGTTCTTTTCCTTGGTCACATCATCTCTGCCAAGGGCATCGCTGTTAACCCCGAGAAGGTGTCCGCAGTTGTGAATTGGGAACCTCCTCAAAATGTCAAGCAGCTCCGCAGTTTTCTTGGTCTTGCAAGCTATTGCCGAAGATTCGTTGAGAATTTCTCCAAGATTGCAAAGCCTCTTTCCAACCTCCTTCAGAAGCATGTGAAATATATCTGGTCTCCTGAGTGTGACGTTGCTTTCAACACTCTCAAAGAGAAACTGGTCACAGCTCCTATCTTGACTCCTCCTGATGAATCCAAGCCGTATGAAGTTTTCTGTGATGCTTCTCTTCAAGGCCTCGGTGCTGTGTTAATGCAAGAGAAGAATGTTGTGGCCTATACCTCTCGTCAGTTGAAGCCCAACGAGAAGAACTACCCCACTCACGATCTTGAGTTGGCGGCAGTTGTCCATGCATTAATAACGTGGAGACATCTCTTGTTGGGAAGACAAGTGGACATTTTCACCGATCACAAGAGTCTCAAGTATATCTTCACTCAGCCCAACCTCAACCTCAGGCAGACTCGATGGGTCGAAATGATTCAAGAGTACAATCCGAGTATTGAATATACTCCAGGAAAAGCAAATGTCATTGCAGATGCTTTAAGTAGGAAGGCTTATTGCAACAGCTTAATTCTCAAGCCTTTCCAACCGGATCTTTGTGAAGCTTTCCGCAAGCTGAATCTCCAAGTTGTTCCTCAAGGCTTTCTTGCCAACCTCATAGTCTCTCCTACTTTGGAAGATCAAATTCGTGAGGCACAACTCCTTGATGCCATGGTGAAGAAGGTGAAACGTGGTATCGACAAGGGCCTTTCCAAATACAAGTGCTATCGCATTGATGACAGAGACACTTTATTCTTCGAGGACCGGATTGTGGTTCCTAAAGGTGATCTAAGGAAAGTCATAATGAACGAGGCGCACAATTCTCTTCTGTCCATTCATCCTGGAAGTACGAAGATGTATCATGACCTCAAGTAGTCGTATTGGTGGACTCGAATGAAGCGAGAAATTGCTCAGTTCGTGAATGAATGTGATGTCTGCCGAAGAGTGAAAACAGTACACCAACGACCAGCTGGCCTCCTCCAACCTCTTGCTATCCCGGAATGGAAGTTTGATCATATTGAAATGGACTTTGTGATTGGTTTTCCCAAGTCCAAGCGCGGAAATGATGCTATCTTCGTTGTCATCGACAAGCTTTCTAAAGTGGCTCATTTCCTTCCAATCAAAGAATCCATCACAGCAGCTCAGCTGGCAGAGCTTTACACCTCCAGAATTGTCTCCTTGCACGGCATTCCACAATTGATTTCTTTAGATCGTGGAAGCATCTTCACCTCTAAGTTCTGGGACTCCTTCCAGAAGGCCATGGGCACTAACATTCGCTTCAGCACAGCTTTCCATCCTCAAACTAGTGGCCAAGTCGAGCGAGTCAATCAAATTCTTTAAGATATGCTCAGGGCTTGTGTCATTTCCTTTGGCATGAAATGGGAAGATTGTCTTCCTTATGCTGAATTCTCCTACAACAACAGCTTCCAAGCGAGTTCGGGCAAGGCCCCATTCGAGATTCTCTATGGCAGAAAGTGCCGTACTCCTCTCAATTGGTCAGAGACTGGTGAACGCCAACTTCTTGGCAATGACTTAATCACTGAAGCTGAAGAAATGTGTAAAGTCATCCGTGATAATCTCAAGGCCGCACAATCGCGCCAGAAGAGTTACTATGATAGTAAGCACCGTGATTTGGTTTTCGAGATCGGAGACCATGTCTACCTCCGCGTCTCTCCAATAAAAGGCACTCGTCGCTTCGGTATCAAAGGGAAGCTTGCCCCTAGATACGTGGGTCCTTTCAAGATCATTGGCAAAAGAGGCGACCTCGCCTATGAACTTGAGCTTCCTTCCAACTTCGCGAACGTGCACGATGTGTTCCACGTGTCACAGCTCCGCAAGTGCTTCAAGACGCCTGAGCACACTATCAACTTCGAAGAGATTGACCTCCAAGAAGATTTGTCTTATCATGAGCACCCCGTTGCTATTCTTGAAGAAACTGAGCGCAAGACTCGCAACAAGTCTATCAAATTCCTGAAAGTGAAGTGGTCGCACCATTCCGACCGGGAAGCCACCTAGGAACGCGAGGACCATCTCCGTTCCGAATATCCGGAGTTCTTTTAGTCCTAGATCTCGGGACAAGATCCTCTCGTAGTGGTGGAGTGTTGTAACACCCCGCATGTAACTTGCCATATTTGTAACTCCGACTCTTGCCATTTCCGGCTATGTGTTATGATTTTCCCTCCGTTGTCGGGTTTTGTCTTTCATTTTGTATTTTGTCATGTCATGCATTTTCATATCATGTCATCATGTGCATTGCATTCGCATACGTGTTCGTCTCATGCATCCGAGCATTTTCCCCGTTGTCCGTTTCGCAATCCGACGCTCCTATCTCCTCCGGTGCATCCCTCTAGTTTTCTTTCATGTGCGGGTGTCAAACTTTCTCGGAATGGACCGAGGCTTGTCAAGTGGCCCTAGTATACCACCCGGAGACCACCGGTCAAGTTTCGTTCCATTTGGAGGTCGTTTGGTACTCCAACAATTAACCGGGCATCCGCAATGTCCATTTGAGTGTCCAGAAAACCCCCCCTCAAAAACCAGCCCAAAACCCACCAAACTCTCTTCCATGCTCTAGATCGTTCGATCACGATCGTGTGGGCGAAAACCGCACCTCATTTGGAGCATCCTAGCTCCCTCTACCTATAAATATGTGGGCATCCCGAAATACATCTGCAGTCCAAACCCTAACCTCGCCCTCCGACGCCGGCGGACGTGTCCGTCCACGCCGGACAAATCTCCGCCGCCGCCCGCGCCCAATAGGGAAGCGCCACGTGGCCCCGCGCCGTCCCCGCGCCGCCGGCCCGCCGGGCCCGTACGCCGCCCCCGAGCCCGTCCCGAGCCCGCGGCTCCCCCGCGTGCCCGCGCTCCTCCGCGCCGCCGTCGTCGCCTCCGCGCGCCGCCGCCTGCCTCTCCGCCGGCGCCGCCGCACCCGCCGCCCCGCCGCCTCGCCTGCCCGCGCCGCCGCCTGCCAGCGCCACCGCCGTCGCCTGCCGCCTCGCCGTGCCGTCGCCCCGCCGGCGCCGCCCTCCTCCGCCGCGCCTGACGCCGCCCCTCCGGCCGCCGCGGCCTCCCTCGCCTCTCCCGTCACCGGCGAGCGCCCTCGGGAGCCGGCCCCGACTCGATCCAGATCGGGTCAACGGAGGTTGACCCGAGACCCCCTCCGTTTTTTTGCCAAGTCTTTGTCATATCTACAGCATGTGCACTTGTTCGTATTTCCATAACTCCTTGCATGTAGCTCCGATTCGCGCGTGTAATATGTCAAATTGTTCGCCTCGTGATGCTTTTCATTTTGTTCAATTGCACCATGTTTATTAGAGGTCATCTTGATTCCCAAATCTCTGTTGCAAGATGGCTAGTTGCTGTTATTCTCTGGTTCTTGACAGAACTTGGAGATTTGTCATTTTTGTATCATTTAATCTGTGCATCTTATGAGCATGAGCTCTACATGTGTTTTGATGTATTCCATGCCATCTTTCCAAGGGTGTATGCCATGTATTTTTGTGATCTCAGTGGTGACTAGCACAAGCATGCAAAGTAGGCCCCGTAATATTTCTGATTTCAGGGACTTAGTTATTTCTCTAAGTCCTTGTCTGCTGTTCAGTAAGGATGTTTTGTAGCTATAGTTGTAATTGACCCATTCCTACAATTGGTTGCAATTATGGAGTGCTAGAGCATGACTCAATCTTGCTCTACTTTTGCTATAAAATATTTCTGGCAGTTTCTTAACATGATATTCATTTTTGCCAAGCTTATTGTAGTTGATCCATACATGCTATGCTTGTGTTCTTGCCATGGATAGCTTCATAAACATGCCATCTTGCTGTAGGTATGCTTGGTTTGTCATGAATTGCTCTGTAGTGAGTGCATCAAGCTCACAAAGAGGCCTACATATTATTATTTCTGCCATGCTTTGTTTTCTGCTAAGTCTGAAACCTGATAACGAAACTTGCGATGTTTACATGCTTGCCATTATATCTTCTGGTCCTTTTTGGCTTATGATCAGTAAGGTACTTTTGTCATGTGCAATTATTAGAACACTGGCATGTCTTGTTTTGCTATGTTAAGTTCCTGTAGCATGTCGATTTCGTGCTCTGAACATTGCTACCTGGTGCTGTTTTCTGCCATGTCCAGTTTTTCACCAAGTCTGTGATCCCGTTATCTTTTGCACTTTTGCCATGCTTGTTTGAGCTTGATATGTTGTGAACTAGCCATAGCTCAGTGTTCATCTTTTGTCAAGCATCTTCTGTAGATTACTGCCATGTGCTTTGTTGCTATCTTGGGGTACTGTAGCATTGTTGCTTGTTGCATTTTAAGTGCTATCTTGCTGTTTATCGCAGTTTCGCGTCATTCTTGTTTTGCTTGCCATTTGCAAACCGTGCATCCGATTCCGGTGATCTTTATATCGATTTCGAACGAAATCATCTCATCTTTCCAGTGGCATGCTTGGTTTGCCAAGTTACTGCCATGCTCATCATTTTTCCTTCCGGAGCACGCATATGCATCGCACATCATATCTTGCATATCATACATGTTTGGCATCATGTTGCTTGTGCATTTCTCGTTGTTGATTGTGGTTCCGTTTGTTTGTGTTCTTGTCTTGGGTAGAGCCGGGAGACGAGTTCGTGAACGAGGAACCTGTCGAGTACGCTTACGAGGATCAAGCTTTCGACAACTTTGAGAACCTTGCAGGCAAGATGACCACCCCTCGAAATCACTTCTATCTTTGCTTTGCTAGTTGTTCGCTCTATTGCCATGCTCCGCTACCTATCACATGCTATATCATGTCTCCCATTTTGCCATGTCAGCCCCTAACCATCCTTTCCTAGCAAACCGTTGTTTGGCTAAGTTACCGCTTTTGCTCAGCCCTTCTTATAGCGTTGCTAGTTGCAGGTGAAGTTGAAGTTTGTTCCATGTCGGAACATGGATATGTTGGGATATCACAATATCTCTTATTTAATTAATGCATCTATATATTTGGTAAAGGGTGGAAGACTCGGCCTTATGCCTGGTGTTTTGTTCCACTCTTGCCGCCCTAATTACTGATATACCGGGATTATGTTCCTTGAGTTTGCGTTCCTTACACGGTCGGGTGATTTATGGGACCCCCTTGACAGTTCGCCTTGAATAAAACTCCGCCAGCAAGGCCCAACTTTGGTTTTACTATTTGCCGCCTAAGCCTTTTTCCCCCGGGTTTTCGCGAGCCCGAGGGTCATCTTATTTTAACCCCCATGGGCCAGTGCTCCTTCGAGTGTTGGTCCGAACCGAGCAGCCTTCGGGGCCACCTCGGGGAAACTCGAGGTCTGGTTTTACTCGTAGCTTGACTTATCCGGTGTGCCCTGAGAACGAGATATGTGCAGCTCCTATCGGGATTTGTCGGCACATTCGGGCGGCTTTGCTGGTCTTGTTTTACCATTGTCGAGATGTCTTGTAAACCGGGATTCCGAGACTGATCGGGTCTTTCCGGGAGAAGGTTTATCCTTCGTTAACCGTGAGAGCTTATGATGGGCTAAGTTGGGACACCCCTGTAGGGTATTATCTTTCGAAAGTCGTGCCCGCGGTTATGAGGCAGATGGGAATTTATTAATGTCCGGTTGTAGAGAACTTGTCACTTGACCCAATTAAAATACATCAACTGCGTGTGTAGCCGTGATGGTCTCTTCTCGGCGGAGTCCGGGAAGTGAACACGGTCTGGGTTATGTTTGACGTAAGTAGGTGTTCAGGATCACTTCTTGGTCATTGCTAGATGACGTCCGTTCCGTTGCTTCTCTTCTCGCTCTCATTTGCGCACGTTAGCCACCATATATGCTTTTACCGCTGCAGCTCCACCTCATTACTCCATCCTTTCCTACAAGCTTAAATAGTCTTGATCTCGCGGGTGTGAGGTTGCTGAGTCCTCGTGACTCACAGATTCTACCAAAACAGTTGCAGGTGCCGACGATGCCAGTGCAGATGATGGCGTCGATCTCAAGTGGGAGTTCGACGAGGAACATGGTCGTTACTATGTGTCTTTTCCTGACGATCAGTAGTGGAGCCAAGTTGGGACGATCGGGGATCTAGCATTTGGGGTTGTCTTATTTTTATCTGGATTTTGACCGTAGTCGGTCTATATGCTTGTATTTTGGATGATGTATGATATTTATGTATTGTGTGAAGTGGCGATTGTAAGCCAACTCTTTATCCCATTCTTGTTCGTTACATGGGATTGTGTGAAGATGACCCTTCTTGCGACAAAACCACTATGTGGTTATGCCTCTAAGTCGTGCCTCGACATGTGGGAGATATAGCCGCATCGTGGGCGTTACAGTGTGCCCCATGCCGACATGGAAAGCAAGTCTCTGCTTCTCACCCTCCAATCAATCTAGTGAACACAACCAGACCCGCTCAATTGTTACATATGGACAAAGTTGGTCCAGCTCAAGTCCGGTCAGCTGGTGTGAAGTGGTACATGCTTGTCATCGTAGATGATTTTTCTCGATACTCTTGGGTTTTCTTTATGGAGCATAAATCTGAAGCATTCAATCATTTTCATGATTTGGCTTTAAGGCTATTCAATGTATTTCCTGGTGATATGAAAACTGTTCGTAGTGATAATGGTTTGGAGTTCAAAAATTCTTCCTTTGCTGATTTCCTTGTCGAGAGAGGAATTGAGCACCAATTTTCGTCTCCTCGCACGCCTCAACAAAATGGTGTTGTGGAAAGGAAAAATAGCTTGTGGAGAAGGTAAGGACCATGCTCGATGAATTTGGCACACCACAACGTAATTGGGGTGAAGCTATTAGTACAACTTGCTATGTGTCAAATTGTGTTTTTCTTCGGAGTTCTTTTAAAGTGACCTCTTATGAGTTGAGATTTGGTAGAAAGCCTAATATTTCTCATTTAAGGGTGTTTGGTTGTAAGTGTTTTATCCTAAAGAAGGGCTTCTTGACAAGTTTGAGTCGCGCACTTCTAATGGTATCTTTCTTGGTTACCCTGCTCACATGAAGGGCTATCGCGTTTTAAATTTAGAATCTAACCTTGTGGTAGAGACTTGCGATGTAACTTTTGATGAGGCTAGCCCAGCTAGACCTGAGTTTTCAGGTACACCACCAGTTTCAGAAACCTTATTCGTGGAAGATTATAATGAGGATGGTGTGGGACAAGCCCCCATATCTCTTGCACCAGCTGCAGAACCTGCTGCCACTTCTGTTCCAGTGGGAGATGGTCCTTTACCTACTACTTCATCTACAACGTCCGTACCCTCGACATCGATGGCTCCTGATCCTACCTCCACTTCAGCTGAGGCAGAGGCTACCATGACTACTTCCTCACCTGCTTCTGACGTCCTTCAGGGATCTCTACGTCTTCATCATGCTCACCCACCAGATCTGATCATCGGCAACATCTCTGAGCGTACTTTGCGCTCCAGTTCCACTCATTTCTCTGACTTTGCAGATACTACATTTGTTGCATCTTTTGAGCCCCGAGATGTTAGCCATGCGTTAGAAGATGAAAACTGGATTAGGGAATGCATGAGGAGTTAGGAAACTTTGGGAGGAACAAGGTTTGGCAACTTGTAAAACCCCCGTTTGACCAGAGTATAAATGTCATTGGAACCAAGTGGGTTTTCAAAATAAACAAGGAGAGGACGACTAAGTTGTTCGCAACAAGGCTTGCCTAGTTGCTCAAGGTTATTCTCAAATTAATGGTTTTGATTTTGACGAGACCTTTGCACCTGTTGCACGGTTGGAGGCGATACGTATTTTACTTGCTTACTCTGCTTCCAAGGGTTTTCAGTTATTTCAAATGGATGTCAAAAGTGCATTTCTAAATGGTTTCATCGATGAAGAAGTTTATGTAAAACAGCCCCCTGGTTTTGAAAATGACAAGCTCCCTAACCATGTCTATAAATTGCAGAAATCTCTTTATGGTCTTAAGCAAGCCCCTAGAGCTTGGTATGATAGACTCAAAGGGTTTTTAATCAAGAAAGGTTTTAAAATGGGTGAAGCTGATAGGACCTTGTTCACTCTTAGGCATCATAATGAACTACTCTTAGTGCAAATTTACGTAGATGATATCATCTTTGTTGGCTCGTCTAATGCTCTTTGTGCTAAATTTTCCAAATACATGAGTGATGAATTTGAGATGTCCATGATGGGTGAGCTTTTCCTTCTTTCTTGGACTGCAAATCAAGCAAACAAAGCATGGCACCTTTGTATACCAAGGCAAGTACACGAAGGACATGTTAAAGAAGTTTGGGATGAGCGATTCCAAGCCACTCCATACCCCAATGTCCACTGCCACAATACTTGATGTAGATGAAAATGGTGAGGTGTTGGACCAGCGAGATACAGAAGCATGATTGGCTCACTACTGTACTTGACCGCAACGCGTCCAGACATATAATTTGTGGTGTGCCAGTGTGCTTGTCTTCGGGCTTCCCCAAGAGACTCCCACAAGCAAGCCGTCAAACGCATTTTAAGGTACCTCCAAGGAACACCTGAATTTGGGCTATGGTTTCTAGTTCTTCTAGTTTAGGAGTTAGGGGGTTTGCAGATTCAGACTTTGGTGGGTGTAGAATAGACCGCAAGAGCACTTCTGGCACTTGTCACTTTCTAGCTACTTCCCTTATTTCTTTGTCTTCTAGGAAGCAATCTAGTGTAGCACAGAGCACAACCGAGGCAGAGTATGTAGCAGCTGCGAGCAGTTGTAGTCAGATTCTTTGGATCTCATCTACTTTACAGGACTTTGGGATTTTCATTTCTTCTTTTCCACTTTTCTGCGGTAACACTAGTGTGATAAGTATTGCTAAGAATCCAGTCCAACACTCTAGAACTAAACAAATTGAACTGCCCTACAACTTTAATGAGAGACCATGTGGAGAAAGGTGATATAGAGCTCCTGTATGTTAATACTGAGCATCAGCCTGCTGATATTTTTACCAAACCTTTGGATGTTAATCATTTTGCTTCTTTGCGGGGAGATTTGGGGGTCGTTGGCCCCTATGGGATCTTGTGAATGGGGAGGTTATGTTTTTCTTTGTTCATGTGTATCATATTGCACCTTGCATCATATGTAAGATACCTTTGAGCTTTGATGATTCTTTTGTTGAAGTAATGTTCATAATGAAGTTGCTCTTGGCCATGTTATGCTTATTGTGTAGCTCATCCTGTCATGGTTTGCCATATATGGATAACCCTTTGCATGCTAGTTTTAATTGGAAATAAAGTTGAACTAAATAAACATGTTGACCATATGATGAGTTCTATGTTAGTTGATCACCTTGACTTGAGAATCTACTCGTGCTTTGTATTGCAACTCTGATCTATGTTGTGGCTAGGTAGTTTGGACTCCATTTGATATCACACCTGGAACCACTAGAGACTTGTTTTGCTTAGACCTATGTGGCTCGGGTCGGATATGGTCTATTGTCTTGTCAAGTCCCTAGTCTTGCTTTCATGAGTTACTTTTTATCTGCATTTTTTTGTGAAGAATCACTCAAGATACCTGCTCGTGCAGGAGGTGGTATTTTGCTTGTGCCTATTCCATAATTTCTTAATCAAACCGCTCAAGGTACCTGCTTGTGCAGGAGGTGGTACTTTGATTGTGACTTAACATAAAATCAAAATCAAATCATTCAAGGTACCTTCTCGTGCTGGAGGTGGTACTTTGCTTGTGCCGTTTCATAAAATCAAAATAAAATCACTCAAGGTACCTGCTTGTGCAGGAGGTGGTACTTTGCTTGTGCCTTCTCATAAAATTTCTAAGTGCGTCATTTTGTGTTGAATTAATCACTCAAGGTGCCTGCTCGTGCAGGAGGTTGCACTTTGCTTGTGAGATGGTCAGCACAGCAAGAAGGTTCCATTTTTTATCGCGTGTGCCTCCTAGTCATTGCTTAGTGCTAGTTGCAATGCCCTGCAATGTTTAGTCTCGTTTCCATGTGTTTGCCTGCAGAAGAACTCATCATGTGTGAAAACTGAAGTTACTAAGAACTTGAATGCTTTGCTGCATCTAGCTCAAGGATTTTCTCTATATGTCTTAGTATGACTGGATGAGCTCTTACTTATCATGGCCTACTAGCATTTCTATCTCATGTGCTTCAACTGAATAATCTTCAATGCTCATACCATTGCATAAATTCCACTTCATGCATACATGCTCGATGTCGATGTTTTCTCATATGCGTAAGTTGAGGGGGAGGCGGGCATGTCCCTTGATGCTTATAGTGCCAAAGGGGGAGAAATAGAATAGTGAATATTGCACCAAGTAATTTTGTTGCAAATTGAGGGGGGGTCAGAGGGACATCCATATTATTTGTTATTTTGCTTTGGTTCCTTCTCTTGTGAACTTGTGAAAACAAGGTTGATTTTCCTCTCATGTGTTTCTGTTGGAAGTGAAGCTTAATTTGGATCTTGGTGTTAGCTTCACTCTTTACACTTCCACTTTTCACCTTGTCCACTTGGTCATGTCTACATTTTTTCTCCTTTGGGACCAAGTGTGATTTTGCAACTTTCCTTCTCTGTTACATCTGAAACTCTAAATTTTCTTGCTGAGAGCTAGGTTGGCAATATAAACATCAAGGGGGAGATTGTGAGTGAGTTAATGTGGTGATATCCTTAATTTTGTGATGATTATATTGCCAATGCTTTTACTCTCGTCGAGAGTTATTTTAGTGGGGTTGCAAATCCCAGTTTGTTGGATCAAGGACCTGATCTATTTTATGTGACTTATCTAGATGGCATTGATTGTATTAAACTGTTAATTTGGATTGACTTGGGACAAGCTCAAGAAGTTTGTGCTCGCAATAGTTGCTTGTTTCCATTGTGTGCAGGTTCCTGTGAGTGCGGTGGTAGTCGACAACGAGGATGGTTGGCATAAGGCTTGAAGAGCTAAGATGTGACCATGGACATTGTGCGGGATCGTGCGGCTCAAAGCAAGGCACAAGTTTTGGACAAGGACTATATGGAGGCAAACGAGAAGACCATGTCAAGTGAAGGTTATTTTGGTATGTTTACCAAAATCCACTAAGAAGCAAACCAAGAGAGTGATTGTTTGTGTTGCTTAAGAGTGGAAAATGTTATTTACAAGTAGCCAAGTTAAAATGGATGTTTGTTTAGTGTTTTGGGCTTGGCTCATTCCGTGGGAGCCATGGCCCATTCGATGGCGGTGGAAGGCAGCTTCTGCCTTATATGTGCGCTACTAGGTTTTCCCTAGGTCGGTACTCACCGACGAGCAGAGACAGAGAGCAGCCACCGCACATTTTAGAGAGAGCTTCCTGTATGGGATTTGGCCTGTGTGGGAGAGGCTTGTAACTCCAGAAATCTGAGAAATAAAACCTCAAATTATTCCCAACCTTGCTATTGTTGAGGTCTGTTGTTTGTCCTTGCAAATCTTGTTTTTCTGCTGTACTAATTTTGTCCCTGTGATTCCTTGTCTATAATGGGGTTTCCGTGATGGAAATCATGTCTAAATTCATATGCATCCATCCCTACCCTTAAATCTGGTTGTTGTTCAATTTATTCATGGTTTCCTGAGGATCGCGCAAGATTTTATCTTTGGTGATTTATTTTGTCTGAGTTCATACTGAGTTCTTCCTCTGTTCTAGTTTTGATTCGGGGTCGCTGTATTTCTAGCAAATTTCTTGGCGTTCTCTGTCGAACGTAAGAGCATCCGCTGATGCTACTGGCTCCGTCCCTTTTATATTTGTGCTTGGTGTAATTGTCTAGGGTTTTAGTTCATCTTCAGCTATCTGTTGTTCGTCTTCAGAATAATAGAGTTGGTCAGCCCAAATTGGTAGAACTAAAATCGTGGATTTCAGTTTGTTGCTAGTCTTGCTGCTGTATGCGCTATAGGTGACTAGAGTTTCTTCAGCTCCAGGCAGTGTAGTTCTTCTCCATTGAAACAATATTCTGCTAGTACATGCAAGTTAAGTACTAGTGTTTCCTGCCAGTACGTGTTACTAGTTTGGGTTAAGTAGAATGTCCCATTTAATTACCCTAAGCTTGATGTGTAATCTCCTTGTCTAATCAAGCACTAGTATTTATTTCCAGTACACTTTTCTAGTGTTTCTTATTCTATGGGATCTCAAGCCAAGCCTTGAGAATTTGTTGGACTAGCTTCAGTCTGTTTTGACGGGCAGATTTTGTTTCTGCTGCGTATTCCGCTATTCCGAGCATCTTAGTCACTCCATAACTTTGGTGCAGAATATTTAGGAGGTTAAATATTACGAGGTCGTCATTCAACCCCCCTTCTGAATCCCGGCATCCGATTCTACAAGTTATATATATCATGATAAATGTTTATTATTCATGCTAGAATTGTATTAACCCGAAACTTGATACATGTGTGGATACATAGAGAAAACACCGTGTCCCTTGTAAGCCTCTACTAGACTAGCTCGTTGATCAAAGATGGTTAAGTTTCCTAACCATAGAGATGTGTTGTCATTTGATGAACGGGATCACATCATTAGGAGAATGATGTGATGGACAAGACCCATCCGTTAGCTTACAATATTGATCGTTTAGTTTTATTGCTATAGCTTTCTTCATGTCATATACATATTCCTTTGACTATGAGATTATGGAACTCCCGGATACCACAGGAATACCTTGTGTGCTATCTAACGTCACAACATAACTGGGTGACTATAAGGATGCTCTACAGGTATCTCCGAAAGTGTTTCTTGGGTTGGCATAGATCAAGATTAGGATTTGTCACTCCGAGTATCGGAGAGGTATCTCTGGGCCCTCTCGGTAATACACATCATAAGAAGCCTTGCAAGCAATGGGAACAATGAGTTAGTTGCGGTATGATGTATTATGGAACGAGTAAAGAGACTTGCCGATAACGAGATTGAACTAGGTATGAAGATACCGACGATCGAATCTCGGGCAAGTAACATACTGATGACAAAAGGAATAACGTATGTTGTCATTACGGTACGACCGATAAAGATCTTCGTAGAATATGTGGGAACCAATATGAGCATCTAGGTTCCGCTATTGGTTATTGACCGGAGAGGTGTCTCGGTCATGTCTACATAGTTCTCAAACCCGTAGGGTCCGCACGCTTAACGTTCGATGATGATTTTGTATTATATGAGTTATATGATTTGGTGACCGAATGTTGTTCAGAGTCCCGGATGAGATCACGGACATGACGAGGAGTCTCGAAATGGTCAAGAGGTAAAGATTCATATATAGGATGATGCTATTCGGACACCGGAAGTGTTCCGGGGGTACCGGGTACATATCGGATCACCAGAAGGGGTTCCGGGCAGCACCCCGGCAACTATATGGGCCTAATGGGCCAAGAGGGGAAATGCAGCAGCCAGCATGGGCTGCTACGCCCCCCATATGGGCCGAACCTGGAGGGGAAGGAAAGAGGGGAAGAGAGAAAGGAAGGGGAGGGATTCGGCCTCCCCCTTCCTTCCCTCGTCCCTCCTCCTTCCTTCCCCCTCCGGGAGTTATGGAAAGGGGGGCGAATAGGACTACGGCCCCAAGAAGGATTCCTCCTACATGGGCGCCCCCTTGGCTACTCGCTCTCCCTCCCACCTATATATATGAGGGCAGGCACCGCTAGAACACACAACAACATCTGTTAGCCATGTGTGGCGCCTCCCTCCACAGATTATACCCTCGGTCATATCTTCGTAGTGCTTAGGCAAAGCCCTGCGCGGATCACTTCAGCATCACCGTCACCACGCCGTCGTGCTGACGGAACTCTCCCTCGACACTTTTGCTGGATCAAGAGTTTGGGGACGTCATCGAGATGAATGTGTGCAGAACTCGGAGGTGTTGTACGTTCGGTGCTTGATCGGTCGGAATGAGAAGAAGTTCGACTACATCAACCGCGTTGTCAAACGCTTCCGCTTTTGGTCTATGAGGGTACGTAGACACACTCTCCCCCTCTCGTTGGTATGCATATCCTAGATAGATCTTGCGTGAGCGTAGGAAATTTTTTGAAATTGCATGCTACGTTTCCCAACAGGACATGGATATCATGGGATAACACAATATCTCTTTTTTAATTAAGGCATCTATATACTTGGTAAAGGGTGGAAAGCTCAGACTTTTTCCTGGTGTTTTGTTCCACTCTTGCCGCCCTAGGTTCCGTCATACCGGTGTTATGTTCCTTGATTTTGCGTTCCTAACACGGTCGGGGTTTATGGGCCCCCTTGACGGTTCGCTTTGAATAAGACTCTTCCCGCAAGGCCCAACATTGGTTTTACCATTTGCCTAATAACAACTAAAACTTGCATAGGGACTTTCCGGACCCCAAGGGTAATTAATTAACAACCCCGGGCCAGTGCTCCTCATGAGTGTTGGTCCAAACCGGGCAGACTGCGGGGCCACCACGGGGCAACTCGAGGATTGGTTTTACTCGTAGGATGTCCCATGCGATCATGGCCTGAGACGAGATACACGCGGCTACTATCAGGGTGTCGGCCCATCGGGAGGTCTTGCTGGTTTTGTTTTACCATTGTCAAAATGTCTTGTGAACCGGGATTCCGAGCTTGATCGGGTTGTTTCGGGAGGAGGATTTTCCTCCGCTGATCGTGAGAGTTTCTGATGGACTAAGTTGGGACACCCCTACAGGGTTTAAACTTTCGAAAGCCGTGCCCCCGGTTATGCGGCAGATGGGAGTTTTTAATATCTGGTTGTAGGGAACTCGACACCAGATCCAAATTAAAATACACGAACCGCGTGCCTTACCATGACGTCTCTTTTCGAGTGAGTTCGAGAAGAGAATGTGGTGGGGTTATGTTTGACTCGTAAGTAGTTCAGGATCACTTCTTGATCATTACTAGTTTGCGACCGTTATGCATAGTTTCTCTTCTTACTCTTGTACCCGTAAGTTAGCCACCATACAATGCTTAGTGCTGCTGCAACATCACCACTTGTCCATTCCGTACACATTAAGCTTTGCTAGTCTTGATACCCATGGTAATGGGATCGCTGAGTCCTCGTGGCTCACAGATTACTACAACAACAGTTGCAGGTACAGGTAAAGCGATGCTTTGATGTGAGAGTGGTGCTTGCTTGTTTTGGAGTTCTTTTTCTTCTTCCTCGATCAAGGGATAGGTTGCGGGTCGGGAGCCTGGGATTAGCAGGGTGGATGTCGTTCTTCTTTTTCGTTTGATTTCATCTGTAGTCAGATCCTGCTCTTCTGTATGATGATTGCTATGTATTGATGTATTCATGTATTCATGTTGTAGCTTGTGGCGAGTGTAAGCGTTTATCTTGTATTCTCATCTATTCAGTACATGGTATGTTGTAATGATATCCACCTTGCTATGCGCTCAAAATGCGGTTGTGCCCCAATCATGAATTCATCACGTGATTGGGATAGAATCACATCTTGGGCGCTAAAAGTTGGTATCAAATCCTTACCAACTGTAGGAGCCCCATTGATTGATCAAACCGCTATCGTTCTTGAGTCTAGAAAAAAACTATTTTGAGTCTAGTTATATATCGGAGAGTAGGAATTCTTTTTACTCCTTATCCCCTTCATCGCTCCGGTGAGGACTCGTCATGTAGGTGTTTTTCCACTCTTCTATCCTTTTTCACTCAAATTGTTTATAGGATCAAGCGGGTATTGTGGAATTGTTCTGATATCATTGTGACGGGAATTCTGTCTTGGTGCCTCCTGACCTTTAGGGGTTGTGGCAGTGTCACGGGGAGTTGAGCTCCAAGGTGTTTTTGTCACTGTGCTTATCATTTCAGTTCCGGAATACCAGAGGACGCCAACATCGAAAACGCTTCTATACTCTTTGTGGTGAGAGTAGTTTCACGACACCCAGTACTGGGAAGAGTGATCAGATGTATTGCCATAGCTAGTATAGCGGATGTTTTTCGAAGGTCTGAGGTACATGATTTCCGAGGTTTTCTTGGTTATGTGTTGACGGATGGATACAGTTGGAGTGTATGATTTGTTGGCTGTGTGAGATATTTGTGTGTCCTTGTATCTCCAACACAAGCTTCCATAACAAAAAAAATTGGGAGCTCATAGTTGGGAATTCAAGTAGTAACCTAGGTTTATCCTTCCAACAAATGCATGAGGGCTTATGTATTTGTTTCCGGCTTATTATTCAAGCCAAATGCGTTGTTTCATTTTGTGTTGTGGTATTCGAGTTGCTTCGAAGTTAAATGTGGATTCCATACCTTTTCTAAGCGGTGTTCTCATATTTCTATGGGAGTGCTAATCCTTCTTGATCTTCAAGTTTGTCATGCCATTATTTTTCTTCCAACTGGTGCGCTTCTCTTCAGGATGATCCTATCATGTTCCCCATTTGTAAGATCAATTCTTCTCAACGGTGTTTGTTTCATCCATCCCAAGTTGCCTTTGTTTTCCCACCAGCCCACCCTTTACTTCAAGGACTCATATATCTTAATCAAGTATCCATTTTATTCATGAGAACTCTCTTCATTTTTTCCCTTAAATGTTATTATCTGGTGATTATCATGAAGATGCTCAGGAGTTCCAAGTTCATCATTCTTCATTCTCGTATTCTTTTCTGGTGGATTCAATTCAAGCTTTCGTGTTGATCATATCTCTTTCCTCGTTCAAATGCTTTCTCATGCTGGTGCACCTCTTAATTATTCCCCTCTCAATATTCATATTTGGAGTGTAGAAGATCTCTCAGAAGATTCATGTTTCCATTCTTAATCCATTCAAGCTAGTTCGAGTTTGTTATCTCATTCACGCCATTTAATTATACCGGTGCAATATCTCTTTAAAAATCACTTAAATGGTGTATCTTTGAGTGGGCCCCAACCCACAGGTCTTTTTCCAGGATCTTACATGAATCTTCTAATTTTTCCGTAGCTATTCTCAAATTCTTTTCAAGTCTGACGTAAGTATGGATTTTCATCAGCCGGATGTCTCCTCCAAGATCGCTTTCAAATTATTTTCTTCTTTGGCTCAAGCTTTTCTCTTTTCATTATTCCGGAGTATCTCACAAATTCTTCATGATGGTTCTCATCGTCTTTATCAGCGTTGATGACTGAAGAAGAGTTTCTCTTAAATCTTGGTCTTTCTCTTGAAGATTCGTGGTTTGAGCTTGGTGCCATCCTCTCAAATCGTTTCCGATTGTCAGAAATTCTTTTCATACCCATCTGAAGCATTTCATCAGTTCTTTCCGTTATCGATTCTCCGGAGGCCGTCATTTTAGAAGATTTCTTCGTTCTAAGTTTTCGGCTTCGTTCCCCGATTATTCCAAATTAATGCCTCTTCGATCATCTCCATATTCTTCCGGTGCATCGTTCAAATATCCTCTAATTAGTTCATGATCTCTTCATTCTCTCGTATCTGAATTCCCTCAAGTATCTTCGTTCATTTTCTAAATTCTTCCTAGTGATTCGTTCACTTTTCTTCAATCGTTTTCAATTCGTACGATGGTTCACTCGAGATTCCTCTTCCTTTGTTCTCGTATCAATTCATTCGCCCTTCCCAAATCCTACTGGTCGTCTGTTGAGTTTGTGCTATATCTCTCTTTAATCCTTTCAACGAGAATAAGTAGTATGCCAAATCCATTTCTTGTCATCAATTTAAATTGGTGAAGGATAAGCATAACATAATTCTTATTCTTGTTTCATCCAAGTGTTTAATCCCTTCTTCGGGAGTTTGTTCACGATATCAATTTCTCACTTCTAAGTTGTTCATATTTTATTTTCCGGAGTTCTTCCAAGAGTTCCTTCATGGCAGTTCATTAAGGATTTAATTCATTCTCCAAGTGTTCGTCAACATCCTTGTTGGAGGAGACCAAGCATTATTCATCGTGCATTACAAAATGCAATTCTTTCTACCTTATCTTTTGAGGTGGTGTTATGTCTCTCTTGACAATTTCCCTTCGTGTTTCATGATTCACAACTTGTCAGGAATGAGATATTTTAAAACCATCATTTTCTCTTCGTTCATGAGATCTTTCAGCCCATCAATCTCTTCATTGGAGTTCTCTTGGAATAGATGTCACCTAAAGTGTAACATCCCAAATTTTCAATTTGGAATGTTATACATAGATCATTCATGCATATCATATTTTGCTGCATTTCGTTTGGCGATCCTCGAAATCCTAAGCAACTCAAGGACCCTCGGAGAGAGTTGGGGATTTCCCTGTATTCATATTTGAGTTTTATCAAATATTGAAACGAGGATTTTGGTTTTAATTATTTTTCTCTCCGAAAATATTTCATATTAAAATATATGAGAGGAGATAATATGACTTCTCCAAAATAATTGAAATATTGGAGGAAAAATATTAAAATCAAATATTTGATTTTATTCGGATTTTATTGATATTTTATTTGCATTAGAAAAATTGCATGTTTTCAAAATTGCATTTTAGGGCTAAGAAAATGTTCATCTCGTTCTAAATATTTTATTTAGACGGCGAAAATTTGTTTTGGAATTTTTAGATTTTAATTTATTTTTCTAGGATTTATTTAAGTTTTAGCGAAATTATTTAAAAAAAACTCGAGCGCCCGGCTGGGCCGAAGCCCAGCCAGCCGGCCCACCGCCCCGCGCCTCGTCTCCCTCCCGGAGACCGCGCCGCCACCGCCGCCCAACCCCGAGTCTGGCCGGAACTGCTCTCCCTCGCCGCCTTGCCCCTCCCCCAAGGAACCCCCCTCCTTTAAATACGCCGCCCCGGACCCCCCCCCACCACGGAACCCCGCCGCCCGCCGCACCCGCCGCCAGCACCGCCGCCAAGCCCGCACCGCCGCTACCGTCGCCGCCCCGCCGCCTAGCGCCGCGCCGTTGCCGCGCCGCCGCCGCCCGTGCACCCCGCCGCCGCAGCCCCACCTCACCGGAGCCTCGCCGGAGGTACACGCCGCCGCCGCTGTTCGATTTATTCTAAAACCGATCTGCTTTCTTTAGAAAACCCTAGTTCGTTTTTTTAGATCGGTTCACCGGTTTTCTCGGTTTAGTTTATTTAGCGGACATTCGTCGGTTTGTTCGTTTTAACGAACGGTTTTCGCTCGGTAGTTACAGACAACGATCGTTCGTTCGTTAGCCTGTTCGTCAGTTTTTTCCTTTACTCGGGTTTTCCGCGATTATTTTCGATCGCGATTTCAGATCCGATTTTTGTTTTAGTTTATCTTTTCGTTCGTTTATCGGAATCAAGCGATTCAAGTGCCTAGATCTTCGTCTCGAAACCCACTTTCTGTTTAATCAACTTGAACAAGATTTAGGTACAGTAAAATTTGACTTTAGTCCAGATTAGTAAACGGATCTTGTTTCTTTCGCAGTTTAGGTTTCGTTGCTCCGTTTGATTTGATTGTTTTTGCAAACCGGAGTTCTTAAGTTGAACTTTCTGGTTAGTTCTTCTTATTTGAGATTTACTAGTGCTTCTTTGCTTGATTGATTATGTATGCTATGGTTTGTTTGTGATAGAATTCCTGGAGTGCGAAGCGTGCTACTACGAGTCTCTAGGTTTTGCGGATTGTCAGCAAGGCAAGTAACACATTGATCATACCCTTTTCATACCCAGTTTTTATGCATTAGTTTCAATCCTCGAACACTGCATCATTAGGATGTGATTAACATGTGGGTTGGGAAGTAGTTGATGAGGTAGAACCTATTACCCTCTTATATTCAAACCCTTGGGAGTTACTTCTATGTATTGCTTATATTGCTATGCTATGCTCGTAGACGTGGCTTGGGTGAGTGAATCCATGACAGATGTGAGATGTTTAATTAATGGTTCAACTTAAGGTGGCAACTTGAATACACATCTGGGTGGATTGCTTGTCGGGCACCTGGAGAATCCAGTGTTGTCCTAGGATATCCCGGAGTACCCGTGTGATCATCCTAAGGTCCGCCACCCAGGCTCAAAGGGAACTGAGATATTTTCATGCTAGAAACTTCCGTGTGCAGCCACAAGCTATTATGGGCTCTAGCATAGTTGAGTAAGTTGCATGAGCTCTTGAAGAGGTGGATCAGCAGGTAGAGGGATGTAGGTTGGTATGGTCTGCCCGGAGTAAAGAGTTAATGTTTCTGAAAGACTGCGTCTCGGTCATCCGTTTCTCAAACACCATGTAGTGCGAGAAATCCAACGGAGGCGATCGAGTCTTGTGGGGAAAAGTGCGCAAACCTCTGCAGAGTGTACAAACTAATCATGGTTAGCCGTTGTCGGAGTAAATGGCCACGGGTAGTCTAACCGACTCCCCCTGGCTCTTTGAAGAATTACCAGGCCGATCGAGCCTTCAAGCATCCAAAGCACAGGGCCGCCTTCCCCTGGCCGGCTATCCCACAAGCCGACTACTGGAAGGCGACCCGGCCCTAAAAACCTTCCCGAAGAGAACCACAAGATGGCCGACTCCGAGAAGTCGGCCACAAGAGAACCGACTCCCAGAAGCCGGCCAAGATTGCACCCTCAAGGGCTGCACCCTCATAACGGTAACGAGACGGGGCGTGGCTACAGTACAGCCTGCCACCCCCCGAATCTCGGAGCACTCGTGGCCACAGTGCGCCGTACGGGTCGGCCATCCCCCGTCCGGCGCAGCACTGTTGCCATGTTGCCATGACGCCGCCCACGACACGCTGTCAGTACGGCCCGCGGGCAGCAGGCCCCTTCAGCAAGAGAGAAGCTGGAAGACGGCCAAGCCTTCCCTAGCAGCCTGGGGCGTAGCCGGCTCCCGATAGCCGGGTACCTCCCACCTTTGAAGTATGTGCATCATGAAGGAGACAAGACGAGGTAAGGCTACAGTGAGAGCCCGCCAGGCGGTGGCACTGTAGCCATGCTTACCTCGACAAAGCCCTCGTCATCCGGGGCGAGGCTACAGTAACCAGCCACCGACAAGACCCCCAGGTGGTGGGGCCGGCCTGTCGTCCAAGAGGTCGGCAGCCGGCGGGACCCACCAGTTGGCGGGCCCCAGCGGCCGGTGGAGAAGCCGGCGAATACAGACACTGACGGCTAGGACCCGCGTCCAGCTGGATTACCCTTGTACCCCTGGGGGGTAGGCCTATATAAACCCCCCAGGGCACCCATGCAAAGGGTTGATCTCTTAGAGTTTTAGACACCACATAGAGAGAAGCGGAGAGCTAGCCTTGCCCTTCTTCTTCCTCTAGCCAAACAGCTCAAGGAGCCACTTGTAGCCACTTGTGTTGATCTAGTGATCACGCGGATACCCCGCAGAGCAGGATTAGGGGTGTTATCTCCACAGAGAGCCCCGAACCTGGGTAAGATTCACCGGCGTGCATGTCTTCGCCTTATCCCGTTTCCAGGCACCGACGATGTCTTAGTGGCTCCCACAATGATAAGCCACCCGTTGGCATATGTCGCACCTACCACCCGACATTTGGCGCCCACCGTGGGGCCAGGTGCCCCGCCGTCCGGAGACCTGTTCTGGACGGGAACCCTTTTCCTCCCTAGCGAGCGTAGCCAGCCCGGCACGCCCGATGGTGCTTGCCCCGATGCGCTGCAAGGCGTCGACGACGCCTGCGCGGCGAGCTGCCTCGCCGATCTTCTTGGCGAGGCTCGCATCTCCGACGAGCCTGCGTCCGACGCGGGCACAGACTGCCCCAAGAGCTACCTCGTCAGCCTCCTCGACCAGCTTCACGTCTCCAGCGAGCTTGCTGTGGACTTGGAGTCAGTCGGCTCCACCGACCCGATGCTTGTCGACTCCGACACGGCATCGCTTGACGCCTTCCCCACCAACGTGGTGATCATCGACGACCCTCTTCCTCGAGCCGACAGTGGCACCAGCGCTGTCACTGAGGTGCTGGTCATCAGCCACGGCGCCGTCTCAGGCGAGAATGCCCACGACGCCCAACAAGCGGCACTACACGACTTATCCGTCCCCATCTCGGCCGATGCCGACGCCGAGACACTGGAGGCACGCCGCCTCGCCCTCGTCACGGAGGGCCAGAAGATAGCACCCATGAGACGCCTCACTGAAGCTCACCAGCGCGAAGTCGGCCGCGCCGCCTTTGGGACGCCGCCTGCTGGCAGGCCGAGCCAAGGCGGCTTCGTCAGGAAGCACGGCGCGGCCATTGCCAGCATGCTGGGAGCAGACCGCCCAGTCTACGCCACGCCACTCGAGAACCTGCGCGCCGCTCAGGCGGCCGTAGACGAGCAGAACGGGCTGGGGGCCGACGAGCTCCCCTACATGACTAGACGCATGCAGCAGTTGATCGACGCGGCCGCAGAGCGGCATGAAGCCAGCGCCCGCGCTGAAAGTCCTCTCCCACGCCAAGAGCATGGCGCGACATCTCGGACGCCGACTGCAGACGGTGCCCGCGCGAGAAAAGACAAGGAGCCGGCTGCTAGCCGCAGTCGGACTCGGCTCACCATCGAGCGCGATGCAGAAGGCCGCCCCCGAGCTGTGGATTGACGAGGCGATCCGCCTCCTCCCCCGCCTCGTGGGGAGAGATATCCCACCCCGCCGCCTGTTACGCATCCGACTCTCGGCGGCCGACTAGGCCACCGCGAAGGAGTCGGCGAGAATGATGCCCGCCACCGGATCGACCGCCCAGCGCGATCCCTGGCGCTAGAAGAAGAAGACAATGTCGGCCCGCCCTGCTTTGGCCCCCGCATCCGCGACGAGCCCTTCCCCAAAGGGTTCTCACTCCCAAGAGACACGCCAAAATACAACGGCTCCGTGAAGCCGGAAGACTGGTTAATCGACTACTCCACCGCAGTCCGCATCGCGAACGGCAACAGGCGCGTTGCCGTGAAGTACGTCCCGCTCATGCTTCAAGGCACGGCGTGCACTTGGCTGAATAGCCTCAAGCCCTACAACATCAACAGCTGGCTAGACTTCACGGAAGTCTTCATCCGCAACTTCACCAGCACGTACAAGCGGCCTCCCAAGCCCCGCAGCTCTCGTTGTGCGTCCAAGGGCCCAGCGAATCAACTCGCGACTACCTCACGCATTGGGCCGAGCTCCCCAACTGCTGCGAGGGGGTGCACGAGGTTCAAGCCATAGAGTACTTCACCGCCGGGTGCCGAGAGGGCACCCTCCTCAAACAGCGACTCCTCTACGACGAGCCGACTACCCTCGACGAGCTGCTGATCATAGCAGACAAGTACGCCACGGCCGACACTTCAATGAAGACCGAGCTTCGAGTGGATGCCTCTGGAAAGGTGCTCGCTCCGTCTCCCAAGACGCCGGCCGGCGACTCCAATCGACGCCCTTACCGGAATGACAACAAGCGCAAGGCCCCTATGCCGCCTTCCTCCAGTCGGCAAGTAGCCACAATCGAAGACGAACAACCTGAAGAGCGGCCCGCGCCCAAGAAGCAGAAGGGCGGCAGGCCGGCTTGGCAACCGGCTTTCTCCTACAAGCAAACCCTTGATGCCCCCTGCAAGTTCCATAGCGGCGCGAAGCCGTCCAACCACACGACCCGGAAATGTCATTGGCTCATGCGGATCTCCAAAGGCGAGGGGGTGGTGCCGCCTCCACCTGCTGGCCCGCCGCCTCCAGCCCCTCAGCAGCCGGCTGTTCGACCGGCGGTCGGAGCCATTCAAGACGAGTTCCCAGACGAGCACGCCGCCTATGTCGTCTTTACAAGCCAAACTGAAGACAAGCGCAGTCGGCGCCGATAGCACCAAGAAGTCAACGCGGTCGCCTCCAACAACCCAGAGTTTATGCATTGGTCTGAGAAGCCTATCAGCTGGAGCCGGGCCGATCACCCAGAGGTGATGCCGTCTCCCGGCTCCTATGCATCCGTGTTGGACGCCACCCTCGCAACAGAAAGGCGAGCTGCCCGTTTTTCCCGTGTATTGATGGATGGCGGGAGCAGCATCAACATACTGTACCGTGACACCATGGAGAAGCTGAACATCAAGACGAAGCAACTCAGGCCAAGCCGGACCGTGTTCCATGGCATCGTACCCGGCCTGTCTTGCTCACCAATCGGCAAGATCAAGATGGATGTTCTCTTCGGAGACAAGGATCACTTTCGCTGAGAAGCAATCTGGTTTGAAGTGGTGGATCTAGAGAGCACTTACCACGCATTGCTTGGCCGACCTGCCCTGGCCAAGTTCATGGTTGTGCCCGACGACACCTACCTCAAGATGAAGATGCTGAGTTCGAAGGGGATCATCACCATAGCCGGAGACTACAAGAAATCCTCCGAGTGTGCTGCAGCCAGCAGCCGGCTGGCCGAGTCCCTCGTGATTGCTGAAGAAAAGAAGATGCTGGACCTAGTCGTGGCCATGGCCGGCAAGCAGTCGGCCCTGTCCCCTGACCCCAAGGAATATGATGCTCAGGGCTCCTTCCAGCCGGCCAAGGAAAGAAAGAAGATACCTCTAGACCCGGAGAACCCGGAGAGGTTTGCTGTCATTGGTGCAAACCTGGACAGCAAATAGGAAGACGGGCTCGTCGATTTCCTCCGTGAGAATCGGTACATCTTTGCATGGTCCCCAAAAGACATGCCGGGTGTTCCGAAGGATTTCGCCGAGCAGAAGCTACACGTCCGAGCAGACGCAAAACCAGTCAAACAACCCCTCCGCCGACTGTCGGAGGAAAAGAGAAGGATTATGGGAGAAGAGATAGCCCGGCTTCTGGCAGCCGGCTTCATTATTGAAGAAAAACAATAAATGGCGCATGTGTATAGATTACACCAGCCTCAACAAAGCCTGCCCCAAAGATCCGTTTGCCTTACCTCGAATCGATCAAGTGATAGACTCCACAGCCGGATGCGAGCTGTTGAGTTTCTTGGATGCTTACTTAGGCTACCATCAGATCAAGTTGGATCCAGCCTACCGCCTGAAGACCGCCTTCATCACACCATTCGGAGCTTTCTGCTACCTGACTATGACATTCGGCTTGAGAAACGCCGGTGCCACTTTTCAGCGTTGCATGCAGAAATGCCTCCTCAAGCAACTCGGCAGAAATTCCCACGTCTATGTAGACGATATTGTGGTGAAGATGGAGAAGCGCGGCACCCTGCTGGAAGACCTCAGAGAAACATTTGACAACTTGCGCCGGTTTCAGATCAAGCTCAACCCTTAGAAATGCGTGTTCGGAGTACCAGCCAGCCAGCTTCTGGGCTTCTTGGTCTCCGAACGCGGCATCGAGTGCAACCCAGTGAAGATCAAGGCCATAGAGAGAATGGAGATTCCTACCAAGCTGCGAGATGACCAGAAGTTTACCGAGTGCCTGGCCTCCCTGAACCGCTTCATCAGCCGGCTAGGAGAGAAGGCTCTCCTGTTGTACCGACTCATGAAAAAGTCCACCCACTTCGAGTGGAACGACGAAGCAGACCAAGCTTTTCATGAGTTGAAGAAGATGCTGACCACGCTGCCTGTCTTGGCGGCGCCGACTGAGAAAGAGCCCATGCTCCTTTACATTGCCGCGACTAGCCGAGTGGTCAATACAGTTATTGTGGTCCAACGCCCAGAAGAAGGCCGGGCTCAGTTAGTCCAGAGGCCGGTATATTATTTGAGCGAAGTACTCTCCACCTCGAAGCAAAACTACCCGCACTATCAGAAGATTTGCTATGGAGTCTACTTTGCTGCCCAGAAGCTGAAGCCCTACTTTCAAGAGCATCCCATCACGGTCGTATGTACTGCCCCGCTTGCCGAGATCATAGGCAGCCGGGATGCATCCGGCCGGGTGGCCAAGTGGGCCATTGCGCTGGCTCCCTACACGATCTTCTACCAGCCTCGCACCGCCATCAAGTCCCAAGCATTGGCCGACTTCCTTGTCGACTGGGCCGAGACCCAGTACCTACCGCCGGCTCCCGACTCTACTCATTGGCAGATGCACTTCGACGGATCCAAGATGCGCACCGGCTTGGGAGCCGGCATCGTCCTCACCTCTCCCAAGGGCGACAAACTCAGATACACATTGCAAATTCATTTTGCCGCCTCCAACAACGTGGCCGAGTATGAGGCGCTCATACACGGGCTCCGGCTAGCCAAAGAGCTCGGCATCCGCTGGATCCTGTGCTATGGCGACTCGGATCTGGTAGTCCAACAATCATCCGGCAATTGGGACGCCAAGGACGCAAACATGGCGAGCTACCGATTCCTTGTTCAGCAAATCAGCGGATACTTCGAAGGATGCGAGTTCAACCACGTGCCACGGGCTGACAACGAGCAAGCAGATGCCCTGGCACGAATCGGCTCCACCCGACAAGCTATACCAACAGGCTTCTCTCTTCAACGCCTCCTCAAACCGTGTGTCAAGCCGTCTCCAGAATCAGACTCCATCTTCGTACCGCCTGACCCTGATGCAGTCGGATCCGACTTGGGGAACCCAGCAGGCGGCTCGGGGACTTCGACACGCGGCCCGGGGACTGCCGTAGTCGCACCCGGCTCGGGGACTTCAGAACCCGGCCCGGGGACTGTACCAGTCGGCCCGGGGACTGCAACGACACAACAGGCGGTTGCCGACTCCAATTCTTCACCACCCAACCCACCCACCCGGGTCGCAGTAGCCGTATTGGCAATAGAAGAAGTCACAGCTCCATCATGGGCCCAACCCATCCTCAGCTTCCTGGTAAACAGAGAGCTGTCGACTGACGAGATCTCGGCAAGACAAGTTCAACGCCGAGCCGGAGCATACACGATAATAAACAGAGAACTCGTTAAGCGCAGCGTCACTGGAGTTTTCTAGCGCTGGGCGAGCCAGAGAAAGGCATAGCAATCCTCAAGGACATCCACCAAGGTGAATGCGGCCACCACGCGGCCTCAAGATCACTTGTCGCCAAAGCTTTCCGCCATGGGTTCTTCTGGCCGACTGCTTTGGAAGACACCAAGGAATTAGTCAAACATTGCAAAGGTGCCAAGTCTTCAGCTCTAAGCAAGACCTGCCGGCTTCTGCACTCAAGACCATCCCCCTCACCTGGCCCTTTGCAGTCTGGGGATTGGACATGGTGGGCCCATTCAAGACGGCGCGTGGCGGCATGACACATCTGCTTGTCGCCGTGGACAAATTCACCAAGTGGATTGAAGCGAAGCCAATCAAGAAGCTGAACGGGCCGACTGCCGTGACATTCATCGCAGATATCACCACCCGGTATGGCATACCACACAGCATCATCACCGACAATGGCATGAATTTTGCCAAAGGAGCACTGGCACGTTTCTGCGCAACACAGGGCATCCGACTGGACTTAGCGTCCGTTGCCCACCCGCAGTCAAACGGCCAAGTCGATCGAGCAAACGGCCTCATCCTCTCCGGCATCAAGCCTTGACTGGTCGTACCACTGGAGCGTTCGGCCGGCTGCTAGCTCGATGAGCTGCCACCTGTCCTCTGGAGTCTGCGTACTACCCCAAACAAGTCAACCGGCTTCACCCCTTTCTTCCTTGTATATGGTGCCGAGGCTGTCATCCCAACTGACATCGAGAACTCGCCTCGGGTCACCATGTACACGGAGGCGGAGGCCAAGGAAGCGCGAGAAGACGGCGTTGACCTACTGGAAGAGGGCCGGCTGTTAGCACTCAGCTGGTCCGCCATCTACCAGCAGGGTTTGGGCCGTTACCACAACCGGAAGGTCAAGCCAAGATCCTTCCAAGAAGGCGATCTTGTGCTCCGGCTGATCCAGCGAACAGCCGGCCAGCACAAGCTCTCGGCCCCTAGGGAGGGCCCCTTCGTCATCAGCAAGGCCCTAGGCAACGACTCCTACTACCTGATCGACGCACAGAAGCCGAAGGCACGCAAGAGAGATGATTCCGGCAAGGAGTCGGAATGACCATGGAGCGCTAATCTCCTCCGAAGATTTTATATTTAAAAGCAGTATGTACCACGCTACCATTTGTATTAAGTACAAGACAAAGGGCCCCTCGAGCTGCACTCGGGGACTACCCTCTTTTATCTATGTATGACGAGTGTCATACCTATGAATGTATTATTACATTTGATTTTCTGTCCGGCACCGGGTTCAATCAGTCGGCCCGGGGACTTGCCGCCTTGAGTTATATTAAAGTTCTACCTGTAGTCAGACAAGTTGTGTGCCCGCACCCGAGCCCTCTCTTGTTGAAAGTCGTAGCTCGAAGAACCGACTGTCCGACTGGCAAGAGCCAAAGGCAGGAAAGGATGCCCACACGAAAAATGGCTAAGGACTAACGAACTTATATAACACAAGCCGGCCTCCCACCCCGCCTACCGGCTGTCAGAACAGCCGACTGGCCGGCTTCCCATTCACCTTGCTACAATCCAAGAAAGCTAGAGTACTTGCCCTCCCAAACGGCCAAGCCCTTCCAAAGACACAGACTGCAGAGCAGCTGTTCGGCTGGGAAGGCGGCGACCAAGGGAGGGCGGCAAAGGAAACAGCCAAAAGGATGAAAAGCAAGAACAATCGGAAGCCAAGCACATGCATGATTATATTTACACAAAAGGCCTTCGAAAGGCCGGCATCCAACATAGTTTGAATACACCCCCAGTGGGTGGAACTGCGCAAACTTAACAAAATATTGTTCAAAGAGTAATAAAACAGGAAAGCGAAGGTGGCGGATCAGGCTAAATGCGCAACAGGCGAGCCGGGCAGGTCGGTGGAGACGGCAGTGCTGGCTGGAGGAGTGGCCGGCTGGCGAGTCTCGGCTTGATCATCGCCGGCTGCAGGCGGCGCGCTCGCACGCGCCTCGTTGCTGGAGGCACGATCAAGATGAGGCTGGCCGATTGCTCTATCGTCTGGCACGGCATCTTCACCATCCTCTCCCTCCTCCTCTTCGCCCTCGTCGCTGGAGTGGATCTCCTCCGCCGAGTCCTCACCATCCGCTGGGTTCAGCCCGAACCACTCCTCCGGCTGAGCAATGCCGTCATCATCCACCTCAGGAGCAAAGGCGCTGGTGTCGGTGTAGTCGGCGATCGCCGAGGCGCGCTGGATGATAGCCGGCCGCACCACCTCCAGCTCTGTGTCGGCCTCCTACCGCCAAGTGGCCAGCTGGTCCAAGCTCAGCTCAGGATACCAAGCTTTGATGAACTCTAGCGCCCGCCTGGTGCCTGACCGAGTTGCAGAAGCCTTCCAGGCCTCGAAGTGGCCAACCACTACCTCCAGCCAGTCGGCAGTCCGACTGGGGGTACGGGGAACCACCTCGCCGGGCCAGAGGGCGGCCAGCACTTGTGCCCCAACACGCTGAAGACGGGGGAGCATGCGGTGAGCCGACTGGAGGCGGGCATGGATCGCCAGAAGCTGCTCCTCAAGCGACCGACGAGCATTCGGCGCGATCTCAGCACCAGCCTGCCTTTGCGCCTCGCAGTGGGCCTCGATGACTTGGCTGGCGGCAGTAGAGTAACCAGGGAAGTACTCTGCACAAGTAAGAAAGGAAGAGAAAAAACACGAAGTCAGAGAATGGACCAAATGGCAAGCGGCAAGCAAGGAACGAAGAAGAAGGCGGCCTACCGTCAACCAAGTCTTCGATCTGGCCGTAGCCGTTGATCAGCGATTGCCTTGCCTCAGCCCAGCTCGCCGCCTTGGTCTCGTATTCGGCTTGGAGGGCGGCCTCGCTGTCCTGCACCGCCTTCAGGGACACCTTATGGCTCTCCTCCTGGTCAGCCAGCTTCTTGACCAAGCGGTCACGCTCCTGAGCCAAGGCGTCGAACTCGGCTTCCTTGGCGCGAAGGGCGGTCTGAGTCCCACCCAACTGCTCCCTCAGGTTGGCATTGGCCTCTGCAGATACGGCAAAGAAGAAAAAAGCAATAAGAAAGAAGTCGCCAGGAAAGATCCGGCCCGACTGCTCAGCAGTCGGCCCGAATCTCGGGGACTACACCCAGTGGGTGCGCTGACGCGCCCCCACGTGAGATAAAAGATGAAGCACTTACTCCGGCTCTCAGTTAGATCAGCGGTCTTCTGGGTCAACTCCCGAGCCTGGGAGTTGAAGGCAGCCGCGCGAAGGTTGTGGTAGTCCTGCAAGTAGGACAGAGAAGCAAATAAGAACAAGATAGCAATCGAAGTCTATAGAGAAGTTCCAAGCCGCCTGCTCAGCAGTCGACTCGGAACTCGGGGACTACACCCAGTGGGTGCGCTGACGCGCCCCCACGGAAGAAATCAAGAGCAAGAAGCAAAAAAAGCGGGAAGACTCACCCGAATGGCCGTCCGTGTCGCGAGGAACTCTTGATTGTACTGCCTCAGCACGGCGCCTGGGACTGAAGCCGGTTCCGGACTTCTTGCGCCGCCACGTTCACCACGGCCGTCGCACCACCCGGCGTCCACCCCGAGCTGGCGCTGGCCGTCTCCAGATCCTGGGCCGACGAGCTGGAGCCCGCGGCCTTCTGCAGGTCTGGCACCGAAGCCGCCTTCCCTGCACGCTGGCGCGATGGCGACTGGACCACCAGGTCTGTCCTCGCAGCCGGCTCGCCTCCAGCCGGTTGCACGGGCGGCGCGCTAGGCCGGCTGCCTTGGTCCACCCCTGTCGGCGATGGCGGTGCCGCCTCCCTCTCCCGGACGACGACGTCGTCCTCCTCCCTCTCCATCCCCGGCAAGTCGCCACCGGCTTCCTCCGGCGGGGGCTCCGGGATCTTGGGCGCCACGGCGCGCAGGGGACGACAAGCAAGGCCTCCGCCACTGTCTCTGCGGCTGTAGCCTCCGCCTGAGCCTTGGCCGCCGCGTCAGCTTGTTCCTTCGCTGACTCCTCCGCCAGATCCGGGGCCGCCTTGGCAGCGGCCGTACTCAGCTCCTCCGCCTCCTACTCCTCCCGCGCCTCCTGCGCGTTCCTCTCCGTCGCCGCTTGAAGCTCGGCACGGGGGTCCACGCGGCGGGTGCTTGCGGATCCTCCCGCCGATCCAACCACGGAGGCGGCAGCGGTCCTCTCAAGAGAAAGCGGAGCCCTGATTGATGAATCAAGACAAGGACTTAGAAGAAGAATATCGACAAAAAAGAAGGAATACGCGAGAAGATTGACACTTAAGATGAAACCTTTTGTGGCTGCTTCAGCACCTTGCGGAAGCGGGCCGCCTTCGCGGCTGCCTCGTCCCGCTTGGTCGCCGCCGCCGTGCTCTTGGCCTTCTTGGGCCGACTGCCGAATAGGCCCGACGCAGCCCAGCGCTTCTGCGCGCCGCCTCGGGCAGCCGGCGCAGCAGATGAGCCCGCGCCATGATCGGACGCCGGCTGGCAGCGCGGGACGATTTCCATCTCGTCATCATAAGCCAGTCGTCGAAGCTGGCTCCAAGCCCGGAGCCGCCTGCCTCGCCGCCTCCCCCCTCGGTGTTGTCGTCCATAGCGGCCGCCCCCAAGTCGGGGTCGTCCAAGTCATGCATCACCCGGTCGGGAAGAAATTGACGCTCCGCCCCCGCTGCCCCGGCCACCGGTCGATGGAGGGGGCTCTGCCAAGACAAACCGACTGGTCAGAGTCGGCCAAGAGAGACTTGGTGACAAAATTAATGAAGAGAAGATAAAGAAAGCTTACCATAGGCGGGGGATTGGCACGGGAGTACGGCTCCTTGCCAAACTGTCACTCCTCGGTGAGCTTGCAGTTCGCGAGGTAGTTCACCATGAGAGCTACCTCGTCATGAGGCATCTCCTTGGTGCACATCCGACTCGGATCGAGTTGTCCGCTCATTTGACAGATCATATGAGGGAGGCCTTGGAGCGAGAGCACCCGACGCACCACGAAGGCGGCCAGCAGGTCGGACCCGGTCAGGCCCTCCGACTGGACCATTACCCGGAGTCGCGCGACGGCGGCGGCTCCAGCCGGCGACAGCGTCCTGGCCCGATAGGAGCACTGGGGCCACCTCCCGGCCGGTGGGCCAGCTACGTAAGCCGGCAAGTTGACGAAGTCACCTTGCGGGGCGAAGTTCTTCACGTAGAAGTAGGATCTCTGCTAGAGCTTCACCGACTGGATCAGCGTGATGGCAAGGAAGGGATTATCGGCTACCGGCCTCCGCATCACGATGAAGGCGCCGCTCTGAGCTGGCACGCCCTGCATGGTGGTGCCGAGCTTGGACTGGAAGAATTCCCCCCAGAGCTCGAGGGTGGGAAGGACCCCAAGGAAGCCCTCGCACAAAGAGACGAAGGCAGACAGCAGCACCACCGTGTTTGGAGTGAGGTGGTCCGGCTGGAGCTGGTAGAATTCGAGGAAGGAGCGGAAGAAGGCGCTCGCGGGCAGGCCAAGGCCACGCACGAAGTGCGAGCGGAAGATTACCCATTGCCTTCCTCCGGCGCCGGCGAGATCTCCCTCTTCGGTGCAAGACGGACCCGCACATGGTCCTCGCGGGGCAACCGCCACGTCTTGCGGAGGAAGTCGATGTGGTCCGCGTGGACGTTGGAGCTGTCCCAGTCTCCGCCGTGCAACATGACGGCGAGAAGCTGATGAGAAAGGGCACGGCGACGGCGAAACCACGGCCCAGCGGCGGCGAAGCTGCGGGGTAGTGCGAAGACTAGAGGGACGGCGCGGCGGCGAAGGGCTGCTGCGACGGAGAAAAAGAAGAAGAAGATGGTGGAGCGAGGGTGAGCGTGCGAGCGTTTGCCGCTCCCCTTCCTCCCCCTATTTATAGCCTCATGCGGCGAAGCTGAGGAGGCGAGGCGTGGGGGGGACGTGGGATTAACTGCGTCCACTCCCCCACGTCCCGTGATTATTGCGCCCTAACAGCGCGCAGAAACTGCCGTTGGAAGGCGAGCGGCCCATTTTGGGCCACAGAAGGTCCACACCTAGGCCTAGGCGTGGAAGTGGCGGGCCCTGATCTGCAGCAGCGTCCCGTCACGCGCGTGGGCTGGCAGGCCTTCCAGCCGGAAGGTGCCACGTGGCGCGCGGGCAGCAAGCAACTGGCCCGCAACCCGGCGTGCGCACCAGCTGGCTCCCGCCTTCAGACTTCAAACCCTCACTAAGACGGCGTACCTGATCAAAGCCGGCTCCTAGCTGCTGGCTCTTCAAGATAGGAAGCTCATTGAGCTTCTCGTCCTCCTTTCAGCCTCGAAGCCCAACCAGCTTCGGGGACTACTGTCGGAGTAAATGGCCACGGGTAGCCTAACCGACTCCCCCTGGCTCTTTGAAGAATTACCAGGCCGATCGAGCCTTCAAGCATCCGAAGCACAGGGCCGCCTTCCCCTGGCTGGCTATCCCACAAGCCGACTACTGGAAGCCGACCCGGCCCTAAAAACCTTCCCGAAGAGAACCACAAGATGGCCGACTCCGAGAAGTCGGCCACAAGAGAACTAACTCCCAGAAGCCGGCCAAGATTGCACCCTCAAGGGCTGCACCCTCATAACGGTAACGAGACGGGGCGTGGCTACAGCACAGCCTACCACCCCCGAATCCCGGAGCACGCGTGGCCACAGTGCGCCGTACAGGTCGGCCATCCCCCGTCCGGCGCGGCACTGTTGCCATGTTGACCATGACGCCGCCCACGACAGGCTGTCAGTACGGCCTGCGGGCAGCGGGCCCCTTCAGCCAGAGAGAAGCTGGAAGACGGCCAAGCCTTCCCCAGTCGGCCTGGGGCGTAGCCGGCTCCCGATAGCCGGCTACCTCCCACCCTCGAAGTATGTGCATCATTAAGGAGACAAGACGAGGTAAGGCTACAGTGCCGCCGCCTCTGTAGCCATGCTTACCTCGACAAAGCCCTCGTGATCAGGGGCGAGGCTACAGTAACCAGCCACCGACAAGACCCCCAGGCGGTGGGGCCGGCCTGTCGGCCAAGAGGTCGGCAGCCGGCGGGACCCACCAGTCGGCGGGCCCCAGCGGCCGGCGAAGAAGCCGGCGAATACAGACACAGACGGCTAGGACCCGCGTCCAGCCGAATTACCATTCTACCCCTTGGGGTAGGCCTATATAAACCCCCTAGGGCACCCATGCAAAGAGTTGATCTCTTAGAGTTTTAGATACCACATAGAGAGAAGAGGAGAGCTAGCCTTGCCCTTCTTCTTCCTCTAGCCAAACAGCTCAAGGAGCCACTTGTAGCCACTTGTGTTGATCTAGTGATCATGCGGAGACCCCACAGAGCAGGATTAGGGGTGTTATCTCCACGGAGAGCCCCGAACCTGGGTACGATTCGCCGGCGTGCATGTCTTCACCTTATCCCGTTTCCAGGCACCGGCAATGTCTTACTGGCTCCCGCAATGATAAGCCACCCGTTGGCATATGTCGCACCTACCACCCGACAGCCGTGTCCCCGGTTATGGACAATCTTGAGTATCTAGTACTTGGAGTATCCTAAGTACCTCATCACTCTAAATTAATATTGTTGGGATGATAATTACTTTAATTGGGATTGAGTTGGAGGAACCTTCTCAATGATGTTTCAACTACCATGATAGTTAAATAAAATCTATTCCTTTGTTGTAGGAAAAAATTGGCTTTTCGCAAAAACTATAACCATAGAGCTTTCCACCAGCCAAATATGCATGTAGTGATAGCATTATTCTGTTCTTGCTCTACTGTGTTATATTGCCAGCATATTCCATGTGCTGACCCGTTTTCGGGCTGCAACGTATTATGTTGCAGACTTTTCAGACGAGGAGTAAGGTTCGTTAGGTCGTTGCTGTGCAGCTCAGCTATGCCGTTGGAGTTGATGGACTCACTTTATCTTCCAAACCTTCCGATGTTATCGTATTAGATGGCCTTAAGCCATATTTATTGTAATAAGTTCTCTTTTGAGACATTCGATGAAATAAGTGTGTGATTGCTACTCTTTTATAAATCCTCCGAGTACTGTATGTGTCAGCATTACCGTTCTAGGGATGACACTGAATCACAGAGACTTGACCGTTTGAGGTCGGGTCGCTACAAGATGGTATCAGAGCACACGTTGAGTGTAGGACACGACCACTAAGATAAACCCATAGGTCAATCTTCTCTACTCATTTCTGACTCCTCTCCATTTTCTACTCTTAGGATGGCGGATTCAAGGAACAAGTTTGCACAACCGGATGAAGACACCCCCTTTGGACTCCACTTGAAGGAAGTCACTAGGTACCTGAACATCGGAATACCAAGCTTCACCGGGACTTATAACGCCACTTTACCAGAAGAGGAGCGCTGGATGATTCAAGTTCAAGTTCCAGGAAGGACGTTCTCGCCAACCACTAAGCCCATAGAATTTTCTTTTGAAGCACCCACCTGGAGTCTAGGCAAGAGCATGGCAGCCCACATTACCATGGGACTCATTGGAGAAGTCTACAACAAGGATCTTAAGGACACTATCTATCAGATATGTGGGCGCCGAGATGAGCAATGGGAGATGATCAGCACCAAGAAGGACAGATCCATTGCAGCTTTCATTCAGGAGTTAAACCAACACATTCGACGCCAGGAGAACCAGATGTGCGCAGATATGATAGATTTAAAGAAGGCGAAGACAAGGATCATCGAGCTGCAAGAAGAACTTAAGTCTACACGCGATGGATATGAGGAGGAAATTGCAACACTATTGGAGAAGAATGACGACTTGAGAAAGAAGATCGGAGTATTCATGGGAAACCCCGCGCTAGGAGGAGAGGACGACGATTCCACTTGCCCGGAGAACTACATCATCATCGACGACACCGACTCCGACCCCAGTGAGGATGACTTTGAAGACGAAGCTGGAGCAGACATCATGGAGTCTTCCACCGATCAAAATTTTAAGATGACCACCAAATGATTAGTAGTATTCCCCATGTATATAGTTGTAGTTGAGCACTTTTAACGATAGTTCTAGACTGTTTGTATGCCCTTGCTTGATTGATTGAGTGAAATGATTGTGTCTGTCTCATGTGCATATGGGTAGTGCTTTCTCACTAGACCCCTTTCCTATTCTAATCTCCCCCCTCTAAACCCGTCAGACGCCTCCGAGACGTGACACCGGATTTGCCTTCCCGCCGGAGCTCACTCAGTTGATCCAGCAGCAGAATGCCTTGATGCAATTGTTAGTCCAGAACCAAGGCAAGAACAACAACAACAACCCGCCTCCAGTTGACAACTTAGCTCAATTTCTGAGGTTGCAGCCGCCGGTGTTTTCCAGTAGCACCGAGCCTATAGTTGCAGATGATTGGCTATGCCGTATTGGAAGGGAATTGACCACCGCAGGTTGCACATATGCTGAGAAGGTGCACTTTGCCGCACATCAATTGGATGGACCAGCAGCCTCATGGTGGGAGAATTATACGGCCACTTTCCCCATAGCCAACGTCGCTTGGGATCAGTTTCAGCAAGCTTTTTGCACAACCCAGGTCTCAACTGGAACTATGAATATGAAGAAGCGTGAGTTTCGCAACTTATGCCAGGGGAACCGTAGTGTAGCTCAGTACGTGGATGAGTTTAGCAAGTTATCTCGCTATGCCCTGATGATGTGGCCACAGATGCCGTGAAGCAGGAGAAGTTTATGGAAGGGCTGAATGATGAGATGAGCATGCAGTTGATGGTGGCAACATTCAACAACTACCAGGAGTTGGTAGATAAGGCTCTTAGGATTGAAGGGAAGCAGCAGCAGATTGAGAGCAGTAAGAGGAAGTATGGGCAAGGAAAATACAACTCTGGAGCTCAGCAGAAGCCCCGTCTAACCCCGAACTCTGGAGTACTTGTTCATAACCATGGAGGTCATAACCACACTGGAGGAAGTTCGCATAACCACAATGGTTCTAAGAATGGGAATGGGAATGGAGCAAGCAACAATCAGAACCGCTCAAATCCAGCTACACCCGCCAAGAGGGATCTAAGTCACATTACTTGCTTTAAGTGTGGGAGGACTGGACACTATGCCACGGAGTGCCCTGAAGCGAAGAATGGAAATGGTAATGGGAGCGCCGGGAAGAAGCCCAATCCATTCAACAAAGGACAAGTGAACCACGTTAACGTGGAGGAGGTTGAAGAGCAGCCAGACGCGGTTATTGGTAAGTTTTTGGTTAAGCCTTTTACCGCCCTTGTTCTTTTTGATACTGGTGCATCGCATTCATACATATCAAGGGGATTCGTGTATAAGTTTAAACTACCAACCCAAACCCTTAGGACCCCTCTGTTAGTGAGTTCACCTGGAGCAGAGTATATGGCTAGTCGATGGTGCGACCAGATACCCTTAACCATTGGTAGCCATGTTTTCCCGTCAAACCTAATAATTTTGGAGTCACAAGGATTGGATGTGACATTAGGCATGGACTGGATGTCAAAGTATGGAGGAAGCATTAAGTATGTATCTCACCACCCCGGAGGGAAAAGGATTAAGTATGTATCTAGGCATGCGCCTAGGAGGAGCCAGGTAAATACCCTCATGGGAGTTGTTCAGGAGGAAGTGCCGGTAGTGAAGGATTACCCGGATGTTTTTCCAGAGGAGTTACCAGGCATGCCACCGGATCGAGACATCGAGTTTTTGATAGAACTATTGCCAGGCACAGGGCCAATATCAAAGAGACCCTATCAGATGCCCGCAAATGATCTGGAGGAGATTAAGAAGCAGATCAAGGAGTTATTGGAGAAAGGTTACATTCAACGGAGTTCATCACCCTGGGGAGCCGCAGTGCTTTTGGTTGAGAAGAAGGATAAGTCTCTAAGAATGGTTGTTGATTATCGTGCGTTGAATGAGGTGACGATCAAGAACAAATACCCACTGCCGATGATCAATGATTTGTTTGACCAGCTGCAAGGAGCTAAAGTGTTTTCAAAGATCGATCTGCGATCAGGGTATCACCAGCTGAAGATTCGAGAGAAGGATATACCAAAGACAACATTCGCCACATGGTACGGGTTGTATGAATATACAGTCATGTCATTTGGACTGACTAACGCCCCTGCCTATTTCATGAGCATGATGAACAAGGTGTTCATGGAATATTTGGATAAGTTTGTTGTGGTGTTCATTGATGATATAATGGTATACTCGAAGAATGAGGAGGAGCACAAGGAGCACTTGCGCTTAGTTCTCGAGAAACTCGGGGAACACCAGTTGTATGCCAAGTTCAGCAAATGTGAATTTTGGTTGAAGGAAGTCGGATTCCTTGGACATGTTATATCAGGAGAAGGTATAGCGGTAGATCCCACCAAGGTTCAGTCAGTCAATGAATGGTTGGCACCCACTTCAGTTAGCTAGATCCACAGTTTTCTTGGACTCGCGGGATACTACTGGAGATTCATTGAGAGTTTTTCCAAGATTGCGAAGCCAATGACGGAGTTATTGAAGAAGGATACCAAATATAAATGGACAGAAGAATGCGAGGCAAGTTTTCAGGAGTTAAAGAAACGCTTGAATACAGCCCCAGTGCTGATTCTGCCAGATATACGCAAGGATTTCCAAGTGTATTGCGACGCCTCTCGCCTAGGACTTGGAAGTGTGCTTATGCAGGACGGAAGAGTTGTTTCGTATGTCTCACGACAACTAAAACCACACGAATTGAATTATGGCATGCATGATTTGGTGTTGGCTGCCATAGTGCATGCATTGAAAACTTGGAGGCATTACCTTATTGGAAACCGTTGTGATGTGTACACGGATCATAAGAGTTTGAAGTACATTTTCACACAGAAGGAGCTGAACCTTAGGCAGAGGAGATGGTTGGAGCTTATAAAGGATTATGACATGAAGCTTCACTATCATCCAGGCAAGGCCAATGTCATAGTAGACGCCTTGAGTCGGAAGAGTTATGCTAACACCCTAGTGAGCACGGGATTGCCAAAGGAGTTAGCAGAGGAGCTCAGGGAACTTCGATTGGAGATTGTTCCTAGAGGTTTTCTTGCTACAATGGAGGTACATTCTACATTGTTAGAAAAGATTCGAGAAGCTCAGAAGGATGACAAAGAGATTGCCGAGATAAAAGAGAGAATGAGCATAGGAAAGGCCAAAGGTTTTCGTGAGGATGAGCACGACACCTTATGGTTTGAGGACTGTGTTTATGTGCCCAATAACACAGAGATCAGGAAGTTAATACTTCAGGAGGCTCATGACTCACCACACTCGATACACCCCGAAAACACCAAGATGTATTTGGATTTGAAGGAACGTTTCTGGTGGACTGGTATGAAGAAGGATATTGCTGAGTATGTAGCCGTATGTGATGTATGTCAGAGAGTGAAGGCTGAGCATCAGAAGCCAGCAGGATTGTTACAGCCTATGCCGATACCCGAACGGAAATGGGATAAACTTGGCATGGATTTCATCACCGGATTGCCCAGGACCAAATCAGGATATGATTCTATATGGGTAGTAGTTGATCGCTTGACCAAAGTGGCTCACTTTATCCTAGTGAAAACCACCTATACAAGTGCGAAGTTGGCCAAGATATATATGACCAGGATCGTATGTCTTCATGGAGTTCCGAGGACCATCGTATCAGATAGAGGATACTTCAAAGTTTTGGCATCAGATGCACCAAACTTTGGGGACAAGATTGGAGTTCAGTACAGCATTCCACCCACAAACAGATGGACAGACCGAGAGAGTCAACCAGATTCTGGAGGATATGTTGAGAGCTTGTGCGCTACATTATGGATCTAGTTGGGATGACAATTTTCCCTACGCAGAGTTCTCATACAACAATAGCTATCAAGCCAGTTTGAAGATGGCACCGTTCGAAGCCCTATATGGACGAAGGTGCAGAACACCGTTGATGTGGGATGAAGTAGGAGACGGACAGTTGTTTGGACTAGATTTGATCAAGGAGTCTGAAGAGAAGGTTAAGTTGATTCGCGATAGACTAAAGGTAGCTCAATCCAGGCAGAAGTGTTATGCAGATTCGAAACGCAAGGAGGTAACCTATGAAATTGGAGACAGAGCATATCTGCGAGTGTCACCACTGCGAGGAGTGAAACATTTTGGAGTCAAGGGAAAGTTAGCCCTGAGATTTGTAGGACCATATCGTGTTTTGGAACGTATGGGAGAAGTTGCCTACAAGTTGGAGTTACCTGAAGGATTGTCAAGAGTTCATGATGTGTTTCACGTTTCACAGTTGAAGAAGTGTCATGCTGAGATGGCTGATATACCGTCAAGAGATACCGTACCCTTGGAGGCGATTCAGTTGGACAGGGATCTGACCTATGAGGAGAAGCCAGTCAGGATTCTTGAGTTTGCCAGCCGAGTCACCCACGGCAGGGTTATCAAGTTTTGCAAAGTTCAGTGGAGCCACCATACCGAGGATGAAGCCACCTGGGAACGAGAGGATGATCTTCGCAAAGACCACCCACACCTATTTTCTAGCCAACCCGAATTTCGAGGGCGAGATTCATCTTAAGGTGGGTAGGTTTGTAACATCCCAAATTTTCAACTTGGAATGTTATACATAGATCATTCATACATATCATATTTTGCTGCATTTCGTTTTGCGATCCTCGAAATCCTAAGCAATTCAAGGACCCTCGGAGAGAGTTGGGGATTTCCCTGTATTCATATTTGAGTTTTATCAAATATTGAAACGAGGATTTTGGTTTTAATTATTTTTCTCTCCGAAAATATTTCATATTAAAATATATGAGAGGAGATAATATGACTTCTCTAAAATAATTGAAATATTGGAGGAAAAATATTAAAATCAAATATTTTGATTTTGTTCGGATTTTATTGATATTTTATTTGCATTAGAAAAATTGCATGTTTTCAAAATTGTATTCTAGGGCCAAGAAAATGTTCATCTCGTTCTAAATATTTTATTTAGACAGTGAAAATTTGTTTTGGCATTTTTAGATTTTTATTTATTTTTCTAGGATTTATTTAAGTTTCGGCGAAATTATTTAAAAAAACTCCAGCGCCCGGTTGGGCCGAAGCCCAGCCAGCCAGGGCACCGCCCCGCGCCTCGTCTCCCTCCAGGAGACCGCACCGCCCGACCCCGAGTCCGGCCAGGTCTCCTCTCCCGCGCCGCCTTGCCCCTCCCCAAAGCAACCCCCCTCCTTTAAATACGCCGCCCCGGACCCGCCCACCACCACCGAACCCCGCCGCCCGCCGCACCCGCTGCTGCCAAGCCCGCGCCGCCGCTGTCGTCGCCGCGCCGCCGCCTGCCGTTGCCGCGCCGCCGCCCGCGCACCCCGCCGCCGCAGCCCCACCTCGCCGGAGCCTCGCCTGAGGTACACGCCTCCGCCGCCGCCCTTCGGTTTATTCTAAAACCGATCCGGTTCTTTTTTAGAAAACCATAGTTCGTCTTTTTTAGATCGGTTCGCCGTATTTCTCGGTTTAGTTTCTTTAGCGGACGTTCGTCCGTACGTTCGTTTTAACGAACGGTTTTCGCTCGGTAGTTACAGACAATGAACGTTCGTTCGTTAGCCTGTTCATCAGTTTTTTCTTTTTCTCGGATTTTCCGCGATTATTTTTTATCGCGATTTCAGATCCGATTTTCGTTTTAGTTTATCTTTTCGCTCGTTTATCGAAATCAGACGATTCAAGCGCCTAGATCTTCGTCTCGAAACCCTCTTTCTATTTAATCAACTTGAACAAGATTTTGGTAATGTAAAATTTGAATTTAATCCAGATTAGTAAACGGATCTTGTTTCTTTCGCAGTTTGAGTTTCGTTGCTCCATTTGATTTGATTCTTTTTAAAAACCGGAGTTCTTAAGTTGAACTTTCTGGTTAGTTCTTCTTATTTCAGATTTACCCGTGCTTATTTGCTTGATTGCTTATGTATTCTATGGTTTGTTTGCGATAGAATTCCCGGAGTGCGAAGCGTGCTACTATGAGTTTCTAGGTTTTGCGGATCGTCAGCAAGGCAAGTAACACATTGATCATACTCTTTTCATACCCAGTTTTTATGCATTAGTTCCAATCCTCAAACACTGCATGATTAGGATGTGATTAACATGTGGGTTGGGAAGTAGTTGATGAGGTAGAACCTATTACCCTGTTATATTCAAACCCTTGGGAGTTACTTCTACGTATTGCTTATATTGCTATGCTATGCTCGTAGACGTGGCTTGGGTGAGTGAATCCATGACAGATGTGAGATGTTTAATTAATGGTTCAACTTAAGGTGGCAACTTGAATACACATCTGGGTGGATTGCTTGTCGGGCACCTGGAGAATCCAGTGTTGTCCTAGGATATCCCGGAGTACCCGCGTGATTATCCTAAGGTCCGCCACCCAGGCTCAAAGGGAACTGAGATATTTTCATGCTAGAAACTTCCGTGCGCAGCCACAAGCTATTATGGGCTCTAGCATAGCTGAGTAAGTTGCATGAGCTCTTGAAGAGGTGGATCAGCAGGTAGAGGGATGTAGGTTGGGATGGTCTGCCCGGAGTAAAGAGTTAATGTTTCTGAAAGACTGTGTCTCGGTCATCCATTTCTCAAACACCATGTAGTGCGAGAAATCCAACGGAGACGATCGAGTCTTGTGGGGAAAAGTGCGCAAACCTCTGCAGAGTGTACAAACTAATCATGGTTAGCCGTGTCCCTGGTTATGGACAATCTTGAGTATCTAGTACTTGGAGTATCCTAAATATCTCATCACTCTAAATTAATATTGTTGGGATGATAATTACTTTAATTGGGATTGAGTTGGAGGAATCTTCTCAATGATGTTTCAACTACCATGATAGTTAAATAAAATATATTCCTTTGTTGTAGGGAAAAATTGGCTTTTCGCAAAAACTATAACCATAGAGCTTTCCACCAGCCAAATATGCATGTAGTGATAGCATTATTCTGTTCTTGCTCTACTGTGTTATATTGCCAGCATAATCCATGTGCTGACCCGTTTTCGGGCTGCAACGTATTATGTTGCAGACTTTTCAGACGAGGAGTAAGGTTCGTTAGGTCGTTGCCGTGCAGCTCAGCTATGCCGTTGGACTTGATGGACTCAGTTTATCTTCCAAGCCGTCCGCTGTTATCGTATTAGATGGCCTTAAGCCATATTTATTGTAATAAGTTCTCTTTTGAGACATTTGATGAAATAAGTGTGTGATTGCTACTCTGTTATAAATCCTTCGAGTACTGTGTGTGTCAGCATTACCGATCCAGGGATGACACCGAAGCACAGAGACTTGACCGTTTGAGGTCGGGTCGCTACATAAAGCCTTCCCTAAGGAATGTTGCTAATTATGGTTCCTATCGATAAAACAAGTTTTCTCCTATCCTCTCGGCGAAAGAAGTGTTCATCTATTTGTTGGTCTCAAGCAAGCAATTGTTCCCGTTAGTGGCAAAATTTCACCTCTAGTTTAGAGATGTTTTCGTAAGCCTATGAGGATATCATTTGATTTTTGATTCTTTAATAACTCCGTTCAATCCTTCTTTTTAAGGATGCTCTCTCAAACTCATTTTATGTAGAACATGTTGTTTTCTTCTCCGTTCTTTTCTTTCCAACGATTCGGCTTCTATTCTTTTGTTTCGAAGGCATTGTGATATTCCTCTATTCGTCCCATCATCCCGTTTTCCCAAGATCATCCTCCCTCAGTATGATAGATACCATTGACAAGCAACTGGCACTGGGCACTATGTCGATAGGTTAGTACCAAAAATGATATAAAATTTTTATAAAATGATTCTAAACATCCAAGAATGATAATATAACAGCATGGAACAATGAAAAACTATAGATATGTTGGAGACTGATACGTCTCCAACGACATGAAACCAATAACTATTCATGATTCCATCGATATTGGATCAATTCTCTATACCACTTTGCAATGAAAAGAGGAATGTTTGTTATGGTAAAACTTCGTTTAAAACGATGTGGTAGAAAGCAACGTGTGACTTGAAGGACATGATCGATTGTGGTTTTGCTATCCATCATTTTCCATAGTAATGAAAATGCTCTTGGCTCGACATAGCCTATTCTATTCGTTCCGAACCAAATTTGCGCTGGGTTTAAGTAACATAGTACACGATGGAGCTCGAGAGGACAGAATTTTTTTTATCAAGGGAAAGAATCTAGGGTTAGTGAAAACTAATAAATTAGGCCAACTTTGTCAGTCTATCCTTAATATCGAAATAAATCGAAAGGTTCAAATAAGACGGAAGTCCAATAAAAGTATATCAGAATCAATCCCTCTTATTAGATTTCTATAAAAGAGATAAATGATTTATCGAAGGAAATAATAAAAAAGGGTATGTTGCTACTCTTTGGAAGAACAAAATAGGAATTCCCTAAACCCAAGGATTTCACAAATCAAAGATAAGGAGTCTCCAACGTATCTATAATTTTTTCATTGTTTCATGCTGTTATATTATCATTCTTGGATATTTTATAATCATTTTATAGTCATTTTGCGTCCCCCAATGTATCTATAACTTTTGATTGTTCTATGCTATTATAATATCAATCTTGGATGTTTTATAATCATTTTATAGTCATTTTATATCATTTTTTGGTAATAACCTATTGATATAGTACCAAGTGCCAGTTGCTATTTTTCCATGTTTTTTACATCGCAGAAAATCAATCCCAGACCAAATGCCACGAAATCCATGGAGAATTTTTATGGGCCAGAAGGAACACAACGGGCCCTGGCTGCGCCTAGGGGGTGCCCCGAGGGGGGCACAACCCACCAGGGCGCGCCAGGAGGCCCAGGCACGCCCTGGTGGGTTGTGCCCACCTTGGGTGCCCCCGGACCGCCTCTTTGCTCTATAAATACCCCAATATTCCAGAAACCCTAGGACGGTCGACGAAATATTCATCCAGCCACCGCAGAGTCCATAACCACCAGATCCAATCTAGACACCACCTCGGATGGGGTTCACCACCTCCATTGGTGCCTCTCCGATGATGCGTGAGTAGCTCTTTGTAGACCTTCGGGTCCGTAGTTAGTAGCTAGATGGCTTTCTCTCCCTCGCTGAATTCTCCATACAATGGTCTCTTGGAGATCCATATGATGTAACTCTTTTGCGGTGTGTTTGTTGGGGTCCATGAACTTTGAGTTTATGATCAGATCTATCATTTTATATCCATGAAAGTATTTGAGTTTCTTTGATCTCTTATAGCCTGGTATTTCTTCTCCGTTATTTGGGTTTTGTTTGGCTAACTTGATCTATTTATCTTGCAATGGGAAGAGGTGCTTTGTAGTAGGTTCGATCTTACGGTGCTTGATCCTAGTGACAGAAAGGGAAACGACACGTATGTATCGCTGCTACTACAGATAAAACGATGGGGTCTATCTCTACATAGATAGATCTTGTCTACATGTTGTCATTGTTCTTATTGCATTACTCCGTTTCTCCATGAACTTAATACACTAGATGCATGTTGGATAGCGGTCGATGTTTGGAGTAATAGTAGTAGATGCAGGCAGGAGTCGGTCTACTAATCTTGGACGTGATGCCTATATAATGATCATTGCCTGGATGTCGTCATAATTATCTGAAGTTCTGTCAATTGCCCAACAGTAATTTGTTCACCCACCGTTTGCTATTTTTCTCGAGAGAAGCCACTAGTGAAACGTACGGCCCCCGGGTCTTTCTTCTCATATATTTGCCTTTGCGATCTACTTTTCTCTTGCATTTATTTTTAGATCTCTTAAAAAAATACAAAAATACCTTGCTTGTTTTATTTCTATTTATTTTATTTGTGATCTATCTATCAATTTACTACAAAATTATCTCACGTATGTTTGCCTATCTTGAGGCGCCGTACCCCGAAAGGGATTGACAACCCCTTTAACACGTCGGGTTGCGAGGATTTGTTATCTGTGTGAAGGGGCTCTTTACTTTGTGTTGCTTGGTTCTCCTACTGATTCGATAACCTTGGTTTCATATCTGAGGGAAATACCTACCGCCGCTGTGCTGCATCATCCCTTCCTCTTTGGGGAAATACCGACGTAGCTTCGAGCGACATCAAAAGGAATTTCTGGCGCCGTTGCCGGGGAGGATCTTCAACATATACCAGGTTCCTAATCAGAAATATCATCTCCTCGCAATTTAAATTATTTGCCATTTGCCTCTCGTTTTCCTCTCCCCCACTTCACAAAAATTTGCTGTTTTTATTCGCCTCTCTTTTTTCGTTCGCCGTATTCTGGTCAGATCTATCCTTTGTTTGCAATCATGAGTGATTTCGGTATGGCACCAACAGATGATGGCCTAACTCCTAAAATTGGGCGCACGGGCAATCTGGACGCTAAAACTTCTATCTTGGGGCAAGGAAACGTTATGGGAAAAGAACGTATCCAAGAATTTTTCAATTGTGTTGGGAATCTATGTCTTGATGATGCTCCTATACTTAAAACTACTAGATCTTATGCGGATTCTATTTCAGCACTAGTGCTGAAACTTGAAAGTATATTTATTCGTACCCATGCTACCTTGCAAAGATTGTTTTTTGAGCTTCCCGTTATAAAGAATCCTAGGGCTAAAAAGTTGGCCACTCTTCTTCTTATGAATGAGCTTGACTACATAATACAGGAAGCTAGGAAAATCTTTGACTTTTATGGTATGAATCATGAAAAACTTGTGATAGATGAAATTCTTTACAATAGTGACTATGCTTTAAGACATTTTCTTGGGGACAATAAAATCTTCAATGAGAATCTTAAAAAGGAAGTCCCAATTCTAGATATAATCCAACAAGTTTTCAATATTGTTAATCAACATTACTCTTGGATTGTTGCGGGATGTCAAAAGGGGTATGATGAAAACCAAATTAGGATTGCTAAGGCCTCTATGGATAAAATGTTTTATGTTGTGTTTCCAAAGCCTCATGATGAAAATACCTCTAAGATAGTGAAGAAGAAGGATGACAAAACTTAGATCGTTGCTTTATGCCTAGCTAAGGGCGTAAAACTATAGCGCTTGTTGGGAGGCAACCCAATGAATAAATTTTGTTTTTGCTTTTAGCTCTCTGTTCTTGAGTGTTAGCACAATTATTATACTGTTATGAATGTGTTTTTGTTGTTTTAATTAGTGTTTGTTCCAAGTAGAACCGATAGGATCTTCTTGGGTGATAGTTGTTTGATCTTGCTGAAAAAGACAGAAACTTTGCGCTCACAAAAACAATTCTCATTTTTTATCAGAAAGAGCTTTTGCCCTGATTTTTTATGAATAAGATTAATATACAAATTACCTAGGTCTTCCTATTTTATCAGAATTTTTGGAGTTCCAGAAGTTTTCGAAAAAGTCAGGTTGCTACAGACTGTTCTGTTTTGACAGATTCTATTTTCTTTGTGTTGTGTGCTTATTTTGATGGCTCTATGGTTTTCTTTGATGAGTTTTTGCCATAGAAAAGTTGGAATACAGTAGATATAATACCAAAAAAAATATGAATTGGTTTGATACAATACTTATAGTAGTGGTTTGCTTTCATATACTAATGGATCTCACGAAGGTTTTGTTGAGTTTTGTGCGATTGAAGTTTTCAAGTTTTGGGTTATCTTACGATGGATGAAGGAAGGATGGAAGAGCCTAACCTTTGGGATGCCCTGGCATCCCAAGCTATTATCCAAAAATGAGCAACCAACTAAGCTTGGGGATGCCCCTGAGTGGCATCCCCGCTTTCTTCAAACGATCATCGGTATTTTACTCAAAACTATATTTTTATTCGTCACATGATATGTGTTTTGCTTGGAGCGTCTTGTATGATATGAGTCTTTGCTTGTTTTATTTTGTTTTAAGTCTTGATCCCTTGCTGGACACACCTATTTGGGAGAGCCAAAATTATGTCATGACTTGTTAAAATTGCTCTTTAGGCTTCACTTAAATTTTTATGAGCAATGGACTTGCTCTTGTGCTTCACTTATATATTTTTGAGTACGGTGTGCTTAGTATTTTTGAAGAAATGCTCTCTTGCTTCACTTAGATTTATTTGAGAGTTAGTAAAATTTTCAAGAAATTCTCTCTTGCTTCACTTAAATTATTTTGAGAGAAAGAAGAAAAATTATGCTCATGATCTTCACTTATATTTGTTTGAGCTTATGAAAAGCAACACATGAAAATTAGTCCCAAAGTGATAGATATCCAAGAAGGATATAATAAAAACTTTCATGAAGATCATTGGACAAAATAAACTTGATTCTTAGTAATGGTTTTTAGATATGATGATGTGATATGTGAGTTATGTTGATGAGTAATTATGCTTTAGTAAGAATATTGGTGTTAAGGTTTGTGATTCCCTATGCAAGTACGAAAGTCAATAGTCATGCAATGAAATTATATCCTACTTGTGGTGCATTATTCGGTGTTATTTATGCTTAATTCTTGCTTATGAGATTATCCGTTTCTTGGTTGGTCGCTTCTCAATCTTTTGCTAGCCTTCATTTTGCACCAAGTATGATCTCTACTTGTGCATCCAAAATCCTTTAAACCAGTTTTGCCACATGAGTCCACTATATCTACCTATATGCGGTATTCTTTTGTCGTTCTAAGCAAATTTGCATGTGCCATCTCTAATTTTCAAAATAAACTTCTCTTTTGTGTGTTTGTTACGCTCGCGGAGCGGTGAGGGGTGGCTAATATTTTCCATGCTAGATGTGTTATTCTCACGATGAGCGTTTATTCACTTGTCATTGTCACGAGAGTAAGCCAAAGGTATTAGGGATGGCCAGTCCCGAAATGCAAAAAAATAAAAGAATTTACTTTATATTGTCAAATAATAAATTTCTTGGAAAGTGTTGGTATCGAGGGCACCCGTGGATACGGTTAGCCATGGAAAGTGAAAGTATGGTGGGAAAAGGAATAAACTTTATTTTCTCCTTGGGAACCGCCTATGATATATCTAGCATGGAAAGTGTTGGGAACTCTAAGTCATTTTCGTTGGTGGGATGGATACACCTCCCAAAATATTTTTATCTCTAAGTTTTTCGCTTTGAGCTCTGGCACCTCTACAAATCCCTACTTCCCTCTATGAAGGGCCTTTCTTTTACTTTATGCAATTTTTATTTTTGAATTTGAGTCTCCATCTTCTCTTACAAAAGCACCAAATAGGAGGCAATATGATCGTACTTAAGTATTGGGTGTAGCTAATATTCGAGTGTGTTTCATGAATGGATCAATGTTTGAGCATGATGGGCTAGGGATAACTTATTTTAGCATCTCCAATGTATCTATAATTGTTGATTGTTCCATGCTGTTATATTATCAATCTTGGATGTTTTATAATCATTTTATAGTCATTTTATATCATTTTTTGGTACTAACCTATTGACATGGTGCCAAGTGTCAGTTCTTGTTTTTTTCCATGTTTTTACATCACAGAAAATCAATACCAGACAGAGTCCAAACGCCACGAAACTCCACGGACAATTTTTATGGGCTAGAAGGAACACAACAGGCCCTCGCTGCGCCTGCGGGGTGCCCCAAGGGGGCACAACCCACCAGGGCGCGCCCGGACCACCTCTTTGCTCTATAAATACTCCAATATTCCAGAAACCCTAGGACGGTCGACGAAATATTCATCTAGCTGCCGCAGAGTCCAGAAACACCAGATCCTATCTAGACACCATCTCGGATGGGGTTAACCACCTCCATTGGTGCCTCTCCGATGATGTGTGAGTAGTTCTTTGTAGACCTTTGGGTCCGTAGTTAGTAGCTAGATGGCTTTCTCTCTCTCACTGAATTCTCAATACAATGGTCTCTTGGAGATCATATGATGTAACTCTTTTCCGGTGTATTTGTTGGGGTCGATGAACTTTGAGTTTATGATCAGATCTATCTTTTTATATCCATGAAAGTATTTGAGTTTCTTTGATCTGTTTTATGCATGATCTCTTATAGCCTCGTATTTCTTCTCCGATATTTGGGTTTTGTTTGGCCAACTTGATCTATTTATCTTGCAATGTGAAGAGGTGCTTTGTAGTGGGTTCAATCTTACGGTGCTTGATCCCAGTGACAGAAAGGGAAACGACACGTATGTATTGTTGCTACTAAGGATAAAACGATGCGGTCTATCTCTACATAAATAGATCTTGTCTACATCATGTCATCGTTCTTATTGCATTACTCCGTTTCTTCATGAACTTGATACACTAGATGCATGCTGGATAGCGGTCGATGTGTGGAGTAATAGTAGTAGATGCAGGCAGGAGTCGGTCTACTAATCTTGGACGTGATGCCTATATAATGATCATTGCCTGGATATCGTCATAATTATTTGAAGTTCTGTCAATTGCCCAGCAGTAATTTGTTCACCCACCGTTTGCTATTTTTCTCGAGAGAAGCCACTAGTGAAACCTATGGCCCCCGGGTCTTTCTTCTCATATATTTGCCTTTGGGATCTACTTTTCTCTTGCATTTATTTTCAGATCTATTAAACCAAAAATACCTTGCTGCATTTTATTTCTATTTATTTTATTTGTGATCTACCTATCAATTTACTACAAAATTATCTCAGTTCCGTTTGCCTATCTTGAGGCGCCGTACCCCAAAAGGGATTGACAACCCCTTTAACACGTCGGGTTGCGAGGATTTGTTATCTGTGTGCAGGGGCTGTTTACGTTGTGTTGCTTGGTTCTCCTACTGGTTTGATAACCTTGGTTTCATATCTGAGGGAAGTAGGTACCGCCGATGTGCTGCATCATCCCTTCCTCTTTGGAGAAATACCGACATAGCTTCGAGCGACATCAGAGAAGTATCACAGCCATAGCCGAGGACAGCAACGAGCGGGGCATGCAGCTTGAGGCGGTAGCGGCGAGCGGCTGCAGGCAAGCATGGGGCTGCGGGCGCGGCCGGGGTGCGCGGGCACGTTCGGTGAGTTCGGACGGGCGTGTGCGGGGCGGCCTTGGACGCGGTCGGCGCGCGCGGTAGCGTGGCCGGGCGAGCAGGGGCACGACTCCACGACGAGGTTGGCTACGGCTTACGAGGAGGAAAGAGGGGAGAGGGGCTGGACGGTGCACTCACCGGGCGGCTCAAGAAGGCTGGCGAGAGTTTAGTAGCGCAGGAGGGTGACGGAGCAGTTTGACGCAGCTCCGGCAAGCGAAGGCGTGGTCGAGGTCGTTCCCAAGGGCGCGGCCACTTTCGGCTGGTTCCAGTGGCCAAAGTCGAAGCAAAGGACGGCGACGCACCTAGAGGACATGCTCGTAGAGCGCGGGGAGCTCGGGGTGCGCGTGGGCGCCGGTGTTCACGGCGACAGCGGCTGCGGTTGCGGCGGGTCTGGGGGGAGAGTGTGGGAGGGAGAGGAAGGAGGAGAGGGCGAGTGGGCTGGCAGGGGCGAGTGGCAGGGGAGCCCAAGGAGGCACGGAGCTGGCTCCCTTATCCCCTCGTCAGTGCTGCCGACGAGGTGGTGGGGTGTAGCCACGGTTCACGGTCGGTCGAGCAGCGGAAGACGACCAAGGGGGTGGGGCTGGGCTGGTTGGGTCGGCTGGCTCAGGTAGGCCGAGGTCCGAGGGGCAGGGCCCTTTTCCAATTTTGCTCTTTTGCCTTTTTTATTTTCTTTAAATAATTTCTATTTTCTTTTTAGTGTTATTTATTTTTAGTTTTACAAAATGCAACACAAGCACCTAATTTTGTATTATTAGTTAAGCCACTACCACAAATAATTTGGCACTTTAATAAAATAGGTTTGTATTAGTTTATTATTTAAAATCATTTAATAATTGTTTTAGGCACTGTTTTATTTATTTTAGGGCACTTAAATATTTTATAAAAATGTTGGTTCACCACCAATATTAACAAATTATTAATTGCCATAATTCGAACATTTTAGTTTTGACTTTTGAAAACTTTAATTGTTTGACTTTAATTTAAATTGAATTTGAACCGGTTTGAATCAAAGTGATTTCTAGCAACAATAAAAGTGATGACATGGCATCATTAACAGGGGATTACTATAGCTTAATTATCTGGGCATTACAGTTTTCCTCTAGCACTCACTCACGGGGTTATCAGCGACATGCTTCGTCCATCTGTGTGCCCGCTTGGTCAATCACTTTGACCGACAGCGATAGAGGTTAATTTGACTTATAGTTAGGAGGGCATTAGATTTTGGTTCATCTTGTACGGTATGGTACATGCATGTCATGATGTGAGATAACATAATATACTTTGTGCTCATGTGTACGCACGAATCCCTCCCACCGGATCGAAGTGGGGGTGGGGGGCGAGCACGCGACGCGTCATGAAACTCTCTCTGTGTGGGGACTATGCGATTTTTTACGCATGCATGCGCCACATCAAAATGTTGTGCTTTTGGTATTCAAACCTATGCATGCATCACACATGTCCATACATATGTTTGGGGCACATGCATGAAGTGGTTGTCTTTGGACATTCTCCCTCGCTTGGTTATCATCGACGACCTATATATTCATGGGCCTGCGTGGACGCCCATCACTTCAACCAACAACGAGAGAGCTTACCAGGTTGTATTCTTCTTCTCTTGGTTCGGCATTACCGTATAGTCATACGTCGATCATGGTGAGATTCCAGACCTAAGTTTGAGGGAGTGCATAAGCATGAATCCCTCGCTCAGTGTGGGGACTTTCCGGTTCCAAAAGCACGGTGCCACATTGGAGTTGTGCATTGGGTATATTCAAACACCACATACCACTTCATACATATGTTTGGGCCACATGCACGCAGTGGTTGTCTTAAGGTACTCCATTACGTGGTTATCGGCGACAAGCTAGACTATTTGTGGGGCCCCGTGTGGTCATCCATGACTTTGACCCAACAACGAGAGAGGTTATAAGACCAAGGTGGTGATTCTTCTTGGTCAGTGTTACAATACGCCTTGGTGAGATGCCCCTCCCACCGACTCAAAGTGTGTGTGGGGGGGGCAGGGCACAGTACTACTTCGCACTAGATGAACCTCCGTGGGGTCAGGGTTGTTCGGTTAATTTGTGATGCACATGTGCCACATCAAATTTGTGATTTGGTTATTTAAATATCACACCACACCATTCACATATCACACCACACCATTCACACACACACAGATATCGGGCCACCTGTAGGTGTGGTTCGTATGTGGTACACACACATATCGGGCCACCCGTAGATGTGGTTCGTATGTGGTCTCACCCATCTGGCTCCAAAAGCAGACATCTTTGGGCCCGCACACGGTCCACATTTGACCGAAAGCAAAGGGGGGGGTTGACCATGATGTACTCCTTTCGGTTTTGTGTTACGGTAGGGTGAGATGTCAGACCTAGCTATTTGGGGGCATGCGTTCATAGCTAGGATTCCCTTCCCGCCAACATGAAGTGTGTGTGTGTGTGTCTTTGCGGGGAGGGGGCTAGCAATAATAACATGCGCTTTGTGCGAGAGGTGCCACATCAAAGTTGTGCATTGGGTATTTGAACATCAAAACACCGTTTTCATACATATATTTGGTCCACATGCAAGTTTGTTCATGTTCTGACCCTTTCCCGCGTTTTCTTGCCAAATTTATAAACAACAGACAAGTCAGACGCAGTAACCGTCTACGATCGGGTTCACAATAGACACGGTTCCCTAGGACTACCCTGTGTCGCGCCCCTGCCCCTATCACCCACATCATCATAGTAGATTGGGCTCCATGAGGCTTCCCTCCCGCTGTCGAAAATATCTACTCCCTCGCAATCTCAAAAATATCTACCCGCCTAGAGGGTTTTTCTGTTTGATAGCACAAGATTAGCATGTGTGGAGCGTGTGCGATGTCTGTAACTCCCGCTCTGTTTCAATCAGTTGATCCAAATTTTCAGTAGCCCCAGCATTTTACTCCCGCCTGCATCCCTCGCAATCTCAAAAATATCTTCTCGGCTGGAGCGTTTTTCTGTTTGATAGCACACGATTATTATGTTTTAACCATGTGTAATGTTTGTTACTCCCGCCCCGCTCTGCTTCAATCCCTTGATCCAAATTTTCTGTAGCCCCGCCATTTTACTCCCGCCTAGTAAAATTTTAAGTACCAATGGCATTTCCTCAAACACCCCCTTGGACCCCCTCCACACACACCCCAAATCCTTCGCTCAGCCCAAATCCCCCGCTCTCACACACACACCACCCCTCCCTTGCTCAAAACCCTAGCTAGGTCACCCCCGCCGCCGCTGCACTGCCCACATCGTCAACCTTTGTCGGTCTTCCCGTGCACGTTACCCACTAATATACATACCCTCGCCGCCTTGAGTCTCTTAGATGATGCTTGTGAAATGCCCTTTTCCCACAAATCCCCATCCCCACCCCCTCCCCACTCCAGAGCGTCGCAGCCTAAGCCCGGCTACGCTTCCCGGGGAGCTCGAGGAGCGAATGGCCCAAAAGAGCTTTACCACGGCATGTTCGCCTGACGTCGGCGAGGTGGACGCTGAGGAAGCTAACGACGATGACTAGCCGTAGCCTTTCAATTAGCGGGCTAGAGTATTCTAGCATCTCACGGACGCCGGCTATGACATCGAGATCGTCGACAGGGACGACTTGACGCGGGCTATGTTACAGGTTAAGTTTCCCACCCCCAACCTGTCTGGTTCGACAGCCGTCGATCTCATCGACGGCCCTACCGCTGATCTCCTACGGATGAACAATTTGCCATCTTCATCGTCATGGAGCCCCTTTTGTGATTTCTGAAGGACATGTTCTGCGACGCTGGGTTGGGATCATTAGCTGCCAAGTCAGACCTCATCGACAACGACCACGAGGAGGAGCCCATCTTTGACAAGTGAGGAAACCCTTGATTTGTTTTGTTGTGCCTCTTCACCGGGGGAATCCATGATTTGTTTTCACGAACCCTTTTTGTAGTGAGAACCTGTCCAGTATTTATTGCTATATTTGGTTGTTTGCATTAAGCCTTGTTTATTTCTATGTTTTTTGGTTGTTCGGTTGTTTGTAGTTAGCATATGTCCAGCTTCAATTGCCTCTTTGGTTGTTCGTAGTATGCGTTGTTTATTTCACTTATTCACAATGTGATGTTCTATATGTGCTAGTATGAACTATGCAGTTCAATTTCATCAATACCAGTTTTAGCAATAACTCTATGAATGACTATATTTGGTTGTTGTTAAGCATGTTGTACTCCCTCCAGTCTTTTTTAGTTCGCATATAAGATTTGTCTAAAGTCAAGCCTCGTAAAGTTTGACCAACTTTATAGAAAAAAATACCAACATTCACAATATGAAATCAATATCAGTAGATGTGTCAGGAATTCAATTTTCATATTGTATAACTTTAGCATGATCATGTGGGAGTGAAGATGTTTCTTTCCCTTAATGTAGATCATATTGGCCGTTTTGGCCGTCAACCATATCAAGCATCCACGGATTCCTCCACAAGCCTTTGGCGCTTGGTGCGCAGCATGGCATTCTCGTCCATAAGTTTCTCGACGATGACGCCGGTCCTCTTCAACAAGGCAGTGGTCTCCCCCTGCTGCTCCGCACTTCCGACGATCTTCGCCATCAGCAGGTCGCACTCAGCCCGGAGCTTCGCATGCTCTCATTTAGTTGCCGGATGACGCCGGTAGCCTGTTCAAACGAGGCTTTCATGTCATTCAACAACCTCGCCCAGCCGGAGATCTGATCCATCTGGCTAAGGATGATGGCATGCATGTGCCTGTAAGAGTCCTCGCCTGCTCGCGAGACATTTTCCCAGACCGCTGTGTCGCGGGAGGACATCTCTGCTGCATTCCCGGCACGGCGAGACATCTCTTCTGCTTCCGTGGCGCGGCCGAACCAGTCTGCTGCATTGACGGTGCAGCGGGACCTCCGTGCTGCTTCGGCGGCGCTGCGGCACCTCTGTGCAGCTACGGCCGCCCGGCGGGACATGTCGGCTGCTTTCGCGGCGAAGCGGGACATCTCTCGTGCTTCCGCTTCCATGCTCGCCTCTCCCTGGTGGCAATCTCTCGACCCAGAACTCGTGCTGGCCATGGCAGACGCAAGGGAACGATGATGAATGACTTGTTTGTTTTTGTGCATGACGAGTTGAGGAGGAATGTGTAGTTATCTTGGACTAGTAGTATTTATAACCGAGTACTAATACGCTCCTAAGTGGGAAACCATTTAGGTTTTGATCGGTGTGTACAGGTTTGCAATTAAATATAGCATGGTAGTAAATTGGAATGTGACGGGACGCAGGCTTAAAATTTATTGACAGTTCTAAGTACGGCACTATTCCCGGAAGGCGTAACGTGGGCATGCTTTCTCGGCCGCGTACATGGCGTTTGCACCATAGGGTGCACCACAATAGGCAATGTCAGCATATGTCTTGTTCCAAGAACCGTGCGCGCTCGTTATTGCGCACGCTTATTTTCATTAGAATATGTGCCCGTCTAGCACATACACATTGATCTGTCTAACTGTTTCTATTTGTTGTGGCTAATCGCAAACAGTTCATCTGTGTGAAGTGTATGCCATCAATCGCAGACACGTTGATCTGGCTGACCGTTTCTGTTCTGTTGCCTAATCGCAAACAGTTAATCCTTCTGAAGCCTATGTCCTCAGTCCCACACACCTTTATCTAGCTGCCCGTTTTTGTTGTTCCTCCTCATCACAAACAGTTCATCCGAGTGAACCGTATGTTATATATCGCAAACACCTTCATCTGGCTGCCCGTTTGTTTTGTTCCTCCTCATCGCAAACAATTAATTGAACTGAATCGTATGCCCTGCATCGCACATGGAACTAAAATCTGAACTGTGTTTGATGCATCCGTCATCGCAAACGTTTTGCACCTTTTTTGACTGGTTTTTTACACCACCATTTGCGATTATTGCATTGCACACAATTTCGTGAAGGGTCTATGATCGTAGTGTCGTGTTAGCAGCATCCTGCAGTAGTGTATATTGTTGAATTTGATTATGATCTTACATGTAACTATTATGAAAGAGGAAAATATGGTTGTGGACATTTTCATGTTACTAAATTGCCTATCCTTATGTTGAGATTGTCAATGCTTTCTTTGCATATGCTAGATATTTCTTGTCTTGATAATTTGTTTGCTTATAAAATGCCTATGCATAGGAAGTATGTTTTACTTAAATGTGATTTTCACATGCTTTATGATGCTCTCTTTGTGCTTCAATTCTTGTCTTTGATGTGAGCATCATTAAAATCATCAATGCCTAGCTAGGGGCGTAAAACAATAGCTTGTTGGGAGGCAACCCAATGAATAAAATATTTTTTCTCTTTTCATTTCTGCTCTTCAATAATTTTTCTCTTTACATTTCATCTCTTCAATAATTATTAAATTATACTTCAGTCTTTAGGATCATGTTGGGTGATAGTTGATTTGATCCTGTCAAAAAACAGAAACTTTTCCGTCCAGCAGCTGAATTTTTAAAAATCATAGAAGCGACGAAAAATTCTGATTTTTTTACACAAGATTTATGAACAAATTGCCTACGTTGCCCTAATTTTGAGAATTCTTGGAGTTACAGAAGTATGGACAAAGTCCAGATTACTACAGATTGTTCTGTTTTTGACATATTCTATTTTCGTTGAATTGTGTGCTTATTTTGATGAATCTATGGATTGTATCGGGGGGTATAAGCCCTGGTAAAGTTGGAATACAGTAGGTAAAATGCAATAATAAAATATGAATGTGTTTGCAATAGTACTTAAAGTGGTGATTTTTTTTATTGTACGAACGGATCTCATGAAGGTTTTGTTGAGTTTTGTGTGATTGAAGTTTTCAAGTTTTGGGTGAGATCGCGATGGATGAAGGAATAAGGAGTGAAAAGAGATTAAGCTTGGGGATTCCCATGTCACCCCAAGTTAATATTCAAGGAGAACCAAGCAACTAAGCTTGGGGATGCTCCGGAAGGCATCCCCTCTTTCGTTGAACGACCATCAGTAATTTTACTTGGAGCTATATTTTTATTCGTCACATTCATGAGTTTTGCTTGGAGCATCTTGTATTATATGAGTCTTTGCTTGTTTTGCTTTTTAGTTTGTCATCATTATCCTTGCTTGCTATGGATGGCTCCCCCTCTCCCCTCCCTCCCCTCCTCCACCTAGCCATGATGATCTCTGATGCCTATGGACGGGCTACTCCATTGGGATTTAGGACCGGGCATAGCCCTGGCCGAGGAGGTGAGAAGAAGGTTTGGATCAACTGTCCATTCCCCCCTCCCGAGATACCAAGGAATTCTTTTTGGTGGTTACTTTCTCTTAGGCCTCTTTTCCTCTCTCGGTGGATTCAGTGAGTATTGCACTGCAATGTTGTATTGGTGGAATCAGCTCTAGTTTTAAGGTGCTTCAAATCCATTTTCGTGCATTTCGGTTTTCTATGGCTAATAATGAAGTGGGACATTTCATACATGGCCTTAGAGACCGAATATGGCTGGATTTTGTTTGTCATTTTCATCTCTTTAATGGAAGTTTTTCCCTGCTCCAACCTGTGAACTCCATTGGAATGCGGATGAAGAACTAAATGACATTGCTGGCCGGAGCCCTATTGGCATCACCTCATCTCTGGATTTTTTGAAAATGGGCAACAAAGAAGATCTCCAGTTATCCAAATTGCCCCGAGGCACGTCGATGCTGACTCATATTGGGCACAAATCCTTTTCAAACCAACATGCTCATGAGGCTTCTACTTTGCATGCTCATTCTTTATCTCGTTTGAACTCCGTTCATGACGGCTATTATGGTGTTCAAATTTCAAATAATTCGGTATTATCACGCCCTGTATTGCAGCAGCATTCAAGTCAGGAGAAAGCTATTAAGACTACTAATCTTTTGGAGAAATTCATGCGGCAAGAAACTATCACGCCCAAGATGTGACCCTATCCTAAAGGAACTCGAAGGTCCCACCAAGGATAGAAGCGCATCTTGAAGACGCTTTTGCAAGGTGGATATCATTACATCAACATTACATAATAGATGGGGATACATACAAGGCATACAAATGTCGCAAGAATACATCAATATACATGAGAACAACATCCGACTACGAATGAAACACAAACAGAAGCTCAAACGACATCCACCCTACTAGCCCAGGCTGCCGACCTGGAACCTATCCCCTGATTGAAGAAGAAGCAGAAGAAGAACTCCAAAACAAATACCATCGCTCTCGCGTCATGATCATCGCAAACCTGTACTTGCAACTGATGTTGTAGTAATCTGTGAGCCATGAGGACTCAGCAATCCCATTACCATGGGTATCAAGACTAGCAAAGCTTAATGGGTAAGGAAAGGATAGGTGGTGAGGTTGCAGTAGCGACTAAGCATGTATGGTGGCTAACATACGGAAATAAGAGCGAGAAGAGAAGCAACGGAACGGTCGTCAACTAGTAATGATCAAGAAGTGATCCTGAACTCCTACTTACGTCAAACATAACCCAAAAACTGTGTTCCCTTCCCGGACTCCGCCGAAAAGAGACCATCACGGTTACACACGCGGTTGATGCGTTTTTATTTAAGTCAAGTGTCAAGTTCTCTACAACCGGACAATAACAAATTCCCATATGCCACATAACCGCGAGCACGGCTTCCGAAAGATAATACCCTGCAGGGGTGTCCCAACTTAGCCCATTATAAGCTCTCACGGTCAACGAAGGATATTCCTTCTCCCGGGAAGACCCGACCAGTCTCGGAATCCCGGTTACAAGACATTTCGACAATGGTAAAACAAGACCAGCAAAGCCGCCCGAATGTGCCGACAAATGCCGATAGGAGCTGCACATATCTCATTCTCGGGGCACACCGGATGAGCAGTCCGTACAACTAAAACCAGCCCTCAAGTTTCCCCGAGGTGGCGCTGCAAAGGGCTCTAGTTTGGACCAACACTCGGAGGAGCACTGGCCCGGGGGGGGTAAAATAAAGATGACCCTCGGGAGCGCGACTCCCAAGGGAAAAAAGGCTTAGGTAGGCAAATGGTAAAACCAAGGTTGGCCTTGCTGGACAAGTTTTATTCAAAGTGAACTGTCAAGGGAGTCCCATAAATCACCCAACCGCGTAAGGGACGCAAAATCAAGGAACATAACACTGGTATGACGGAAACTAGGGCGGCAAGAGTGGAACAAAACACCAGGCATAAGGCCGAGCCGTCCACCCTTTACCAAGTATATAGATGCATTAATTAAATAAGAGATATTGTGATATCCCAACATAAACATAATCCAACATGGAGCAATCTTCAACTTCACCTGCAACTAGCAACGCTATAAAAGGGACTCAGCAAAGCGGTAACATAGCCAAACAACAGTTTTGCTAGGAAGGGTGACAAAGGTTAGAGGTTCATGGCAATTTGGGAGGCTTGATAAGCAAGCGGTAGGTAACGCAGCAAAGCGATAGAACGAAGCAACTAGCATAGCAATGATAGTAGTGAGATCCAAGGTGACGGTCGTCTTGCCTGAAATCCCGCTAGGAAGAAGAACGAGTCCATGAAGAAGATGAAGCCACGAAGACGAACCAAGCGCGGACGAACGAATCCTCACGATCGCAACGAAACGGGAACTATCGAGAAGAAGCACACAACACGGTAAACACTCAACACATAAACAAGACATGATGCTCAACCAAGTATGATGCATGACAAGGCTACATGAAGCTACTCATGGCAAGAGATGATGCATACAAGAACACATCAATGCAAGTTTAAATGAGGCTGGAAACAACATAGATAAATTCCGGTAAGTCCTCATATGCAAATTTCGAAATTGGTCCAGATCTGAATAAACCTTATGTTCAAGATGTTAAACAGCAAGTTAAGATGCACCAAGATGATCTACACGAAATTCTAGTCAAGTTACATATAAAGTTCATTAGTTTCGGAGCTACGGCCTAGAAGATATGAGCAAAACAAGTTAAACATAGCATTGATGCAAAATGCATTCAAAAATCAAGCAAACACATTCAAAACAAGGATGCAACAAGATAATAGGAAACTACATGCAATTCTAAGCAAGTTTCATATAGAGCATGCTCAAAACGGAGCAACGGTGCAACACATACACTCCAAACAAGATATAGCAATAATCTGTCCAAAACAGCAACTAGGGATATAGCAAGCATCAAAACAGTATGCTACAGCACCTCAACATGAAACAAAAGGCATGGACATGATGTCCAGGTAAAGCATGACAAAACATGAACACTGAGCTATCTCCAGAAATCAATAGAACATGCTCAAAAGGACATGGCAAGATTGCAAATAATAAAAGTTTCACAGACTTGGCAGAAATCACTGGGCATGGCAGAAATAACATCAGGTTGCAAAGTTTGGAGCTATCAAACAACATGCTACAGGAACATATCATAGCAAAGAAAGGCATGGCATGAATCTACTAATTGCATAGAACAAAAGTCCCTTACTGATCACGACCTAAAAATGAACAGAATATATGATGGCACCCATGTAAACATAGCCAGTAATATGACAGATTCAGACAGTGAAAATAACAGTGCATGGCAGGAACAACGATAAGTAGGCATGTTGGTGAGCTTGAACCACTCACCACAGAGCAATACATGGCATGAAAAGGTAACCAATAGTAATATGGCACAAATATGAAGCAAAGCATGGCAATATCATAGTCATAGGGTACATGTATCACTAGCAAAACACATGACAATAACGAACTTCATGTTAACAGTCTGACAGCAACATTACTTAGCAAGTTTGGAGCATGATTGCAACAAGCTACAGCAGGCTATAAATACAAACAAGGGCATGGATAGATAGAACATGACATGTATAACAAAACATCCATAGTGAATATCTCCATATTATGCATAGAACTCATGGTGACAGTAGGTTTACATGGCAACAAAATATAACAGACTCGGACTTGCAGAAATGACAAGTCACAGAAATCAGCAACATCACGGAGGCTATTTTGCATGCTTGTGCTAGTCACCACATAGATCCTAAAAATACAATACAAGCACCCCTGCAAAGATGGCATGATGTCGTTCAAAACACATGTAGGGCTCAATCTCATAGGATGCACACACAAAATGCAATGAAAAAGACGAATCACCAAGTTCTGATAACAGACAGCAGTTAACATCATATAGCACTCTTGCAACGATGATTAGGGCTTCAAGATAAACTCAAAAAAGCATGGCACAATGTAATGAAATGAAGACAATCTCATGATGAACATTTTGATATATAACACGCGTAAAACGGAGCTATATGCATGAAGATACAGGCACCACAATATGCAGACTTAATATGATTTTTCAGGGACTTGGCAGATTTAGCAGACGAAAAAAATAGATCGAGCGCCATATACTAAAACGTGCACGGGCGAGGGTTAGGACGGGCTTGCTCACCATGGGCCAAGCCCAGTCGAGGAGGAAGTCAGCAGGCTGGCGAGGAGTTGGGCTGGGCCACCGGCGGAGGTGGGTCGGGCCGGTGGAGATGGGCCCTGGGGGCCGGGCCCAAGAGGGGGCGCTGAGGCGCGTCGTGCTCTCGCACGCACGCACGGACAGCGAAGGGCTCACCGACGGCGGTTGTCCGGCGAGGACGACGACGGTGCGAGGCGGGGATGGCCGAGAACGAGCGGATCCGAGCGCGGGCTCCCGGATCTGGCCGGACTTCGGCGCAGGGCGGCGCGGGGAGCCGCAGGGACGACCGGGAGAGCGAGGTCCGGCGAGGGGAGGGCGAGGTGGCGCAGGCGACGGGAGGAGGCGGCACCGGCGAGCGCCGGCGCGGGGACGCGGCGGCGGGGTCGGAGGAGCTCGGCGGCGCGCGGCGAGGGGCGCGACGGCGGGAGCCAGGCGGCGCGAAGAACGGTGGCGGGGTCGGGCGCGGTGCGGGCGACTCGGACCCAGATCGGCCCGCGGCGGGCCGTGGATGGGCTCCGGCGGGCCCGTGCGGCCGGAGGCGTGGGTGGGGCGACGGGGAGCCAGGTGGCGTCGTGGGATAGGCTGGCGGCGGCGGTTGGTGGTGGCTCAGCCTATGGCTGGCTGCCACGTAGCGCGGGTGAGGTGGAGGGCGGCGGCGCAGGCGAGGTGGCGGCAACAAGTGGCGGCGAAGGGGAGGCCCGGCGCGGAAAACAAGGAGGGGAAGAAGGAATGTCCAGATTTGGAAGGGGGGTCTCCTTTTATAGGCAGGGGTAGGGTTTGGGGTGATCTGGAGGCTTTCAGAGCCCTCTGATCGCGATCCGACGGCTCCGGTCGGAGGGGGGTTAGGTTTGGGCCTAGTGGGCTGTGAAGAGGAGGTTGGGCTGAGATGAGAGGGAAGAAATGCAGCCCGGCAAATGTTTCCGGAGACCGAAAACGTCCGACAATTAAACCGACTATATTGCGGCTGTATGTATAACGGTTGGGCTATCAAATGAACTCCGAATGCGACGAAACTTGACAGGCGGTCTACCTACACTATAATAAGACCGCACGCCAAGTTACATCCCATTCCGAGAACATTTTTATGCCACTTATAAAATAATATTTCGGAGGTGCCGGGGCGCGTGCGAGTGTGTCTGTGCTCAGAACGGACAACGGAGAAAACCGGGGGAACCCGAACGGATGCATGTTTTGAAAAACATGCAGATTAAATGCAGATGATGACATGGCAAAATGCAACACGCAAGCAAATGACATGGCAACGACGGCGAATAACTGGAAGACACCTGGCGCATCGGATCCGGGGCGTTACAGCAACCCAGAAGGAATCTTAGCTACCCAGCCATATTAAATTTGGGTCCTTTTGCTGCTTAATTGATGCTCATTACCCATCGCGACCTCAGTGATTTCTTACTTTGGCCTTCAAATATGCCCCTCCTCATGAAAAATGCCCCCTGCTCTTGGGGCCCGGCATATGGCGGATCTAGCCCAAGCCCAATATGAGGAATCAGAAATCTCCACCTTATCTGCTAATTGGGCTGTGCTATGCACTAAATGTTTACAATGGGGCCGCCCAAAGATTCATGCCAAGCACATGTTATTTGCCTTAATTGCTCTGCTCCGGGACACAAAGCCATTGACTGTGCCAAGTATGGCAAGTCGAAATCTCAAGATAGTACTGAATCAGGGGCGCTTGGGAATCATATCAACGACCCAATTTCCTTAAATCATGCCAAAAATGCAAATACCAGGAGCGTCATTAGATACTCTGCCTGTGGCTTCTATGGGCACGTGGCAAGATCTTGCTTCAAACACCGGACAGAGTTGAAATGGAAGTGGGTGCCCAAAAAATCAATAGTGTCCAAATTTAATCCCGACGCTGCGCCTTCCATCTCGTCTCCCCATACGCTCCCACCATAGTCCACCATTGATGCACCACCCCCACCGCCCACTGTGACACCTAGCGGAATGGCGAACTATCCCCTGAATCTTGTCCCCTTCCTCCCTCCGGGCTTCGCCATTGAGCCTGGACCAGCTGATCGACTAGTACGCAGCGGCATTGTGGTCCACCTGATACCACCCCTCAACCATGACTTTCTGGCAATTGCTGAAGCTAGTCAGTATGTGCCACTCCATCGCCCGGTAGCCATCAGAAACACTGTGGAAGGTCTGCTCCATCAAGTTCAGCTTTTCACCACTGAATCTAGTGACCATCCCTTTGGTATTGGTGTTTTCGGTTTTGTGGATTCTTTCATCTGTGATTCTGCTGTCAATACCCCAATTGAGCTTGAGGATGAGGATCTACTCATCACCTTTGTCCCACACAATGCTGCTCTTAATCGTCGCACCACCATTGTTCCGGAGAACGGAGTTTTAGTCATCTTACCCATGAGGCATGGTTCGCAAGTATCAAATGATTCATAATCAAGTGATTCCAAAAGTCCATCTGCATGGAGTTTCTTCATGCGCCTTACACCAATATGACCTAAACGGCAGTGCCACAAGCATGTTGCACTACCATTATCAACTTTGCATCTTTTGGCATCAATATTATGAATATGTGTATCACTTACGATCGAGATTCAATAAAGCATTTACATTGGGTGTATGACCATAGAAGGTTTTATTCATGTAAACAGAACAACAATTATTATCTGACTTCAATGAATAACCATATTGCAATAAACATGATACAATCATATTCATGCTCAACGCAAACACCAAGTAACATTTATTTAGGTTCAACACTAATCCCGAAGGTAGAGGGAGTGTGCGATGGTGCTCTTATCAACCTTGAAATTACTTCCAACACGCATCGTCACCTCGCCATTAACTAGTCTCTGTTCATTCTGCAACTCCTTTTTCGAGTGACAAATCTTAGCAACTAAACTAGTATCAAATACCCAGGGTACACATCAATAATCTGTATATCAAATATACCTTTGTTCACTTTGCCATCCTTCTTATTCGCCAAATGTTTGGGGCATTTCCGCTTCCAGTGACCATTTCCTTTGCAGCGGAAGCACTCAGTTTCAGGCTTGGGTCCAGTTTTGGGCTTCTTCACGGGAGTGGTAACTTGCTTTCCATTCTTCTTGAAGTTCCCTTTCTTTCCCTTCGCCCTTTTTCTTGAAACTAGTGGTCTTGTTAACCATCAACACTTGATGATCTTTCTTGATTTCTACCTTTGCCGATTTCATCATCGCGAAGTGCTCAGGAATCGTTTGCGTCATCCCTTTCTTATTATGGTTCATCAAGAAGTTATAGTAGCTTGGTCATAGTGACTAGACAAATCTGTCTATTACTATCTTATCTGGAAGATTAACTCCCACTTGATTCAAGTGATTGTAGTACCCATACTTTCTGAACACATGCTCACTCGCCGAGCTATTCTCCTCCATCTTGTAGGCAAAAAACTTCTCAGAGGTCTCATACCTCTTGACACGGGCATGAATCTGAAATACCAATTTCAGCTCTTGGAACATCTCATATGCTCCGTGGCGTTCAAAATGTTTTTGAAGGCCCGGTTCTAATCCGTAAAGCATGACGCACTAAACTATTTAGTACTCATCATTTCAAGCTTGCCAAACGTTCATAACGTCTGCATCTGCTCCTGCAATAGGTCTGTCACCTAGCGGTGCGTCAAGGACATAATTCTTCTATGCAGCAATGAGTATAATCCTCAGATCACGGACCCAGTCCGCATCATTGCTACTATCATCTTTCAACTTAGTTTTCTCTAGGAGCATATCAAAATTAAGGGAGCTAAATCGTGAGCTATTGATCTACAACATAGATATGCAAAAACTATTAAGACTAAGTTCATGATAAATTAAGTTCAATTAATCAAATTACTTAAGAACTCCCACTTAAATAAACATGATACAAATCAACTAACCCATGTCTGATCATCACGTGAGATGGGGTAGTCATCAATGGTGAACATCTATATGTTGATCATATCTACTATATGACTCACGTTCGAACTTTCGGTCACCAGTGTTCCGAGACCATGTCTGTACATGCTAGGCTCGTCAAGTTTAACCCAAGTATTCTGCATGTGCAAAACTGTCTTACACCCGTTGTATGTGAACGTAGATTCTATCACACCCGATCATCACGTGGTGTCTCGAAACGACGAACTTCCGCAACGGTGCATACTCAGGGAGAACACTTATATATTTAAATTTAGTGAAGGGATCATCTTATAATGTTGTCGCCGTACTAAGCAAAATAAGATGCAAAAAAGATAAATATCACATGCAATCAAAATATGTGACATGATATGGCCATCATCATCTCATGCTTTTGATCTCCATCTCCAAAGCATCGTCATGATCTCCATCGTCACCGGCTCAACACCTTGCTCTCCATCATTGCGTCGTGGTCATCTCACCAACTATTTCTTCTATAACTATCGCTAACGCATAGTGATAAAGTAAAGCAATTACATGGCGTTTGCATTTCATACAATAAAGAGACAACCATAAGTCTCGTGCCAGTTGCCGATAACTTACAAAACATGATCATTGATATGTCTCCAACGTATCTCTAATTTTTTATTGTTCCATGTTGTTATATTATCAATCTTGGATGTTTTATAATCATTTTATAGTCATTTTATATCATTTTTTGGTACTAACCTATTGACATAGTGCCAAGTGCCATTTGTTGTGTTCTGCATGTTTTTTACATCGCAGGAAATCAATAGCAAATGGAGTCCAAATGCAACGAAACTTCACACAGAATTTTTGGACCAGAAGACACCTAATGGGCCAAGGCTGTGCCTGGGGGTGCTCCGAGGGGAGCACAACCCACCAGGGCACGCCAGGAGGCCCAGGAGTGCCCTGGTGGGTTGTGCCCACCTCGGGTGCCCCCCGGACCGCCTCTTTGCTCTATAAATACCCAAATATTCCATAAACCCTAGGAGAGTCGAAAAAAATCAATTCCAGCTGCCGTAGATTCCAGAACCACCAGATCCAATCTAGACACCATCACGGAGGGGTTCACCACTTCCATTGGTGCCTCTCTGATGATGCGTGAGTAGTTCTTTGTAGACCTTCGGGTCCGTAGTTAGTAGCTAGATGGCTTCCTCTCTCTCGCTGAATTCTCAATACAATGGTCTCTTGGAGATCCATATGATGTAACTCTTTTTGTGGTGTGTTTGTTGGGATCTGATGAACTTTGAGTTTATGATCAGATCTATCTTTTTATATCCATGAAATATATTTGAGTTCCTTTGATCTCTTATATGAATGATTGCTTATAGCCTCATATTTCTTCTCCGATATTTGGGTTTTGTTTGGCTAACTTGATCTATTTATCTTGCTATGGGAAGAGGTGCTTTGTAGTGGGATCGATCTTACGGTGCTTGATTCAAGTGACAGAAGGGGAACCAACACGTATGTATCGTTGCTACTAAGGATAAAATTATGGGGTCTATCTCTACATAGATAGATCTTGTCTACATCATGTCATCATTCTTATTGCATTACTCCGTTTCTCCATTAACTTAATACACTATATGCATGGTGGATAGCGGTCGATGTGGGGAGTAATAGTAGTAGATGCAGGCAGGAGTCGGTCTACTAATCTTGGACGTGATGCCTATATAATGATCACTGCCTGGATATCCTCATGATTATTTGAAGTTCCATCAATTTCCCAACAGTAATTTGTGTATCCACCGTTTGCTATTTTTCTCGAGAGAAGCAACTAGTGAAACCTACGGCCCCGGGGTCTCTTTCTCATATTGTAGATCATAGTCAATGGCGGGTTATATTAGTCAAAGAGATGCACATACCAAATTGTTGATGTTGGACAAGGAAGACAACGTAATGATTTATGTTTGTTCATATTCACATAGAAGTTATATTGTCATATATCCTTCAACATGTGGTGCTTGCCCCCTAGCTTTGCTAGCCAAAAATTCCGCACCAAGTCAAGATACTACTTGTGCATCCAAAAACCCTTAAACCCAAATCTTATTTTCAAGAGTCCACCATACCTACCTAAGGATTGAATAAGATCCTTCAAGTAAGTTGTCATCGGTGCAATAAGGCGATAAAAATTTCTTCTAAAAGTGTTAGATCATTTAGTGTAAGAGAAAATTGAGCGTTGTATGAACTCGTGATGGCAAAGAATAAAAGCGACAGACTGCATAATAAAGGTAGCTACCATAAGGGGCAATATAACGCGGCGTTCCCTTGCACTAAGGGGTTGAGCGAAGGGCAACCTCTACTTCCCTCTGCGAAGGGCCTATCTTTTACTTTTATGTATTTACTTTTATGCATGAGTCAAAGTTTTTCTCTCTATTCCTTTTTATTTTTCTCTTTTGGCAAGCATCATGTGGTGAGGAAAGATCTAGGCACATATATCTAGTTGGATATGGGTAGCATGAGTTATTATTGTTGACATCACCCCTGAGGTGAATACGTTGGGAGGCGAAATTATAAGCCCCTATCTTTCTATGTGTCCGGTTGAAACGTTTTGCTAGACTGTATGAGGTGAGTGTTAGCAATCATAGAAGACTATATGATGGTTGAGTATGTGGAGCTCTTGCTTAGACTCTGATGAATAAGTTGAATTGCAATTGCTTGGTGACTAACAACATAGGTTGTTGAGTTTCAAGAGAATTCATTGTTTGAACCTTAACATGTGAATTGGTTGCTACTTTAACATGAGAATTTTTATAAGAAAGAATTGATGTTATGATGCTAGGAGAAGTGATTGAAACTATCATTGATCTAACTTATGCACTTTGCTAGCATTCACACTTCATAAATTATTTCTTTTATCATTTGCCAACTCGAGGATGAGTAGGAATTAAGCTTGGGGATGCTGACATGTCTCCAACGTATCTATAATTTATGAAGTATTCATGCTGTTATATTATCATTCTTGGATGTTTTACAATCATTTTATACCAACTTTATATCATTTTTTGGGACTAACCTATTGACCCAGTGCCCAGTGCCAGTTGTTGTTTTTCGCTTGTTTTTACATTGCAGGAAATCAATATCAAACGGAGTCCAAACATCGCAAAACTTTATGTGGATTTTTTATGGACCAGAAGACATCCAGTGGGCCATAGAAACACCTGGGTGTGCCCCGAGGGGGGCACAACCCACCAGGGCGCTCCTGGGGGCCCAGGCGCGCCCAGGTGGGTTGTGCCCACCTCGGTGGCTTCCTGCACCCCCTCTTTGCCCTATAAATCACCAAATATTCCAAAAACCCTCGGGGTTACCCTAGATCAGAAGTTCCGCCACCGCAAGGCTCTGTAGCCATGAGAAACCAATCTAGACCCCATTCCGGCACCCTACCGGAGGGGGGAATCATCACTGGTAACCATCTCCATCATCCCGGCGACCACCATGATGAGGAGGGAATAGTCCACCGTCAGGGCTGAGGGTTTGTACCAGTAGCTATGTGTTTAATCTTGATCTCTCTCTCTCTCGTGTTCTTGAGATGTCACGATCTTGATGTATCGCGGGCTTTGTTAATATAGTCGGATCATATGGTGTTTTCCCCTCTCTATCTTGTTGTGATGAATTGAGTTTTCCCTTTGAGATTTCATTTTATCGGATTGAATACTTTTATGGATTTGAGAGCACTGGATATAGGTCTTGCATATGAATACTCGTGGTGACAATGGGATATCGTATCGGTTCACTCGATATATGTTTTGGCACTCAACTCGCGGATTCCCGAGGTGACATTGGGGTGATCTACGCATAGGGGTTGATGCACGTTCTTGTCTTGGTTTCTCCGGTAGAAATCTTGGGGCACTCTTTGAGGTTCTTTGTGTTGGATTGAGTATTATGAATCTGAAATTATTTGCTGTTATTTTAGTACGAACTCTTCGATAGATCGATCGGAAAGAATAGCTTCGAGGTGGTTTCGTACCCTACAAATAATTTCTTCTTATGTTGTCCGCTAGATAGGAACTTTGGAGTGATTCTTCATCACACTTTGAGGGATGGTTATATGATCCAGTTATACTAGCATTGTTGAGAGATTGCACTGGTGAAAGTACGGACCCTAGGCCTCATTTTCAAGCATTGCAATGCCGTTTGTGCTTGGTTTTATCAATTGCTATCTTGCTGTTTTTATTTATTCAGATTATAAAAATATATTTCTACCATCCATATTACACTTTTATTACCATCTCTTCGCCGAACTAGTGCACCTATACAATTTGCCATTGTATTGGGTGTGTTGGGGACACAAGAGATTTCTTGTATTTGGTTGCAGGGTTGTTTGAGAGAGACCATCTTCATCCTACGCTTCTCACGGATTGATAAACCTTAGGTCATCCACTTGAAGGAAAATTGCTACTGTCCTACAAAACTCTGCGCTTGGAGGCCCAACACGTGTCTAGAAGAATAAAGTTGTGTAGTAGACATCAGCAGGCCACTACAATTCCTATTCCTATGTTTACAAAATCTTATGAACCAAAGAGGCCCAAAGAGTTGAAAGTGTGCATCGCAACCAACCTAATAGACCTCTACACTGCAAATTTCCCTGCTCCTCTTCACTACAAGGAACATACTGTACTACTATCATACTCCCTCCGTTCCAAAATACAAGTCTTTGTAGAGATTTCCACTATGGATTGCATACAAATGTATACAGATACATTTTAGAATGTAGATTCACTCATTTTTGCTCCATATGTAGTCTCCATGGTGTAATCTATACAAAGACTTGTATTTAGCAATGGAGAGAGTACTTATTAAAGAAGAACAGAAGAGGAACATGCTAAAGAAGAGCAAGCAGATTTTGGATAATAAAATGTTCGTTGCGCAGTGCCCACACATGATGAACAGGAGCGCATTAAGAATGCAACTCCCTGCTATCTCTCTATATGTGGTGCACGTGCTTTTCGAAAGTAAAGTATGAATATTAGCTGACCAATTAAACATTATTTGTTTTAGTAATATCCGCATCATATCAGATTTGTATTTGAGCAACAAGTTTGGAATTATGAGTGGCACATTGTTTAGCTTGATGGATTGAGGAGCAGTGCGAAGCAGCTACGATGATGGTACTGGATATAAAGGAATGTTTGCATGCAAGTCGTGTGACTTTCGTCATTTGGGTCAGTCGACCATTTCAGGCGGTTGGATGAACATCCTACGTCTCCTAACCCTTCTATAAGAGACCCGTTAGTATAATATGAGGATCAATGGGTATTATTATAAACTGGTATGTGCATCTCCATTGGGGTATGGCTTCCTCCCACAAGAAGACTTTTGTCCCATTATCTTTGGTAGACCTTTATTAAACACCGTTAATGCTAAAATAAATTGTGAGAAACAACTGTCAGTGTTAGTTTTGGTGATGAGTCTCATGAGTTTAATTTTTCCAAGTTCAATAGAAAACATCATAAGAAAGACTTGCCTAGTAAGGATGAAATAATTGGTCTTGCTTCTATTGCCGTGCCTCCTACTAATCCACTAGAACTATATTTGCTAGACCATGCAAATGATATGCATATGCATGAAAGAAATGAGATAGATAAAAATTTCTTTGAACAACGTCCTCTACTTAAACACAATTTGCCTATTGAAACTCTAGGAGGTCCTCCTCCACCTAAAGGTGATCTTATGTTTGAATTAAAACAATTGCGAGACACTTTGAAATATGCTTATCTTGATGACAAAAAGATATATCCTGTTATTATTAGAGCTAACCTTTCAGATCTTGAAGAAGAAAGATTGTTGAAAATTCTGAAGAAGCACCGAGCTGCTATTGGATATACTCTTGATGATCTTAAGTGCATTAGTCCCACTCTCTGTCAGCACAAGATTAATATGGAACCTGATGCTAAACCCGTTGTTGATCACCAACGACGTTTGAATCCTAAAATGAACAAAGTGGTAAGAACTAAAATATTAAAGCTTCTGGAAGTAGGTATAATCTGTCCTGTTTGAAAATTGCCATCGGTGATGACGTCGTCGCCGTCGAAGAAGCAATGCGCGATGCCATCGACGAGGATGACGATGACCCTCTATAGTATCTCAACACCGGCGCCTATGTCGACTGAGGATTGATGGCTCAGCATTATGAGTACTCAGGGTTTGAGCATGATGAGTTGGTGCTTAATTGCCGGAGGATGAACGTAATATAGGCTCACTTCAAGTAGCAAAGAAGCATAGGAAGAGAGCGAGGAAAGGCAAAGTTGCTTCTATGAGCCAGCCGCCTCCGCAACCTCGGGTTGAAGACCGTATACCTATCATAAGTTCGGCGAAATACCATATCCCCGGTGACCCGATCCTACCTAAGGTAGAAGTAGGGGCCATATATGGCGATCGAAGGAGACTTCATAACGATGTGCTGCGGAGAGAGAAAATCCGGATCGCCTCGAAAAATCCAGGATACCCGCTCTACGTGGTTAACGTGCCGCGGCAAAGGTTGTACGTCCACACATTCCCCACGGAAAAGTTCTTCCTTCGATTAAATTACATCTTCGACATGTTTCACCTTGAAAAAGCTGGATTTTACGTTTGTCCGCGTTTTTGCCTTGTACATGAACTACATCATCAGGATTGAGCAGATACCTTATATATGTGTCGCTGACCCGTACTTGATGCACGAGGGCTTCTTGGTAGTCTTCCCAAAGCATCGTGAATACGCGAGTAACTACATCACCGATTTCATGGTCGGCAATAAGGAGAAGGAGACGATTCTTGTGCCTTATCATCCCATGTAAATCATCTGCGGATATCCTTCCTTCGATTTCAATCATTCATATGCACGTGTGGAGGCTAATTTGAGGTGCACTTATTTTGCGCAGTGACGGGGGCGCCGTCCTCATCATCCTTTACCCCTGATTCTCCCATGCTCTTTACTTGGTCTCGTCGAAGAACATGAAGAAAAAGGATTACACCAAAATCAAGTCTATTCTCGACGGTGCTATCTTTAGCTACGGCCTACGGGGTGGAGAGATCACGCTCAAGAAGATAAGGAATTGCGCGCCCGCCTTCTGCCATAAGACCGACTTCTGCTGCATCCAGCAATCTAGTGGTACTCCCAGTGATGGATTCTATGTCCTCCACCACATGATGGAGTACAGACGGGATCACGAGATCCTTCGCATTTCACCTAGATCCGGTGATACCAATATTCTGCAATGGGCAAAGAAACTAGTAGATGTCCATGCACTTTTTTGTTTGTATGCTCAACCCCTTAGTGCAAGAGAATGTCACGTTATATTGCCCCTTATGATAGCAACCTTCATTATGCAGTCTGTCGCTTTTATTCTTTGCCATCACAAGTTCGTACGACGCTTAATTTTCTCTTACACTAAATGATCTAACACTTTTAGAAGCAATTTTTATTTCCTTATTGCACCGATGACAACTTACTTGAAGGATCTTATTCAATCCTTAGGTAGGTATGGTGGACTCTTGAAAATATGATTTTGGTTTAAGGAAACCTAGGACAAGAAGCGATGGAATTGGTAGGATATACTCTGTACATTCGGCGTGCGGAGATCGTTCTTTTTTAGAATGTTTCTTATGATTGTCAAAGGCGCGAGATGCTATGAGGATGCCAGGACTTACAATAGCATTGTATACTCAACGTTTAGAGAAGCATGTGGGGCGAGAGGATTACTTGGCGATGACATGGAGTGGTATAGTGCTTTTGAGAAGCTGTCAAATGGGGTATGGGGAACCAATTACGCCAGTTATTTGTTACTATGATCCTTCACTGTGTTGTTAATGATGAAGCTCTCTTCTTTGAAAAATATGAGGATTACTTGAGTGATGACATTCGGTATAGAATTCAACAGTATAAAAATAATTTTACATATGTTGTTCCTCCTGTTGCATTAAGAGACATGTTGCTTGATGAATTGACTACTATATTTGCTAAGAATAGTGCATGCATCCTAGATCACAAATTACCCTTGAAATCTACATGCCATGATACTTCTGTGCAAACTGATATGCTTGTTGATGCACTGGATGTTGATGTTGTCGGTCTTCTAAAAAAGGCAGAGGTAATGTATAATAGATTGAATAAAGACCAGTTGCATGCTTACTCTGCTATAATTGATCGAATTTAATCTGGGAAACCTGGTTTCTTCTTTGTCTCTGGATATGGTGGTACTGGAAAAATATTCCTCTGGAATGCGCTCGATGCTTATCTTAGAGGTAGTAAGAGAGTGGTGTTGTCGGTTGCATCCTCAGGGGTTGCTTCCTTGCTTTTGCCTGCTGGCGGAACAGCCCATTCTAGGTTCAAAATACCTATTGACTTGCCTAAACATGGCACCTGTGAAATTAAGCACTCTACCATGCTCTCCACTCTAATTGAATCAGCTAATCTTATTATATGGGATGAGGTGCTGATGTCCCATCGGAAATGCTTTGAGGCGCTAGACCAGTCATTTCGTGATGTACTGTCGGCTAACGATCCTGCTTTAGCTAAAATTCCTTTTGGCGGCTAGGTTGTTGTGTTGGGTGGAGATCTTAGGAAAATATTACCGGTCATTGAGGGTGGGTCTCGAGCACAGATTCTTGCTGCTGCAATCACTATTTCTCCTCTTTGGAATATTGTAGATGTTTTGCACTTAAACATTAATATGCGCTTGACTGCACACACAAATGATCCAATTCTCCAATATGAGGTGGCTACCTTTGCTGAGTGGGTTCTCAGCTTGGGCGATGGCACGGCACCTGCTCCCATGAGGGGGAGTAAGATGCATCATGGATAACTATCCCTGGTGAGCTTTTAATACAAACTGATGGTGACAAAATTGATGCCATTGTTTAGGCTGTATACAAAGATATTCCTACTAGGTATTCGGATGTTGGTTATCTAAAAGAAAGGGCAATTCTAACACCAACGAACGAAGTGGCTGAAAAAATAAATGAGCGTGTTCTAACTTTGCTGCCTACCAGTGAGAGGGAGTACCTAAGCTGTGATACTATAGGGAATTCAGTTGATGCGGTTCGCAATCAAGATGCTTTCTATCCTGTTGAGTACTTGAATGGGATCAAGGTGAATAACTTCCCATACCATAGGTTAGTACTAAAGGTGGGCGTTCCCATCATGCTTTTGAGAAATCTGAACCAATCAACAGGCTTATGTAATGGCACAAGGCTTATAATCACAAAATTTTCTGATAAGATTATTGAGACGACTGTTATTACTGGTTCAAACATAGGTGATGTTGTTTTCATTCCAAGGATAGGTCTGACCTCAAAAGATCCTAAATGGCCATTCACTTTGCATCGTCGCCAATTCCCTGTTAGAGTTTCCTATGCAATGACCATTAACAAAAGTCAAGGGCAGACTCTTTCAAATGTTGGCTTGTACTTGGATGCACCTATGTTCACGCACGGGCAACTCTACGTGGCAGTGTCGCATGGTACTTCAAAGAAATCATTAAAAATCTTGATCAAAGGAGAGGATGGTGAGTCTGCTTTGCAGACAAGGAACATCGTGTTCCCTGAGATATTCCGTTCCATTCGCTAGGTGGTATTAGTAATAGCCTACAGTATATATAGCATAAGAATTTGGCTATCTAAGTTTTGGTGGTTTCTATGACCTTCCTGCAATAAAGCTGTTGTTTTTACATGTTGATCACTTACTTTGACATATCTACCGGGTTCTACAATTTTCTGCGCGAAAAAAGCTTTTGCAATCGCGTGTGATGCTTACTTTACCTGCTGGTTCCCTTCTTTCTGCTTGCTTTTTAGTTTGGACCTTACCAAGTGAGTTCGTGTGAATATCATCTTCATATTTAAAGTTTTTCCCTCCTTCTATCCATCCTTTCTAACTCTGTTTTTAAACTACAGATGTCAAACCAAAGGATCAACCTTCTCTCGTAGATCCATGACAAAGAGCTGTTCTGGAATGCTAAGGTTCTTATGTCTCGCATCTGGCACTACCGAGGTGGGACTGATGATGGTGACATTGTGCACAGTGACATAGTGGTGCGCGCCACTACAACAAGAACCCCCCTTCAGCAACGCATTGATGGGTTGTCGTATGTATGTATAACCGTTGCTAAGGCCTACACCAACGGATTATTATGCGTTGCCGTTGGTGGCATTGGAAGGGTCTACAACAACGTATATAATTGTGTTGGTAATCGGCGTGAAGAAGCGTTGCAGGGTAGCAATGTATATTGTTGCAGCCTAACAATGCTTCGTATGCATTGGTGATACACGAACTGATTTTGAAATGGACATAATAGATTAGTGCAACCCTTCTATGTTAGTATGTTATAAATTACCAACAATAATGATTAAATCAACATTGATACTGCATATGAATGACAAATCCAGTAAAAAGAAAGATCTCTTTATTAAATCATGTTGGTTGCATTACATGCAACACAATCCAATGATTACTATACATTGACCATGAAATTCATGTTCTACAATGTGAATGTAAAACTATTTGGTAGTAGACAACTTGGCCCCCATTCTCCACTTTGCAATCAACAACTTGGCCTCATTCTCCACCTTGCAATCAACAACTTAGCCCCCATTCTCCACCTTGCAATCAACAACTTGGCCCTCATTCTCCACCTTGCAATCAACAACTTAGACCCCATTCTCCACCTTGCAATTAACAACTTAGCCATGGACCATTCAATTATCTGGGCCATCTACAGCAATAAAAAAAATTGACATGAGTAACGTATCATTAGAGAAAGAAGATAAAACAGGTTAATAGAGCAATAAATTTTAAAAGAGAAGCAACATATACAAGGTTGAAGGCCATGAGATAAATAATCTAGCTACATGATCAATACTTGTGACATTTTTGAGTGGGCATATCAACTGATCATATTTTTCTATTGTAGCATCAACACACATTGCTCACAATTCATTTCCAAAGTCAACAACCTCGGTTTTACATCCTAGGTCAGTACTTACCAGTGTAATAAACATATTTTCTCTCAGCCGAGTTGGATTGTTCTTATATATTTTCCAGAATTTGAAGGTGCTAATAAACGATCACCATATCTACATCTCTGAAAGTCAAGAATGTGATGATAATACAATTAAATCATGGTCTATGAAGAGATGATGACTGAAGTGATTTCACCTTTGGTTACTGTAAACATGCACCTTGATGTACAAGAAGTAGGCCTATTATAAGAATCAAGACTAAAAAATATCTCACTAATAACAATATACAATGGTTTTGGTGCCATTGTCAAATTGATGTTCATCCATGCTAAATGGAATTAGCGGTAACAGTGTACTTGTACAGGTTGTATTGCTTAACCTCACAAATATAGCATACTTCCATAGAAATTATTTTCTTCCATAAACCCCTTTCAAAAATGTCCATATCACTTCAGTACATCAGCATGTTTTGTAATCGAACTCGAAGAGATATCTAGAGATATACATAGGTCATACACATGTTTGCACTGTTGGGACATCCCATACACATAGTTTGAACTATTTTCGTTAACAGAACAAAATTTAGACAGTACTAATGTTCCTGCAATACATATATATATAGAGGAAGTCAACAGTAGCTCTACCTGTATTCCTTCTTGAGCGTGGATCCAAATTAGAGATACCATAAAGAGGGTCTTGTCGGGGTTTTCTATTTACTAAGCCAGCTGGGAGTTATATGAGAATTAGATATGAACACTATCAATATGCATAAAAGACAAGTGAACATTAGATGTACCAGAGTGGTGTATAACTTGTTCCGTAACAGGACAACAAAGTGGTTATGGGGAGACAAATTGTCATGGATTCTGCACAACTCCCACAAGAAGAATTCAGGCAAGCTACCTAATTCTTTGAACAACACCCCTGAATATCACATAAACCCATTGTTAACTTTCATGACAGGACAATATAAACGCAATCAAACTACAAGTCTACAACACATGAAAACTACTACCAAATTTTTTTATGCAAGTCATAATACAAAGTGTTTATTAGTCATTTAATTCACATCTCACAAGCGGATATGTAATACATAATCCTACTCCTATTCAAGTACTACGTATGCTGAGCCCTAGGTGATGTCATTTCCCTAGATGTGGGCCTTTTAGTTTGTGATTTGCATTACAGCTGACTTGGACATGCACTGCTGAAAGTTAAATGCATACTTTTAATTTAATTCACAATGCAAATTAAAAAGAAAAGGGAATTCTTCTAACTATGTAAGAATCAAGTCATGTTTTCACCAAAAACTAAATTACTTATTTGTGATGGTTGTCAATAGGCAAAAGCAGTTCCTTATTTTTAATAAATATCGTGCCATTTGCTCAGTACTTATTCAGCGGAACTAATCATAAATGCAGTACCAAACTCACATGTAGTTTCATTAGCTGTGTTCCTAATTTGGAGGAGTTGACATATAAATAGTTGTTGAAAGCACATATTTTTAAAGGATTTGGTGCAAGCATACAACAGATTATTGCTAGCTTGTGATTCAACATATCAAAACTACAAGGTCAATCTCAATCAGGTCCTTGAATATCTAACACTAACAGGGGGTTCAAGATTGTGGCACCTACTTTTTCCCTATAAAAGTGGACTTTTAAAATAGAATTCACCAATTAACAGAGCCCAAATTGCATTATATAAGAACAATTATTCCTCGAACTCAACTGGAGTTCATTGTGGTGCTTCCGTCTTTCCTATATGACATTAACTTCCAATGGGCACACATTACTTGCATATGAACCAGAAGAGGAAAACACACTACTTACATATCAAATAGGCAGAGAAGATGTACAATTATTTTAACCACGAGAGGAACGCACAATCGTGACGGCCGTTCATAGAGATGATGGAGGCACAGTCAAGAATCCTATCGTGGTCAGGAGAGGGGCACCGAGGTGGCGCTTGGGGAAAGGCATCGACTACCCGCCGTGGCAGAGGGTCGGCGGTGGCGTCGAACAACACAAAGACGTCGGGGAAGGGGCACGAAGGCGGTGTGTGTAGTGCACGTCGCGCCTTCGGTCTCGCGCTTGAGGTGTGGTGGCCATGTAGGTGGATAGCGGCTGGAAGGATAAGAGTAGATGGGAGGGGTGCCTTATCGAACCATCGGCGTCCAAGTCGATGTAGCCGAGGCGGAGCAGCACCGTCGAGCCAATTCAGTTCCCGGACGATGCTCTATCCATTGCGGACCTAAAGTTCCTCCTCCTGTGCTTCCAACAGATGTCCGGCCTCACCATCAACTTCGACAAGAGCGAAGTGATGGTCCTCAGCTACCCCCCGGACGATGCTCTATCCATTGCAGACCGGCTGAACTGTCGCCTGGGCTCCTTCCCCACGACTTACTTGGGGGTGCCCATTAGTGACTCCAGACTCACCGTCGCGGATCTCCGCCTGATGGTGACTGGGATGCAGCACAGGGTTGAACCCTGGAGGGGACGCTGGCTGTCAAAGCTGCCAGGGTGATTTTAATCAACTCCTCGCTTGCCTGCCTTCTCTGGTTTCTCATGAGCTTCTACAGCCTTCATGAGACCCTCCATCAGGAGGTGGCCAAATACCAGTCGAGGTTCTTCTAGGCTGGTGAGGGCGACAAGCAGAAGTACCATATGGTGAGCTGGCCCGACATCTGCAAACCCAAAGACCAGGGTGGCCTTGGGATCATGTCATCCCGACGCATGAACATTGCCCTCCTGACCCGATGGCTGTGGCGTATTGCCAATGGGGAGGGAGGCCTCTGGCTCACCATCATCCATAATAAGTACCTCCGTGGCCAACCTCTTGCCTTTTGCCAACGTACGGGTGGATCCCAATTCTGGCAGTCCGTGATCCAGCTTCTGCCCATACTATGCATCGGCACATCCATCTCGGTTGGCTCCGGGGCCTCGACCTTGTTCTGGTTCGACCGCTGGCTTGGGGACTTCCCCCTGGCTGCGCGATTCCCAGAACTATTTGCCATTGCGGCTGACCCTCGGGTCTCTGTCGAGACGGCCCTTATTGACTTAGGGCGTCTCGCCTTCCGGCGCCCCTTTGGCCCCCTCGAGGTGGCCGCCTAGGACTCCCTCCTCCAAGACATCGCACTTATGCCGATTAACGTCGAGGATTTCCTGGCGCCTCGAGCCCTCTGGTCGTTTCTCCACGAAGTCCCTGTACGGCTCCATTGCTCCCTCGACGGCCCCGGAACCATTTAGCCTGATCTGGGACATCCGACTTCCGCTGAAAATCAGGATCTTCCTGTGGCAATGGATCCGTGGACGCCTCCCCTCTGGGCTTGAAGTCCTCAAGCGTAATGGCCCGGGTGATGGGATGTGCCCCATCTGTGGCATGATTGAGGATGCTAACCACATCTTTTTCTCGTGCCACTCGGCCCAGTTCCTTTGGGCCTGCTTCCGCGAAACGGTTGGCGGACAGTGGTGTAATACCAACTTCCCCGACCTGCTTTCCGAGCTCAATGCTTCCCCTACTCGCTACCGCCATGTTAGATGGTTGTGCATTGGGGTTCTCGCCTGGACGCTTTGGAACATTCGCAATAAGCTTGTTATTCAGAAGGTGCCTCTCCGACGTGCGACTGACGCAATCTTCAAATTGTGTGGCTAGCTGCAGCTTTGGCGGCCGCTTAGCTGCCCCCAGGACCGGGACGTCATCACCACCCTCCTCTCTGATCTCCGCTCGATGGCGCTCCGCGTGGCTCCCCCGCTGCCGCCTCCTCCTCCTGAGCCTGACTACATCGCCTGGCGGCTATATGGCGTGTGTGTTTTGGGTTTAGGGCTTGTTGTGTTGTGCCCTCGGCATTGACCCTTTCTTGTACCTTTTGTTCCTGTGGACTTCCGTGTGTGTGTGCATGGTTTTGTGTTGGACCTTGTTGGATGCTTGTGGTGCGGTTGGCTTTATAATATAAAGCGGGGCGAAAGCCTTTTTCGATAATTCAGCTCCCGTGCGTGCGGTGACGCCGAGCAGCCACACCAGATGAGGCGCGGAGCCGCGCTGGCGACGGCGACCCATGGATGCGGGGGCGCATGGAGAGGCATGGAGAACGTCTCCACACGGGAGGATCGGAGGAGAGAGGTTAGGGGATCCAGGCCGATGGGAGAGATGAATCAGCGGAGATAAGTGGTGGGGAGAAAAGATATGTTATTTTTTTTCTATACAACATCTACTTCATGCTATTTGCAAGGAGGTACAGATAATGGGGGAGGTGTGTAGGGATAGGGGAGGTTAGCTCTTCATGGAACGTGGGAGGTGGACCTAACAACACATGTGATTATTTTGTTGGTAGATATGCGATGCTATAGGGGTGTTTTTGTTGTAGTGGCCAAGAGGTTTGTTTTGTATTGTAATAGTTGTGCTCATACTATTGATGTTGATCTCTGACTCTAAGTTGCAATGCAAATGTGTAGGGCACCCACATGTATGGCCAGATTCCTCCTGAGCCATCGGAGCGCCTGAAAAATATCTTGAAGGAAGGCAATGTTTATCTGATGAAGGGATTCATGTGTAAACATGCATAGCAGACTTACAGGGCTGTTGATAGCCCATATATGATGCAATTCACTCGCTTTAGTACTGCTATTCCTCAGCCAGGTGATGAAGAAAACTTCCCATACTGCACTTACAACCACCTGTCCTTCACGAATATCCCAATGCCAGGCCCAAACACTCCTCGCTTTCTCGGTTAGCCACTCTATACTGCCCTCATCTATGCCTTGTTTAATCTTGTTCTTTCATCATATCATCTTAGGAGAAGAAATACGAGGCTATAAGAGATCATGCATAAAGAGATCAAAGAAACTCAAATACTTTCATGGATATAAAATATATATAACTGATCATAAACTCAAAGTTCATCAGATCCCAACAAACACACCGCAAAAAGAGTTACATCATATGGATCTCCAAGAGACCATTGTATTGAGAATTCAGCGAGAGAGAGGAAGCCATCTAGCTACTAACTACGGACCCGAAGGTCTACAAAGAACTACTCATGCATCATCGGAGAGGCACCAATGGAGGTGGTGAACCCCATCCGAGATGGTGTCTATTGGATCTGGTGGTTCTGGACTCTGGGCGGCTGGATCAATATTTCGTCGAATCCCCTAGGGTTTTGGGAATATTGGGGTATTTATAGAGCAAAGAGGCGGTCCGGGGGGGCATCCTAGGTGGGCACAACCCACCAGGGAGCGCCTGGGCTTCCTGGCGTGCCCTGGTGGGTTGTGCTCTCCTCGGAGCACCCCCGAGGCACAGCCAGGGCCCATTAGGTGTCTTTTGGTCCAAACAAATTCTCCGTGATTTTTCGTTGCATTTGGACTCCGTTTAGTATTGATTTCCTGTGATGTAAAAAACATGCAGAAAACAGCAACTGGCACTTGGCACTATGTCAATAGGTTAGTACCAAAATTGATATAAAATGATTATAAAACATCCAAGATTGATAATATAACAGCATGGAACAATCAAAAATTATAGATACGTTTGAGACGTATCAAGGGCCCGTTCAGGGTCTCCCGCGTCTCTAGGACTGGTGTCGTACGCTTGGAGACGCCGGACAGGGTCCCCATCCAGAATGCTTGGAACGTCCAGCACCTCCGGAGTTTCGACCCGTGACACTCTCACGTAATAATAAGTGGGGTTGTACACGCCCCGGAGTCTCCTGGGTGCCGCCCCTGGAGCTCAGGGGGCTCGCACCCACGCCCAAGTGGACGCCTGATAACCCACAAGTATAGGGGATCAATTGTAGCCTCTTTTGATAAGTAAGAGTGTCGAACCCAACGAGGAGCTAAAGGTAGAACAAATATTCCCTCAAGTTCTATCACCACTGATACAACTCTACGCACGCTTAATGTTAGCTTTACGTAAAACAAGTATGAAACTAGAAGTACTTTGTAGGTGTTGTTGGATAGGTTTGCAAGAATATAAAGAGCACGTAAATAAAAACTAGGGGCTGTTTAGGTAAAGAAACAATAAAGTTAGTATAGCGAGTGTGGAAAAGTGGTGGTAGGAGTTGCGAAATTGTCCCTAAGCAATTGACTACTTTACTAGACCGATAGCAAGTTTTATGTGGGAGAGGCCACTGCTAGCATGTCATCCCTGACTTGGAATTCTATGCACTTATGATTGGAACTATTAGCAAGCATCCGCAACTACTAACATTCATTAAGGTAAAACCCAACCATAGCATTAAGATATATTGGTCCCCCTTCAATCCCGTATGCACCAATTTCTATGTTAGGTTGAAGCTTCTGTCACTCTTGCCCTCCAATACATAGTCCTATCAACATACAACTAACCCTATGGTGTGACCCACGCACGCACTCATATGATGGGCACCAAAGGACAACCACATAACCACAAGCCAATTAAACCAATCAGAGCAATTCACCAATTACCGATAGGACAACGAAAATCTACTCAGACATCATAGGATGGCAACACATCATTGGATAATAATATGAAGCATAAAGCACCATGTTCAAGTAGAGTGTACATCAGGTTGCGCGAGAGTAGACCACTGTAGATAGATGGGGGAAAGTGATGAAGGTGTTGGTGAATATGACGGAGGTGTTGGTGTAGATCCTTGTCGCGATGATGGCCCCGGCGGCGTTCCGGCGCCACCGAGAGAGAGGGGGAGAGAGCCCCCCTTCTTCTTCTTCTTCCTTGACCTTCTCCTCTGGTACATGGCCTCCATGGCATGGGAGGGGTGAAAGCCCTTCCGAGATTGGATCTGTCTCTCTCTGTTTCTGCGCTTCAGATTCTGCCCTTTAACCGTTTCTTATATTCCCGGAGATCCGTAACTCCGATTGGGCTGAAATTTGGACACGATTTCTATATGGATATTGGCTTTCTCGGGGGGAAAGGGCACCAACCGCCTTACAGGGTGGCCACGAGGGCCCGGGGCGCGCCCCTCACCCTCGTGGGCCCCTCGGGCATCGTCTCGCGTTGATTCCATTTCCCACAATTCACATATATTCCAAAATAATCTCCATCAGTTTTTATCCTGTTTGGACTCCGTTTGATATGGATTTTCTGCGAAACAAAAAACATGCAACAAACAGGAACTAGCACTGGGCACTAGATCAATATGTTAGTCCCAAAAATAGTATAAAATGTTGCCAAAAGTATGTAAAAATTGTAGAATATTGGCATGGAACAATCAAAAATTATAGATACGACGGAGACATATCAGCATCCCCAAGCTTAATTCCCACTCGTCCTCGAGTAGGTAAATGATAAAAAGATAATTTTTGATGTGGAATGCTACCTAGCATAATCTTGATCATGTAATCTAACCATGGCATGAATATTAAGACACGAGTGATTCAAAGCAATAGTCTATCATTTGACATTAAGACAATAATACTTCAAGCATACTAATAAAGCAATCATGTCTTTCCAAAATAACATGGCCAAAGAAAGTTTATCCCTACAAAATCATATGGTCTGGCTATGCTCCATCTTCACCACACAAAATATTCAAATCATGCACAACCTCGATGACAAGCCAAGCAATTGTTTCATATTTTTTACGTTCTCAAAGCTTTTCAACTTTCACGCAATACATGAGCGTGAGCCATGGACATAGCACTATAGGTGGAATAGAATATGATGGTGGAGGTTGTGTGGAGAAGACAAAAGGGAAGAAAGTCCCACATCGACGCGGCTAATCAATGGGCTATGGAGATGCCCATCAATTGATGTCAATGCGAGTAGGGATTGCCACGCAACAGATGCACTAGAGCTATAAGTGTATGAAAGCTCAAACTGAAACTAAGGGGGTGTGCATCCAACTTGCTTCCTCATGAAGAGCTAGGGCATTTGAGGAAGCCCATCGTTGGAATATACAAACCAAGTTCTATAATGAAAATTCCCACTACTATATGGAAGTGATAACTCAAGAGACTCTCTATATGAAGAACATGGTGCTACTCTGAAGCACAAGTGTGGTAAAAGGATAGTAACATTGTCCCTTCTCTCTTTTTCTCTCATTTTTGTTTTTTTTTTGTTTTTTTGGTGGGCTACTTTGGTCTCTCTTTTTTATTTGGGCTTCGTTGGCCTCTTTTTTTAAGTCCGGAGTCTCATCCCCACTTGTGGGGGAATCATAGTCTCCATCATCCTTTCCTCACTGGGGCAATGCTCTAATAATGATGATCATCACTCTTTTATTTACTTACAACTCAATGTCTAGAACAAAGTATGACTCTATATGAATGCCTCTGGCAGTGTACCAGGATGTGCAATGATCTAGCATAGCAAAGATATCAGAAAACGGACAAGCCATGAAAACATCGTGCTAGCTATCTTACGATCATGCAAAGAAATATGACAATGAATGCTCAAGTCATGTATATGATGATGATGGAAGTTGCATGGCAATATATCTCGGAATGGCTATGGAAATGCCATGATAGGTAGGTATGGTGGCTGTTTTGAGGAAGATATAAGGAGGCTTATGTGTGATAGAGCATATCGTATCACGGGGTTTGGATGCACCGGCGAAGTTTGCACCAACTCTAGAGGTGAGAAAGGGCAATGCACGGTACCGAAGAGGCTAGCAATGATGGAAGGGTGAGAGTGCGTATAATCCATGGTCTCAACATTAGTCATAAAGAACTCACATACTTATTGCAAAATCTATTATTCATTGAAACAAAGTACTACGCACATGCTCCTAGGGGGATAGATTGGTAGGAAAACACCATCGCTCGTCCCCGACCGCCACTCATAAGGAAGACAATCAATAAATACCTCATGCTCCAACTCTGTTGCATAACGGTTCACCATACGTGCATGCTACCGGAATCACAAACTTCAACACAATTATTTCTACAATCCACAACTACCCACTAGCATGACTCTAATATCACCATCTTTATATTGCAAAACTATTGCAAGGAATCAAACATATCATATTCAGTGATCTACAAGTTTTATGTAGGATTATATGACTAACCATGTGAATGACCAATTCCTGTCAACTCTCTAAATAGATATAAGTGAAGCAAGAGAGTTTAATTCTTTCTACAAAATATATGCCCATGCTCTAACAAATATAAGTGAAGCAAAAGAGCATTCTACAAATGGCAGTTTTCTATGTGTAGGGAAACAGGCAATCCACACTTCAAATGATATAAGTGAAGCACATGAAGCATTCTATAAAGCCATACTCAAAAGATATAAGTGAAGTGCAATGAGCATTCTATAAATCAACCATGGAATATATCATACCAGCATGGTGCATCAAAGAAAACTGAAAACTAAATGCAAAAGACACTCCAAGATTTGCACATATCGCATGAACGAAACGAATCTGAAAACATACCGATACATGTTGAAGAAAGATGGGATGCCTTCCGGGGCATCCCCAAGCTTAGAAGCTTGAGTCTCCTTAAATATTTACTTGGGGTGCCTTGGGAATCCCCAAGCTTGAGCTCTTGCCTCTCCTCCTCCTCACATCGAGACATCCTCGATCTTCGAACACTTCATCCACACAAAACTCAAAAGAAAGCTCGGTAAGATCCGTTAGTATAATAAAGCAAAACACTACCCTAAGTACTGTTGCAAACCAATTCATATTTTGTTTTTACGTTGTAGCTACTGTAATATAACTTTTTCATGGCTTAAACCACTGATAGATATTGATAGTTTCATCTCAACAAGCAAACTATGCATCAAAAACAGAATCTGTCTTAAACAAGACAGTCTGTAGTAATCTGAAAATTCACCATACCTCTGGTACTCCAAAAATTCTGAAAAAATTAGGAAAAATAAAAAATTTGTATAGAAAGATAGTGCAAAAAGTTGCAGAACTGTTTGACGTTCCAGTAAAAAAATTAAAATCGCGCACTACAGCCAAAGTTTTGTTTTGCACCGCACAAACCAACAAGCAATGTAAACATCCTAAAGGCAAATCTTGGCACATTATTTTTATAATACAATGGAATTGTACAAGGGGATAATTATTTTTGTTGAAAAGTTTCTGTAATCAAGATTCACAAAGTTTCCGTGAGCACGAACAAAAGTTCAAGGAGCTCCCTCACTTCAACAATGCTTGTCTCTCTCAATTTCACTTTCCTTTATGAAAAGTTTTGGGTTCCCCTCTTTCTTTTTTTGTTTTTAAACTTTATAAAAGCACACAACAGAAATAAATGACTCTCTAATACTTCCAGGTTGTCTCCCTGGCAGCGCTTTCTTTAAAGCCATTAAGCTAGTCATAAAGTGCTCAAGTAATGAATCCACCCGGATCCCAAGGTATATCAAAGCCAATTTTAATCAACAATGATTTAGAATTTAGTAGTGAGCACAAAGCAACATATATCAAGCAATGACGAAGTCTAACTCTCTTCCTATGCATCGGCATGTCATGCAAGAACAATTCATGAACACATAGTAAAGGCCAATGCATAGTATAAACAGTTTCTTGCAATTTTATCATATTGGAAACATGGAGAGGCGGAGATGTAGTTCCTCTCTCATAATAATTGCAAGTAGGAGCAGCAAGCACATGCATATTATATCTATCAAAATCATCATGTGTAGTAGTGAAACGCAACCCATCAATATAATCCTTAATGAGGGCAAACTGCTCCGATATAGTGTAGTCGGGAGAATTCAAAAAGATAATAGGACTATCATGCGTGGGTGCAATAGCAACATTTTCATGTTTAACATAAGGAACTATAGCAAGTTCATCTCTATAAGCATAATTCATATTGGCATCCTGGCCACAAGCATAGCAAGCATCAAGTTCATCAAAAAGGGATATTTCAAACGAATCAATGGGATCATAGCAATTCTCATGGCATTCATCCTTCAGTAAGAACGAAGGGACATTAAATAATGTATGAGTTGGAGAGTTACTCTCATTAGAAGGTGGGCACGGATAGCTAATCCGATCTTCCTCCTTTTGTTCTTCGCTCTCCTCATCATCTTTTTCATCCAATGAGATCACAGTTTCATCAATTTCTTCTTCCATAGACTCCTGCAAAATATTAGTCTCTTCTCGGACAGCGGAGACTTTCTCAATAAATTCATCAATATCATAATTGTATTTATAATTCTCATAGAAATATTTAAGGATAGCTAAATTTTCAGGTCTATAAACTGAATCATCAAAATCTTCAAACTCTTTAAACAAAGATTCAATTTCACAAGCACCCTTAAAAGCAACAAATTCTTCTATTCGTTCCACGTCATAGTAATCATATATACCATTAGCATAAGAAGCCAAGGTTTCATTATCATTAAATTTGCATGAAAAGGGAAGGCATGGAGCCTTCATCCTAGAGCAACAAGTATAATCATATCTCAAGCATAGTTTCCTAGCATACCAATACAACATATAAATTTGATCCCACAATAGTTTCCCTTTTTGAGTCAAGCGATAATCCCTAAAGTATTCACGTTGATCCAATGTGTCTCCCATAACATAATTGAATGGGGTTTTCTCAGGATTATTAAAGTAGTACATAATATCTTTCACATAATGAGCATCGAGTGTTTTAGGAGGTTCCCCATCTCCATGAGTAGCAAGTAAACCAAATTTTTTTGGTATTTCGTGTTCCATATCCATAACTAAATATAGAGAACAACTTAGAACAGCAAATAAAAATTACTTAGTGATAAAGCAAACAAGCACACACGAGAATATTCACCCCACGCTATTGCTCCATGGCAACGGCGCCAGAAAAAGTTCTTGATAACCCACAAGTATAGGGGATCAATTGTAGCCTCTTTCGATAAGTAAGAGTGTCGAACCCAACAAAGAGCTAAAGGTAGAACAAATATTCCCTCAAGTTCTATTGACCACAGATACAACTCTACGCACGCTTAACGTTTGCTTTACCTAAAACAAGTATGAAACTAGAAGTACTTTGTAGGTGTTGTTGGATAGGTTTGCAAGAATATAAAGAGCACGTAAATAAAAACTAGGGGCTGTTTAGGTAAAGAAACAATAAAGTTAGTATAGCGAGTGTGGAAAAGTGGTGGTAGGAGTTGCGAAATTGTCCCTAAGCAATTGACTACTTTACTAGACCGATAGCACGTTTTATGTGGGAGAGGCCACTGGTAGCATGTCATCCCTGACTTGGAATTCTATGCACTTATGATTGGAACTATTAGCAAGCATCCGCAACTACTAACGTTCATTAAGGTAAAACTCAACCATAGCATTAAGATATATTGGTCCCCCTTCAATCCCGTATGCATCAATTTCTATGCTAGGTTGAAGCTTCTGTCACTCTTGCCCTCCAATACATAGTCCTATCAACATACAACTAACCCTATGGTGTGATCCACGCGCGCGCTCATATGATGGGCACCAAAGAACAGCAACATAACCACAAGCAAATTAAACCAATCACAGCCATTCACCAATTACCGATAGGACAGCGAAAATCTACTCAGACATCATAGGATGGCAACACATCATTGGATAATAATATGAAGCATAAAGCACCATGTTCAAGTAGAGGGTACAGCGGGTTGCGCGAGAGTGGAACGCTGTAGATACATGGGGGAAGGTGATGAAGGTGTTGGTGAAAATGACGGAGGTGTTGGCATAGATCGGTGTCGCGATGATGGCCCCGGCGGCGTTCCGGCGCCACCGGGAGAGAGGGGGGAGAGCCCCCCTTCTTCTTCTTCTTATTCCTTGACCTTCTCCCTAGATGGGAGAAGGGTTTCCCCTCTGGTCCATGGCCTCCATGGCATGGGAGGGGCGAGAGCCCCTCCGATATTCGATCTATCTCTCTGTCTCTCTCTGTTTCTGCGCTACAGATTATCCCCTTTCACCATTTCTTATATTCCCGAACATCCGTAACTCCGATTGGGCTGAAATTTGGACACGATTTCTATCCGGATATTGGATTTCTTGCAGAGAAGGAAGGGCGCCAACCGCCTTACGGAGTGGCCATGACGGCCTAAGTCGCGCCTGGCCCCCTGGGGCGCGCCCCTCACCCTCGTGGGCCCCTCGGGCATCGTCTCGCGTTGATTCCACTTCCCAAAATTCACATATATTCCAAAAAAATCTCCGTTAGTTTTTATCCCGTTTGGACTCCGTTTGATATGGATTTTCTATGAAACAAAAAACATGCAACAAACAGGAACTGGCACTGGGCACTGGATCAATATGTTAGTCCCAAAAATAGTATAAAAAGTTGCCAAAAGTATGTAAAAGTTGTAGAATATTGGCATGGAACAATCAAAAATTGTAGATACGACGGAGACATATCAAAGCCCCATGATCCGTGCTAGCGGACGACACAGTTAATTAGCGACTATGCCCACGCCTAGTGGAAGCCCCATGTTCCGCACTGGTGGGAAGACCAGAAGACTAGCATAGGTGCCAAACGCGGCTGTTATTTTTCGCGTTTCCTCCTGTAACCCATTTGCTACTTCTCGGAATGAAACTTACAGTTCTCGCGTCTTTATTTGAAAAGGGGGGAATTTCCTTTTCTTTCTTCTTCTAGTGTTGTTTTTCTCTCCTGAGTTTCGCCTTTGAAAGCACGGCAGCTGCCCCGTGGCTCCCTCTGTTGCGTTCCGCGGCCAGACGCTGGAGACGGTGTTTATGTTTGAATCGGCCTAGACCGCGCTGGCGGCAGGCCTGCTCATGCATACACCTTGCCAAGACCATGGCATGCCCCTCCGAGATTGGATCTCTCTCTCTCTCTGTTTCCTTCTGTTTCTGCGTTCCCGGATTCTGGCCTTTCACCGTTTCTTAAATTCCCGGAGATCCGTAACTCCGATTGGGCTGAAATTTTCACACGATTTTTATCTGGATATTAGCTTTCGTGTTCCAGAAGAAGGGCACCAACCGCCTTACGGAGTGGCCACAAGGTCCAGGGGCGCGCCCTACCCCCTGGGGCGCATCCTCCGACCTTGTGGGCCCCTCGGGCATTGTCTCGCGTTGATTCTTTTTCCCAAAAATCACATATATTCCAAAAATAATCTCTGTAAGTTTTATCCCGTTTGGACTATGTTTGATATGGATTTTCTGCGAAACAAAAAACATGCAACAAACAGGAACTGGCACTGGATAAATATGTTAGTCGCAAAAATAGTATAAAAAGTTGCCAAAAGTATGCAAAAGTTGTAGAATATTGGCATGGAACAATAAAAAATTATAGATACGACGGAGACTTCACAGCATTCGAACCCAGTATACATTTCCCTGTATTTTCGTCCTAGTTCCAATAGGGACATATCAATGTTGTTTCTTGCATTATCCTACAAATACTCCAAACAATGTTGATCTTACATTAACATTGCCTGTCCTTTTTGATAGGGTGCAGTCTCCCTACAGTTACTGCCCTTTGTAATCACACCACCTTTGCCAAAAATAGGGAAGCACAACTGGTTCCTCGCTCAATCAGACGACGGCAAAAGAATGATGATCATTCGGACACATGAGCCAGAAAAGTTATATTGCAAAAACCCCACTGTATACAAGCACCGTGAAATACGTGAGTATCCGAACAGTGGCTGTTACGTCTATGAGCAGGATACCAGCTTGTTGGGGCCTTTCGGATTTTTGAGTTGGAGGCGGGTAAACAACCTTGGTTCACACTCTCTGTTTCTTGGACTCAATTATCTGATTAACTAGGAGATCACCGCTGGCAAGGACCTTGATGGCAGAGAGGCTCTGTTTGCTATGGAAAACTGTGTCTGCACGGGGAGCCCTAGGACTTCAGGAGCAAACTCCCCTGATTGTCAACGATACAGCCTGCAGCCAAAAGAAGGTGAGAATGACAAGGGCATCTGGATTAACTTTGATCCTTGGATGTCTCAAGTCCGACAGGCAGTGATCTGGTTCAAGCCTTCAGGTTGATAGGTAATTGGGTTGTTGCGTCGAAAGGGTGGACTACTGGTGTCTCCGGATCACTGGTCGTTGAAGTGGGGGTGCAAATTATGATGGTGTTGGATCATCCCTCTTTGAATGACTTGTTGTCTTTGCTGCTTAGTTCTCTCTTTTGTTATGCATATTCATTGTCATTTGGTCATCCTCGTCTATGTCACTCTTACTATGTAATAGTTGCCTCTATTTAGAATGTCATTCTCGTCTGGATCACGAGTCTGAGCGTTGCAGATGGGTGCGTTTTGGTGGTGTAGCAAGACTTCTTATGAACTATCATCTCTTGCTGTTTATGTCAGTAGTAGTCACTAGTCAGTGTTTGAATGTTCTATATATCGTTGTTTCGAACTGTTTATTGTCTCGAACTGCAGGTGGGCTAAATGAGGGCATCACCATTCTCCAGTGTTCAGAGTATATCTCCTTTTTTCAAGTTAAAATTCGACCTCAGTGTCTTTTCGATAATGTACACTTGTTTCGGCTAGTGAGGTGTCGTTGAATATGAGCCGAGTAGTAACGCAATGCCAAACAGGTCAATTATGACTCTCAGGCCGGGATCTCAAAAGATCCTCAAAAAAAGGCCAGGCTCTCAAAAAAAGAAAGAATAAGGACTCTTATGCCAACATGTGGGCGCCACTAGTGTTTTCGTGCGCTTGTGCGCCAAGAGCATATTGGCGTGTGTTCGAAATTCATGCTACCTTTTCATCCCCAATCTCCCGCTCCTCCCCCACCTCTGGAATCTCGATTCCTACTCTAGTTCCCCCAAATCCCCCTCATGTACTCCCTGTACTCAAGCGCACTATCATGTCACCGGTCAACGCGGATCTCCGAGCCGGAGATCTTGAGGTCCGTCCTACCTTCGGGCGCTGCGTTCTGTCGCTCAACAGTGGCATGGTGGCACTTGACGACCAGTTTGCCAGCAAAGTGCTGATGGTAACCATCAACGGCGACCGGCCTCCCGTCTCGCCGGACGACATTGTCAAAGCTCTTGGCATTGCGCACGACATCCAAATAAGTGACTTGCTAGTCGAAGTCTGTCCGCCACTGGCTGATTTCTTCGTCAGGTTCCGGACAACTTTCGACTGCAGTGGTGTGTTTGAATCTTCCCGGCGTTTGTTCTCTGATGGCGCGCTGGTGAGCTTTGATCGATGGCACCCAGGATGGGGCTCGGTGCCCTCTGAGATTGAGTTTTTAACAAAGCTTACCTTCCACGGCATGCCTCGATGTGCTTGGAACAGCGACTCCATGAATGAGCTTATCAACGACCTTGTAGGTGAGCTCGTAAGTATGTTTGTTCCTCTAGACAGCTGGGCTCTAACGGTTATGGCATGGATGAAGATGTCGTCCACCATACGAAGGTGATTGGTGTTGAGATACCAATGCAGGAACCGGGGTTGTACTATTCGTTGCCACCATGGCCGCTGCGGACCACGTTAGGGATGTACCTGTATCGAGTGTTCGTGCATGTCGAAGAAGTGGTCAATCGATCAATCGTAGTCCTGCCACCGCCACTGGTGCCAGGGTCCATCGACGACATCCATTACAGGAGTCAACGTCAGACTTTCCCTGTGCTGCTCGGGACGATGGATGGCACAGCACTGGTACGCGTCGGTGCTATACAAACGGTTTTTAACCCCTTTCCGCGACGGCATTTGGCATCGTCGCCTAGTGAGTGATGGCGATAGGGGGCCTTCCCACACGGCCCAGAAACCATTGGGGATATGCCTCATGGCACACACGCTCGGCAAAATGCCGGTGAGCGCTCAAATACGGAAATACGTACAGTAGAGCCAAAAATACAATTATACAGGAGAAATTATTTCTGGTCGCAAGTACATCCCACACAGTCAGTCCCCGCTAAACGTTTCCGTTCATATGTACATCCCACACATTCGCTCCAAGGAAAACGTTTCCGTTCACAGGTACATCACACACAATTTTCCCTGTTAAATCGTTTGTGATAGCATTGCCATTGCACACGATATTAACAATTTTATCATTTGCGTTATTGAATGCATCACACACGGTGCATAGAAGAAACTGTGTGGCAAAGGCTGTCCATCACACATAGTTTTTATGTGGTAAACGTTTGCGCAAGGTGGCCTAACGCAAACAGTTTTCAAGAGAAGGTCATGTGTGATTGTTCATTGATCCAACACGGTTTATTCCTAGAAACTGTGTGCGTTGCCTGAGGTCATCGCCCACGGTATTTTCTGAATAACCGTTTGCAAGAGCAAAACCCAATTAGCAGGCTAATTGCCCTATTATTAATAATCCATTTATTAATCTAATTGACATTCATATTAAGCACATAATATATTTCATTTCCATATTAAGGAAGCAGGATTTCATAATTGAAATACATCATAGTACAACATGATAGAGCTTCAGCACTCAGCTACCCCATTACACATCTGCACCAGCACCAAGTTTCACATGCAACATGTAGAACCTTCCGAAATTAGCATCATACACGGTATATAGATAGATGCATCTCATCTGGAAAACTGCTGAAGCGAAAGGCGGATATTGAGCCTTCATTCATGTTGAAGGTCTTTGCATTTAGGCCAGTGCCTGTGGATGATTGACCCTCCATCCTTTGTCTTCTTCAGGAACACTTCAATATTGAACCGTGGGTGTTGTATGAAAACCTTCCTCGCCTCCTGACCATAGAGTTGGTTTGAGAGATAATCATCAGTGAACTGTTTTGGAAAAGACGCACTTACAAGATCATAGCAATGCCTCAGTCTAGGATCTTGGTTGGCCAAGCTATTAGATCCAGAAGAAACATAGTCCTTGTAGTTTTTGCCAGCTGCATAACATGTAACAACGACCTGTTAGTATATTTGAAGTACATCAGGCAGGTGATGTTGGACGGGTTTAAAGGTGACAAGTACCTAGGCCATGGTGGGTGCTTGGAATCTTGCCAGATGGTCGGAATCAGGTTAGAAACGTCAAGGGTGATGACGCTGCGCTGGCTGTCGGGTTCCGGTAAGGAGATCTAGAACCCTCGAGTAGGGTGTTTGTGGAGCGGCTCCGGTAGGGTGGACTACGGTGTGGGCAAAGCGGATCTGAGGCCGTGGGCGAGGGCGTCGGTGAAGCTGCTCCGGTGGTTGGGTTCAGGATGGTGTCGATGATGCAGATCTGCGGCCGTGGACGGGACGTCAGAAGCTGCTCCGATAGGTTGGACGAGGGTGCGACGGAGCGGATCTGAGGCCGTGGACTTGTGAGTTGGCAAAGCGGCCCGGTAGGGTTGAGAATGGTATAGGTGAAGCTACTCCGGTATGTTTGACGATGGTGTCAGCGAAGCAGCTCTGGTAGGGTTGAGAAAGGTGTCAACGAAGAGGATTAGAGGACGTCGACGGGGCCATCGGTGGGAAGGCTCCGGGGGTTGTGGACGAAGGGTCTCCGGTGGGGAGTACGAAGGAGCCGCTACAGATGCGCTGCGGTTGACGAGAGTACAGGTGAAGCAGATCCGGCGCCGTGGACAAGGCCGACACTGAATGGGTTGTGGAACAGTGGTGGATCAGCAGTCTACTTGTTTCTAGGGGAGGTGGAGGGTTAGATGCAGCCACAGAAGTAGATCCGGCGAGCTGGACGTCGCTGGCAGTGAATGGGCTTTGGTACGCCGGTGGATGACCAGTCTAGGGTTTCGAGAGGGGAGGGGTAGAAACGCCGATGAAGTACGGACGGCATGGTGTAAGATGCTCTGGTGTTGTCGAGTTAGTCGTTTTTGTGGGAGGGGGAGAGGAAATGGGGGTGCTATGTGGTGGGGGAACCGAAAGTTACCACAGCAACCCCGACCTATTATGTAGATGAGGACGGTATTGTAACTGTTGTTCTCCGTGCACCAAGGACAAAAGGAGAATTTCGCATGCTAAAGACTAGGTGGCGGAAATTTTAGAAGGAGGCGGGAGATTTTGCCTCCTGTGGGATCATTCAACTAATTTTGGATCGTGCTAGCGGGAAGGTCATGCGAGACTGTGTACACGGGGCACGCGTCAGCAGTTAATAACTAGTGTGAAGTCCACCCCAGAAAAAAAGATAATAACTCAGGATGGTGGATCGATAACTTGGACGTTCACACGGGCGCAGCCAATCGTACTTGATAGCTCGACCCAGAGAATTGATGCGTCAAGGTCATGTTATTATTTCTGTCTATAAACTTTGTCAAAGTTTACAAAGTTTGACTTTGAGCAAAGCTAAAATGCGGAGTAAATAAAAACAGAGGGAGTACGTAGGGACTAGTATAGTTACTACTGCCGGAACATGGAAAGTTGGACCCCTAAATGCGGGCATGGACCGGGCACACCTCAATTATTCCTTCAAACAGTCGGACACCTACATTAGCACACCTTCCAGCTACTTAATCAAGTGTTACGCTTCACTAGTTGAAAAAGAAAAGGGTGGTACCATACCCAAAACCACCACACTTGGGGCTAGGGTAACAACTTGGTACTGTACCACATTTGAACCAGGGCACAAAAACCACCTGTTTTGTGCCTAATGCGCAACGCAGAGCACTGACGCTCGAATTTGGCCGGGAAAACAGGGAAACCGACATGTGGGCCACACCTATCGGGACGATGTGGCGCAGACTAGTCCAATGGAGGAGCTGGCCCACGACCTCGTCGCCACCGGCAACCGTTCATGTGGGTCGTGCGGGCCAGCAACGTGGCGCAGCTCCCACACCGCCACTGTACACGGCGACCGCGGTGAGCGACACGCTCATCGTCACTGGACACGGTCGGCTTCAGTGTGCCGAGGGTGGCATTAGCGCTGTGGCACGACCAGCAAATCAACACCCGGCTCATCAAGGATGCACGAGGCGCCGAAGTGCGCGCGCGTCGCGACGCATCTGCAGAGTGGTGTAGCACGGCCAACTGCATCCCCAGGACCAGAGACTATGCCGGGTTGTCTTGCTTTTTCAATGACATGTGGGGATCGCATGTGAGCAAAGGGCGTCTCCAATGTTGCCATGACCGTAGCTGACTACCCTGGCACACCAAAAAAACCGTCCCTCGCGCCGTCGCGTGGTGCGTTCCCAGCTGGCGCCAGCTGCCCGCATTCATGTTGTCCGTCCGTATGCCGTCGTTAAGAGGCTCGATGCCCGAGGAACCAACTCCGGCGACTTAATGATGCACCAAGACGCTTGGCCTCACCGGAATGCACTACATAAAGCGGCAACGCCCGGCTAAACTCCACACCGTAGCGCATCGTCCTGCTACCTGGCACCACAACCGCCATGACTGCGAGCGTGAACGCTCTGGAGGAGAGCTTGTCTTCGGGGATGAAGCTCGAGGTCGCCGCCATCGCTCAAGTCGCCACTCGTGACGCAATAGCGGCGTAGCCAGACGTGGATGCGACCACACAAGCGGTGGCCACGCTGGCGGCCGACAACGGGAGCACCATCGGCCATGCATCCTACTTGCCGCCATCCAACGTCCAGCACCGCCGAGGTCGGCGACTCCCCCGAGGATGAGTAGGGTATGGGAGGCGGCCAGGCATGGTGTGCCAACTGGCCGGTCCATCTCCCGTGTTCTACTCTTCCTCGCCGGAGACCGCACCTTCACTTCACGGGTCTTGAGCCCTGCCCCCGTACATGGAGATCACAGATGGAGGACGTCGGTCACCTCCGTAGAATAGGTTTAGGGTCGGGTTTCTTTTTTTCTGTCCTATAAAAGTTAGGAATGTAATGAAAATCTTCTGTGTTTGCATTAGTCTCGTCTGGTGTATATGAACTTTCACAATAATAGTAAGATATATTGTAGGAGTATATGGAATGATGATTCGTTTTTGTGTGTATAAACTTAGAAGGTTTGACCCGAGACAAAGCTAACATGCGAAGTAAATAAACACGTAGAGTCTACATACACAATTTATCTTAGGGACTCCAATAGTTCGTCCACTACACATTCACGCATTTCACATCTTTTTACATCTACGGGAACCTACAAAAGGGTTAACGTAAATTGCCTCTCTCTCTCTCCTCCCTTATTTTCATGGTGGTGGGCCCCTCCCTCCCCCCAATCTACAATCAACAGCTCACACGTTTTACATTACGTTAATTACGTAACTGGGATTATATAGGTGTAGAATTAGTCGTCCTAAAAAACCCAACTAAGCCAACATCCTAGCATATCACGTGGGAAAAGACTCGACCGCACCGTTTTAGTCGGGATTACCGGATTACTATTACTAGTATCGATGGATCGCGCGAAGCACCAAGTTCTTTTTTGAGGGGGCGAAGCACTAAGTTTAAAAGGAAAAAGGCGGTACACTCACAGCACCCCTATCGCGGTCGCATTGCACCCCACACACGTTCGGTCCTGCACACGGCTCATGCAAAAGGAACGCGCTTCGGCTTGCCTCTTCACAGACACGTGGGACTCCACTCGGAGAAACCGGGGCGAAGCCATCATATGAGGTCCCCCCCCCCTCCGGCCCGGGCTCGTCCTCCTCCGGCCAGGGCGATGGGATCCTGCCCCCTCCCCCTCCTCCTCCTGCTTGTCCGTCACCTCCGCTAGGCCAACCACAAAATCCCAACCCTAATCTCACTTGCTTCGCCTGCCACCAACCCGGACACTTCAAGTCCCGATGCTTCAATCCCCCATTCTGTCTCATATGCAGAGAAGATGGTCATCTCACTGTGGACTGTCAGAACCGCCGCAAGCCTGCCTCTTTTGTGCTGTATGGCCAAGGTCTCCCTGGATGTTCTTTCTATTCCTTTGATAGCGAGATCCCACAGGTGGCTGTTGCCCCTGCCTTATCCAATGCTGCTATCATCAACATAAATGACCACAAGATCTCTCCTCAGATTCTCCTGGATGAACTGAAGCTTTGGGATGACGGAGGTTGGGGCTGGCAGATCCGGTAGCTCTCTGACTTTGAATTTGCTGCGGTTTTCCCTTCTAAAGGCAGCCTCAAAATGATCTCCTCCTGCACCAGCTTTACCCTGCCTATCAACCAGCTCGTGGTCTCGGTCAAAGCGGCCTCTAATGGTGCCAAGACCATCTCCCCCCTCTCGGAGGTCTGGGTCCTCATTGACGATATCCCTCCTACCCTGCATTCTTCCGAATTTGTGTTGGCTTTTGGTGTTCTGATTGGCAAGCCGATTATGGTCGATCTGGAGTCCCTTCTTGTTCTTGGCCCTGTCCGTCTCAAGCTCTGGTATGTTGATCCTCTGTGCATTCATGGTTCTAGCGATGTGTTCCCTTCGTCCGACGGCTTTAGACTACGGGTCCGTGTTGAAGGGGGTGACATCGCTAATATCCCTCCCCCTCCTCCTCCTCCTCCCCTGGCTGAGAACCGTGAGGGGGATGGGGATGATGCGGCCAACCAGAGCGGGGGCTCTCACCCACACTTCACGACTTCTGAATGGGATGACATGGGATGTGAATCCCGGGAACTTTTCAAGGACAACGCCTCGAAGAGCAAGAATATGGGGGAGGATGCTGTGGCGGGGAAGATGACGGCTCAAGCTTCCCCAACCCCTATTCCGGCTGGCACGCCTTCCTCTAGTGTCTGTTCCAATGTGCTAGCTCACCCGGGCTCGCCTTCGCTGTCTGGAATTGAGGATCTCCCTGTCTCTCCCCCTCGTGGTTCTGCTGGTGCTCTCCCCAAGCGGAAATCTTCCATGCGGAAATTCTTGGCACGCAGTCGCGCTTCCTCGGGCACCAAGCTTTCCACGGCGGGGCTTTGCCGCTGCCTGGACGCTGATATGGGCGATGCAGCGGGCCAGTCTTCTCCGGTGGCGCCGCGCTCTACTCCGATCCACTCTCCCTCATCACGGCGCGTAAGAGTGGCCGGATCCGCGACAGCGGTGTTCGGGTGGCGGACAAGGCTTCTCGTCGTGCGGCGGCCCGTGATCTTGTGGCTTCAGGTATTTCCCCACCCCAACTCCGTCTAATGCTATGAATTCTCCCTCCTCCCCGATTAGACTTGTCCTCCCCTCTGATTTGGACGATCACCTGACTAAGGTTCTTTCAGATGTTGGTATATCTTTTGATCACAATTTTGGCTCCCCCTCTTCTATGCTTGCGCTGATTAGAGCCAATGAGGTGGCTCAAGTAGCCATTGCCAAAGAACAAGAGCTTGTTGCAGCCCCTCCCACCCATTTGGTTGTGGCTGAAGTGGGATCGGGCGGAGGGACAAATAGGGATGTTGCCCCTCTAGTTTCTGTGAAGAAGGGTGCCTCTAAACGCGCTAAATCCTGCTTGGCACCCTACAGGTCGAGTCTCCGTATTAAAAATATTTCTTTCAAATGAGAGCCTTATTTTGAAATGTGAGGGGATTCGGTGCTCGGGGGCGCCGGGATCAACTCAAAGATGTGGTGAGGGGCGATAATATTGATCTTGTGAGCCTATTCGAGACCTTCAAAACTTTCTTCTCTCCCCATGAGCTCGGGGGGTCGGGGGCGAGCGCAGGGGCGCGTCGAGGGCAGGCCTCCGGCGGCTACGAGGGGGAAGAGAGAGTGGGGATTTGGGGGAAGAAGCAGAGAGTGGGGAATTGGGTGGTTAAGTCAACATAGCAGTAGCGCATTTCGGCAAAACGCGCTATAGATAAGTTAGCTATAGCACGTTTAGCCAAAAAGTGCTACTGCTATCATAGGTAGCTATAGTGTTTTTCTCCAGACAGCGCTACTGTAGTTTGACTAGCTATAGCTCTTTTTCAGAAAAGCACTACTGCTATAACCAATACCTATAGTAGTTTTCCTGTTTGTTTCTTCTATTTTCTTTTCCTTTATTTTCCCTCCCTTTTCTTTTCTTTTCTTTTCCTTTTTTCTGAGAGCAGGAACGAAGGGAAGGTGATACAATGTATATAACTAAGGCGATATATATTGCATCATTTGCAGTTAAGTATGTATATAAAATAGGAACATATATATTACATCATTTGAACCATGCATAATGGTTAAGTGTGTACACAAAATAGGAACATGTATATTACATCATTTGACCGATAACGGTTCCTCAGAGTCAACGTTTTCGTTTTTGAGTGAGCTTCTTTCCCTTCTTGTTCATTGAAGAATAATTGAGCCCCTCATTGTGACATTTCCTTTTCCATGTAGTATTGATTCTTCTTTTGACGTATACTTCATCGTCATCGTCATCATAATCATCTTCCCTCATTGGGTTGCCATACTGGTCGTAGTCTTCCTCGTTGGCGACTCCATCCATTCCAATGATGTTCCTTTTGCCTCTCCTCACGATAAAATGGCTGGGATTGCACTGGTCGGTTATGAAGAAGCATTGTGTCACGTGCTTAGCGTGAACCCGTGGCTTGTTTTTTGCGGTAGCGTTCATGGTAGCGCTCTTGGCGTCGGGTATATTCATGGTAGTGAAATATCGGTTTTCTCTTTTGACATTCTTAGCCCATCTGACACGGAACATCGTCGCGTTGTGCAGTCCAGAGTAGTCAAGCTCCCAGATCTCCTCGACCCTTCGGTAAAATCTCTCAGTTGAGCCATTGTCGTTGCCGGTCATGCATTCCATCGTCACCCCTGAGTTCTGATCATCACTGTCCATATCTCTGGCCTCCATGTAGAACATGTATCCGTTGATATCGTATGCCTGATAGGTGAAGAGGTTAGGTGAGGGGCCTTATGCTAAGGCCTATATGAGCAATTCGTCCTTAGAGCCCTCTTCCCGGGGATTAGCAATAATATGCTCTTTGAGCCAATGCAGGAAAGTGGAGTTGTGCTCTCTAGTAACTTCGGCGTCCGTCCTAGATACCCCCCGGTCACGATACTTCTTTGCGATAGTTTCTTTGTGCAGTGCCACGGAAGGATCTACCTGGTCTAGGTGTTGTAGCACTACCAAGTTTGCTCTATCAAAGTCATTGCGTTGATCTGAGTAGGCCACGTGCAGTCCCCTATGACCGTTGGAGTGACCTTCTCCTTCGAGCCTCCCATCATGCTTGTTAACGGGCAAACCAAAACCAGGCGGCTGGTCTGCGCCATATAGAAAATTCTCGCAGAAAGAGATGCACTCTTGTGTCAAATAGCCCTGGACGATGCTTCCATCCGGACGGGACATGTTACGAACGAATCCTTTGATGATCACATTCATCCTCTCAAATGGCATCATGTTGTGCAGGAATGACGGCCCCATGTCTATTATGTCGTCCACAATATGGACGCACAGATGCACCATGACGTCAAAGAACGCGGGCGGGAAGTACATCTGAAGATCATTTAGTATCACAACGACCTCTTCCTGTAGCATTCCGAGCTGCTTCACACTGATCGACTTTCGAGAGATGACGTCGAAAAAGTTGCAGAGACCAATAAGCGTGTCACGGACGTGCTTGTCCATTATCCCTCTAAGGGCAATAGGTAGTATCTGGTTCATCGTCACATGACAGTCATGGGACTTCATTCCGCTGAACCTTTTCTTATTCGTGTCTAGATATTTGCTTATCTTGCCACAGTAACTGGAACTAACTTTGATTCCGGTAAGGCACTTGAAGAATTGATCGATCTCAGACGGACTTAAGGTGAAGCAAGAAGGGGGCAATAATCCTCTTCCTTTACTTTTTTGCCCTTCTTCTCCTGCGCCTCTGTCTCCGTCTTTGTCTCCTCTTAATTTTTACGGGGCGGCATGTGCAGGTCTTCCCTGATTTCAAATCCTGCAAGTCTTTTCTTGCCTTCGGCCCATCCTTGGTCTTATCTGGCATGTTCATCAGTTTCGCAAGCAAGCTCTGAAGGACATTCTTACAGATATGCATTTGATCAATGCAATGAGGCGTGTTGAGTTTGTGCCAGTACTCCAAGTCCCAGAAAACAGACCTCGCCTTCCATAACTTCAGTAGCGGCTCCGGCGCCTTTTTCATCGTCTTTCCCGGCGCGGGGCACTTCTCCCAGTTTTTCAACAGCTCATCGATTTCAGCGCCGCTCCGCTTACATGGAGGTCCTCGATGCTCAGCCTCACCATGGAATAGATCTCCACGGGTCGTCCTTCTCGAGCCATCGTCGATGCCCCATGTACACGATTTTCACAGACCCACCATCTTTCCTTGATGTTAGCTGCTGAGACATCATATCATCCATGCACCGCATGCATCCGCAATATCCATGGCACACCTGGCCTGTGGCATATCTATAACCGAGATAGTCGTGCACCGTCGTGATCAACGCGGCTCTCATATAGAAATACTCGCCTTTGCTGGCGTCCCATGTCTTGGCCGGTGTTTTCCATAACGTGTCTAAATCCTCTTGAAGTAGCCCCAGATACATATTAATATTATTTCCCGGTTGTTTCGGACCTTGAATCAGCATGCTCATGTGTATGTACTTTGACTTCATGCACAACCAGGGGGAGGTTGTACATCCATACAAACATGGGCCATGTGCTATGGTTGGTGTTCTGGTTGCCAAACGGATTCATGCCATTGGTACACGTGCTAAGCACGATGTTCCTTGCATCACATGCGAAATACCGATATTCTCCATTGAATGCTCTCCACTGGCTTCCATCCACGACGTGTCTCAGCTTCGGCTCATCTCCGTCGTTAGGCTTCTTCCTCTCCGCGTGCCAGTGCATGAGCTTTGCTTCCTTGGGATCTACGAAATACCGCTGGAGACGGGGAGTGATCGGTAAGTACCATACAACTTTCTGGGGAGATTTCTTCCCGGCCTTCTTGTATCGAGAAGCATTGCACATCGGACAGCTTGTTTTTTCCGCGTGCTCCCTCCGATAAATTATGCAGTTGTTGATGCATGCATGGTATCTAACATGCCGCAGATCAAGAGGGCACACGATCTTCTTAACCTCATCCACACTAGTAGGACATAGATTCCCTGCGGGAAGAACATCCTTTAGGTACTTGAGATGATCATCGAGGCTGGTGTCGGTCCATTTGTTTTTAGCCTTCGTCTTCAGGAGTTCGAGCGTGAAATTCAAGCGGGTCACCTCAGGATTGCAACCATGATACAATGGAGTGTTCGAGTCTACCACCAGTTGCTGCAGCTTGGCCTCCTCTCTAGAAGCAGCTCTCTCAGTACTCGTCTCCTTGCGAAGCAGTGCTTGAACATGAGGGTCCCGCACGATTGAACCTTGTATTGACGAATTCTGCGGCGTGGAGTCCAAGTTCTCTCCACCGCCATGTCCGGCCCCTTCTCCGCCGCCATGTCCGGCCTCTTCCCCGCCGCCATGTCCGGCCCCTTCTCCGCCGCCATTATCGATCATCTCTTCGTCTTGCCCTGTGTCGTCATTGCCTGCCCTGTCGGCGTCCTCAACATCATCATCCTCATCTTTAATTATCCACCAAATATAGCCATCCATGAAACCAGTCATGAGCAGGTGCGCTTCGACACGACCATCCTCATAGGGGTCGAGCCAAACTCGTCCTCTGCATCTTCGACACAGACATAAAACCTCTGTCAAGTTATTTTCTTTCATGTCCTGCACCGCCGACCGCAACCACCTGTCCACCATCGTTCCACAGACCATCATGAATGCATGCACGATAATAATAAAAAATTGATTATAAAAATGCATGCATGCATCAAAGTCATAGAATATTCGGCATGACCTTCCCCTAAAAACAGGACATATAGAGTTTGCCCAGAATTCGCTGAAATGGAAATAAATCGATATTTCGGCAAAACATAGGCAACTCACAAGCACAATTCGGCGTCAACTCATGCCACACATACAATTTCCATCATATCGCCCGATTATGTCATATCACACACACATACACATATTTCCATTCTTGCAAAAGCATATATTTTTAATCACCTATCTCGAGATCGAGCACGGTGAGATGATGATGTAGTTAGGGAGATCAAAAGTGGACAAAGCTCCTCTTGACAAGGCTAGATCTAGTTAGGGGTATATAGGTAACTTCACTAAATGCTACATCTATCTAGCTAGCTAGTTTGGGAGGAGACAAGTTCAATTAGTGGAGGGGGGAGGAAAAAGAGAAAGGAGATGCATTAATGGAGGTGGTGTAGTTAGCTAGGAGTAATAAAGAGAGAGAAAGGTAGGTAGAAGGAGAGTAATGGGGGGAGAAGTAGTGAGGAAGAAGCAAAGTGAGGGAGAGAGGAGGTGGGAGCTAGGGGAAAGTGAGGAAGAGAGGATGGGGGAGGGGGAGGAAAAAGGTGGTATGGTTGCGGCATAGAAGTAGCGCTGGGCGTAAAACGCGCTACTGCTAATAAGATAGCAGTAGCGGGCTTTTGGCATGCGCGGTACTGCTAAGCAAGGCCCGCCATGTGGCCAGTTTCAAATTTAGCAGTAGCGACCTGCACAAAAAGAGCGGTACTACTTTTACTTCAGCGGTAGCACGGTTAGCGCGGGCGCGCTACTGCTAAACCTAGGGTGGCAGGAACGGTCGGTCAATTTTAGTAGCAGCGTGGTTCTACCGAGCGCGCTACTGCTAAGTTGGTAGCAACAGCGCCTGTTTTGGGCCCGCGCTATTGCTAATTAGCAGTAGCGCCTTTTCCTGACCCGCGCTGCTACTAAGATTCGGTGTATAAGGTTTTCCCTAGTGGTGCTGGCTGCTGATTCATATTGATTTATATTGGGACGCGGGAACTGAGTCATTCATTTTCCTGAGATATTAAATGCGTGAATAAGGAGGGTTTTTCATGATGGAGCAAGGTACACTCGGATCATGAACAGAAAATTCTCATGCATGTTTTGTTGAATCATTTGTATTGCAAATCTTTCGCACTTAAAGAAATTTTGCTTACATTTGGTATCAGAGCCTTGTTGTTGCAACACTTCTAATTCACATTAAAGTCGAGATTTTGATCCGTTATTTTGTCGATCTATTCTTTCTCTCATCCTATGGAACAAGACTTGTTGCCGTTCTTTAATTTTTGATCATTGCTCGCATTATGGCATTGTGTTCCATAGATGATCATATTTTGGTAAAGTATGTTTTGTGTCTAAAATTATAGATTTTGTCCATATAATTATTAGACCAAAAAACAATATATTGGTATAATTATTCATGTGATTTTGCCGAATAAATATTTATTGGAGAGCATGCTGATTTGTCACCAACGTGGCCTAGCATTTTACGGTCAAATATTTATAGTGCAAATTGGTTTTTGTTGCTAATAATTCATGGTATATTGTAGTCACTAATTTTTACGCTGTGATCACCCAAAGGTGGCCATTGCAAGATTAATTTGTGACATAAGAGGGACTAGCAATATACTTGATATATATATATATAATTTATCCAAAGATGATATATATTTTTTGCTTAAGTGTGGCTACATGTGTTAAAGTATTAGCAGCATTGTGGTTTTAGTTTCGTATTTAAGTTTCATCCAAAGATGTTCTTAAAGATGTGATTAAAGTTGATGTTTGAATACATTATCGAACGCCTATTAACAAGTGAGCACAATTAATGTTTGCAGTCGCTATGAATTGTCTGGTCAAGTTTAATGGGCTGAATTATGCTGAATGGGCTGAATATGTCTGGTTTCATTTGGGAGTCATGAACTTAGACATGGCATTAGTAATGGAGGAGCAACCCGCGGCTCTTACTGATGAAAGTACCGATGAAGATAAGTATTTTTATGAGGCTTGGGAAAGGTCTAACCGACAGAGCCTAAACTTTATGCGCATGATGATCACTGATAACATCAAGCCATCTATGCCCAAGACTGAAAATGCAAGGGAATTTATGGTACTGATCAAGGAGTTTTCCCAGTCAGACCTTGCAGATAAGTCCATCGTGGGAACTCTCATGAGTGAACTAACAACCAAGAAATTCAACTAGTTGTGTTCGATGCATGATCATGTGACTAGTATGACTAACCTTGCAGCAAAGTTAAAGTCAATGGGAATGGACGTGAATGAAAATTTTCTTGTACAGTTTATTATGAACTCTCTTCCTCCAGATTTTGGCCAGTTCCAGGTGAACTACAACACCATCAAAGATAAATGGAACCTTCAAGATGTTAAAGCCATGTTGATTCAAGAGGAAGGATGACTAAAGAAAACTAAAGAGCATTCTGCCCATTTTGTGGTTCATAACGAAGCTAGCAGTAGAAATCTGTAAGGATCTAAAGTGTCACTTCTGCAAGAAGAATGGTCATTTCAAGAAGGATTGTCCAAAACGTAAAAGTTGGTTCGAAAAGAAAGGTATGTACTATGTTTCAGTATGTTATGAATCAAACCTTATAGAAGTTCCAAATAATACCTGGTGGTTAGATAGGGGCGCAACCACTCATGTTTCACACGTTACTCGGGGATTCCTTTCGATTCAACCCATAAGAGGAACTGAAAGGTACTTGTACATGGGGAACCGAATGAAGGCACTAATCGAAGGAATTGGAACCTACCAGTTGATCCTAAACAGTGGTTACCAATTGGAATTGGAGAAGTGTCTATATGTTCCCGAGTGTGCTAGAAATTTAGTTTCTGCAGGAGTGTTAGATAAATTAGGTTATAAGTTTGAGATTGGAAGTGGTGTGTTTAAATTATGTAAGGATATGTACTATTATGGATCTGGTACTCTAATTGATAATTTATACCGCTTTAATCTTTATACTTATTTTGCGGGATCTCTGTTTAATGTTGAAATTAGTGGTAATAAACATAGTGCGCATAATGAGCTTTATGCTTTCTTAAGGCATCAAAGACTTGGTCACATATCCAAGGAAAGAATGATGAGGCTAGTGAAGAATGAAATCTTGCCTCAGTTGGAATTTGATGACTAGAGCATATGTGTGGGGTGCATTAAAGGAAAGGAAACCTCACATATATATCAAAATTTACCGCCACAAGAAGTACTGAACCATTACAGCTAATTCACACGGATATATGTGGTCCATTTGATGTTCCCACTTGGAGTGGTGAAAAATATTTTATTACCTTTATTGATGACTTCTCGCGGTATGGTTATGTATACATGTTGCATGAAAAGTCTCAGTCAGTGACCTACTTAGATATATTCATAAATGAAGTTGAAAGCCAACATGATACAAAAGTTAAAGTTGTGATCTGATAGAGGTGGTGAGTATTATGGGAGGTACACTGAAGATGGACAATGTCCAGGTCCGTTTGCGAAGTTCCTTGAGGAGCGTGGTATTTGTGCTCAATACACAATGCCCGGTACGCCTCAACAAAATGGTGTGGCTGAAAGGAGAAATCGTGCTCTTATGGAGATGGTTAGAAGTATGCTAAGTTTTAGTTCTATACCTTTATCCTTGTGGATGCATGCATTAAGAATTGCGGCAGATTTACTAAACAGGGTTCCTAGTAAGTCAGTTTCTAAAACGCCTTATGAATTGTGGACAAATAGGAAACCTAGTTTAAGGCATCTCCATGTGTGGGGTTGCCCTGCAGAAGTAAGGATATACAATCCGCATGAAAAGAAGCTCGATGCAAGAACCATTAGTGGTAATTTCATCGGCTATCCAGAACGATCTAAAGGATATAGATTTTATTGTCCTATCCATAGTAAGAGAATAGTTGAGTTAGAAAACGCACGGTCATTGAGAACGGTCAATCTAGTGGGAGTGATATTCCGCGAAATGTGGACATTAAGGAAATTATGGTGGAAAATCCTGAAATTCTTAAGACCCCTAAGATTGTGCCAACTCAAGAACCGACTAGCGATATTCAACTGAATGGAAGCATTCAACCAGAGGAGACCACATTACGCAGATCTACAAGAGAAAGGAAGTCTGCTATTTCTGATGATTATGTGGTGTACTTAGTAGAGAATGATTGTGACTTGAGTATTGATAAAGATCCTGTCTCATATAAGGAAGCCATAGAATGTAGTGATTCTGAAAATTGGTTTAATGCAATGAAAGAACAGTTGAAATAGATGGATGATAACAATGTCTGGGATTTAACTGAATTGCCAAAAGGACTGAAACAAGTCGGGTGTAAATGGGTTTTCAAAACCAAACGCGACTCAAAAGGCAATATTGAAAGATATAAAGCTAGACTTGTTGCTAAAGGTTACACTCAGAAAGCTAGCATTGACTACAAAGAAACCTTCTCTCCAGTTTCTAAGAAGGAATTATTGAGAATCATTATGGCAATGGTGGCACATTTTGATTTGGAGCTCAACCAAATGGACATAAAGACCGCCTTCCTAAATGGCGATTTAGAAGAGGAAGTGTACATGGACCAACCGGAGGGATTCATAACTTTGGAAAAGGAAAACATGGTATGTAAATTAAAGAAGTCAATATATGGATTGAAACAGGCCTCCTGTCAATGGTATTCAAAGATTAATGATACCATCAAATCTAATGGATTTGTAGAAAACATCTTTGATGGGTGTATATACATAAAGGTCAGTGGGAGCAAGTTCATTATATTGGTACTATATGTTGATGATATTCTTCTTGCTGCGAATGATAAGTCTTTGTTATTTGATGTTAAGAAATTTCTCTCCAAAAGCTTTGAAATAAAAGATATGGGAGATGCGTCCTATGTCATAGGAATGTAAATATTCCGTGATAGAGAGCAAGGAATATTAGGATTATCTCAGCAAGGGTATATCAATAAAGTTTTGGAGAGATTTAGAATGGATAAATGCTCTGAAGGGCCAGTTCCTATTCAGAAAGGAGATAAATTTAGCATTATGCAGTCTCCCAAAAATGATGTAGAAAAGAAGGGAACGGAATCAATTCCATATGCATCAGTAGTTGGGAGTTTAATGTATGCCTCAACGTGTACTCGACCAGATATTAGTTTTGCTGTGGGATTGCTTGGTCGATATCAAAGTACTCCTGGAATGGATCACTGGAAAGCTGCAAAGAAAGTTCTTCGGTATTTACAAGGAACCAAAAACTATGTGCTGACATACAGGAGATCGAGTAATCTTGAAGTGTTAAGCTATTCTGATTCGGACTATGCCGGATGTGTGGACTCAAGAAAATCTACATCTGGCTATGTATTCTTATTGACTGGAGGAGCAGTTTCCTGGAAGAGTGCGAAGCAGACTATCATTGCTACTTCGACTATGGAAGCTGAATTTGTGGCATGCTTTGAGGCCACAATTCAAGCATTATGGTTGCGGAATTTCATATCAAGGTTCGGACTTATTGAAGGTATATCAAGACCTTTATTGATTTGTTGTGATAATTCTGTGGCCGTGTAATTCTCCAAGAATGACAAGTATTCGAAAGGTGCAAAACATATGGGTTTAAAGTACTTGTCAGTCAAAGATGAAGTGCAAAAACAAAAGGTGTCAATTGAGCATATCAGTACGGAATTATGGTCGCGGATCCACTGACGAAAGGTTTGCCGCCCAAGACATTTAATGGCCATGTTATTAGGATGGGCATCATTAGCAAGTCCTTGTTAGTATAGTATGTATGTATATACATACACGAACAGTGCTTGTAAAATTTATGACACTATGAATTCAATAAAAGTTCGCATTTGTGCTTCTTTATTCTCATTATGGCGTATACAATTATTGTTTGGAGAGTAATATTAATGTGAAAGAAATAATTTCCCATTATTATAGATATGTGATTTGAGTTATGTGTGATACATGGAAGGAATCTTATCGTCCTAGACATGCGACCGCCATGATCCCTACAACTTAGTTTCATCTTAGTGCTGACTTGATAGAATCACAGTATAGTGTGCACCTAAAAGTTCTAAGTGAATCTGTAAGTCTTCACATCGGCCAAGTGGGAGAATGTAAGAATATTTTATGTGGCCAATGTAAATTATAGTGAGATTTTAATTAAGAGTTCTGGTATGATGGTTGCTTGAAATAATAGATTAAAGTCTGGGTTTTAATTCCCTCTTATCTCTCTCTATAAGTTTCACACACGTATAGGTGTGTGTGTATGTGTATGTCAAAGCTAGATAGATACATGTATATGAAGCTAGCTAGCTTTGTTATATTCAGTCATGTGCCTGGTGATGGCTAAGTACCGGTGCAAGTACATTGATTAATATATCCGTGAGTGCATGAATTAGTCAATCAGGTGCAGGTACGTGGATCGGAGGCAGCGGCGTAATTATCACAAGGCTAATTAGCATGCATGTGGGAATGGGGCCACGTCCTTTTGGTGGGTTGCGCCTGGTTGAAGCGACGCGTCTCACAACATGCGTTTGCATGTGTACAGCCGGGACGGAAATGGCTTCAGCAAACGACGCATCCGTTCGAAGCGACGATGCGTCTATACGAATCATATAAATGGACGTTGCCTCTGCTCTTATCGAAATACTTCATTACGGTGACGCTCTCTGCATCTAGTGCTCGCGGAAGCGCTGCCGTTTTAGACGACACAAGTAAACAACGCCTATACACACATGCTGTAATGTTTGGTTCTTCATCCATCGAAGGAACTTGTGAAGTAAAGAGGTAGAGAAAAGAAGAATGTTCGACGACGGAGGAATCAACTTCGAAAGGTCTCGTGATGGAGCAAGGTACACTCGGATCATGAACAGAAAAATCTCATGCATGTTTTGTTGAATCATTTGTATTGCAAATCTTCCGCACTTAAAGAAATTTTGCTTACACGGGGAGGAAGGGACTCCGCTGGAAGAGGGAGGAGGCGCACGGCTGGGGAAGCTCGGGCGCGGGTGGGGCATAGAGGAGGCTAGGACGAGCGGACTGGACTATCCTGGCGGGCTGCTCGCCGACGAGGTTCAGGTGAGGTCGCCGGCCGGTGGAGGTGTGCAAGGTCGTGCGAGGCCCTCGAGCGGAGGCGGGGCTCCTCCTATAAGCAAACAGAGAGGGAGGGGAGTCGGGTAAGAGAGAGATCGAGAGGAAGGAGTAGACAGAGGAGAGGTGTGGCGACCTGCTGGCTTCTGGCGACGAGCGGCGCGGGGACGAGATGAGGAGGCGCTCGAGCGCCTGCGCGTTGGATCGGGGGCTGGAGGAGCTCCTCTCCTTGGTGCTGGACACACATGGGAGCGGGGAACTCGGGGAAGAAGCTTGCTGTGGTGGTTGGATGGATCGGTGCATGGTTGGATCGAAGGAATCCGGTGGGGATTGGTCGGCATTGGAACCAAGGGCAGACCAGGTGGCGGCGGGATGGATCCCGAGAGATAGAAGGCAGGTAGGTGGCGGCGGGCAGGAGGATGGATGGGACATCTACGCTAGAAACGAGGGTTGCCCACTATTTATAGCAAAACGAATAAGTTTAAGCCTATTCGGTCCCTCCGATCGTAATCGAACGGTCCGAGATAAATAGGTCAGGGAATCCAAATAAGAAACCAATGATGTTTTAGGGATGTCCGGAGATGATACAGACCTATCGGCAATGACAGCTCGGTTTGGGTTCGGGTAAGTTTTCGGACGCGCGCGACGGGTTTGACGACAAGCCATGGAGACAAGGGTGTTTTATTGGCTCAGAGAAGAGAGAGAAGAGAATGACCCGGTTGATCTGAGAGGAGTTCAATAGAGACAAGGAAGAAGTGGCACCTACGAGCGGATGCAAGTTTTACAAAATGACGACAATGAAGTGCCGGTGCAATGCTAATGATGCGATGATGAATACAACAAACAAATGAATCACGTGGCAACAATGAAAAACATGGAAGGCGTGTGGAGCGTTGGCCTTGGGTGCTTACATTGCAACATTCAGAAGAGTACATAATAGCATTTTATAATTAAAAACATGTTGTAGTATTAACGCCTAGAGATCCTTCTTCGACTCCCTGCGAGAAAGCAATTCCGGAGGCAACATATCCATCTCATGTGTCAACTATCCATTTCTAGTTGTAATAGATCGTGATACAACTCCGAGCGTCCATTACCATGGACACGGCTATTCGAATATCTAACTTCCCTCTAGTAGTGCACCACATAACCCAACACGCTTGATTACTCTGGCACGCGTTATTTTTCTGCTGCACGCGTTATTTTTTTGGTATCTTTTTCTCTCTAGTTTTATAACCGTTTATCGGAAAGATGCGTGTAATATACCGTTGAGTAGCTATGGATTATGCGCAACTTCGCCATGTTGAACACTTTTCGATATTCTTCATGGTTTAAAAGCAGTTTCGAAAATTGTGCTGCTCATGACGAATGTCAGCGAGTGTTTTTTCGTGTTTTTTTCTTTCTAAACCGCTCATCATAATGAAGCAAATGATACACTGTTGGAAAGATATCATCAAAACGCATCTTTTTCATATGTATTATTTTCTCTAATTCGTTACTGTTTAAGAGCAGTTTAAAATTTACTAAATCGCGGAATTCTGTTTTTCAAAAAAATTCAATTTTTCAATACTGTTTTCGCTCCAGTTTTTTAACCGTTTGTCGAAACGAGGCGTGTGATATACCGTTGAAAAGCTATGGACGAGGCGCAACTTTCATATGTTGAAATGTTTTTGAGATTTCTTACGGTTTTAAGTTAATTGTTAAAATCGTGCAGCGGTCGACGAGTGGCAGGAGTCTTTTTCGTGAAATTTTACAAACCGCTGGTCGGAATGATTCAAACGATACGCCGTTGGAAAGATATCGACGAGGTGCAACTTTTTCATGTAGAACACTCTCTCTAATTCTTTATGGTTTAACAGGAATTCAAATTTACCAAAATGCGGACACTCTGTTTTTCGCACCCAAATCGACGTGCGTACTTCATCGAACAGAAAACTGCACTGGATCGGACGAAATATCACACTACATCAGACGGGCAGGAGAAATGCATGGTTTCTTTGTTGTGAAATGCGGACACTCTGTTTTTCGCGACACCCAAATCGACGTGCTTACTTCATCCGACAGAAAATCGCACTGCATCGGACGAAATATAGCACTGCATCAGATGGGCAAGAGAACTGCATGGTTTCTTTGTTATGAAATGCGGACACTTTGTTTTTCACAACACCCAAATCGACGTGCGTACTTCATCCGACAGAAAACGGCACTGCATCGGACGAAAGATAGCAATGCATCAGACGGGCAAGAGAACTGCATGGTTTCTTTGTTGTGATTTTTTTTTACTTTTTCTTTTTACAACATATGAGAAATACATGGTTGAGCCAAGTGAACCACGACACTACTCGAAAGTGCACCGCGAGACTATCGAAAGTGAACCGCATGACTTTCTGTTGTCTTTTTGACTTTTTTATTTTATTTACTTGCGTAGACTAGGCAAGTGGACCGCAGGGGTTGAGAATCTAATAAGTGAACCGCAACACACTCCAAAGTGAATCACATTACCTTCTTTGTTGTTCCCCCGCGTTTTGGATGGCTTACTTTTTTTGTGGCGTTTTGTACTGTTTTGTTACTGCGTTCAGTACTGCAAGGGGCGAGAGTACCGAACTGCATGTTTTTTCTTTTTAACTTTTTACAAAGTGAAACCACATACATTTTTGTCGTAACAATGTGCAATAATAGAGACGAGCCGTATTGTAGCCCCCCACGGAACTTCACCACATGGCATTCACAGTTTTTTTACAAAGAACTACAGTTCTCAACAATTTTCACAACGTCTCTGAAAATCTGGAAAATCAACAACAAAATAGTAATTGTAGAAAGAACCGCACTGTGTCAAGGACCCAGGCAAACTGCAGTGATGTGCAACAAGAAAAATCTGAAAAAAGAAAACAAAAATCATGAACTGCAGCAGAGCTTCAATGGCACCGCACCACCATCGACAAGTTGCAGCCTGGGTTGCACTACTACGCTCTGAATCGTGTGACACTTCAACTAGCGAACTGCACACCGGCGACGATCGATCTGCATGTTGGTGTAGCGGATGCCGACGATCTCCTGTTGGAGATGGGGACGCTCACACACACACGTAGGGGAGCAGTCACCCACCGTCATGGGGATTGGGTTGACTGTGGTGGCTAGTGGCAGAACGTCGATGATAGGAGATTCACGGGAGGGGGCCATGGATGCAAAACCGAGCTCCACGGTCGACGTTGTAGACCGCAGGGGACGCGCTGCCGCTGCAGGCCGGTGAGCCACACTCCAAGGCCCGGCGAACTGCACGCCGTGGACCGGTCAGCTGCAGGTCGCATCAGGGGATCCCGGTCGTCGCTTGGTGTATACAGTAGTGGATCCCGAAGGGGAGGGGAGTGGGGCAGCGCGGGGATGAGATCGGGAGGAAGTTGGTGAGGCAGTCGCCGGACGGCGTTGGGGACTGGCGGCGCTCGGATCTGTCGATTGGGCGCCGCGGCGGGACCGGATGCGCGTCGGGGAGGGGTGTGGTGGTGACCGCGGTGGAGGCTGGCAGCACGGGGGAAGGTGGCGGCGCGGCTACGCAAGGGAGGTGGCGGTTGGGGCGGCGGGTGGCAGGGCGCGACGGCGAAGGAGGTGCGGAGACTCCATGGATCCGGTCGTGGCTCGGCACCTCCGGCGCGCGCCTGGCGGATCTGGGCGGGGGTGGTGGTTGCTGGGGCCCAGCTCGGCTAAATCCGGAGAGGAGGACGGAGGCAGCAGGGGGCGGCGCATCGGCGGCGTGAGGAAGGGCGGGCGACCGGGACCCGTGTGGCGGCAGAGATTCTGAGGAGGGTGAGATGAGAGGGGAGGTGGAGCCGGATCCGGTGGTTGCTAGGCGGTGCTTGACCGGCGGAGGTAGGTGGCCGGGGGGATGCAGCGGCGGGCGGGAGTTGAAGACGGTGTAGGGAAAGGTTAGGATGCACTTATCCCAGGAAGGTATCTATCCTTCAAACCAGAAGAGTGCTTCAAACTAATAATAGTACATAACAGTAACCCACCGTATGCTATTTTCTTGAGAGAAGCCACTAGTGAAATCTAAGGGCACCGGGTCTATTTCCTATCATATTATTTTCAGATCTATTATTCCAAAAACCCAAAAATACCTTGTTGCAGTTTTTCTCTCTTTATTTTATTTGGTGCTTTTGTCAGATCTATTTATCAAACCTCGTAGCGTTGGGTTGCAAAGATTTGTTGTTTGTGTGCAGGTACCGTTTACATAGTGTTGCTTGATTATCCTACTAGATTGATAACCTTGGTTCATAACTGAGTAAATTACTTACCGTTGTTGTGCTGCATCATCCTCTCCTCTTCGGGGAAATACCAACGCAGATACAAGCAATCGGTACTCCAAGATTATATAAAACTTATGCGCACAAATGAAAAATGCAGCTTATGATTACAAAAGTGTTGATGATATAAAACTTACGCACACAAATGAAAAATGCAGCTTATGATTACAAAAGTGTTGATGATAATATACAATACCTGAATAAGTGTGGAGCCAACCACTATCTTGTAACCTTCAAACAAATTAGGAATTACACCCAAAGTCTCCAGTTTAGGCGCAGAGACCACAGTTATTTGCCAAGGTGCATAACGGTAATCAAGGAGCAGCCTTTGGAGTGAGGGGCGTCTTTGATGATGAGCTCCTCTCCTTTAAAGCAAATTCCAATGCTTACAAGGTGAGGTGACTTTATTTGGAGATAACGGATACAGATTTCTTTTCCAAAAACAAGCAACAAGTGCTCCAGACCAGGGCAGCAGGAGTGGATGATGTTGTGCATTGAGGCCTCCGACAGATCTACCACCACAAGTGCGAGTTTTTTTAGCACCGGGAGTCGAAGCACTTGTACTAGATTGTCTGCTAGATGGCACCGGGCCAAGGTGCGGTGTGGAGAGAGGAGGAAAATCATGAGATGGACATTGGTGGTGAGGGCACAACTACAACGGTTGGTGGAAAGCTATTTGCATAGTAATGGTGGAACTCAAGATGCTGGAGTTTTTTGAATTGACGGGATGTCAGCCAAGCGTCTACCGTGCAGGGTATGTGCATCCTGCAGCATGTCGGGATGCATAGGCATTGAACGGAGCCCTAGTAGGAGGAGATGATGGCTCCGTGGAGTTCAAAATCATGAACGACAGATAGCCGGCAACAGTCGAGATTAAGAGGTGCGGCGCGCCACAGAGTGCGCCACCGAGATGCGAGGACCTATGTGCGGCAACCATCCTTGGTGGGGAGAAGGAAGATGATCTCCCCACAGATGGCTTCCTGGGGATTGCTGATGTTGTCCATCGACATTCTACAGGTTCCTCGGATCCAGGGGGTGTGGCTGCTTGTGCCTACGCTGCCGGGTGCAGGATCTACAGCCGGTGGCGCCGCTGGCCGGAGCCTCGTCTGTGTACATACCAATCTGAAAAATGGGAGAAACATATATGTAGGACATTAAAAATCAATTCTTAAGATCTGGAAGAAGAAAAGGCACAAACAAATATGCAGGACATTCAAAATCAACTCTCAAGATCTGGCTACGAATTATTAGCACGAATGCTAACCCTAGTCGGATTATTAGCAAAAAAATCATTTGTACAGAACAAACAATTAGTCACCAACCATAGATACCATTCAAACAAACAATACACTACATGGATCTAACAAATCCTACTCAGATTTCATGGACTGGGTGAACATAACCATAGGATTTCTATTCCCAAAAAAGAAGGGGGGGACTAACCGGTTTTCCATCGGAGTCGGAGTCGTTGCCGGAGTAGCTGTGGACCTCCGGTGCCGGCTGGGGAGGCATGACGACGGCAACAAAGTCAAGACCGCAACCTCCATGCCTAGCTTCATGCGTTGCACGGGTGCTTCACCAGCCTCGGTGTCGCCACTCCCTCTGATGGTGCGCTTCGGCAACATCCTAATACACTCAATGCGGCGGTAACAACCGTGGACGGGGTGTGTTGCTGCCTATTATGACCAGCAGATCAGGAGCGCCATTAATATGGAGCAGCGGGAGTGAGCTGGGCGGCGGTCAAAGGGCTGGCTCGCCTCCCGGTGAGCCTGTGCAACGGACTGTTGGCATGCCTACCGTCATTTCACACAACTACTAGAATGCCCCCCGGTGACACTGCGTAGCGAACACGCGCATGCCTCGGCCTCCCGGTCTGCCTGCGCGGTGGACTGCTAGCATGGGTCTCGTCAACTCACGCATGCTCGTATGTCACACGGGACGCGTGGCGACATGTATTATATTGATTTTTCCTTTTTGATGATTAATTCTGCCTCTTTATTGCTTAGCCGAAGCACGGCATGTACATTGTTGGTCTAACGCACACGGTTTGAATAAAGAGTCCGTTTGCGATATTGGTTGCTAATTTGATAATTTCCTGTCTATAAGAAGATTATATCAAAACTTGTCTCAAATTTGAAAAAATATATATAATTTCATAGTCTATTCATGTCCATATGACACCATGATAAGTTTCATGCATTTGAACTTAGTTTTGGATTTACTGGAATTTAAAATCAAGATTCTCTATGTTATAAATTTCTTGCTTGGGGACTAAACATGCACCCAGGGACACGTACACATATGATTTTCCAATCCATTTTGGTGCACTATCACGGGTCTCATCTAGGTCAAATTTGATGTTTGCACATTAAGTCCCTATGAAATCAATCAATGTATAAAAACGGACAAATGCTATCTTTTTTTTAACACTAAACTCCTTTGGTCACATGTTCGCCGCAAAAAAAGTTTGACATGCATCTTTGGGCCACATGCACGCGGTGCTCCTAGAACACTCACTCGCGTGTGACTCTCTCTATGGGCCCGTGAGGTCGTTTTCCATTACTATGACCTCGGTGAGAGAGGTTAATTTGACCAACAAGGATGGCCATTTTTTTGCTTTGTATTACATACGGTAGGAGTATATATATAGTACGCGTCAAAGAGGATGGGGGCAACATATACTACACGTCATATAGGACAGTCACTCGCGTGTGATGCTTCCATCCGTGGGCCCGCGAGGTTGTCCTGCATCACTTTGACCCAATGAGAGAGGTTAATTTGACCAACAAGGAGGTTTCTTTTTGGGTTGTGTTGCGGCAGGAGTGAAGGAAATATGCCCTAGAGGCAATAATAAAGTTATTATTTTATTTCCTTATATCATGATAAATGTTTATTATTCATGCTAGAATTGTATTAATCGGAAACTTAGTACATGTGTGAATACATAGACAAAACAGAGTGTCCCTAGTATGCCTCTACTTGACTAGCTTGTTTATCAAAGATGGTTATGTTTCCTAGCCATAGACATGTGTTGTCATTTGATGAACGGGGTCACATCATTAGAGAATGATCTGATGGACAAGAACCATCCGTTAGCTTAGCATTGTGATCGTTACGTTTTATTGCTATTGCTTTCTTCATGACTTATACATGTTCCTCTGACTATGAGATTATGCAACTCCCGAATACCGGAGAAACACCTTGTGTGCTATCAAACGTCACAACGTTACTGGGTGATTATAAAGATGCTCTACAGGTGTCTCCGAAGGTGTTTGTTGGATTGGCATAGATCGAGATTAGGATTTGTCACTCCGTGTATCGGAGAGGTATCTCTAGGCCCTCTCGGTAATGATCATCACTATAAGCCTTGCAATCAATGTGACTAATGAGTTAGTTACGGGATGATGCATTACGGAACGAGTAAAGAGACTTGCCGATAACGAGATTGAATAGGTATGTTGATACCGACGATCGAATCTCGGGCAAGTAACATACCGATGACAAAGGGAACAACGTATGTTGTTGTGCGGTTTGACCGATAAAGATCTTCATAGAATATGTAGGAGCCAATATGAGCATCCAGGTTCCGCTATTGGTTATTGACCGGAGATGTGTCTCGGTCATGTCTACATAGTTCTCGAACCCGTAGGGTCCGCACGCTTAACGTTCGATGGCGATTGGTATTATGAGTTTTTGTGATTTGATGTACTGAAGGTTGTTCGGAGTCCCGGATGAGATCACAGATATGACGAGGAGTCTCGAAATGGTCGAGAGCTAAAGATTCATATATTGGAAGGCTATATTCGGACATCGGAAAGGTTCCGAGTGATTCGTGTATTTTTCGGAGTACCAGGGAGTTATGGGAATTCGCCAGGAGAAGTAATGGGCCTTATTGGGCTTTAGTGGAGAGAGGGGAGAAGGCCAAGAGGTGGCGCGCGCCTCCCCCCGGCCCAAACCGAATTGGACAAGGGGTGGGGGCGCGACCCCCCTTTCCTTCTCCCTCTCCCTCTCTTTCCTTCTCTCCTACTCCGAATAGGAAAGGGAATCCTACTAGGAGTCCTAGTAGGACTCCCTATGCTTGGCGCACCCCCTAGGCCGGCCGCCTCCTCCCTCCCTCCTTTATATACGGGGGAGGGGAGCACCCGAAAGACACACAAGTTGATTTCTTAGCCGTGTGCAGTGCCCCCCTCCACAGTTTTCCACCTCGGTCATATTGTCTTATTGCTTAGGCGAAGCCCTGCGTCGGTAACTTCATCATCACCATCAACACGCCGTCGTGCTGATGAAACTCTCCCTCGGCCTCAGCTGGATCTAGAGTTCGAGGGATGTCACCGAGCTGAACGTGTGCAGATCGCGGAGGTGTCGTGCGTTCGGTACTTGATCGGTTGGATCGCGAAGACGTTCGAATACATCAACCGCGTTACTTAACGCTTCCGCTTTCGGTCTACGAGGGTACGTGGACACACTCTCCCCGCTAGTTGCTATGCTTCTCCTAGATAGATCTTGCATGATCGTAGGCAATTTTTTTGAAATACTACGTTCCACAACAAGGAGTATATAGTACGCGTCAAAGAGGGGAGGAGGGGGGAAGCACGTACTACACACACGTCATGAACGATCTCGCTATGTGTGGGGACTTTTCGGTTTCTGAGGCAGGTGACACAAAGAAGTTGTGCATATTGGGTATTAAAAACATCACCAACACCTCTTTGGCCACGTGCAGACGTTGGTTGTCACTCACTCGCCTGCGCCGCTTCCCTCCATGGGCCCGCGAGGTTGTCGTCCATCTAATATGACACAACGAGAAAGGTAATTTGACGAACAAGGAGGATTAGTCTTGGGTTGTGTTACGGTAGCAGTATATCTTACGCGTCGAAGATGGGAGGGGCCAGCATATACTGCGCATCATGAACCTCGCTTCGTGTGGGGGACTTAAAGGTTACCGAGGCAGGTGCCACATCAAAGTTGTGCATATATATTAGGTATTCAAACATCATAGCCACACATCTCCATACATGTGTTTGGCCCACATGCAAGCGATGTCAGTTTGTGATGCCCCCGATTCAATCATACGCTAATTGTACACGCAAATGTGTATGATCAAAATCAGGGACTCACGGGAAGATATCACAACACAACTCTAGACACAAATTAAAATCATGCAAGCTTTATATTGCAAGCCAGGTGCCTCGAGGGCTCGAATATAGAAGCTCGAATACAAACGAGTCAGTGGAAGCAATAATATTTGAGTACAGACATAAGTTAAATAAGACTTCCTTAAGAAGGCAAGCACAAACATGATACAGATCGAAAAGGCAAGGCCTCCTGCCTGGGACCTCCTAACTACTCCTAGTCGTAGCGATCTCCATGTAGAAGTAGGCTCCGTCGGGGTAGTAGTATCCGTCGTCAGTGGCATCTCGCTCCTGGGATCCGCCATCTGGTCACATCAGCCGGGTATACGGGAAAAGAGGTAGCAAATCAACCGTGAGTACTCATCCAAAGTACTTGCAAGCATCAGACCTATACTAGGTGTGCATTGGTATCAAGGGAGGGATGTATCTGTGGACTAAACTGCATAATGCCAGAAGAGAAGGGAAGGCCTAGCCTATTGAATACTAGTATCTTGAAGCATCTTGCAACATTCAGAAGAGTACAAAATAGAATTTTATAATTAACAAACATGTTGTAGTATTAATGCCCAGAGATCCTTCCTCGAATCCTTGTGAGAAAGCAATCCTGGAGCCAACATATCCATCTCATGTCTCAAGTATCCATTTCTAGTTGTAATAGATCGGGATAAAACTTCGAGCATCCATTACCATGGACACGGCAATTCGAATAGATAACTTCCCTCTAGTAGTGCACCACATTACCCAACACACTTGATTACTCTGGCCGGACACACTTTCCTGGGTCATGCCCGGCCTCGGCATATCAACAAGTTGTAGTCCTACCTAGGCTCCGCAGAGAGGTCCTAGCCGGTCTACATCCTATGGACTCCGGGGTCTTGGGCCCATAGCCCATTGCAGTTCGGGTCATTGTGCGCAGGGGGATACTAGCACCACCCCTGCCTAGATGGCGCGATCCGGCCTGTCACAATGCTGAACTGGACGTTTGACAGAGCTTTTGGAAGAAACGTGTGACGCTGAGTGCCCATATATGTTCCCGCGTGGCGGTTAGTGCGTATAGGCCAGTGGCCAACTCAGATCAAATACCCAAATCCTTAGTGTATTGGGAGCTCGCGGAGACAAGTAGAGACTCACGATCATGTGACCGCGTCGCCCCGTCTCGAGGAAATACGGCAAGGGCCGGGCCCAACCCTCTATCTCTAGGGTGGTCTACCTACCCGGTCGTGCCTCGTAATTATCTCGCTGGTACCCTCCAGGTCAACCCGACTATCCGGAGACTGTCGGGAACTCAGGTCCACCTCTACTGGGCTGGTACAGCCTGTTCCTTGAGTCCCGTAGTAACAGTAACTCTCGCGGTTACCCCCACGGTCAACCCGACTTCATATATCTTGCGGGTACCCCTCGGGGCTGACCCGTCTTTAACATGGGCCTGGGTAAAGCCAAGGTAACCGTGTGTCCATAACATCACGGGGGAAATCTGAGGAATCACCCTCAATGGATTCCTTCTCGATGTAACCATCAAGGTGAATGTGGAGGAATCACCCTTGAGGTTCACACTTGAGGTGTTGCACGACAAAGTCGTATCGGGAGTGATGAAGGAGGAATCACCCTTGATAGACCATGGATGATTAACTATACTACATAGATCTATCAAAAGTGTTGTACGAGGTATCACCCTCGACACTTGATAGTAACTCTGCATAGTCGCATAACTAAGGGGTGTGAGGTGATGTGTCGGGCTCTGGACGTTGATCACGTTAATCGAGTCATCGATCATCAAGCCGGGGCAACTGGGACAAGGTGAGGGGTCACTGATGGATCACTATCCAACATATACTAAGAAGTTTAGGATAAGCAGGTAAGGTACAAGAACAGATTGCAAAAAGCAGGCTATGCATCAGAATAGGAGCAATCAATTACAGTAGCAAAATCTAATGCAAGCATGAGAGAGAATGCGATGGGCGATATCGGAATGATCAAGGGGGGTTTGCTTAACTGGAAGCTCTGCTGAAAAGGAAGAAGAGTCCTCAGTGACGTAGTCGATCACAGTGGCATCAACAACAGTCTTGGGGTCTACCAGAGAGAAGAGAGGGAAGAAACAGTAAATATAAAGCACACGGGTGCATCACTAAGCATATCAAGATGATACGCGGTGCTAGGTGTGACCTAACACAATACTGCACGATACCAGCGAAGGGGGGAAACATCCAGGAATGTTTTCTCGGAGTTTGCATTTTTTGTACAGATGAAAGAGAGGGGAAGGTTACATGTTCGCTATGCTAGGGGCATGTGACAAATGAACGGACGGCACATTCAGATTCGTCAGTTTTTTTGAGCAACTTTCATACATAAATTATTTTCATGCGAGTTACAAATAATTTTATATTAATTCTTTAAGATTTAATAATATGCTCCAATTTAATTTAATTATTAAATTCGACAGAAAAGGAATAATGACGTCAGCATGAGGTCAGCAGTCAACAGGACGTTGACTGGTCAAAACTGAAATAGGGGACCCACCTGTCATAGACATATTTAGTTAACAAAGGTTAAATTTAAGTAATTAAGTTAATTAGTTAGTAGGGCCCACCTATCAGTGCCTGGTTAGTTAACAGATTAGGTTTATTTTTAACACCATCTTAATTAAGCGCGTGGGGACCACATGTCAGGGACACGGGCCACCCAGTCAGCAGGGTTGACTTGGTCAACCCGGTCAAGGGGCGAGCTGGGGCCACCGGTCAGCGACCCATCATGGTGGCCCCGGTCGGCCACGTCAGCGGTGGCGGTGGTGTGCCGGCGACGGCCAAAACAACGGCGACGACGCCTGGAGCCGGCTGGAAAATGGCCACAGGGGGCCTTCAGATCCGCGGTTTGGACCTACGGGTGTGGCTCGGCGTCGCGCACGCAATGGTGATGACAGTCGACGACGGGGATGACCGGAATGTCATCGGCTTCGAGCGAGGCAGAGGGTTAGAACGGGCAAGGCCGAAGCCTGTGATGCGGGACACGGGAGGGGGCGATGTCTGGGGCGCGAGCTACGTGGGGGTGCGGGCAGCAGGAGCGCGAGCAGGCGCGCGGGGCAGCAGCGGGTATGACAGTAGGCGGGCAGGCGGCGGCTAGCACTTCCGTCGCCAAGGACAGTAGCGAGAGGGGCACGCAGCTTGAGGCGGCAGCGGCGAGCGGCTGTAGGTGAACGTGGGGCTGCGGGCGCGGCCGGGGTGCGCGAGCACGTGCGGTGAGTGCGGACAGGCATGCGCGGGGCAGCAATGGACATGGTCGGCGCGCAGTAGTGTGGCCGAGCGAGCAGGGGCACGTTTCTACGGCGAGGTTGGCTATGGCTTACGACGAGGCAAGAGGGGGGAGGGGCTGGACGGTGCACTCACCGGGCGGCTCAAGAAGGCCGGTGAGAGTTTAGCAGTGTATGAGGGTGACGGAGCGGCTCGGCGCAGCTCCGGAGATCGAATGCGTGGTCGAGGTTTGTTCAAGAGGGCGCGATCGCTTCCGGCTGGTTCCAGCGGCCGGAGTCAGGATGGCGGCGCACGTAGTTGTCATGCTCGGGAGGGGGGGGGGGGCGGGGAGCTCGGGGGGCACGTGGGCGCCGGCGTTCATGGTGACAGCGGCTGCGGTTGCGGGAGTCTGGGGAGAGCATGGGAGGGAGAGGGTGAGTGTGGTGCCAGGGGCGAGTGGGAGGGGAGCCCGAGGGGGCGTGGAGCCAGCTCCCTTATCCCCTCGTCGGCGCTGCCGGCGAGGTGGTCGGGGTTAGCCACAGTGCACGATCGCTCAAGTAGTGGAAGACGATCGAGGGGCGGGGTTGGGCTGGCTGGGTCAGCTGAGTCGGGTGGGCCGAGGCCCTAGGGGGGCATGGGCCTTTTCCAATTTTGTTCTTTTGCCTTCTTTTCTTTTCTTTAAATAGTTTTTGTTTTTAGTGTTATTTTATTTTTTGTTTTATAAAATGCAACACTAGCCCCTAAACTAGTATTATTAATTAGGCCACTACCACAAATAATTTGGCACTTTAATAAAATAGGTTTGTATTTGTTTATTATTTAAAAGAATTTAATAGTTATTTTATCCATAGTTTTAATTATTTTAGGGTATGTCATGCGCACAAAGGCAGAGGAAAATGAGAGGCATGCAGAGTTACCGCTTAGTCCTTTCGGGTAAATGCGCCAGAAATTTGCAAAAGGACGGGGTAAAGTTGTAATAATTTGATAGATCGAATGCCAACTAAAATAAAGTGCAGCAAGCTATTTTTGTATTTTTGGTTTGATAGATCTGAAAATAAAAGAAATTAAAATAGATCGCAAAGGCAAATATAATAAAGAAGAGCCCGGGGGTCGTAGATTTCACTAGTGGCTTCTCTCAAGAAAAATAGCAAACGGTGGGTAAACGAATTACTATTGGGCAATTGATAGAACTTCAAATAATCATGACGATATCCAGGCAATGATCATTATATAGGCATCACGTCCAAGATTAGTAGACCGACTCCTGCCCGCATCTACTTTCATTACTCCACACATCGACCGCTATCCAGCAAGCATCTAGTGTATTAAGTTCATGGAGAAACGGAGTAATGCAATAAGAACGATGACATGATGTAGACAAGATCTATTTATGTAGAAATAGAGCCCATCTTGTTATCCTTAATAGCAACGATACATACGTGTCGGTTCCCCTTCTGTCACTGGGATCAAGCACCGTAAGAACGAACCCATCACAAAGCACCTCTTCCCATTGCAACATAAATAGATCAAGTTGGCCAAACAAAACCCAAATATCAGAGAAGAAATACAAGGCTATGGGAAATCATGCATATAAGAGATCAAAGAAGACTCAAATAACTTTCATGGATAAAAAGATAGATCTGATCATAAACTCAAAGTTCATCGGATCCCAACAAACACACCGCAAAAAGAGTTACACCATATGGATCTCCAAGAGACCATTGTATTGAGTATCAAAAGAGAGAGAGAGAGAGGAAGCCATCTAGCTACTATCTACGGACCCGTAGGTCTACAAAGAACTACTCACGCATCATCAGAGAGGCACCAATGGGCATGATGAACCCCTTCATGATGGTGTCTATATTGGATCTGTGGTTTCTGGAACTTGCGGCGGATGGAATTGATTTTCGTCCACTCCCCTAGGGTTTCTGGAATATTTGGGTATTTATAGAGCAAAGAGGCGGTGCGGAAGGCCACCGAGGTGGGCACAACCCACCTGGGTGTGCCTGGGCCTCCAGGCACCCCCTGGTGGGTTGTGCTCCCCTCGGAGCACCCCAGGTGCTTCTCTGGCCCACTGGATGTCTTCTGGTCCAAAATATCCACAGAAAGTTTCGCTGCGTTTGGACTCCGTTTGGTATTGATTTCCTGCGACGTAAAAAATATGCAGAAAACAGCAACTGGCACTTGACACTATGTCAATACGTTAGTACCAAAAAATGATATAAATGACTATAAAATGATTGTAAAACATCCAAGAATGAACTTTTCTGTAAAACAAGTGTTCTGTGGATAAATGCAAAAATCGCAGCAGTAGGAAAAAAAACACAACGGGCTGAATAGTTGGGCATTGGGCTGGGCTCTCACCATGGGGCAAGGCCCAGTCGGTGGGGAGGAGCGCTGGCTAGGCCAGATCGGCAGCTTGAGAGGTTGAGATCTTCGCACATGCCCAAGAGTTCGAAACTTTCTTGTGTCTGCGGAGCCCTGAAACTGACATTTGGCACGCCAAGTAGGGGCGTGTTGAAATCTGCTCCTCCATCGACTGCGCTTCGTCCTGGCCTCACTACCCCCATGGCGGGAGCGGCCTTCCAGGCGTGGCCACCCGAGGCATACGGGAGCGCCCCGTGCTGCCCGGCTTTCACCCCTGATCCACGACGAGTGCAATGGCCTGCGAAGTTCAAGCCGATGTTGCCCCCGCGGTACGACGGCGTCGCGGATCCCAAAGGGCTCCTCTGGTCATACGTGCAGGCCATCGAGGCAGCGAGCGGCAACGACAAGGCCATGGAGAACTGGTTCCACCTGGCCCTCACGAAGGCTCCTCGGTCTTGGCTCCGCGGCCTCCCACACGCGTCGTGGCTCCGGTGCCCCATGTGGTCGCGTGCACCATCGGCAGATTGCAGGCACCGGGGTTTGGCCGCCACCTCAAGCAGCTTCTTCGTCAGCAAGGTACAGCCCGGCCGCAACGCGGGGTAGCGCAGGGTCACGCCGGGCCTGAGACCGCCATCACCTTTGACTCTAGAGATCACCCCAAGGCCACGACTGTAGCGACTGCCCTCCCCATGTTGTGCATGCCTGCCATCAGCAACGTTGCGGTGCCCAAGACCCTCATCGACGGAGGCGCTGGCCTGAATGTCCTCTCGATGGTAACCTTCGACTTGCTTCAAGCGTCGTACGATCAGCTCCTCCCACCCAGCTTTTCCCAGGGGAGGTCAAGGGCTCGGCCACTCCCTTGGGGCAGATACGCCTCCCTGTCACCTTCGGCACACGTTAGAACTACCACACCGAGCTCATTGACTTCGACGTTGCCCATATCGGCCTCCCATACAATGCCATCTTGGGGTATCCGGCCCTCGCCAAGTTCGTGGCTGCTACCCATCCGGGCTACAACGTCGTCAAGATGCTGGGCGGCAACAACATCATCATAGTGGTCGGGTATACGAAGGATGCGTTCCGGCCCTCAAGCTTGCCTACATGGCTGCGGCTGCTGTGTGCCCTGCCATCGCGGGCGCAACGATGTCTCAGGAGGTCACGCCTGCAAACAAGAAGTAGTTGTTCTCTTAGGACCGGGCCGAGATGAAGTAGGTGCCTGTGGACACCGGGAGACCGGGCCCCACCTTCACCATTGGTCTGGGCCTTCCTCTAGATCGGGAGGAGGCGTTGGTGGCATTCCTAAGGGCCAACAAAGAGGTATTTGCGTGGGAAGTGTCAGACTTGATTAGTGTCTCGAGGGAGGTAATTAAACATCACCTGATGGTGCGCCCTACCACGCGCCCCGTGAAGAAAAAAGTGCGGCGTCAGGCACAAGAGAAGAAGGTGTTCATCGTCCAGGAGGTCGGCAAGCTCCATGAGGCCGCCATCATCCGGGAGGTGCGGCACCGGGATTGGTTGACGAATCCTGTGATTGTCCCCAAGAAAGGCAGGAAGGAGCGCATGCGCATTGACTTCACCAGTCTCAAGAAGGCTTGCCCTCAGGATCCTTTCACGCTCCCACGTATCGACCAGATCGCGGACTCCACAGCCGAGTGCGATTTGCTATGCTTCTCGGATGCTTTCTCAGGGTATCATCAAATCAAGATGGCGACAGAAGACGTCGAAAATACAGCTTTCATCTCCCCGTGCGGTGTGTACTCCTACACTTGCAAGACCTTAGAGCTACGGAACGCCGGCGTCACTTTCCAGCGACTGATGCACATAACGCTCGGGTTGCAGTTGGGGAGGAACACAGATGCATACGTCGATGACATCTTGGTTAAGTCGCGGGAAGCAAGGACCCTGATCAAAGACCTGGAAGAGACGCTCGGTAACCTCTGGAGCGTCAACCTGAAGCTCAATCCGGAGAAGTGTGTGTTTGGGGCCCCATTCGGCAAGCTGCTGGGCTTCCTGGTGTTGCACACAGGGATCGAAGCCAACCCCGAGAAGGTCAAGGCGATAGAGCCGATGAGCCCGCCTCAGACCCTCAAGGACATGCAGAAGCTCGCAGGGTGCGTAACCTCCTTGGGGCATTTCATCTCCAAGCTTGGTGAGCGCTTCCTCCCTTTCTTTGAGATGATGAAGAAGGGCCCGTTCGAGTGGACCCCGGAAGCTGAGGCGGCCTTCGAAGACCTCATGAGCCCGCCTGTCATGGTAGCACCCCGCCCGCATGAGCCCCTGGTGCTCTACTTGGCGGCCACTCCCCACTCGTCCCGTGCGGCACTCGTGGCGGTCAGAGAGGGGCCCGCCGGCATGGGCTTGAGGGAAAGCGGCCACCAGGAGGCTATGCAACCTTTGCTGCCCCGGGGTAATGCTCATGAGGACTCCACTGCTTCATCGACTGTAACACCCCGGATGTAACTTTCCATATTTGTAACTCCAACTCTTGCCATTTTCGGCTATGTGTTATGATATTCCCTTCGTGGTCGGGTTTTGTCTTTCGTTTTGCATTTTGTTCATGTCATGCATCTCATATCATGTCATCATGTGCATCTGATTTGCATACGTGTTCGTCTCATGTATCCGAGCATTTTCCCCGTTGTCCGTTTTGCATTCCGACGCTCCCACATGCACCGGCGCACCCCTCTTGTCTCTTTTCGTGAGTGGGTGTTAAACGTTCTCGGAATGGACCGAGGTTTGCCAAGTGGCCTTGGTACACCACCGGTAGACCACCTGTCAAGTTTCGTTCCATTTGGAGGTCGTTTGATGCTCCAACGGTTAACCGGGTAACCGCAAAGGCCTATCGTGTGTTGCAGCCAAACACCCCCTCCAAACAGCCCAATAACCCATCTAAGCCCCCTCAATGCTCTCGGTCGTTCGATCACGATCGTGTGGGCGAAAACTACACCCCATTTGGAGTCTCCTAGCTCCCTCTACCTATAAATATGTGCACCCCTCCTCTAAATCCGAGTCCCGAAACCCTAGCCCTGCTCCCTCTCCGCCGCCGGACACGTCCGGTCCGGCCGAACAGATCGCGCCGCCGCCCCGCGCCAATCGCGCTGCGCCACGTGGTCTCCGCCACCGCCCGCCGCCGCCGGCCCGCCAGGCCCGCGCGGAGCCCCCCGAGCCCATCCCGCCGCCGACCGAACCCACGCCGCTCCGCGCCTCCCCGGCCCGCGCGCCCCGTCCCGCCGCCCGATCTCCAGCGCCGCCCGCCGCCCGTCTTCCCCGTCCACCGCCGTCGCCCCATACTCCGCCGCCGCCATCGCCGGATCCGGTCGCGGGAGCCCGAGCCCGGCGGGATCCATCGCCCCCGCCGACGAAGACCTCGCCGGAGACGCCGTCGCCGCCGCCCGGGTCCTCTTCTGCCTCGACCCGACCCAATCCGCTCCGCCTCCGCGACCCGTTCCGGCCGTTGACTTTTTCGCGGGGTAAAAATCTCACCAAGTCCCCCAGATTCCTATCTCATGTTGCCATGTTCATCATGTCATAACTCCATGTGTGCTACTCCGTTTTGTGCGTGTAACATATCGAAATGTTCACCACGAGATGCTCTTCATTTTGTTCCATTGTGACATGCTCGTTTGAGTCCATATTGACGTCCAAATCTCTGATGCAAGAGTGCTATATGATGTTTACTGCTGTTACTTAGCAGAACTTGATGTTTTGTTGCATTTGATGTGTGCATCTTATGGGCATGAGCTCTACATGTGTTTTGAACTATGCCATGCCATCTTTACAGAGGTGTATGCCATGTATTTTTGTGATCTATGTGGTTACTAGCACAAGCATGCAAACTAGGCTTCGTGATGTTTCTGTTTTCAGGGACTTAGGATTTTGCTAAGTTTTTTACCTGCTGTTATTTTGTTGCCATGTATCCATGTGTCTACAGTGAGATCCATGCTTCTTTTGAGTATGTTCAGTAAGGATGTTTTGTAAATATAATTGTGTTCTATCCATCCATGCCCCTGTTTGTAATTAGGGAGTGCCCTAGCATATCTCGATCCTGCTCTACTTTTGCTATAAAATGTTCCTGGCAGAATGTTAACATGATATCCAATTTTGCCAAGGTTGTTATAGTTGATCCATACATGCTATGAACTTTCTCTTGCCATTGTTAGCTTCATAAACATGCCATCTTGCTTTAGGTATGCTTTTTTTGTCATGCATTGCTTTGGGATGAGTGAATCGAGCTCACAAAGATGCCTTCATAATTCTGTTAATGCCATGCTCTGTTTTCTGCCAAGTCTGAAACCTGTTAACGAAACTTGCTATGTTTACATGGGTGCCATCATATATTCTGATCCTTTTTGGCTCATGATCAGTAAGAGACTTTTGTTTTATGCATTTAGTAGATTCATGCCATGCCTTGTTTTACTATGATAAGTTCCTGTAGCATGTGTTTTTCTTGCTCTGAACATTGCTACCTGATGCTGTTTCAGCCATGTTCATGCTTGTTTGAACCTGTTCTATTGTGATCTAGCCATAGCTCATTGTTCATATTTTGTCAAGCATCTCCTGTAGATCACTGCCATATGCTTTGTTGCTATGTTGGGGTGCTGTAGCATAGTTACTTGATGTATTCCAAGTGCTATCATGCTGTTAATCGCAGAATTGTGTCGTTCTTGTTTTGCTTGCCATTTGCAAACCGTGCATCCGTTTCCGGTGATCTTTATATCGATGTCGACCGAAATCATTTCATCTTTCCAGTGGCTTACTTGGTTTGCCAAGTTGATTCCCTGTTCATCCTTTTTCTTCCAGAGCACGCATATGCATCGCATATCACATCTCGCATATCATGCATGTATTGCATCATGTTGCTTGTGCATTTCCCGTGATTGATTGTGGTTCCATTGCTTGTGTTCTTGCTGTGGGTAGAGCCGGGAGACGAGTTTATGAACGAGGAACCTGTTGAGTACGCTTACGAGGATCAAGCTTTTGACAACTCTGAGAACCTTGCAGGCAAGATGACCATACCCTCGAAATCACTTCTATCTTTGCTTTGCTAGTTGTTCGTTCTATTGCTATGCTGTGCTACCTACCACTTGCTATATCATGCCTCCCGTGTTGCCATGTCAAGCCTCTAACCACCCTTTCCTGGCAAACCGTTGTTTGGCTAAGTTACCGCTTTTGCTCAGCCCTTCTTATAGCGTTGCTAGTTGCATGTGAAGTTGAAGTTGGTTCCATGTTGGAACATGGATATTTTGGCATATCACAATATCTCTTATTTAATTAATGCATATATATATTTGGTAAAGGGTGGAAGGCTCGGCCTTATGCCTGGTGTTTTGTTCCACTCTTGCCGCCCTAGTTTCCGTCATACCGGTGGTATGTTCCTTGAGTTTGCGTTCCTTACGCGGTTGGGTGATTTATGGGACCCTGTAACGCCCACGATGCGGCTATATCTCCCACGTGTTGAGGCACGACTTAGAGGCATAACCGCATAGTGGTTTTGTCGCAAGAAGGGTCATCTTCACACAATCCCATGTAATGAACAAGAATGGGATAAAGAGTTGGCTTACAATCGCCACTTCACACAATACATAAATACAATTCATACATCATCCAAAATACAACCATAAAGACCGACTACGGTCAAATCCAGATGAAAATAAGACAACCCCAAATGCTAGATCCCCGATCGTCCCAACTGGGCTCCACTACTGATCATCAGGAAAAGACACATAGTAACGACCACGTTCCTCGTCGAACTCCCACTTGAGATCGACCCCATCATCTGCACTGGCATCGTCGGCACCTGCAACTGTTTTGGTAGAATCTATGAGTCACGAGGACTCAGCAATCTCACACCCACGAGATCAAGACTATTTAAGCTTATAGGAAAGGATGGTGTAATGAGGTGGAGCTGCAGCGGCAATAAGCATATATGGTGGCTGTCGTGGAATTGTCACGGCAGATGTCCTCGAGCTAGGACTTAGTCGTGGAGCCATCGCAGCTAGGAAGCTTAAAGGGGTTAAACGGGACAAGAAACACGAGGGTTATACTAGTTCGGCCCCTTACGGTGAAGGTAAAAGCCTACGTCCAGTTGGGGTGGTATTGATTATGGTTTCGATGACCAGGGAGCTTGATTGCTATGCCTGGCTCTCGATGAGATCTTACTTGTCCCTAGACCGCCGCCGGGTCATCCCTTTATATAGAGAGGTTGACGTCCCGCGGCTCTCATAGTCCCGGCCGGCTCATAACAGTGTCCGGCTCGGACTCCTAACTATTCTTGCCTTACACTACAAGTCTTACCATAACGGCGGTTTGTAACTACGGGCCTTAAGCCATCTCCGGGTCTTAAGCCCATCTCTGGCCCGCCGTCTTCAAGCTTGGCGCCGGGCTTCGCGTGATGACCATTATGAGTAACCCGGCCCTCCTGGGCGGGTGACTCTAATGGTTATATCCTCAAGATTAGGCCCCAGATTGATTTGAACCGGTTCATGTCAATCTTCAATCCCCTTGAAAGAAAATTTTCCGGCTTATATCTGTGCGAAGGTTTTAACCCGCCGTGACGTCATCTTCTGGATTCCTGATAACCCGCCATGACGTCATCTTCCATTAAGTTCATTTCTTTATTCCATTAAATCCCAACGGATCTTATCTTTAATGGTCATCCCGAAAATCGAGGCGCCTCTGGGGCGAGATAATCACACCGTGACCTCCTCGTTTCTCGCGCCCACTTTTGAGCTTCACCTTATAAATAGCCCGGCTCATGAGCCTCCAGTCACTCGTCGCCTCCATCTTCTTCCTCCTCTCGCCACTGTGCTGCCGCCTGAGCTCCGCCGCCGCCGCCGCGGATCTCCTCGTCCTCACAAACTCAGGCCGCTGCATCAACCTGAAGTGTCCAGAGAAAACGGCGGCGACCTCCGCGACTCACCAGCACCCGTAAGCCCTTGCCACTCCATAGAGTAGATCCACATTAGGGTTCTTTGCTGTTCTTCCCGTGTTCGTCGCCGTTCATCACGAGCTCTTGATAGATTTCATTATTACCACCCTTTCTTGATCTTTAGACTGTATAGAACTGTTGCGGTAGTTGTTTCACACCCGTTCCCAATGTACATAGATCCCTTTTCATTGCATAAAAGCTCCGTTCGAACCTATGAACTTCTTCTGCGTCTGTTTTAGGTCTAGAAACTTTCCCTTTCCAGTCGATCGTTTGATCCAGAATAATTACTGTGATCTGTGAAACTTTTTTGCGCCACACTTAGTCAAAAATTGCATCTGTTTAGCTATGGCAGCTCATATCTCCGGCTTAAAAGAGGCCACACGCTGTAGAAATTTCCGGCTCATTCATAATAGGGCTTTAGACAACTGGAATTACTGACGATGCCCTCAGCGGCTTAGATAACCCGATGCACTTAGCCATATGTCATTAGGCCCCTTCATAAGCCGCCACTTTAAACATTGAACTGTAAACTTCCTCCGGCTTATAATTGAACCGGACATTTCCTTTTATCATAGGCTTCCGTCTTTCACAATGCCACCCAAAGCTCCCAAGGCACCCATCACGTGCAACTGGATGAGATCCAATGTTACTGACGAAACCTTAGCGGACTTCGTGAAGACGGGTTACCTGCCCAAGAAGGATGTCATGTCTTACCGTGCCCCTGACCCGTCGGAGGAGAGACCTCAACCTAAAGATGGTGAGGTGGTGATATTTGCTGATCACATGAGCCGGGGCTTCGCACCGCCCGGCTCAAAATTCTTTAGAGATGTGCTGAATTTCTTTGATCTACGGCCGCAAGACATAGGACCCAATTCCGTGTCAAATATTTGCAACTTTCAAGTATTCTGCGAAGTCTATCTTGGAGAAGAGCCCAGCCTGCTGCTCTTTAGAGAGCTATTTTATCTAAACGGCCAGAACGAGTGCGCCAACGGGCCGATCCTGGAACTTGGTGGAATCTCCATTCAACGCCGTAGAGACTGCCTCTTTCCTTACGCTGAGCCGCCCAGCCATCCAAAGGACTGGAACCAGACATGGTTCTACTGCCAGGATACTTCGCCGGCTGACGAGAGCCCTCTGCCCGGCTTTCGTGCCCTGTGTCTGGAGCCAAGTCACTCCCTGCCGGATAAGCTAACTCAAGCCGAGCATCAACCTCTGATCCCCACCATCAACAAAATTAAGGCTCTCCTAGGAAATGGCCTCAACGGCATTGATCTGGTCCGGGTCTGGATCTCTTGGCGGGTGATCCCCTTAAGCCGCCGCCCCGGCTTAATGTGTGATTACACGGGCCAAAAAGATGACCCTCTGCGACACAGCCGCAACGATCTACCTGAAGACGTTGTTGACGACATGACCAAGTCCCTCTTGAATGAGAGCTTGACAGACTGCGGGAGGACCGGCTTAAGCCCCTTCTGCAAGACTAACCCAGCCCCAGCGGTAAGCCACCGATCTGAACACCTTATTTTCTCCTTAGATAGTTTTCATTTGAACCTTAAAAAGTCTTCATTGTATTTTTCAGGCTGATGATAAGTTCTGGAAGGTCAAGTATGACCATGAGGCGGCTAAAAAAGCCAGAAAGGCTAAGAAAGCCGCCAGGAGAGCCGCTCCCCGAAAAAAGGGAAGCAAGCCTACCGTCTCAGAGCTGCTTTAGCTGGATGATAGCTTTGAGTCAGAGGTAATCCTTAATTCCTTAGACTCTTCTTTTGTTTCCGCTTTTCATCTGTCTTTTGACCACCTTATTAACTTGATTATCCACAGGATGACACCGGAGCGAGTAACCCAGTAACTGAAGAGGTAACTATACTTTCCTCCGACTCGGACCCCTTGCCAAGGCTGAAAGTCCGAAGAGTAACCCGGAAAGTAAGCTTTTCGCATCCTTTAGCTTATCAAGATCCTCAATTTCTTTTGAAGCAACAGATTCATGAGAGCCGGAGGCAAACCCGGGCCAGCAAGGATGCAGACCTCTCCTCCGGCTTACCCGAGGCATCAAGAAAGCGCCGGACTGAGGTTATCTCCAACTTACACCCTTTTCATCCTTTGGCGGGTGTCACTCGTCAACCGCTCAATTCGTCTGATTCAAATTATCAGGAAACTTCACCTTCCTCTGGTGATTCTATGCAATCCACCCTGCCGACTTTCAAGACCGCGCCCGGGTAATGATGATCATCTTATGTTGTACTTATCTCACTCATGCTCTTGTACTAACCTTTTGTCCTTTCAGTGCTCAAGCAAAGCTCAGTAAGAGAGCGAAGAAGAATAAACCGGTCGAAGAGCCGGTCCTGACTGAACCGGAGGCTTCAGCTCAAGAGCCGCCAGCTGCCTCTGCTCCTGAAGCCACCGCTCCAACCGACGAGCCAATCACAGAGACTTCTGCTAACCCGGAGATCCCCAGCTCAGCTCAACCGGCCGATGACCCGGATGTGGTGATTACCCGGACTGAATACATTGAGCCGAGAAGACCCACTGTGCTAGCCAGATGCTCTGCCAAGGAAGAGCTGCTAGAGCGCCGCCGGGCTAGATTGGAGATTACTGATTATGCTAACTTGAGCCTTGGAGACATTGTCTCCGGCTATGTCAATCAGGTGCACAACAGCCGGGACCTGGAGATTGACATGGTGAAGCAGATACAACAGAAGTCTGAGGTACCACTCTCTTGCTTAGTGCATAGTCATCTTTACCATACTTAGCCCCCAAGTCTACTACTTATGATAGAATATGTTGTAGACTTAACTTCCGGCTTACTTTCATGAACCGGTAATTTGTAGATAGAAACTTTCGACATGCATTAGCCCCCAAGTGCCAAGTGTCTTTGCTTGGAAAGTGCTTGGGACTTTAAAGTTACATAACAATTATTCATACCATAACCCGGAAATTGTACAGGCTGCTTGCAAGAAATTTGAGGCTGATATCTCTGAGCTGAAGAACCACCTGAGGACTCAGGAAACTGAGACTCGGAAGGCCAACGCTAAATTTGAATCCAGTGTTGCTGCTCAAGAGAAACTGAAGAAAAAGTTTGAAGCTGAAAGGAAGACTTGGGCCGAAGAGAAGGCTGCTCTGGTCAGCCGGGCCGAAAAGGCGGAGGCGGCTCTGACGGAGAGAACCGCCGAACTCTCCGGCTTAAAGCGCCATGTGTCACAGATGGTCGCCGCAATCTTCGGTAAGTCATTCTGCAGACTTTCAACAAGCTTACATTCTCTATGTCTCATAATTCCCATCATTGCTAGCGGCTTACCTGACGTTGTAAAACAGGTCCCAGAAGCGCCAACCTCAACCAAATTGTATTAACCAAGCTGAAGGCCGTGTACACTTTGGTGGAACAACTCTACACCGGGTCACAGCGCGCCTTGGCCGTTGTGGCCCTGTCCTATGAGGTTCCGACTCACCTGGCGGACGTGCTTCGCCGGCTTGCCGTTCTTCCTCAGCGTTTCCAAGAGCTGCGACGGGCCTCTGCAAGAGCCGGAGCCATAGCTGCTCTGAGCCGGGCCAAGGCTTTCCTCCCAGAGCTAGACCCGGCAGAGATCGCGCTTGGATATCCCAGTATGAAGGAAGACGGCACTCCCTTTGACCAAAAAGATTTTGCTGATTGTGTGAAGAGTGTGCGCCCGGTGGCTACCTTAATTGGGAATGACACCGACCTCACCAAGTATCAGCCGGGTTATGACTCGGAGAATCAGAGGATCCCCACTCCACGCTACGAAGCAATCAGCTTGATCTCTCTGACTCGTAAGCATACCTTCGCCTCGGAGGTTGACCCGGCCGGGTTAATTGACGAGGAGGCTCAATTTGAAGCTTTGAGCAGCATGGACTGGAAATCGTCAACTTTCCAGGTCATAGGAACAGCCGGAGGAGCGGAGAGGGATGAGCCGGAAGCTTCGACCCAGCAAGCATCTTGACTCTTTAGGCGGCCCATGGTTATGCTTGTTAAACAATGCCTCACCTTTTGGACTCGGGGAGTCTTGTAATAGAGTAGGACAAACATTTTAACTATGTCATGCCATCGTGCACGTGTTGAATGCTTAACTCCATTGAAGTTGCTTCCTTATATCCTCCGGGTCATAACCGATCATTTATTTTCCTTAAGCTTGAATAGCTGTCTTGAACCATCTTGCATAGAAAACAAGTCTCTAGGCGGCTTACCACACTGAGAATCATAAATCTTATACATATGACCCGGAATATGAATCCAAGTCACCAAAGACTGGTCCTCAATTATATCCTTGATGTAACCATAATAGCACACTTACAGGCCTTCAAGTATACCTCCGGTTTATGTAACCCGGATAATAAGGTTGGTACCTCAATTCCGGTTTACCAGCGTCAAGAATACTTACTATATGTTATCAGCATTGTGAATCAAAATTAAGTCGGCAAAAGAAAAAGCCGCCCTTGCACACTGTTGATGTGACCAACAGAACTTGTTGTAAGTCAGAAAATCAAAAACTTAAGGGCTTCTGGTTCGAATACGACCAGAGAACCGTCCCAAAGGGGTTATGCTAAGATTCGAATGTGATCATATAGCCCCCAGTGGCTTTGGCGATGCCAATCAAGAGGGTACCGACAGCTATGTTCTCTCTGGTTCGAATACGACCCATGTTTGAACAGGAAGCCCCCAAATGACCTTAAGAGTTGTTTAACGACGCTGATTCAAATACGATCCACGTCGGTTCCCAAAGGGGGTTGAGCTATGATTCAAATATGATCTAAGAAAACTCCCCAATGAGCTCGGCACTTTGCCAATCAAGTGGGTATCGACAGCTATGTTCTCTTTGGTTCGAATACGACCTATGTTTGAACAGGAAGCCCCCAAGTGATTATATTGCGTACGGCTAGATTCGAATACGATCATAAGCCGGATCCACCTCCAAGTGACCATGTGATGGTGTAATGAAAACAACACTTTTACCTTTGGAGGAGAAAAGGACAGAGGTCCTGCTTTATTATTTAACATAATATATACATGGTTATAGAAATATGTACATTATGAGAGCCGGTGGCTCAAGTGTAATAAGGCCGAAGCTGAGCTATGTTCCACGGCCGACGGGTCTCTTCCTCCGACTTACGTGAATCTTTATGCTCCCGAACGTCAATAAGGTAGTATGACCCGTTGTGCAAGTTCTTGCTGACCACAAAGGGCCCTTCCCAAGGCGGGGATAACTTGTGCGCATCTATTTGATCTTGGATGAGCCGGAGCACCAGATCACCTTCCTGGAAGACCCGGGACTTAACCCGGCGGCTGTGATAACGGCGCAGGTCTTGTTGGTAAATCGCCGAACGAGCCGCTGCCATATCACGCTGCTTTTCCAACAAGTCAAGAGCATCTTGGCGCGCCTGCTCATTATTCGTCTCAACATATGCCGCCACTCGAGGTGAGTCATGACGGATGTCGCTAGGGAGGACTGCTTCCGCTCCGTAAACCATGAAGAAAGGCGTGTAACCCGTAGATCTGTTAGGAGTAGTGTTGATGCTCCATAACACGAAGGGTAACTCCTCCACCCAACAACCCGGCGTCCGTTGCAAAGGGACCAAAAGCCGGGGCTTGATACCCTTCAAAATCTCCTGATTAGCTCTCTCAGCTTGACCATTGGATTGAGGGTGAGCCACTGATGAAATATCAAGTCGAATATGCTCTCGTTGACAAAACTCCTCCATGGTGCCTTTAGACAGATTGGTCCCATTGTCAGTGATAATGCTGTGTGGAAAACCAAAGCGAAATATCACCCTTTTCATGAACTGAACCGTCGTGGCTGCATCACACTTGCTAACGGGCTCTGCCTCAACCCACTTTGTGAATTTGTCAACTTCCACCAAGAGGTGGGTCTTCTTATCTTTGGATCTTTTAAAAGGCCCAACCATATCAAGCCCCCAGACCGCAAATGGCCAAGTAATTGGAATCATCCCGAGCTCTTGAGCCGGCACATGAGCCCGTCGTGAGAACCTTTGACAACCGTCGCATTTACTGACCAAGTCCTCCGCATCAGCATGAGCTGTCAGCCAGTAGAAACCATGACGAAAAGCCTTGGCCACAAGGGATTTTGAGCCGGCATGATGGCCACAATCCCCTTCGTGAATCTCACGTAAGATTTCTTGACCCTCCTCAGGGGAAACACAACGCTGGAACGTTCCAGTAACACTGCGACGATGCAGCTCCCCATTAATAATGACCATTGACTTAGACCGCCGGGTTATTTGTCTGGCCAAAGTTTCGTCCACAGGCAAATCTCCCCGGGTCATGTAAGCCAAGTAGGGCACTGTCCAATCCGGGGTGATGTGGAGAGCCGCCACCAACTGTGCCTCCGGGTCAGGGACAGCCAAGTCTTCCTCTGTAGGTACCTTAACAGAAGGGTTATGCAGGATGTCCAAGAAAGTATTAGGCGGCACCGGCTTTCGCTGAGAGCCCAGCCGGCTTAATGCATCAGCCGCTTCGTTCTTCCTGCGATCAATGTGCTCTACTTGGTAACCTTGAAAGTGTCCAGCAATGGCATCAACTTCACGGCGATAAGCCGCCATGAGAGGGTCCTTGGAGTCCCACTTGCCTGATACTTGTTGAGCCACTAAGTCTGAGTCACCGAAGCATCTTACCCGGCTCAAGCTCATCTCCTTAGCCATCCGAAGACCATGGAGCAAGGCCTCGTACTCAGCCGCATTGTTAGTACAAGGAAACATCAACCGTAGAACATAATGAAACTTGTCACCTTTAGGGGAAGCCAATACAACTCCAGCCCCCGAGCCCTCCAATTGCCTAGACCCATCAAAGTGAATAGTCCAATATGTATTATCCGGCTTTTCTTCAGGCACCTGTAGCTCTGTCCAATCGTTGATGAAATCCACCAAAGCTTGAGATTTAACAGCAGTGCGTGGCACGTATTTTAGACCATGAGGCCCAAGTTCTATAGCCCACTTAGCCACTCTCCCTGTGGCCTCTCTGTTTTGGATGATATCTCCAAGGGGGGCAGAACTAACCACAGTGATAGGGTGACCCTGAAAATAGTGCTTAAGCTTCCGGCTTGCCATGAATACACCATAAACAAGCTTCTGCCAATGTGGATACCGCTGTTTGGACTCTATGAGCACTTCGCTGACGTAGTAAACCGGCCGCTGAACCGGATACTCTTTACCCTCTTCCTTGCACTCCACCACCACAGCCATGCTGATGGCTCATGTGTTAGCAGCTACATACAGTAATAAGGGCTCCTTATCAACCGGAGCAGCAAGGACTGGGGGCTCAGCCAGCTGTCTCTTCAAATCCTCAAAAGCAGCATTAGCAGCATCATTCCAAAGAAAGTCATCGGTTTTCTTCATCAACTGGTACAGTGGCATGGCCTTTTCACCCAAACGGCTTATAAACCGGCTTAAAGCAGCGATACGACCCGCCAGGCGCTGGACGTCGTTTATACACGCTGGTTTAGCCAGAGAGGTGATCGCCTTGATCTTCTCCGGGTTAGCTTCAATGCCTCTATGAGAAACCAGAAAACCCAAGAGCTTGCCTGCAGGAACACCAAAAACACACTTGGCCGGGTTAAGCATCATCTTGTAGACCCGGAGATTATCAAAGGTTTCTCTCAGATCATCTATCAAGGTTTCCTTCTCTCTGGACTTAACCACAATATCATCCACATAGGCATGAACATTGCGCCTAATCTGGTTATGAAGACAGTTCTGTACGCAACGCTGATAAGTCGCCTGTGCACTCTTGAGCCTAAAAGGCATAGACACATAACAGAAGGCTGCAAAGGGAGTGATGAACGCTGTTTTCTCCTGGTCTTTAACTGCCATTTTAATATGATGGTATCCAGAATAAGCATCCAAAAAACTTAAGCGCTCACAACCCGCCGTAGCATCAATGATTTGATCAATACGGGGGAGGGCAAAAGGATCAGCCGGACATGCCTTGTTTAAGTCCGTGTAGTCCACACACATCCGCCAGGTGCCATTCTTCTTGAGCACGAGCACCGGGTTAGCTAACCACTCTGGGTGAAAGACTTCAACAATAAAACTGGCCGCCAAGAGCCGGGCCACCTCTTCCCCAATGGCTTTCCGCCTTTCCTCATTAAACCGCCGAAGGAATTGTCTGACCGGCTTGAATTTCGGATCAACATTGAGTGTGTGCTCAGCGAGTTCTCTAGGTACACCTGGCATGTCAGAAGGCTTCCATGCAAAAATGTCCCTATTCTCACGGATGAACTCGATGAGCGCGCTTTCCTATTTTGGATCCAGATTGGCACTGATGCTAAACTGCTGAGATGAATCACCTGGAACAAAATCAACAAGTTTAGTCTCATCAGCCGACTTAAATTTCATTGCCGGCTCATGCTCCGTAGTCGGCTTTTTCAGAGAGGTCATATCTGTTGGGTCAACATTGTCCTTGTAAAACTTCAACTCCTCTGTTGCACAAACAGATTCTGCATAAGCCGCATCGCCTTCCTCACACTCCAAGGCCACCTTCCGGCTGCCATGAACCGTAATGGTCCCATTGTGACCCGGCATCTTGAGCTGCAAATACACGTAACACGGCCGTGCCATGAACTTGGCGTAAGCCGGCCGCCCAAATATGGCATGATACAGACTTCTTATCTTGACCACCTCAAAGGTCAATTTTTCCACCCTGTAGTTGTACTCGTCTCCAAAGGCCACTTCCAATTCGATCTTACCAACTGGATAAGCTGACTTACCAGGCACTACGCCATGGAAAACAGTATTGGACTGGCTGAGGTTCTTATCAATCAACCCCATACGACGGAAAGTCTCATAATAGAGGATGTTGATACTGCTGCCTCCATCCATGAGCACCTTAGTGAACTTATATCCTCCCACCTGAGGAGCCACCACCAGGGCCAAGTGACCCGGATTATCAACCCGGGGAGGGTGATCCTCCCTACTCCACACAATAGGCTGCTCAGACCATCTTAAATAGCGTGGAAGCGCCGGCTCAACAGCATTCACAACCCTCTTATGAAGCTTCTGATCTCGCTTACACAGACTGGTGGTAAATACGTGATACTGTCCACCGTTAAGCTGCTTTGGATTGGTCTGATAACCTCCCTGCTACTGTTGATGACCCTGGCTAGACTGCTGATTAAAGCCCCCTTGACCGTTCTGAGGATTAGGATTTGAGCCGCCGCCCGGGCCATGAAAACCGCCAGTGCCTGAGCCGCCGCCCGGGCCATTGTTGCCATTAAAGGCATTGGAATTCTTAAAGGCCTTCATGATTGCGCAATCCTTCCATAGATGAGTAGCTGGCTTCTCCCTAGAGCCATGCCTCGGACAAGGCTCGTTTAACAACTGCTCGAGCGTCGGGCCTGACCCGCCAGCTCGGGGAGGTGGTCTCCCTTTACGTCGCTGGTTGTTACCCTGTGAGTTGGCATTGGCCACAAACTCCATGCTGCCATCAGCCTTACGCTTGTTACCTCCTTGGTTTGCTGGGTTATGCTGAGGACCCTTGCCATTGCCGTTCTTCCTTCCCTTCCCTGTCCTTTCATCATCTGAAGCGGGGTCCTTGGTACTATCAGAGTCGGCGTACTTGACGAGAGCCGCCATCAGTGTACCCATATCATTGCAATCACGCTTGAGCCGCCCGAGTTTCATCTTCAGGGGCAAGAAACGACAATTCTGCTCCAACATTAAGACTGCAGAGCCGGCATCCATCTTATCAGATGAATGTATTATCTCTTTGACCCGGCGAACCCAATGTGTCGTAGACTCGCCTTCCTGCTGTTTACAGTTAATCAAATCCACAATTGACATAGACTGCCTACAGGTATCTTTAAAGTTTTGGATGAACCGGGCTTTCAGCTCAGCCCAAGACCCGATGGAATTCGGTGGCAGCCCTTTCAACCAAGTGCGGGCAGTCCCATCTAACATCATGGTGAAGTACTTGGCCATCGCCGCTTCGCTGACCTCCAGCAATTCCATGGCCATCTCATAACTCTCGATCCAGGCTCCGGGTTGTAAATCAGCCGTGTAATTAGGCACCTTCCTAGGTCCTTTGAAGTCCTTGGGTAGACGTTCATTGCGGAGAGCCGGTACTAAACAAGGGACGCCTCCAGTCCTCGTAGGGATACCCACATCGACAGAAGCCGTCGGATAAGCCGGGGGTGTCTGGTAAGCCGTCAACTGAGGCACTTGCTTCGCCTCTTGCCGTGCTCTGTCTTGGTCTGCTGCGTGAAAGGCTCCGTTATGAGCCGGGCCATGGCCAGGTGGCAAGTCATGGCGTCGGACATTACTTGAGCCGGTCGTTGAAACCATGTGTCTGCTATAACTCGGGCTCCGGCCTGGACGAGGGGTTGAATGGACCCTGTCCCGGCTGTAAGAGTATGCCTCTTGCTGCGCCAGAGCTGTCTGAAGGAGCTCCCTGACCCGGCGGGTTTCAACCGCCGTTGGAGAGTCGCCATCGATTGGGAGAGCCGCCAGCCGTGCCGCCGCGGCGACCATGTTTCCAACGGGTTGGCATAATGACCCGGTGGTATTGGCACGTACTGAGGCGGGGCAGGGTTCACCCGGGGCGGTCCCATTACTTGGGGCTGAATTGGTGTCCCAGCTCCGGGTACTATGATCTCCGGCGGGTTACTAGACCCTGCACCTGGCGTGTTGAAGAGGTTTCGAGGATCGTAGACCGGAGGGAGTCGAGATTGGGCCTTTTGATGCCTCCTTCTCATGACCTCATTGGACGCGTTCTGATCCATCGTGAGCCGGAAGGACTGCGCCGGAATCAACTGAGTCTGGGCGTCGAGAGCCGCCCTCTAACTTTAACTATGCCACCTCCGCGTCATGCTGAGCTTGATCCGCCGGGTCAACCGTGGCGGTTAACAGGGCCGTCATCTTGTCCGTGAGATCCATCAGCACCTGAGCCGGAGAGGGTACCGGGTTTCCTGACCCAGCGGCAGGGTTTTGAACAGGCTGTGCACCGGCCATGAAGATTCCAACCCGGCTCGGCGGCTCAAAAGGGTCCGGAATACTACCGCCGTGGGAACAGCCCCCGAGCCTGCCATCCTGGAGTTGATATAACGAGTTTGACTCATCCGTAGACGACTCGCCGTCAGAGCCGGCGGCCGCCTCATCACCAGATCCAGATCCATCAGAGAGTCCTCCATGAATACATCCCACAAAAGCATGCTTCAAGGCAGGCAGGGCCCTGGCGGGTCATGCGCGCTGAACCGTCTCGATGAGATCGGTGCAGAGACCCGGCTCAGGACCCGGCTCACCAATCTTGCCAATGAAGGCATGAATTCCGCCGAAGGGGACCCGGTACCCGTACTCAATTGAGCCGGCGTCGGGGCCCCAGTTTGCATCGTCGATGTAGAGCTTGCCGCGACGACTCTTGGTCATCCGGCCCACAGCGTATCCCTTGAGCCCTTCGAAGCTGCCCTTCAAGAACTCAAATCCATCGTGCGCTGGCCCCACGATGGGCGCCAACTGTCGTGGAATTGTCACGGCAGATGTCCTCGAGCTAGGACTTAGTCGTGGAGCCATCGCAGCTAGGAAGCTTAAAGGGGTTAAACGGGACAAGAAACACAAGGGTTATACTGGTTCGGCCCCTTACGGTGAAGGTAAAAGCCTACGTCCAGTTGGGGTGGTATTGATTATGGTTTTGATGACCAGGGAGCTTGATTGCTATGCCTGGCTCTCGATGAGATCTTACTTGTCCCTAGACCGCCGCCGGGTCATCCCTTTATATAGAGAGGTTGACGTCCCGCGGCTCTCATAGTCCCGGCCGGCTCATAACAGTGTCCGGCTCGGACTCCTAACTATTCTTGCCTTACACTACAAGTCTTACCATAACGGCGGTTTGTAACTACGGGCCTTAAGCCATCTCCGGGTCTTAAGCCCATCTCTGGCCCGCCGTCTTCAAGCTTGGTGCCGGGCTTCGCGTGATGACAATTATGAGTAACCCGGCCCCTCCTGGGCGGGTGACTCTAATGGTTATATCCTCAACAGTGGCTAACATACGCAAGTGAGAGCGAGAAGAGAAGCAACGGAACGGTCGTCATCTAGTAATGACCAAGAAGTGATCCTGAACTCCTACTTACGTCATACATAACTCAGACCGTGTTCACTTCCCGGACTCCGCCGAGAAGAGACCATCAAGGCTACACACACAGTTGATGTATTTTAAATTGGGTCAAGTGACAAGTTCTCTACAACCGGACATTAACAAATTTCCATCTGCCTCATAACCGCGGGCACGGTTTCGAAAGATAATACCCTGCAGGGGTGTCCCAACTTAGCCCATCATAAGCTCTCACGGTCAACGAAGGATAAACCTTCTCCCGGAAAGATCCGATCAGTCTCGGAATCCCGGTTTACAAGACATTTCGACAATGGTAAAACAAGACCAGCAAAGCCACCCGAATGTGCCGACAAATCCCGATAGGAGCTGCACGTATCTCGTTCTCAGGGCACACCGGATGAGACATCCTACGAGTAAAACCAGGCCTCAAGTTTCCCCGAGGTGGCCCCGCAGTCTACTCGGTTCGGACCAACACTCGAAGTAGCACTGGCCCGGGGGGTTAAAATAAAGATGACCCTCGTGCTCGCGAAAACCCAATGGAAAAAGGCTTAGGCAGGCAAATGTAAAACCAAGGTTGGGCCTTGCTGGAGGAGTTTTATTCAAGGCGAACTGTCAAGGGGGTCTGTAACACCCCGGATGTAATTTTCCATATTTGTAACTCCAACTCTTGCCATTTTCGGCTATGTGTTATGATATTCTCTCCGTGGTCGGGTTTTGTTTTTTGTTTTGTATTTTGTTCATGTCATGCATTTCATATCATGTCATCATGTGCATTGCATTTGCATACGTGTTCGTCTCATGCATCCGAGCATTTTCCCCGTTGTCCGTTTTGCAATCCGGCGCTCACATCTCATCCGGTGCACCCCTCTACAGGGAATTTGTTAATGTCCGGTTGTAGAGAACTTGACACTTGACTTAAATTAAAATACATAATCTGCGTGTGTAGCCGTGATGGTCTCTTGTCGGCGGAGTCCGGGAAGTGAACACGGTCTGGATTATGTATGAACGTAAGTAGTTTCAGGATCACTTCTTGATCATTTCTAGCTTCGCGACCGTTGCGTTGCTTCTCTTCTCGCTCTCATTTGCGTATGTTAGCCACTATATGCTTAGTGCTTGCTGTAGCTCCACCTCATTACCCCATCCTTTCCTACAAGCTTAAATAGTCTTGATCTCGCGGGTGTGAGATTGCTGAGTCCTCGTGACTCACAGATTCTACCAAAACAGTTGCTGGTGCCGACGATACCAGTGCAGGTGACGCAACCGAGCTCAAGTGGGAGTTCGACGAGGAACATGGTCGTTACTATGTTTCGTTTCCTGATGATCAGTAGTGGAGCCCAGTTGGGACGATCGGGGATCTAGCATTTGGGGTTATCTTATTTTCATTTGGATTTGACCGTAGTCGGTCTATGTGGATTTTGGATGATGTATGAATTAATTTATGTATTGTGTGAAGTGGCGATTGTAAGCCAACTCTCATTATGTCATTCTTGTTCATTACATGGGATTGTGTGAAGATGAGCCTTCTTGCGACAATACCTACAATGCGGTTATGCCTCTAAGTCGTGCCTCGACACGTGGGAGATATAGCCGCATCGTGGGCGTTACAAGTTGGTAATCAGAGCCATCCCCGACTTAGGAGCCCCCTGCTTGATCGAATCGCTGGCGTTGTTGAGTCTAGAACAAAAATGTTTTGAGTCTTAGGATTATATATATCGGAGAGTAGGATTCTTTTTACTCCTCAGTCCCTTCGTCGCTCTGGTGAGGCCTCTTGACGTAGAAGTTTTGACTCTTCTCTCCTCAAATTTCACTAAAAAGTTTTTTAGGATCACGCGGGTATCTTGTAATCATTCCGATGGTTTTGTGACAAGAACATTGTTCTTGGTGCCTCCTGACACTTAGGGGTTGTGGCAGTGTCCCGGGGAGTTGAGCTCCGAGGTGTTGTCGTCACAATTTTATCATTGCAGTTCTGGAATACTTGAGTTTCGCCGACATCGAAAATCTCTTTTATGCAGTTGTTGGTGAGATCACCTCGACGCCACCCAGTACTGGGGCGGGAGTTCGGGAGTATTGCCATAACTCGTATAACAGATGCTTTTCGAAGGTTGAGGTACACGATTTCCGAAGGTTTCTTGGTTATGTGTTGACGGATGGATACAGCTGGATCTAGGGATTGCTAGTTTGGGTGATATATTTTGTGTCCCCTATATCCCCAACACCGGATTGCATAACCAGAAAGTTTCGGGAATTTATAGGTGGGATTCAAGTAGCTCTTAGCATTTTCTTCCCGCAGATATTTGGTTTGTGATTGGGTAATCCTTACCACTTATTTGTTCCAGTTGCACCTTGTTATTTCATTCATCAATCTCTTATCAAGTGGCTTCTCACCTTAATGGAAGTGTGATGATTTACTATGGAATTCATTCGTTCATCCTCGATCGAATGTTTATTGTGAAGACTATATGTTGCAATTTCTATACGTTGATTCAACTTGTCTATCTGTCTATCAAGATGCTAACGGATGTCACCCTCTTCAGGATGGCTCCGCCAACGCGTCAGAATCCGGAACGCAATGATGGGAGTCAGGCGAACCCTCCGCCACCACCTCCGCCTCCGGAGGCATGGCAAACTATCATGGCAGCCACCAACGTCAATGCTTAGATGATTTTGCAACTCTTGCAAGAGCGCACCCAAGGGCAAGGCAACCAAGGAAATCAAGGTCAAGGCAACAATTAGCCTCACTTCGCTACCCTCAACTAGTTCCTCGCAAATCAGCCGAAGTCTTTCAGCTACTGTGCCGAGGCCACAGACGTCGATGATTGGCTCGTGGACATCAACAAGCATTTTGAATGTAGCAATGTCAGGCTTGAGGACTTTGTCAAGTTCGCTTCTTTTCAACTCAAGGATCAAGCTGCCGAGTGGTATCAACAATACAAAGATTCCAGAGGAGGTCATGTGATTACCTGGGATGATTTCCACCGAGACTTCAAAGCTCACCACATTCCACAAAGTGTTGTTGAGAGCAAGCGTGAGGAGTTCCGCAATCTCAAGCAAGGCAGCATGTCCGTGTATCAATACAATACCCAGTTTCAGAAACTCGCTCGCTTCGCTAAGCAAGACGTTCCTGATGAGAAGAGCATGATCTATCAATTCAGAGGTGGCCTCAGAGAAGATCTGCAATTACCTCTCGTGCTTTTTGAGCCGACCAAGTATGATGATTTCTACAATATGGCACTAAAGCAAGAGGCTGCTCAGCTCAAGTGTGAGGCTTCTAAGAAGAGAGTCAGGGAAGCAGTTCAGTCTTCTTCTTCCTCACTAGTGGCTGCTAAGCAACAGAAGTTCTGGTTGCCTCCTCCTACTCCGTTTCGTCAGCCTTTCCAGCAGAAGAACAAAGGTGGCCATGGATCTTCCCACCCACCCAACCCTGGCTATCAGAACAAGGCTTAGAATCAAGATCCAAAGTCGAATGCTCCTTATCATCGTCCACTCTCAGAGGTGACTTGCAACAAATGTCAGCAGAAAGGTCGCTATGCTAACAAGTGCTTCAACCAAAGGCACCTTCCGCCTCCTCCTCCTGTGAGATCTTCCAGCAATGCAGTGCTCAAGCATAATCCCAAGTCTGCAAAGGTGAACATGATGAATGCAGCTCAAGCGGAGGAATCTACTGATGTGATAATGGGTAATCTCTAAGTTAATGATATTCCTGCAAAAATTTTATTTGATACTGGTGCATCGCATTCTTTCATGTCATACCCATTTGCATCGAAGCACAATGTTGACATAGAGATTTTATCCAAAGTTATGCAAGTTGTTTCTCCGGGAAAGCTTATGACTTCTAGTTTGGTTGCTCCCGATGTCTCTATCAACTTGGGCAACTATAAATTTCTGGCCAAACCAATTGTTCTTGGTGACTCGGATATTGATCTAATTCTCGGCATGGACTGGCTTTCTAAGCACAAGGCTCAACTTGATTGTGCTGCCAGGGAAATTCAATTGACACACTCTTCTGAGGATGTTATCATCTATGCCGCTCGTGATGAAACCATTCGGTTATTCTCTCTTACTGAGAAGGGCGAGCTAGACGCAATCTCTCAGATTCCAGTCGTTTGTGAGTACCAAGATGTCTTTCCAGAAGAACTTCCGGGTATGCCTCCTCACCGGCCAGTCGAGTTCGTTATCGATCTTGAGCCTGGTACGGAATCCGTTTGCAAGCGTCCATATAAGCTTGGACCCAAGGAGCTGAAGGAATTGAAGAAATAGCTCGATGAACAAGAGCGTCTGGGTTTGATCAGACCGAGTTCATCTCCATGGGGTTGTGGAGTTCTTTTTGTCCAGAAGAAGGATGGCACGGACCGACTTTGTGTCGACTACCATCCATTGAACAAGAAGACAATTAAGAACAAGTATCCACTTCCCAACATCAATGAGCTATTCGAGCAACTCAAGGGTGCTAAAGTCTTATCCAAGCTTGACCTTCATATGAGTTATCATCAGATTCACATTCGTGAAGAAGATATTCCCAAGACAGCATTCAGAACAAGTTTTGGTTCTTATGAATATACTGTCATGTCTTTCGGCCTTGTCAATGCTCCTCCAACATTCTCGCGAATGATGAACTTCATCTTCAACCCCTATACCAATGAATTCGTACTGGTGTATCTCGATGATATCTTGGTCTTCTCCAAGAATAAGAAGGATCATGCCAAACATTTGCGATTGGTGCTCGACAAGCTCAGAGAGTATCAATTCTATGCGAAGTTTTCCAAATGTGAGTTTTGGCTTGATGAAGTTCTTTACCTTGGTCATATCATCTCTGCCAAGGGCATCGCTGTTAATCCCGAGAAGGTGTCTGCAATTGTGAATTGGGAACCTCCTCAGAATGTCAAGCAGCTCCACAGTTTCCTTGGTCTTGCAAGCTATTGCCGAAGATTCGTTGAGAATTTCTCTAAGATTGCAAAGCCTCTTTCCAACCTCCTCCAGAAGCATGTGAAGTATGTCTGGACTCCTGAGTGTGATGGTGCTTTCAACACTCTCAAAGATAAACTCGTCACAGCTCCTGTCTTAACTCCTCCTGACGAATCCAAGCCATTCGAAGTTTTCTGTGATGCTTCTCTTCAAGGTCTCGGTGTTGTGTTAATGCAAGAGAAGAAAGTTGTGGCCTATACCTCTCGTCAGTTGAAGCCCAACGAAAAGAACTACCCCACTCACGATCTTGAGTTGGCGGCAGTTGTCCATGCATTAATAACATGGAGACATCTCTTGTTGGGAAGGAAAGTGGACATATTCACCGATCACAAGAGTCTCAAGTACATCTTCACTCAGCCCAACCTCAACCTCAGACAAACTCGATGGGTCGAAATGATTCAAGAGTACAATCCGAGTATTGAATATACTCCAGGCAAGGCCAATGTCATTGCAGATGCTTTGAGCAGGAAGGCTTATTGCAACAGCTTAATTCTCAAGCCATTCCAACTGGATCTTTGTGAAGCTTTCCGCAAGCTGAATCTCCAAGTTGTTCCTCAAGGTTTTCTTGCCAACCTCCTAGTCTCTCCTACTTTGTAAGATCAAATTCGTGAGGCACAACTCCTGGATACCATGGTGAAGAAGGTGAAACGTGGTATTGTGTCACGCCCAATATGCGATACTATCCTGAAGAGACTCGAAGGTCCCACCAAAGATAGAACCGCATATTGACACGCTTTTGCAAGGTGGATATCATTACATCAACATTACATAATATATGGGGATACATACAAGGCATACAAATGCCACAAGAATACATCAATACATCATACATAAGATCAACATCCGACTATGGATGAAACACAAACAGAAGCTCGAGCGACATCCACCCTGCTAGCCCGGGCTGCCAACCTGGAACCTATCCCCTGATCGAAGAAGAAGCAGAAGAAGAACTCCAAACAAGTAAACATCGCTCTCGCGTCATGATCATCGCAAAACCTGTACCTGCAACTGGTGTTGTAGTAATCTGTGAGCCACGAGGACTCAGCAATCCCATTACCATGGGTATCAAGACTAACAAAGCTTAATGGGTAAGGAAGGGGTACAGTGGTGAGGTTGCAGCAGCAACTAAGCAAGTATGGTGGCTAACTTATGCAAACAAGAGCGAGAAGAGAAGCAAAGGAACAGACGTGAAACTATCAATGATCAAGAAGTGATCCTGAACTCCTACTTCTGTCAAACATAACCCAGAAACCATGTTCACTTCCCGGACTCCGCTGAGAAGAGACCATCACGGCTACACACGTGGTTGATGCGTTTTAGTTAAGGTCAGGTATCAAGTTCTCTACAACCGGATATTAACAAATTCCCATCTGGCACATAACCGCGGGCACGGCTCTTGAAAGTTTATACCCTGCAGGGGTGTCCCAACTTAGCCCATTATAAGCTCTCACGGTCAACGAAGGATATTCCTTCTCCCGGGAAGACCCGATCAGTCTCGGAATCCCGGTTACAAGACATTTCGACAATGGTAAAACAAGACCAGCAAAGCCGCCCGGTGCGCCAACATCCCGATAGGAGCTGCACATATCTCGTTCTCAGGGCAACACCGGATAAGTCAAGCTATGAGTAAAACCAGCCCTCAAGTTTCCCCGAGGTGGCCCCGCAGGCTGCTTGGTTCGGACCAACACTTAGAGAAGCACTGGCCCGGGGGGGGGGGGTTAAAATAAAGATGACCCTCGGGATGCGCGACTCCCAAGGGAAAAAGGCTAGGTGAGGCAAAATGTAAAACCAAGGTTGGGCCTTGCTGGAAGAGTTTTATTCAAAGCGAACTGTCAAGGGGGTCCCATAAATCACCCAACCGCGTAAGGGACGCAAAATCAAGGAACATAACACCGGTATGACGGAAACTAGGGCGGCAAGAGTGGAACAAAACACCAGGCATAAGGCCGAGCCTTCCACCCTTTACCAAGTATATAGATGCATTAATTAAATAAGAGATATTGTGATATCCCAACATATACATAATCCAACATGGAGCAATCTTCATCTTCACCTGCAACTAGCAACGCTATAAGAGGGGCTGAGCAAAGCGGTAACATAGCCAAACAACGGTTTGCTAGGAAGGGTGACAAAGGTTAGAGGTTCATGGCAATTTGGGAGGCTTGAAGAGCAAGTGATAGGTAGCGCGGCATAGCGATAGAACAAAGCAACTAGCATAGCAATGATAGTAATGAGATCCAAGGTGACGGTCATCTTGCCTGAAATCCCGCTAGGAAGAAGAACGAGTCCATGAAGAAGATGAAGCCACGAAGACGAACCAATCGTAGACGAACGAATCCTCACGATCGCAACGAAACGGGAACTATCGAGAAGAAGCACACAACATGGTAAACACACCACACATGAACAAGGCATGATGCTCAACCAAGTATGATGCATTACAAGGCTACATGAAGCTACTCATGACAAGAGATGATGCATACAAGAACAACACATCAAAGCAAGTTTAAATGAGGCCGGAAACAACATATAACAATTCCGGTAAGTCCTCATATGCAAATTTCGAAATTGGTCCAGAACTGAATAAACCTTATGTTCAATTTGTTAAATAGCAAGTTAAGATGCACCAAGATGATCTACACGAAAATCTAGTCAAGTTACATATAAAGTTCATTAGATTCGGAGCTACGGCCTAGAAGATATGGGCGAAACAAGTTAAACATGGCATTGATGCAAAATGCATTCAAACATCAAGCAAACACACTCAAAATAAGGATGCAACAAGGTAACATGAAACTACATGCAATTCTAAGCAAGTTCCATATAGAGCATGCTCAAAACGGAGCAATGGTGCAACACATACACTCCAAACAAGATATAGCAACAATCTGTCAAAAACAACAACTAGGCATATTGCAAGCATCATGAAAATATGCTGCAGCACCCCAACATGATAACAAAAGGCATGGACATGATATAGATGTAAAGAATTACAAAACATGAACACTGAGATATCTCCAGAAATCACTAGAACATGCTCAAAAGGACATGGCAAGATTGCAAATAATAACAGTTTCACAGACTTGGCAGAAATTACTGGACAAGACAGAAATAACACCAGGTTGCAATGTTTAGAGTAAGGAAACAACATGCTACAGGTATATATCATAGCAAACAAAGGCATGTCATGAGTCAACTAATTGCATAGAACAAAAATCCCTTAGTGAATATGAGCCAAAAAGGCACAGAAGATATGATGGCACCCATGTAAACATAGCAAGTTTCATAAACAGATTCAGACTTAGAAGAAAAACAGAGCATTGCAGAAATAACGATAAGTAGGCATGTTGGTGAGCTTCAACCACTTACTACAGAGCATTACATGGCATGGAAAGGTAACCAGCAGTAATAAGGCATAATTAGGAAGCTAAGAATGGCAAGAGCAAGTCCATAGGGCACATAGAACACTAGCAAATCACATGGCAAGACCGAACTTCATGTTAACAGGCTGACATCAACATTATTTATCAAGTTTGGAGCAAGATTACAACAAGTTACAGCAGGCTATAAATTCAACCAAGGGCATGAATGGATAGAGCATAACAGGTATAACAAAACATCCTTCATGAACATCTCCAGATTATGCATAGGATGACTTGTAGCAGCAGGTTTACTTGGCAACAAAATATAACAGACTCGGACAGCAGAAATGACCCAAGTCACAGAAATCAGCAACATCATGGAGGCTACTTTGCATGCTTGTGCTAGTCACCACAGAGGTCCTCAAAATACAAGACAAACACCCCTATAAAGATGGCATGATGTAGTTCAAAACACATGTAGACACCATGCTCATAGGATGCACACACAAAATGCAATGAAAAAGACAAATCACCAAGTTGTGTAAACAGACAGCAGTTAACAGCATATATCACTCTTGCAACGATGATTAGGGCATCAAGGTGAACCTTAATGAACATGACTCAATGGAACAAAATGGAGAGCATCTCACAATGAACATTTCGATATATTATATGCATGAATCGGAGCACCGAGCATGAAGTTATGACATGATGAACAGGGAAACATAATGCAACAAACTCGGGACTTGGTGATGAAAACAACCTCGGGTGAACAGTCAACACGGGTGGCAATGGAGCTCCGGTGGATCGGGGAAGTCCGGCGAGGCGCGGGAAGGGGCGGAGGAGGCCGGGAATGGCCGGATCCGGTCTCTCCGGACCCATTCCGGCCGGATCTGAGGCCGGCGCGGGTCGGGCGGACGCCGGCGAGGGACGGTGAGCAAGGCAGAAGGCGGCGGGGTTCGGCGGTTGGCGGCGCTGGAGGAGCAGAGCTCCGGTGGCGCGCCGGCAGGGAGGCCGCGGGCGGCGCTGCAGCGGATCGGGCGGTGTTGAGGATATAACCATTAGAGTCACCCGCCCAGGAGGGGCCGGGTTACGTCATAATGGTCATCACGCGAAGCCCAGTACCAAACTTGAAGACGGCGGGTCAATAATGGGCTTAAGACCCGGAGATGGCTTAAGGCCCGTAGTTATAACCGCCGTTAGGGTGAAACTTGTAGTGTAAGGCAAGAATAGTTAAGAGTCCGAGCCGGACACTGTTATGAGCCGGCCGGGACTCTGAGAGCCGCTGGGCGTCAAGCTCTCTATATAAAGGGACGACCCGGCGGTGGTTTAGGGGACAAGTAAGACCAAATCGACAACCAGGCAGGACGGTTTAGCTCCTGGTCGTCAAAACCATAATCAATACCACCTCAACTGGACGTAGGCTTTTACCTTCACCATAAGGGCCAAACCAGTATAACCTTCGTGTTCCTTGTCCCGTTTAACCCCTTTAAGCTTCCAAGCGGTGATGGCTCCACGACTAAGTCCTAACACGAGGACATCTGCCGTGACAATTCCACGACAGTTGGCGCCCATCGTGGGGCTAGCGCACGGTGGATTTGAGTTCTTGAAGGGCAGCTTCGAAGGTCTCAAGGGATACGCTGTGGGCCGGATGACCAAGAGTCGTCACGGCAAGCTCTACATCGACGATGCAAATTGGGGCCCCGACGCCGGCTCAATTGAGTACGGGTACCGGGTCCCCTTCGGCGGAATTCATGTCTTTATTGGCAAGATTGGTGAGCCGGGCCCTGAGCCGGACCTCTGCACCGATCTCATCGAGACGGCTCAACGTGCACGACCCGCCCGGGCTCTACCTGCCTTGAAGCATGCTTTCGTGGGATGTGTCCATGGAGGACTCTCTGAAGGATCTGGATCTGGTGATGAGACGGCCGCCGGCTCTGACGGCGAGTCGTCTACGGATGAGTCAAACTCGTTGTATCAACTTCAAGATGGCAGGCTCAGGGGTTGTTCCGATGACGACAGCATTCCGGACCCCTTTGAGCCGCCGAGCCGGGTTGGAATCTTCATGGCCGGCACACAACCTGTTCAAAACCCCGCCGCCGGGGCAGGAAGCCCTGTGCCCTCGCCGGCTCAGGTGCTGATGGATCTCATAGATAAGATGACAGCCCTGTTAACCGCTACGGTCGCGCCAGGGGATCAAGCTCAGCATGACACGGAGGTGGCACAGTTAAAGCTGGATCTAGCGAAAGCTAAGGAGGATCTAGCGGCGGAAGAGATCAGGATGGCTGCGGAGAGGGCGGCTCTCGACGCCCAGACTCAGTTGATTCAGGCACAGTCTTTCCGGCTCACGATGGATCAGAACGCGTCCAATGAGGTCATGAGAAGGAGGCATCAAAAGGCCCAATCTCGACTCCCTCCGGTTTACGATCCTCGAAACCTCTTCAACACGCCTGGTGCAGGGCCCAGTAACCCGTCAGAGGTCACCACGCCCGGGGCTGGAACGTCAATTCAGCCCCAAGTGATGGGGCCACCCCGGGTGAATGCTGCCCCGCCTCAGTACGTGCCAATACCATCGGGTCATTATGCCAACCCGTTGGAAAACATGGTCGCCGCGGCGGCGCGGCTGGCGGCTCTCCCAATCGATGGTGACTCTCCAACGGCGGTTGAAACCCGCCGGGTCAGAGAACTCCTTCAGATGGCTCTGGCGCAGCAAGAGGCATATTCTTATAGCCGGGACATGATTCATTCAACCCCTCGTCCAGGCCGGATCCGGAGTTATAGCAGACACATGGTCTCAGCGACCGGCTCAAGCAACGTTCGACGCAATGACTTGCCTCCTGGCCACGGCCCGGCTTATCCGACGGCTCATAACGGAGCCTTTCATGCGGTAGATCAAGACAGGGTACGGCAAGAGGCGGAGCAGGCGCCTCAGTTGACGGCTTACCAGCCACCCCCGGCTTATCCGACGGCTTCTATCGATGCGGGTATACCTACGAGGACTGGAGGTGTCCCTTGTCTGGTGCCGGCTCTCCGCAACGAACATCTGCCCAAGGATTTCAAAGGGCCTAGGAAGGTGCCTAATTACACGGCTGATTTACAACCCGGAGCCTGGATCGAGAGTTACGAGATGGCCATGGAGTTGCTGGAGGTTAGTGAAGCAGCAATGGCCAAGTACTTCACCATGATGTTGGATGGAACTGCCCGCACTTGGTTGAAGGGGCTGCCACCAAACTCTATTGGGTCCTGGGCTGAACTGAAAGCCCGGTTCATCCGAAACTTCAAAGATACCTGTAGGCAGTCTATGTCAATTGTGGATTTGACTAACTGTAAGCAGCAGGAGGGTGAGTGTTGAGGATATAGACCTGGGGGTCACCCGCCAGGAGGGCCGTGTTACTCCAAGGATCATTACCAGAAGCCCGGAGCTAAGTTTCAGGATAATGGGCCAGAGATGGGCTGAGACCCGGAGATAGCTTAAAGCCCGTAGTTACAATCATTGTTATAGTAGACTTGTAGTATAAGGCAAGTATTGTTTAGAGTCCGAGCCGGACACTCTTATGAGCCGGCCGGGACTCTAAGGGCTGCTGGGCGTCAGCCTCCTTATATAAAGGGACGACCCGGCAGCGGTTTAAGGGCGACAACAATTTGATCGAGAGCCGGGCATAGCTGTTTAGCTCCCTGGCAATCGTAACCCTAATCGATAACACCTCGAACTGGACGTAGGCTTTTACCTTCACCGTAAGGGGCCGAACCAGTATAAACCCTCGTGTTCCTTGTCCCGCTTAACCCCTTCAAGCTTCCCAATTGCGATGGTCCACGACTAAGTCCCAACCCGAGGACATCTGCCATGACAATCCCACGACAGTTTGCGCCCACCGTGGGGCTGGCGCCCACCGTGGGGCTGGCGCACGGTGGATTTGAGTTCTTGAAGGGCAGCTTCGAAGGGCTCAAGGGATACGCTGTGGGCCGGATGACCAAGAGTCGTCGCGGCAAGCTCTACATCGACGATGCGGACTGGGGCCCCGATGCCGGCTCAGTGGAGTACGGGTACCGGGTCCCCTTTGGCGGAATTCATGTCTTCATTGGCAAGGTTGGTGAGCCGGGCCCCGAGCCGGATCTCTGCGCCGATCTCATCGAAACGGCTCAGCGCGCACGACCCGCCCGGGCCCGGCCTACCTTAAAGCGCGCTTTTGTGGGATGCATCCATGGAAGGCCCTCCGATCCATCTGGGTCTGGGGATGAGGCGGCCGCCGGCTCTGACGGCGAGTCGGCCGCTGATGAGTCAAACTCGTTGTACCAACTTCAAGATGGCAGGCTCATGAGTTATTCCGATGGCAACAGTATTCCGGACCTTTTTGAGCCGCCAAGTCAGGTCGGAGTTTTTATGGCTGGTGCGCAGCCTGTTCAGAACCCCGCAGCTGGATCGGGAAACCCGGTGCCTTCTCCGGCTCAGGTGCTGATGAATCTCACGGACAAGATGACGGCCCTGTTAACCACCACGGTTGACCCGGCAGATCAAGCCCAGCATGACGCGGAGGTGGCACAGTTAAAATTGGATCTGATTAAAGCTAAAGAGGATCTTGCAGCAGAAGGGATCAGGCTGGCGGCGGAGCGGGCGGCTCTCGACGCCCGGACTCAGTTGATTCAGGCCCAGTCCTTCCAACTCACGATGGATCAGAACGCAGCCAACGAGGTCATGAGAAGGAGGCATCAGAAGGCCCAGTCTCGACTCCCGCCGGTTTACGATCCGCGCAATCTCTTCAACACCCCGGGTGCGGGATCCAGTAACCCACCAGGGGGCATTGCGCCCAGGTCGGGACCCCTTATTCAACCACTAGTAATGGGGCCTCCCCAGGTGCCCCCTGCCCCGCCTCAGTATGTGCCGATACCCCCGGGTCATTACGATAACCCGCTGGAGAACATGGTAGCTGCGGCAGCACGACTGGCGGCTCTTCCCGTTGACGGCAATTCTCCGGCAGCCGTCGAAACCCGCCGGGTCAGGGAACTCCTGCAGACGGCTCTAGCACAGCAAGAGGCGTACTCCTACAGCCGGGACAGGATCCACTCAACTCCTCGCCCAGGCCAGAGCCCGAGTTACAGCCGGCACATGGTCTCAGCGACCGGCTCGAGTAATGTCCGACGCCATGACCCACCCCCTGGCCATGGCCCGGCTCATGGTTTTTATTGGCTGACGGCTCATGCTGATGCAGAGGACTTGGTCAGTAAATGTGATGGCTGCCGAAGGTTCTCCCGACGGGTTCATGTGCCGGCTCAGGAATTGAGGATGATCCCGATCACTTGGCCCTTTGCGGTCTGGGGGCTTGATATGGTCGGGCCTTTTAAACGGTCCAAGGATAAGAAGACCCACCTCTTGGTGGCAGTGGACAAATTCACGAAGTGGGTGGAAGCTGAGCCAGTTAGCAAGTGTGATGCAGCCACGGCGGTTCAATTTATGAAAAAGGTGATCTTCCGCTTCGGCTTTCCACACAGCATCATAACAGACAACGGCACTAATCTGTCCAAAGGCGCTATGGAGGAGTTTTGTCAAAGAGAGCATATCCGGCTTGATGTCTCTTCAGTGGCACACCCCCAATCCAATGGTCAAGCTGAGAGAGCTAACCAGGAGATTCTGAAGGGCATTAAACCCCGGCTCTTGGTCCCTTTGCAACGGACGCCGGGTTGTTGGGTGGAGGAGTTGCCCTCCGTTTTATGGAGCATCAACACTACTCCTAACAGGTCTACAGGCTTCACGCCTTTCTTCATGGTTTATGGAGCAGAAGCAGTCCTCCCCAGCGACATCCGTCATGATTCACCTCGTGTGGCGGCTTATGTTGAGACGGATAATGAACAGGCGCGCCAAGATGCTCTGGACTTGTTGGACGAACAGCGTGATGTGGCAGCCGCCCGTTCAGCGATTTACCAACAAGACCTGCGCCGTTATCATAGCCGCCGGGTCAAGTCACGGGTCTTTCAGGAAGGCGACCTGGTGCTCCGGCTCATCCAGGATCAAACGGATGCACACAAGTTATCCCCACCTTGGGAAGGGCCTTTTGTGGTCAGTAAGAACTTGCACAACGGGTCATATTACCTCATTGATATCCGGGAGCATAAGGACTCGCGTAAATCTGAGGAGGAGACCCGTCGGCCGTGGAACATCGCTCAGCTTCGGCCTTACTACACTTGAGCTACCGGCTCTTGTGATGTACATATTTATCTCAGCCATGTATATATTATGATAAAGCAATAAAGCAGGACCTCTGTCCTTTGCTCTCTCCCAAGTATGTGTGTTGTTTTTTACATGCTGACTTACAGAAGATCCGGCTTATGATCATCTTCAAATCTAGCTGTAAGCAATAAAGTCACTTGGGGGCTTCCTGTTCACACATGGGTCGTATTCGAACCAAAGAGAACATAGCTGTCGATACCCATTTGATTGGCAAAGTGCCGAGCTCATTGGGAGGTTGCCTTTGGTCATATTTGAATCATAGTGTAACCCCTCTGAGAACCGACGTGGATCGTATTCGAATCAGCGTCGTTAAACAATTTTCAGAATCACTTGGGGGCTTCCTATTCAAACATGGGTCGTATTCGAACCCAAGAGAACATAGCTGTCGATACCCTCTTGATTGGCATCGCCGAACCCACTGGGAGCTATATGATCGTATCCGAATCTTAGCTTAACCCCTTTGGACCGAGGTTCTGGTCGTATTCGAACCGGAAGCCCTTAAATTTTTACATTTTACCACAAGTTTACTCTGATCATGTCAAGGTATGTACTGCCGGGTTTCACTTGCCCGCTTAATTTTGGTTTATCTTTTTAGTTGAGCATCATGGATGTCATCAAGACAAGTAAATTTTAGTTCAGATACTAACCGTGCTACCCGGGTTATTTAACCCGGAAGTATACTTACAAGCTGTTGAGTGTGTTATCACGACTATGTTTGGAATATAGTTAAGGACCAGTCTTTTTGGTTTGAATTTTCGAGTTATCCATCTCAGACACCTGATTCTCAGGGCGGTAAGCCGCCTTGTGACTTGCGATTTGCCTTCTTATGCAGATAATTAAAGGTACTTTTTAAAAAAGGTTGAGAAGCACGAAGGATAATTATAACCCGGAGGAGCATCAAAAAGAATGACTTCAAAGGATTTCAGCATTCATTACATGCACGATGGCACGGCAGAGATAAATTGTTGCACCTATTCTATTACAAAAATCTTTCAAAGTTTCAAGGGTGGAGCGTTGTTTGGTGAGCCGCTAGCCGGTTTATGACGCCTGCTGAGTCGAAGTCCCCAGCTCATCTTCTGCTCCGGCTGATCCCAAGGCTGCGAAGGTCGACGACTTCTAGTTGATGCCACTGAGAGCTTCGAACTGAGCTTCTTCGTCAATTAACCCGGCCGGGTTAATCTCCGGGGCGAAGGTGTGCTGGCGAGCCGGGGGAATCAGATTGATAGCTTCATAGCGAGGGGTTGGAATCCTCTGATTCTCCGCGTTGTATCCCGGCTGATACTTGGTTAAATCGGTGTCGTTCCCGATGATGGTGGCCACCGGGCGCACAGCCTTCACACAAGCCGCGAAGTCCTTCTGGTCGAACGCTGAGCCGTCTTCTTTCAGGCTGGGGTAACCCAGGGCGATGTCTGCCGGGTCTAGCTCCGGCAAGAAGGCTTTGGCCCGGCTCAGTGCGGCGATTGCTCCGGATCTCGCGGATGCTCGTCGTAGCTCCTGGATCCGCTGCGGCAGAACTGCGAGCCGGCGCAGGACTTCGGCTAGATGAGTCGGCACTTCATTCGACAGGGCCACCACAGCTAAAGCCCGCTGTGACCCGGTGTAGAGCTGTTCCACCAGGGTGTACACGGCCTTTAACTTGGTGACCACGCTCTGGTTCAAGTTGGCGCTTCTGGAACCTGTTTAACAACATCAGATGACCCGGTGATAAGGATGAGTTAAGAGATGTAAACATTCCAACGTGAATGAAAGCCAGTGAGGCGACTTACCGAAGATGGCAGCTACCATTTGGGACACTTGGCGCTTTAGACCGGAGAGCTCAATGGTCTTCTCAGTAAGGGCCTTCTCCGCCTGTTCTGCCCGGGTCACCAGTGCAGCTTTCTCCTCAGCCCAGGCCTTCCGCTCAGCGTCGAATTCAGTCTTCAACTTCTCCTGAGCGGCGATGCTGGAGACAAACTTGGCATTTGCCTTCCGGGTCTCCATCTCTTGTGCCTTCAGCCGGCTCTTGAGATCTGCCAGGTACGACTCTAATTTCTTGCCAACAGCCTGCATATATTTCCGGGTTATTAACAGTCATTCTATAAAGTCCCAAGCGCTTTCCAAGCAAAGACACTTGGCACTTGGGGGCTAATGCATATTGAACGTATCTATCTATGTACGGCCGGCTCAGTTCAGTAAGCCGGAATTTAAAGTCTACAACATGTTCAAGTATAAGTCCTAGACTTGGGGGCTAGAATGACAAGGATCACTATGCAGAAATAAGAAAACAGCAGAAGGTTACCTCAGATTTCTGTTGGATCTGGCTGACCATGGCGATCTCGGCGTCTCGGCTCTTGTGAACCTGGCTGATATAGCCTGAGACAAGCTCTCCAATGCTTAAATCGGTGTAGCTGGAGAGATCCAGATTCACCCGATGGGGTTGCAGCAACTCCCCCTTCGCGGAGCATTTGGCCAGTGCGGTCGGCCTCCCCGGCTCAACATACTCCGTCCGGGTAATTACCACGTCCGGGTCGTTAGCTGGTGGGGCTGAGCCGGACGCCTCCGGGTTAGCTAATGCTTCGGTTGTTCTCTTGGTGCTCGGGGCAGGGGCTTCAGGTGCCGTGTCCATGGGAATGGTGGCTTCGGGGGCGGAGGCGGCTGGCGGCTCTTGAGCCGTCGTCTCCGGCTCAGGCAAGTCTGGCACTCTGGCTGACCTTGTCTTCTTTGCTCCTTTGGTGAGCTTTGCCTGGGCACTGAAAAGGCAGAAGTGTTAGGCATACAAAGGGTAAGTACAGACAGATAATGTAAAGGGATTGTTATTACCCGGGGGCAGTCTTGAAGGCCGGCAGACTTGACTGCATGGAGTCACCCGAAGAGGGGGAGGTCTCCTGGTAATTGGAGTCAGAAGAGTTGAGTGGCTGACGGACGACACCCGCCAACGGATGAAAAGGGTACAGGTGAGAAAAAACCTCAGTGCGGCGTTTCCTCGTTGCGTCGGGTAACCAGGTGGAGAGGTCGTTGTCCTTGCGGGCCCGGGTGTGACGCCGGCTCTCGTGAACCTGCTGCTTCAAAAGAAATTGAGGGTCTCGGTGAGCTAATGGATGGGAAAAACTTACTTTCCGGGTTACCCTTCGGACTTTCAGCTGTGGCAAAAGCTCCGAGCCGGAGGAAAGTGATGTTACCTCTTCGACCACCGGGTTACTGGCACCGGTGTCATCCTGTCAGTAAGCAAGTGTTGATAAGGCGGACAGCATCAGACAACATATACTGCAAGAATTTAAAAGGTTTAAGGGTTACCTCTGACTCGGAGCTATCGCTTAATTGCAGCAGCTCCGAAGCAGTGGGTCTGTTTCCCTTTTTGCGAGGGGCGGCTCTCTTGGCGGCTTTCTTCGCCTTCCTGGCCTTCTTGGCCGCCTCATGGTCATACTTGACCCGCCAGAATTTATCATCAGCCTGCGAAGTACAGTAATGAGCTCTTAGTAAAAGGACAGGTAAAACAAAATGGAAAGGTTAAAGTCAGCGGCTTACCGCTGGGGCTGGATTGGTCTTGCAGAACGGGGCTAGCCCGGTTCTTCCACAGTCTGCCAGGCTCTCGTTTAACAGAGCCTTGGTCTCTTCTTCAGCAACATCTTCTGGAAGATCATTGCGACTGTGCCTCTGCGGGTCATCCTTTCGCCCGGTGTACTCACACATTAAGCCGGGGCGGCGGCTCAACGGGATCACCCGCCAAGAGATCCAGACCCGGACCAGGTCTATTCCGTTCAGACCATTGCCTAGCAGGGCCTTGATCTTATTGATTGTTGGAAGCAGAGGCTAGTGTTCCGCGGCAGACAGCTTGTCGGATAGTGGATGAGTCGGCTCCAGGCGCGTTGGGCGAAAGCCGAGCAGCGGGCTTTCATCAGCCGTGGACGTGTCTTGGCAGTAGAACCAAGTCATGTTCCAGTCCTTGGGGTGACTTGGCGGTTCTGCGTAAGGAAATAGGCAGTCCCTGCGCCGTTGGATGGAGATGCCGCCTAACTCTAGACTTGGGCCGTTTGCGCACTCGGTTTGGCGGTTCAAATAAAACAGCTCTCTGAAGAGCAGCAGACTCGGCTCTTCTCCAAGATATACTTCACAAAAAACTTGGAAGTTGCAGATGTTGGATACGGAATTGGGTCCTATATCCTGAGGCCGAAGGTCAAAAAAGTTGAGCACGTCCCGGAAGAATTTTGAGCTGGGCGGTGCGAAGCTCCGGCTCATATGGTCTGCAAAGATCACTACCTCCCCGTCCCTCGACTGAGGTCTCTCTTCGGACGGGTCAGGGGCACGGTAGGACATCACTTCCTTCCTGGGCAGATATCCGGACTTAACGAAGTTGGCCAGGGTCTCATCAGTGATGTTGGATCTCATCCAGTTGCAAGTGATGGGAGCTTTGGGAGGCATGGTGACGGTTGGTGATCTATGATAAAGAGGAAAGTGTCCGGGTTAATTATAAGCCGGAGTTTATCATTCAAGTTACAATGATGGCTTATGAAGGGGACTAATGGTATGTATTAACATGGTGGGTTATTTAAGCCGTCAGAGCATTCAGGATGAGTTGGTCATCTGCGGCTTACTGCGGTTAAGTCGGAAGATACTACAGAGCATGGTTCTCTTTAAACCGGAAAAGTTCTACGGCGCGTGTTTTCTTTAAGTCGGAAATATAAGCCGCCAAGATTCAAGGGTTGCAGTTTTTACTAAGTGTGGTAAAACAGATTTCATACATTACAGTAACTTTTTCGGATCAAAATGGTCGGGCAAGATGAAAATTTTCTAGACCTAAAGAAACAGAAACAAGAGAAGTTCTTAAGGTGGAACATGGTTTTTAAGTAGTGAAAAGAGGATTTTTTGCAGATAGAATGGATCTCGAACAGTTACCGCAAAGGGTCTGTGAAGAGTTAAGATCAACGGGGGCAGTGGCTACAGGAGTTACCGAAACTTGCGGCAATGGTGAAGAACGCGAAGAACACAAGATGAACCCTACCACAGATTTGTTCTAGCAAGGCAGGGAAGACTCACCGGAGTTGAGGAAGAGCGAAGGTCGCCGCCGTTATCTGGTCCGGGTCAGGGTGATGCAGCGGCCGGGTCGGTGAAGATCAGGGGCGCGACGGCGGCGGCGGCGGCAGAAGCTCGGGCAGAGGAACGGCAGCGCAAGGAAGAAGAAGGAGAGTGTGAGAAGAGAGTGCCGGGCCGGCCTATTTATAAGGCCGAGTCATAAGTGGGCGCGGGATTCAAGAAGGCCAGGGCGTGGTTATCTCCCCCTCACGGCGCCTCGATTTTCGCAAAGACAGTAAAAGCAAAGATCCGTTGCGGATCTGGCGGAGTAAAAAACGGACTTAATGGAGGATGACGTCACGGCGGATTATCCGGAGTCCAGAGGATGACGTCACTCCGGGTTATGACCTTCACATGAATGGTAAGCCAGAGAATTTTTCTGTCTGCAGAGCTGAAGATTGACACGAGCCGGCTCAAGTCAATCTGGGGCCTAATGTTGAGGATATAGACCTGGGGGTCACCCGCCAGGAGGGCCGGGTTACTCCAAGGATCATTACCAGAAGCCCGGAGCTAAGTTTCAGGATAATGGGCCAGAGATGGGCTGAGACCCGGATATAGCTTAAAGCCCGTAGTTACAATCATTGTTATAGTAGACTTGTAGTATAAGGCAAGTATTGTTTAGAGTCCGAGCCGGACACTCTTATGAGCCGGCCGGGACTCTAAGGGCTGCTGGGCGTCAGCCTCCTTATATAAAGGGACGACCCGGCAGCGGTTTAAGGGCGACAACAATTTGATCGAGAGCCGGGCATAGCTGTTTAGCTCCCTGGCAATCGTAACCCTAATCGATAACACCTCGAACTGGACGTAGGCTTTTACCTTCACCGTAAGGGGTCGAACCAGTATAAACCCTCGTGTTCCTTGTCCCGCTTAACCCCTTCAAGCTTCCCAATTGCGATGGCTCCACGACTAAGTCCCAACCCAAGGACATCTGCCGTGACAATCCCACGACAGTGAGTCTACAACCCATTGGGTTCACCGGGTCAAAGAGATAATACATTCATCTGATAAGATGGATGCCGGCTCTGCAGTCTTAATGTTAGAGCAGAATTGTCACTTTGCGCCCCTGAAGATGAAGCTCGGGTGGCTCAAGCACGATTGCAACGATATGGGGACGCTGATGGCGGCTCTGGTTAAGTATGCCGACTCTGATAGTACCAAGGATCCCGCGTCGGATGATGAAAGGACAGGGAAGGGAAAATGGAATGGCAATGGCAAGGGCCCCCAGCATAACCCGGCGAACCAGGGGGGTAACAAGCGTAAGGCTGATGGCAGTATGGAGTTTGTGGCCAACACCAGTTCACAGGGTAACAACCACCGGCGCAAGGGGAGACCACCTCCCCGCGCCGGCGGGTCAGGCCCGACGCTTGAGCAGTTGTTAAATGAGCCTTGTCCAAGGCATGGCTCTAGGGAAAAGCCAGCTACTCATCTATGGAAAGATTGCGCAATCATGAAGGCCTTTAAGAATTCCAATGCCTTTAATGGCAACAATGGATCGAGCAGCGGCTCAGGCGCCGGCGGCTTTGATGGCCCGGGCGGCGGCTAAAATTCCAATCCTCAGAATGTTCAAGGGGGCTTTAATCAGCAGTCCGGCCAGGATCATCAACAGCAGCAGGGGGATACCAGACCAATCCGAAGCAGCTCAATGGTGGACGGTATCATGTGTTTACCACCAGTCTGTGTAAGCGAGATCAGAAGCTTCATAAGAGGGCTGTGAATGCTGTTGAGCCGGCGGTTCCACGCTATTTAAGATGGTCTGAGCAGACTATTGTGTGGAGTAGGGAAGATCACCCTCCCCGGGTTGATAATCCGGGCCACCTGGCTCTGGTAGTGGCTCCTCAGGTGGGGGGATACAAGTTCACTAAAGTGCTCATGGACGGAGGCAGCAGCATCAACATCCTCTATTATGAGACCTTCCATCGTATGGGGTTGATTGATAAGAACCTCAGCCAGTCCAATACTGTTTTCCATGGTGTGGTCCCTGGTAAGTCGGCATATCCAGTTGGTAAGATCGAGCTGGAAGTGGCTTTTGGAGACGAGTACAACTACAGGGCAAAAAAATTAACCATCGAGGTGGTTAAGATAAGAAGTCCGTATCCTGCTATATTTGGGCGGCCGGCTTACGCCAAGTTCATGGCACGACCGTGTTACGTGTATTTGCAGCTCAAGATGCCGGGTCACAATGGGACCATTACGGTTCATGGCAGCCGAAAGATAGCCTTGGAGTGTGAGGAAGGTGACGCGGCTTATGCAGAATCTGTTTGTGCAGCAGAGGAGTTGAAGTTTTATAAGGATAATGTTGACCCGGCAGATATGACACCTTTGAAAAAGCCGACCACGGAGCATGAGCCGGCAATGAAATTTAAGTCAGCTGATGAGACTAAACTTGTTGACTTCGTTCCAGGTGACTCATCTCAGCAGTTTAGCATCAGTGCCAATCTGGATCCGAAATAGGAAGGCGCGCTCATCGAGTTCATCCGTGAGAATAGGGACATTTTTGCATGGAAACCTTCTGACATGCCAGGTGTACCTAGAGAACTCGCTGAGCACACTCTCAATATTGATCCGAAATTTAAGCCGGTCAGGCAATTCCTTCGGCGGTTTAATGAGGAGAGGCGGAAAGCCATTGGTGAGGAGGTGGCCCGGATCTTGGCGGCCGGGTTTATTGTTGAAGTCTTTCATCCAGAATGGCTAGCTAACCCGGTGCTTGTGCTAAAAAAGAACGGCACTTGGCGGATGTGTGTGGACTACACGGACTTAAACAAGGCTTGTCCGGCTGATCCTTTTGCTCTCCCCCGTATTGATCAAATCATTGATGCTACGGCGAGTTGTGAGCGCTTAAATTTTTTGGATGCTTATTCTAGATACCATCTGATTAAAATGGCAGTTAAGGACCAGGAGAAGACGACGTTCATCACTCCCTTTGGAGCCTTCTGTTATGTGTCTATGCCTTTTGGACTCAAGAGTGCACAGGCAACTTATCAGCGTTGTGTGCAGAATTGTCTTCATAACCAGATTGGGCGCAATGTTCATGCCTATGTGGATGATATCGTGGTTAAGTCCAAGGAGAAGGAGACCCTGGTAGATGATCTTAGAGAAACCTTTGATAATCTCCGGGTTTACAAGATGATGCCTAACCCGGCCAAGTGTGTTTTTGGTGTTCCCGCAGGCAAGCTCTTGGGTTTCCTGGTTTCTAACCGAGGCATTGAAGCTAACCCGGAAAAGATCAAGGCAATCACCTCCCTGGCTAAGCCGGCGTGCATCAACGACGTCCAGCGTCTGGCAGGCCGCATTGCTGCTTTGAGCCGGTTTATAAGCCGTTTGGGTGAAAAGGCCATGCCACTGTACCAGTTGATGAAGAAAACAGATGACTTTGTCTGGAGTGATGCTTCTAATGCTGCTTCTGAGGATTTGAAGAGACAGCTGGCTGAGCCCCCAGTTCTTGCTGCTCCGGTTGACAAGGAGCCCTTATTACTGTATGTAGCTGCTAACACATGAGCCGTCAGTGTGGCTGTGGTGGTGGAGCGCAAGGAAGAGGGTAAGAAGTATCCGGTTCAGCGGCCGGTTTACTACGTCAGTGAAGTGCTCATTAAGTCCAAGCAGCGGTATCCACATTGGCAGAAGCTTGTTTATGGTGTGTTCATGGCAAGCCGGAAGCTTAAGCATTATTTCCAGGGTCACCCCATCACTGTGGTTAGTTCTGCTCCCTTAGGAGATATCATCCAAAACAGAGCAGCCACAGGAAGAGTGGCTAAGTGGGCTATAGAGCTTGGGCCTCATGGTCTGAAATACGTGCCATGCACTGCTGTCAAATCCCAAGCATTGGTGGATTTCATCAACGATTGGACAGACCTGCAGGTGCCTGAAGAGAAGCCGGATAATACATATTGGACTATTCACTTCGACGGGTCTAGGCAATTGGAGGGCTCGGGGGCTGGAGTTGTATTAACTTCCCCTAGAGGTGACAAGTTCCGTTATGTGCTACGGTTGATGTTTCCCTGTACTAACAACGCGGCTGAGTACGAGGCCTTGCTCCATGGTCTTCGGATGGCTAAGGAGATGAGCTTGAGCCGGGTAAGGTGCTTTGTCGACTCAGATTTAGTGGCTCAACGGGTGTCGGGCAAGTGGGATTCCAAGGACCCTCTCATGGCGGCTTATCGCCGTGAAGTTGATGCCATTGCTGGACATTTTCAGGGTTACCAAGTAGAGCACATCGATCGCAGAAGAACGAGGCGGCTGATGCATTAAGACGGCTAGGCTCTCAGCGAAAGTCGGTGCCGCCTAATACTTTCTTGGACATCTTGCATAACCCTTCTGTTAAGTTGCCTACAGAGGAAGACTCGGCTGTCCTTGACCCGGAGGCCCAGTTGGTGGCGGCTCTCCACATTACCCCAGACTGGACAGTACCATACTTGGATTACATGACCCGGGGAGAATTGCCTGAGGATGAAACTTTGGCCAAACAGATAACCCGGCGGTCTAAGTCAATGATAGTTATCAATGGTGAGCTGCATCGTCGCAGTGTCACTGGAACTTTCCAGCGTTGTGTTTCCCCTGAGGAAGGTCAAGAAATTTTATGTGAGATTCACGAGGGGGATTGTGGCCATCATGCCGGCTCAAAATCCCTTGTGGCCAAGGCTTTTCGTCATGGTTTTTATTGGCTGACGGCTCATGCTGATGCGGAGGACTTGGTCAGTAAATGTGACGGCTGTCAGAGGTTCTCGCGACGGGCTCATGTGCCAGCTCAGGAGCTGAGGATGATTCCAATTACTTGGCCATTTGCGGTCTGGGGGCTTGATATGGTTGGGCCTTTTAAAAGGTCCAAGGATAAGAAGACCCACCACTTGGTGGCAGTTGACAAGTTCACAAAGTGGGTTGAGGCAGAGCCAGTTAGCAAGTGTGACGCGGCCACAACAGTTCAGTTCATGAAAAGGGTGATATTTTGCTTTGGTTTTCCACACAGCATTATAACTGACAATGTTACCAACCTGTCTAAGGGCGCCATGGAGGAGTTTTGTCAACGAGAGCATATTCGACTTGATGTTTCCTCAGAGGCTCACCCTCAATCCAATGGTCAAGCGGAGAGAGCTAATCAGGAGATTTTGAAGGGCATCAAGCCCCGGCTTTTGGTCCCTTTGCAATGGACGCCGGGTTGTTGGGTGGAGGAGTTACCCTCCGTGTTATGGAGCATCAATACTACTCCTAACAGATCTACGGGTTACACGCCTTTCTTCATGGTTTATGGAGCGGAGGCAGTCCTCCCTAGCGATATCTGTCATGACTCGCCTCGAGTGGCGGCTTATGTTGAGGCGGATAATGAGCAGGCGCGCCAAGATGCTCTTGACTTGTTGGAAGAGCAGCGTGATGTGGCAGCAGCTCGCTCGGCTATTTACCAACAAGACTTGCGCTGTTATCACAGCCGCCGGGTTAAGTCCCGGGTCTTCCAGGAAGGTGATCTAGTGCTCCGGCTCATCCAAGATCAAACAGATGCACACAAGTTATCCCCGCCTTGGGAAGGGCCCTTTGTGGTCAGCAAGAACTTGCACAACGGGTCATACTACCTTATTGATATTCGGGAGCACAAAGATTCACGCAAGTCGGAGGAAGAAACCCGTCGGCCATGGAACATAGCTCAGCTTCGGCCTTATTACACTTGAGCCATCGGCTCTCATAATGTACATATTTCTATAGCCATGTATATATTATGATAAATAATAAAGCAGGACCTCTGTCCTTTTTCTCCTCCAAAGGTAAACGTGTTATTTCCATTACAACATCACATGGTCACTTGGAGGTGGATCCGGCTTACGATCGGATTCGAATCTAGCCGTAAACAATATGATCACCTGGGGGCTTCTTGTTCAAACATAGGTCGTATTCGAACCAAAGAGAACATAGCTGTCGATACCCACTTGATTGGCAAATCGCCGAGCTCATTGGGGAGTTTTTCTTGATCATATTTGGATCATAGTTCAACCCCCTTCGGGAACCGACGTGGATCGTATTCGAATCAGCGTCGTTAAACAACTCTCAAGGTCATTTGGGGGCTTCCTGTTCAAACATGGGTCGTATTCGAACCAAAGAGAACATAGCTGTCGGTCCCCTTTTGATCGGCAACGCCAAAGCCACTGGGGGCTATATGATCGCATTCGAATCTTAGCTTAACCCCTTTGGGACGGTTCTCTCGTTGTATTCGAACCGGAAGCCCCTAAGTTTTGATCTTCTGATTTGCAATAAGCTCTTCTGGTCATATCAAACAGTGTGCAAGGGCGGTTCTTACTCCGTCAGCTTAACTTTGATTAACAATGTTGCTAGCACGCAATAAGCATTATCAATGCCGGTGAGCCGGAGTTTGAGTTCTCAACCTCATTACTTGGGTTACATAAGCCGGGCATATACTTGCAAGGTTTGCAGGTAGGCTATTGTGGTTATCCTGAGGATATGGTCGGGAGCCGGTCCTTTATGACCTTGGTTATGTTCCGGGTTAAGTGTAAGATATATGACTCTCCACGCGGTAAGCCGCCTGGAGACTTGTGATTTATTTTTCTATGCAGAACAATTAAAGACAGTTCTCCAAGCTTAAGGAAAATAAGTGATCAATTATAACCCGGAGGAATATGAAGAAGCAGCTTAAACGGAGTTAAGCATTCAACACGTGCACGATGGCACGACAAAATTAAGTGTTTGTCCTACTCTATTACAAGACTCCCCGAGTCCAAAAGGTGAGGCATTGTTTTAAGGTGTAAGCATGAGCCGCCTAAAAATCAAGGTGCTTGTTGGGTGGAAGCTTCCGGCTCATCCCTCTCCGCTCCTCCGGCTGATTCCATGACCTGGAAGGTTGATGATTTCCTGTCAATGCCGCTCAAAGCTTCAAATTGAGCCTCATCGTCAATTAACCCGGCCGGGTCAACTTTTGGGGCGAAGATATGTTTACGAGTCGGAGGGATCAAGCTGATGGCTTCATAGCGTGGAGTAGGAATCCTCTGATTCTCCGCGTCATAGCTCGGCTGATACTTGGTAAGGTCGGTGTCATTCCCAATCAGGGTGGCCACCGGGCGCACGCTCCTCACACAGGCAGCGAAATCTTTCTGGTCAAAGGGGGTGCCATCTTCCTTCAGGCTGGGGTATCCAAGAGCGATGTCGGCCGGGTCTAGCTCCAGGAGAAAAGCCTTGGCCCGACTCAAAGCAGCTATAGCTCCGGCTCTTGCAGAGGCCCGTCTTAGCTCTTGGAAGTGCTGAGGAAGAACGGCAAGCCGCCTGAGTACGTCCGCCAGGTGAGTCGGAACCTCATTGGACAGAGCCAGAACGGCTAAAGCACGCTGTGACCCGGTGTAGAGTTGCTCCACCAAGGTGTAAACAGCCTTCAGCTTGGTCAGAACATTTTGATTAAGGTTGGAGCTTCTGGGACCTGCATAACAAAGTCAGGTGAGCCGATGGCAATGGTGATACTTATAAGACATAAAGAATGTAAGCTTGTTAAAAGCTTGCAGAATGACTTACGGAAGATTGCGGAGACCATCTGTGACACATGGCGCTTTAAGCCGGAGAGTTCGGAGGTTCTTTCAGTCAGAGCAGCCTCCGCCTGTTCGGCCCGGCTGAGCAAAGCAGTTTTCTCCTCGGCCCAAGTCTTTCTTTCTGTTTCAAATTTCTTCTTCAGCTTTTCTTGTGCAGCAACACTGAACTCAAATTTGGCGTTGGCCTTCCGGGTCTCAGTTTCCTAAGTCTTCAGGCGGTTCTTCAGTTCAGAGATTTCAGATTCAAATTTCTTGCAGGCAGCCTGTACAAATTCTGGGTTACAGTGTGAGTAATTATTATGCAACATTAAAGTCCCAAGCACTTTGCAAGCAAAGACACTTGGCACTTGGGGGCTAATGTATGCTGAAAGATTCTATTTATAATTGCCGGTTCATGAAGGTAAGACGGAAGTTAAGTCTACAACATATTCTATCATAAGTAATAGACTTGGGGGCTAGCATGGTAAGGATGACTATGGAGTAAGCAAGAGAGCTATACCTCAGATTTTTGCTGTATCTGTTTCACCATATCAATCTCCAGGTCTCGGCTGTTGTGCACTTGACCAATGTAACCAGAAACAATGTCTCCAATGCTCAAGTTAGCATAGTCAGTGATCTCCAGTCTAGCCCTTCGGCGCTCCAGCAGTTCTTCTTTGGCAGAGCATCTGGCCAGCACAGTGGGTCTTCCCGGCTCAACATATTCAGTCCGGGTAATCACCACATCCGGGTCATCGGCCGGTTGAGCTGAGCTGGGAATCTCCGGGTTGTCAGAACCCGCCATGGTTTGTTCTTCAGTTGAGGCGGCGGTGTCCGGAGCTGGTGCAGATGGTGGCTCAGAGGCAGAGGCATTGGGTTCAGTTAAGTCCGGCTCTTCGACCGGTTTATTTTTCTTGGCCCTCTTGCTGAGCTTGGCATGGGCACTGAAAGTCAAAAGGTTAGTACAAAAAACATAAGTAAGATAAGCACAAAATGAGATGATTATCATTACCCGGGTGCGGTCTTGAAAGCCGGCAAGTTAGATTGCATGGAATCACCGGAGGAAGGTGAAGTTTCCTGATAGTTTGAATCAGACGAATTGAGTGGTTGACGAGGGACGCCCGCTAAAGGATGAAAAGGGTATAAGTTGGAGATAACCTCAGTCCGGCGCTTTCTTGATGCTTCGAGTAAGCCGGAGGAGAGGTCTGCATCCTTGCTGGCCCGGGTTTGCCTCCGGCTCTCATGAATCTGTTGCTTCAAAAGAAATTGAGGATCTTGATAAGCTAAAGGATGCGAAAATCTTACTTTCCGGGTTACTCTTCGGACTTTCAGCCTTGGCAAGGGGTCCGAGTCGGAGGAAAGTATAGTTACCTCTTCAGTCACCGGGTTACTCGCTCCGGTATCATCCTGCGGATAATCAAATCAATAAGGTGGTTAAAAAATAGACGAAAAACAAACGAAGAGCCTAAAGAATCAAGGGCTACCTCTGACTCGGAGGTATCATCCAACTGAAGCAGCTCTAAGGCGCTAGGCCTACTTCCCTTCTTGCGGGGAGCGGCTCTCCTGGCGGCTTTCTTAGCCTTCCTGGCCTTTTTAGCAGCCTCATGGTCATACTTGACCTTCCAGAACTTGTCATTAGCCTGGAAAAATGCAACAAAGGTTTCCTTGAGGTTAAAACGAAAACTGTTAAAATGGAAAGTAAAGTGCTCAGATTGGTAGCTTACCGCCAGAGCCGGGTTAGCTTGCCAGAAGGGGCATAAGCCGGTCTTCCCGCAGTCTGCTAAGCTCTCGTTCAAGAGGGACTTGGTCATGTCGTCCACGATGTCCTCAGGTAGATCGTTGGGGCTGTGCCGCAGAGGGTCATCCTTCCGGCCCGTGTAATCACACATTAAGCCGGGGCGGCGGCTCAAGGGAATCACCCGCCAAGAAAGCCAGACCCGGACCAGATCAACGCCATTGAGGCCATTTCCCAGAAGAGCCTTAATCTTGTTGATGGTGGGGATCAGTGGTTGACGCTCAGCTTGAGATAGTTTATCTGGCAGGGGGTGGTTTGGCTCCAGACGCAGAGCACGAAAGCCGGGCAGAGGGTTCTCATCAGCCGGAGAAGTATCCTGGCAGTAGAACCATGTCTGGTTCCAGTCCTTTGGGTGGCTTGGCGGCTCAGCATAAGGAAAGAGGCAATCTCTCCGTCGTTGAATGGAGATTCCGCCAAGTTCCAAGCTAGGCCCGTTGGCGCACTCATTCTGGCGGTTCAGATAAAACAGCTTCCTAAAGAGCAGTAGGATGGGCTCTTCTCCAAGGTATACTTCGCAAAACACTTGAAAGTTGCAAATATTTGACACGTAATTGGGTCCTATGTCTTGCGGCCGCAAATCGAAGAAGTTTAGAACATCTCTAAAGAATTTTGAGCTAGGAGGAGCAAAGCCCCGGCTCATGTGATGAGCAAATATCACAACCTCTCCATCTCTTGGTTGAGGTCTTTCTTCGGACGGGTCAGGGGCCCGATAGGACATGACTTCCATTTTTGGCAAGTAACCCGTCTTCACGAAATCAGCTAAAGTATCATCAGTAACATTGGATCTCATCCAGTTGCACGTGATGGGTGCCTTGGGAGCCTTAGGCGGCATTGTGAAGGACGAAAACCTATGACAAAAGGAAATGTCCGGTTCAACTATAAGCCGGAGGAAGTTTATAGTTCAGTATTCAAGATGGCGGCTTATGAAGGGGCCTAATGACATAGGGCTAATTGTGTCAGGTTATCTAAGCCGTTGTGGGCATCGTGAGTAATTCAAGTTGTTTAGAACTCTATCATAAATGAGCCGGAAATTTCACAGCGCATGGCCTCTTTTAAGCCAGAGATATGAGCCGCCATAGCTAACGGATGCAATTTTTGACTAAGTGTGGCACAAACAAGTTTCACAGATCGCAGTAATTATTGTGGATCAAACGATCGACTAGAAAGAAAAAATTTCTAGACCTAGAAGCTGATACAGAGAAGTTCATGAGCTCTAAGGAGATCTCTTTGCAAGTAAAGGGGACATGCTACTATTGAAAATGGGTGCGAAACCACAGCCGCACGAGCTCTATATGGTTTCTGGATCCAAGGGGGCCGTGTAGGAAGAACTGTGAAGAAATGGCGACGAACAGCGAAGAACAGGGAGGAACGGCAACAACCCTAATGCGGATCTACTCTATGGAGTGGCAAGGACTTACAGGTGTTGATGAGTCGCGGAGGTCACCGCTGTTTCTCTGGACCAGTTCAGGGTGATGCAGCGGCCAAGGTTGGAGAAGACCAGGGGAGCGGCGGCGGCGGCGGAGCTCGAGCTCTGGAGCGACAGAGGAGGAAGACGACGGAGGAGATAAGTGAATGAAGGCTTATGGGCCGGGCCTATTTATAAGGTGCGGCTAATAAGTGGGCGCGAGAAACGAGGAGGCCAAGGCGTGATTATCTCGCCACAGAAGCGCCTCGATTTTTGGGATGGCCATTAAAGATAAGATCCGTTGGGATATGACAGAATAAAAAAATGAACTTAATGGAAGATGACGTCATGGCGGGTTATCAGGAATCCAGAAGACGACGTCACGGCGGGTTATCACCTTCGCACAAATGTAAGCCGGAAGATTTTCTCTCAAAGGGATTGAAGATTGACATGAACCGGTTCAAATTAATCTGGGGCCTAATGTTGAGGATATAACCATTAGAGTCACCTGCCCAGGAGGGGCCGGGTTACGTGATAATGGTCATCACGCGAAGCCCAGTACCAAACTTGAAGACGGCGGGTCAATAATGGGCTTAAGACCCGGAGATGGCTTAAGGCACGTAGTTATAACCGCCGTTAGGGTGAGACTTGTAGTGTAAGGCAAGAATAGTTAAGAGTCCGAGCCGGACACTGTTGTGAGCCGGCCGGGACTCTGAGAGCCGCTGGGCGTCAACCTCTTTATATAAAGGGACGACCCGGCGGCGGTTTAGGGGACAAGTAAGACCAAATCGATAACCAGGCAGGACGGTTTAGCTCCTGGTCGTCGAAACCATAATCAATACCACCTCAACTGGACGTAGGCTTTTACCTTCACCGTAAGGGGCCGAACCAGTATAACCTTCGTGTTCCTTGTCCCGTTTAACCCCTTTAAGCTTCCTAGCGGCGATGGCTCCACGACTAAGTCCTAACACGAGGACATCTGCCGTGACAATTCCACGACAGGCGGCGAAGGGCGTCGCCGACGAGCGGAGCCCGGCTCGGGCGCGGGGCATCCCGCGGGTGGCGGCGGCGGCGGATCGGGCCAGGAGGGCCCTGCCTGGGCCCCGGCAGGCCGTGGGAGGTGGCGCGGTGCGGGAGGCACGGGTGAGGTGGCCGGGCCAAGTGTCAAGCGCGGGTTGGCCGTGGGGGCGACTGGCGGTGAGGTGGCGCGCCGGGATTGGGCGAGGAGGCGGCGGAGGACGCGTCTGGTGCGGAGGCGGACATGTCCGGCGGCGGGGAGGAGTTTGGCTAGGGTTTGATCCGTGAAATTTCGGGAGAGGCACACATATATATAGATAGAGGGAGGTAGGAGAGTCCAAACGAGGTGCGGTTTTCGCCCACACGATCGTGATCGAACGACCGAGAGCATGGAGGGGGTTTGGATGGGTTAGTGGGCTGATTTGGAGGGGTGCTAGGCTGCAAAGAGAAGGGGTTTTTGGGCTACGCGGTTAACCGTTGGGTCATCAAACGACCTTCAAATGGAACGAAATTTGATGGGCGGTCTACCGGTGCTATATCAAGGCCACTCGGCAAAACTCGACCCATTCCGAGAACTTTTTCTCCCGCTCACGAAACAAGGTCTGAGAGGGGCGACGGGAGCGACGAGTGTCAGATCGCGAAACGGACAACGGAGAAAAAGGCTGGATGCAAGTTTTGAAAAACATGCAGATGAAATGCAGATGACGACATGGCAAAATGCAACACACAAGCAGATGACATGGCAACAACGACGACTGGAAGACACTGGCGCATCAAATCCGGGGCATTACATATTGATAAGGGTCTTTCCAAATACAAGTGCTATCGCATTGATGATAGAGACACTTTATTCTTCGAGGACCGGATTGTGGTTCCTAAAGGTGATCTAAGGAAAGTCATTATGAACGAGTCGCACAATTCTCTTCTTTCCATTCATCCTCGAAGTACGAAGATGTACCATGACCTCAAGCAGTCGTATTGGTGGACTCGAATGAAGCGAGAAATCGCTCAATTCGTGAACGAATGTGATGTCTGGCGAAGGGTGAAAGCAGAACACCAATGACCAGCTGGTCTCCTCCAACCTCTTGCTATTCCAGAATGGAAGTTTGATCATATTGAAATGGACTTCGTGACTGGATTTCCTAAGTCCAAGCGCGGAAAGTATGCTATCTTCGTTGTCATCGACAAGCTTACGAAAGTGGCTCATTTCCTTCCAATCAAAGAATCTATCACAACAGCTCAGTTGGCACAGCTATACACCTCCAGGATTGTCTCCGTGCACGGCATTCCACAATTGATATCTTCAGATCGGGGAAGCATCTTCACTTCTAAGTTGTGGGTCTCCTTCCAGAAGGCCATGGGCACCAACATTCGCTTCAGCATAGCTTTCCATCCTCAAACTAGTGGCCAAGTCGAGCGAGTCAATCAAATCCTTGAAGATATGCTCAGGGCTTGTGTCATTTCCTTTGGCATGAAGTGGGAAGATTGTCTTCCATATGCCGAGTTCTCCTACAACAACAGCTTCCAAGCAAGTTCAGGCAAGGCCCCATTCGAGATTCTATATGGCAGAAAGTGCCGTACTCCTCTCAATTGGTCAGAGACTTGTGAACGCCAACTTCTTGGCAATGACTTAATCACAGAGGCTGAAGAAATGTGTAAAGTCATCCGTGAAAATCTCAAAGCCGCGCAATCGCGCCAGAAGAGTTACTATGATAGCAAGCACCGTGACTTGGCTTTCGAGATCGGAGACCATGTCTACCTCCGCGTCTCTCCAATGAAAGGCACTCATCGCTTCGGTATCAAAGGGAAGCTTGCCCCTAGATATATGGGTCCTTTCAAGATCATTGGCAAAAGAGGCGACCTCGCCTATCAACTTGAGCTTCCCTCCAACTTCGCGAACGTGCACGATGTGTTCCACGTGTCACAGCTTCGCAAGTGCTTCAAGACTCCTGAGCGCACCATCAATTTCGAAGAGATTGACCTCCAAGAAGATCTGTCTTATCATGAGCACCCCGTTGCTATTCTTGAAGAAACTGAGCGCAAGACTCGCAACAAGTCAATCAAATTCCTGAAAGTGAAGTGGTCGCACCATTCCGACCGAGAAGCCACCTGGGAGCGCGAGGACCACCTCCGTTCCGAATATCCGGAGTTCTTTCAGTCCTAGATCTCGAGACAAGATCCTCTCGTAGTGGTGGAGTGTTGTAACACCCCGGATGTAACTTTCCATATTTGTAACTCCAAATCTTGCCATTTTCGGCTATGTGTTATGATATTCCCTTTGTGGTCGGGTTTTGTCTTTCATTTTACATTTTGTTCATGTCATGCATCTCATATCATGTCATCATGTGCATCTGATTTGCATACGTGTTCGTCTCATGTATCCGAGCATTTTCCTCGTTGTCAGTTTTGCATTCGGACGCTCCCACATGCACCGGCGCACCCCTCTTGTCTCTTTTCGTGAGCGGGTGTTAAACGTTCTCAGAATGGATCGAGGTTTGCCAAGTGGCCTTGGTACACCACCGGTAGACCACCTGTCAAGTTTCGTTCCATTTGGAGGTCGTTTGATGCTCCAACGGTTAACCGGGTAACCGCAAAGGCCTTTCGTGTGTTGCAGCCAAACACCCCCTCCAAACAGCCCAATAACCCATCTAAGCCCCCTCCATGCTCTCGTTCGTTCGATCATGATTGTGTGGGAGAAAACTACACCCCATTTGGAGTCTCCTAGCTCCCTCTACCTATAAATATGTGCACCCCTCCTCTAAATCCGGGCCCCGAAACCCTAGCCCTGCTCCCTCTCCGCCGCCGGACACGTCCGGTCCGGCCGGACAGATCGCGTCGCCGCCCCGCGCCAATCGCGCTGCGCCACGTGGCCTCTGCCACCGCCCGCCGCCGCCGGCCCGCCAGGCCCGCGCGGAGCCCCCGAGCCCATCCCGCCGCCGACCAAACCCGCGCCGCTCCGCGCCTCCCCGGCCCGCGCGCCCCGTCCCGCTGCCCGATCTCCACGGCGAGCTCGCCGCGCGCGCCGCCTGCCGGCCGTCTTTCCCGTCCGCCGCCGTCGCCCCGTACTCCGCTGCCGCCATCGCCGGATCCGGTCACGGGAGCCCGAGCCCGGCTGGATCCGTCGCCCCCGCCGACGTAGACCTCGCCGGAGACGTCGTCGCTGCCGCCCGGGTCCTCTTCTCCCTCGACCCGACCCGATCCGCTCCGCCTCCGCGACCCGTTCCGGCCGTTGACTTTTTTGCGGGGTAAAAATCTCACCAAGTCCCCCAGATTCCTATCTCATGTTGCCATGTTCATGGGTGCCATCATATCTGTTAACGAAACATGCTATATTTACATGGGTGCCATCATATCTTCTCATCCTTTTTGGCTCATGATCAGTAAGAGACTTTTGTTCTATGCATTTAGTAAATTCATTCCATGCCTTTTTTTGCTATGATAAGTTCCTGTAGCAAGTGTTTTGCCTGCTCTGAACATTGCTACCTGATGCTGTTTCAGCCATGTTCAGTATTTTCACCAAGTCTGTGAAGCTGATATCTTTTGCACTTTTGCCATGCTTGTTTGAACCTGTTATATTGTGATCTAGCCGTAGTTCAGTGTTCATCTTTTGTCAAGCATCTCCTGTAGATCACTGCCATATGCTTTGTTGCTATGTTGGGGTGCTATAGCATAGTTACTTGATGTATTCTAAGTGCTATCATGTTGTTAATCGCAGAATTGTGTCGTTCTTGTTTTGCTTGCCATTTGCAAACCGTGCATCCGTTTCCGGTGATCTTTATATCGATTTCAACCGAAATCATCTCATATTTCCAGTGGCATACTTGGTTTGCCAAGTTGATGCCCGGTTCATCCTTTTTCTTCCGGAGCACGCATATGCATCGCATATCACATCTCGCATATCATGCATGTATTGCATCATGTTGCTTGTGCATTTCCCGTGATTGATTGTGGTTCCATTGCTTGTGTTCTTGCTATGGGTAGAGCCGGGAGACGAGTTCGTGAACGAGGAACCTGTTGAGTATGCTTACGAGGATCAAGCTTTCGACAACTCTGAGAACCTTGCAGGCAAGATGACCATACCCTCTAAATCACTTCTATCTTTGCTTTGCTAGTTGTTCGTTCTATTGCTATGCTGCGCTACCTACCACTTGCTATATCATGCCCCCCATGTTGCCATGTCAAGCCTCTAACCATCCTTTCCTAGCAAACCATTGTTTGGCTAAGTTACCGCTTTTGCTCAGCCCTTCTTATAGCGTTGCTAGTTGCAGGAGAAGTTGAACTTGGTTCCATGTTGGAACATGGATATTTTGGCATATCACAATATCTCTTATTTAATTAATGCATCTATATATTTGGTAAAGGGTGGAAGGCTCGGCCTTATGCCTGGCGTTTTGTTCCAGTCTTGCCGCCCTAGTTTCCGTCATACCGGTGTTATGTTCCTTGAGTTTGCGTTCCTTACGCGGTTGGGTGATTTATGGGACCCCCTTGACAGTTCGCCTTGAATAAAACTCCTCCAGCAAGGCCCAACCTTGGTTTTAAATTTGCCTACCTAAGCCTTTTTTCCTTGGGTTTTCGCGAGCCCGAGGGTCATCTTTATTTAACCCCCCCCCCCCCCCGGCCAGTGCTCCTTCGAGTGTTGGTCCGAACCGAGTAGACTGCGGGGCCACCTCGGGGAAACTTGAGGCCTGGTTTTACTCGTAGGATGTCTCATCCGTTGTGCCCTGAGAACGAGGTATGTGTAGCTGCTATCGGGATTTGTCGGCACATCGGGCGGCTTTGCTGGTCTTGTTTTACCATTGTCGAAATGTCTTGTAAACCGGGATTCCGAGACTGATCGGGTCTTCTCGGGAGAAGGTTTATCCTTCGTTGACCGTGAGAGCTTAGAATGGGCTAAGTTGGGACACCCGTGCAGGGTATTATCTTTCGAAAGCCGTGCCCGCGGTTATGAGGCAGATGGGAATTTGTTAATGTCCGATTGTAGAGAGCTTGACACTTGACTTAAATTAAAATACATCAACTGCGTGTGTAGCCGTGATGGTCTCTTGTCGGCGGAGTCCGAGAAGTGAACACGGTTTGGGTTATGTATGAACGTAAGTAGTTTCAGGATCACTTCTTGATCATTTCTAGCTTCGCGACCGTTGCGTTGCTTCTCTTCTCGCTCTCATTTGCGTATGTTAGGCACTATATGCTTAGTGCTTGCTGCAGCTCCACCTCATTACCCCATCCTTTCCTACAAGCTTAAATAGTCTTGATCTCGCGGGTGTGAGATTGCTGAGTCCTCGTGACTCACAGATTCTACCAAAACAGTTGCAGGTGCCGACGATACCAGTGCAGGTGACGCAACCGAGCTTAAGTGGGAGTTCGACGAGGAACATGGTCGTTACTATGTTTCGTTTCCTGATGATCAGTAGTGGAGCCCAGTTGGGACGATCGGGGATCTAGCATTTGGGGTTATCTTATTTTCATTTGGATTTGACTGTAGTCGGTCTATGTGTGGATTTTGGATGATGTATGAATTAATTTATGTATCGTGTGAAGTGGCGATTGTAAGCCAACTCTCGTTATCTCATTCTTGTTCATTACATGGGATTGTGTGAAGATGACCCTTCTTGCGACAATACCTACAATCCGGTTATGCCTCTAAGTCGTGCCTCGACACGTGGGAGATATAGCTGCATCGTGGGCGTTACATCGACATCCGAGCCTCACGACCCCTCGCACCCTCGGTGGAGCAAGGCGCCCCGGACTCCTCACCTCTCATCGAGCATCCAGTGTACTTCATCATGTAGCAAAAACTCCTGGTCGCCCTCCTCCTCGCGTCTAGGAAACTCCGTCATTATTTCCGAGGCCACCCCATCAAGGTCGTATCGGTGTATCCTCCGGAGAAGGTACTATAAATACCTAACGCCGTCGGGAGGGTTGCAGAATGGAACATCGAGCTCCAGGCCTTCCAGCTGGAGTTTGGCACGACATAGTTTGCTGTAGGACTAAAATTTGGTCGACGTCTTCGAATGGGAACAAAGCTGACCCCACACGGCCTCTGCTAATTTATTTATTTATTAGCAAAAGGGCCTCTGCTATTTATTTATTTATTTGTGAGAAAAAGGGGATACCCCCAATTTTCGTTAATAGAAATCATTAGATGTTCACAGCACTACACCCAACCTGCTAAACAGGTTTCATTCATTACTAGTTTCAGCAAAGTGCTCATGTCATAGGCACTGAATACATCATGAGTGCTACATACACTTCAAATAAAGAGACAATCATTCTACAGAGCACATCGATTTTGCCCCTTATCTTCACAAGCTCTTTCATCTCCTCATTGTTGTCAAGGCCATTCAACAGCTGTTGCTTGGCCATGATCAGAGGTACCACATCTTTAACCTTCTGCTCTACATCTTCCTCTTCTGTCGTTCCTTCAGTTACTTGTCCAACACCCCAACCTGTTGGTATTGGGATTCCTTGGCTAACCAAATAATCAGCGTAGTTGCACATTCCCCCACATCAGGAACTTCCCAAAAATACAAATCACATGAATCTTCCCTTTTCTGCACGAATCAAATTGGAAGATCATCAACCAAACTATTAAAAAAATCAGCAACTGAAAGCAGCAGAACAACACTTAAACATATTATTACCCCATGATTCGGGCATTTGTATAAGGCTCGGCCAGGGTTGAGGATTGTGGTTGAGACGCGACGGATGACTCTGCGTGATTTGCAGTAGTGGCACCACACTAATGACAACGGGTTCCGATGAGCAACCAGCTACGGTGCATGTGCTGGCAGGAGTGTGATGAGACCCACAGGCGATGGTATGGGTGGCGACTTTGCGCATATCTGGTTGTTGCCTGCTGAAGAGCAGGTGGACGAGCAGCCAGCGGACATGGTTGCTACGGCCAGAGCTTCTGATGCTAGGCAGAGTAAGTAGAGAAGAGGAGAAACGAACATTGGATATGTCAGTTTCATTACTTGTAGAGTGGCATAACACCATATATAGTCATAGTCTAGGTTTGGATTCGAACCAGCTACATGATCATGTCTCTCTTTTTTCTAAAACTCGGCAATGTGTCTTTACTGGTACACTAGCTTGTTCTATACGCCTGCTCAAGTCTTTCATTTTCTGTTTTTTTACGAGGAAGGAAGGAGGACAAAATTGAGAGTTCCTAGGACTCGAACCCAAGACCTCTCGGTTGAAAACCAAGGGTGCTAGTCACTTATGTGGAGAACGTTCCCTGGGAGGAGGATGGAAGACAAATGCATTTTCCTCGCAGTTTTAGTTGCCACGCAAGATCGAACAGTCGCAGTTTTAGGAATGTTATCAGGCGAACGAGCCCAGTTTTTCTTTTCTTCCTATATATAAAAAAGTATCCTACCTGGTGTCGGCTTAGTCAACAAATGATTGTGCCAACCTTGACCGTTGGGTTGACATTCAACGTCTGTCGTGTTTCTTCAGTCTCTTCTTCCTCTAGCCAACAAAGCCAAACCAGCGCCGGCGGGACCGCCTGCTCCCGCCTCCCACGTCTGGTTGTGCTGCCGCGCACGCATCATGGCCACATCGCACCCTGTTGAGGATATAGCTACTGGTGTAACCCGCCGTAGATGGGCCGGGTTACGTTGTGACAGCTCTTCGTTCAAGAAGCCCAAGGACAGGTAAAGGATGGCGGTTTAGTAATAGGTCTAAGGCCCAGAGCTGGCTTAAGGCCCGTAGTGGTAAACCGCCGTTGTGGCATGACTTGTAGTGTAAGGCAAGAATAGTTACGAGTCCGAGCCGGACACATTTTATGAGCCAGCCAGGACTCTGAGAGCCACTGGGTATTAATCTTTCTATATAAAGGGACGACCCGGCGGCGGTTCAGGACAAGTAAGATCAGATCGATAGCCAAGCAGAGCGGTTTAGCTCCTGGTCATTGAAACCCTAAGCAATACCACCTCAACTGGACGTAGGCTTTTACCTTCAATGTAAGGGGCCGAACTAGTATAATCTTCGTGTCCTTTGTCCCGTTTAACCCCTTTAAGCTTTCTAGCGGCGATGGCTCCACGACTAAGTCCTTGCTCGAGGACATCTGCCGTGACAATTCCACGACAGTTGGCGCCCACCGTGGGGCCAGCGCACGGTGGATTTGAGTTCTTGAAGGGCAGCTTCGAAGGGCTCAAGGGATACGTTGTGGGCCGGATGACCAAGAGTCATCGCGGCAAGCTCTACATTGACGATGCAAGCTCTACATCGACGATGCAAGCTGGGGCCCCGACGCTAGCTCAATCGAGTACGGGTGCCGGGTCCCCTTCGGCGGAATCCACGTTTTCATTGGCAAGATTGGCGAGCCGGGCCCTGAGCCGGACCTCTGCGCCGACCTCATCGAGACGGCTCAGTGTGCAAGACCCGCCTGGACCCTGCCTGCTTTGAAGCGTGCTTTCGTGGGATGCGTCCATGGAGGACTCTCTCAAGGATCTGGATCTGGCGATGATACGACCGCTCGCTCTGACGGTGAGTCGTCCATAGACGAGACCAACTCATTATATCAACTTCAAGATGGCAGGCTCAGGGGTTGTTCCGATGGCGACAGTATTCCGGACCCCTTTGAGCCGCACAGCCGGGTTGGAATCTTCATGGCCGGCGCACAACCTGTTCAAAACCCCGCTGCTGGGGCAGGGGGCCCTGCGCACTCGCCGGCTCAGGTGCTAATGGATCTCACAGATACGATGACGGCCCTGTTAACCGCTACGGTCGTCCCAGCGGATCAAGCTCAGCATGATGCGGAGGTGGCACAGTTAAAGCTGGATATAGCGAGAGCCAAGGAAGATCTAGCAGCGGAAGGGATCAGGATGGCTGCAGAGAGGGCGGCTCTCGATGCCCAGACTCAGCTGATCCAGGCGCAGTCTTTCCGGCTCACGATGGATCAGAACGCATCCAATGTGATCATGAGAAGGAGGCATCAGAAGGCTCAATCTCGACTCCCTCCGGTTTACGATCCTCGAAACCTCTTCAATACGCCTGGTGCAGGGCCCAGTAACCCGCCAGAGATCACGGCACCCGGGGCTGGAACGCCGATTCAGCCGCAAGTGATGGGGCCTCCCCGTGTGAACACTACCCCTCCTCAGTACGTGCCAATACCACCGGGTCATTATGCCAACCCGTTGGAAAACATGGTCGCCGTGGCAGCACGACTGGCGGCTCTCCCAATCGAGGGCGACTCTCCAACGGCGGTCGAAACCCGCCGGGTCAGAGAACTTCTTCAGACGGCTCTGGCGCAACAGGAGGCATATTCATATAGCCGGGACATGATTCATTCAACCCCTCATCCAGGCCGGAGCCCAAGTTATAGCAGACACATGGTTTCAGCGACTGGCTCAAGCAACGTCCGGCGCCGTGACTTGCCAGCTGGCCACACCCGGTTCATAATGGAGCCTTTAACACGGTAGACCAAGACAGAGCACGGCAAGAGGCGGAGCAGGTGCCTCAGTTGATGGCTTACCAGCCCCTCCCAGTCTATCCGACGGCTTCTATCGAGGCAGGTATACCTGCAAGGACCGGAGGTGTCCCTTGTCTGGTGCCGGCTCTCCGTAATGAACGTCTGCCCAAGGATTTCAAAGGACCTAGGAAGGTACCTAATTATACGGCTGATTTACAACCCGGAGCATGGATCGAGAGCTACGAGATGGCTATGGAGTTGCTAGAGGTCAGTGAAGCGGCAATGGCCAAATACTTCACCATGATGTTGGATGGAACTGCCCGCACTTGGTTGAAAGGACTGCCGCCTAATTCTATCGGGTCATGGGTAGAGCTAAAAGCCCGGTTCATCCAAAACTTCAAAGATACATGTAGGCAATCTATGTCAATTGTGGATTTGACTAACTGCAAGCAGCAGGAGGGCGAGTCTACAACCCATTGGGTTCGTCGGGTCAAAGAGATAATACATTCGTCCGATAAGATGGATGCCGGCTCTGCAGTTTTAATGTTGGAGCAAAATTGTCGTTTTGCGCCCCTGAAGATGAAGCTCGGGCGGCTCAAGCGCGATTGCAATGATATGGGTACGCTGATGGCGGCTCTGGTCAAGTACGCCGGCTCTGATAGTACCAAGGATCCCGCGTCGGATGATGAAAGGACAGGGAAGGGAAAGAAGAATGGCAATGGCAAGGGCCCTCAGCATAACCCGGTGAACCAGGGAGGTAGCAAACGTAAGGCTGATGGCAGTATGGAGTTTGTGGCCAACGCCAATGTGCAGGGTAACAACCACCGTCGCAAGGGAAGACCACCTCCCCGAGTCGGCGGGTCAGGCCCAACGCTTGAGCAGTTGTTGAATGAACCTTGTCCAAGGCATGGCTCTAGGGAGAAGCCGGCCACTCATCTATGGAAAGACTGCGCAATCATGAAAGCCTTCAAAAATTCCAACGCATTTAATGGCAACAATGGGCCGGGCGGCGTCTCAGGCGCCGGCGGCTTTCATGGCCTGGGTGGCAGCTCAAATCCCAGCTCTCAGAATTTTCAAGGGGGATTTAATCAGCAATCTGGCCAGGGTAATCAGCAGCAGCAGCAGGGGGGATACCAGACCAATCCAAAGCAGCTCAATGGTGGACAGTATCATGTGTTCACTACCAGTCTGTGCAAGCGAGACCAGAAGCTTCATAAGAGGGCTGTAAATGCTGTTGAGCCGGCGGTTCCCCGCTATTTAAGATGGTCTAAGCAGCCTATTGTATGGAGTAGGGAAGATCACCCTCCCCGGGTTGATAATCCGGGTCACCTGGCCTTGGTGGTGGCCCCTTAGGTTGGGGGATATAAATTCACTAAAGTGCTCATGGACGGAGGCAGCAGCATCAACATCCTCTATTATGAGACCTTCCATCGTATGGGATTAACTGATAAAAACCTCAGCCAGTCCAATACTGTTTTCCATGGGGTGGTGCCCGGTAAGTCTGCGTATCCAGTCGGTAAGATCGAGCTGGAAGTAGCCTTTGGAGATGAGTACAACTACAGGGCGGAAAAACTAACCTTTGAGGTGGTTAAAATAAGAAGCCCGTACCATGCTTTATTTGGGCGGCCGGCTTACGCCAAGTTCATGGCACGGCCGTGTTACGTGTATTTGTAGCTCAAGATGCCGGGTCACAATGGGACCATTACGGTTCATGGTAGCCGAAAGATAGCCTTGGAGTGTGAGGAAGGTGACGCTGCTTACGCAGAATCTGTTTGTGCAACAGAGGAGTTGAAGTTTTACAAGAATAATCTTGACCCGACAGATATGACGTCTTTGAAAAAGCCAACCACGGAGCATGAGCCGGTAATGAAATTTAAGTCAGCTGATGAGACTAAACTTGTTGACTTTGTTCCAGGTGACTCATCTAAGCAGTTCAGCATCAGTGCCAATCTGGATCCAAAATACGAAGGCGCACTCATCGAGTTCATCCGTGAGAACAGGGACATCTTTGCATGGAAACCTTCTGACATGCCAGGTGTACCAAGAGAACTCACTGAGCACACCCTCAATATTGATCCGAAATTTAAGCCAGTCAGGCAATTCCTCCGGCGATTTAATTAGGAGAGGCGGAAAGCCATTGGTGAGGAAGTAGCCCGGCTCTTGGCGGCCGGTTTTATCGTTGAAGTCTTTCATCGAGAATGGTTAGCTAACCCGGTGCTCGTGCTCAAGAAGAACGGCACCTGGCGTATGTGCGTGGATTATACGGATTTAAACAAGGCTTGTCCGACTGATCCTTTTGCTCTCCCTCGTATTGATCAAATTATTGATGCTACGGCGGGTTGTGAGCGTTTGAGTTTTTTGGATGCGTATTCTGGTTACCATCAGATCAAAATGGCTGTTAAGGACCAAGAGAAGATGGCGTTCATTACTCCTTTGGAGCCTTCTGTTATGTGTCAGTGCATTTTGGGCTCAAGAGTGCACAGGCGACTTACCAGCGTTGCGTGCAGAATTGTCTTCATAATCAGATTGGGCGCAACGTTCATGCCTATGTGGATGATATCGTGGTGAAATCCAGAAAGAAGGAGACCTTGATAGATGATCTGAGAGAGACCTTTGATTATCTCCGGGTCTACAAGATGATGCTTAACCCGGCCAAGTGTGTCTTTGGTGTTCCTGCAGGCAAGCTCCTGGGTTTCCTGGTTTCTCACAGAGGCATTGAGGCTAACCCGGAGAAGATCAAGGCAATCACCTCTCTGGCTAAGCCGGCGTGCATAAATGACGTCCAGCGTCTGGCGGGTCGCATCGCTGCTTTGAGTCGGTTTATAAGCCAGTTGGGTGAAAAGGCCATGCCACTGTATGAGATGATGAAGAAAACAGACGACTTTGTCTGGAATGATGCTGCTAATACTGCTTTTGAGGATTTGAAAAAACAACTAGATGAGCCGCCAGTCCTTGCTGCTCCTGTCGACAAGGAGCCTTTATTGCTGTATGTAGCCGCTAACACACGAGCCGTCAGTGTAGCTGTGGTGGTGGAGCGTAAGGAAGCGGGTAAGGAGCATCCGGTTCAGCGGCCGGTTTACTACGTCAGCGAAGTACTCATTGAGTCCAAAAAAGGTATCCACATTGGCAGAAGCTTGTTTATGGGGTGTTTATGGCAAGCCGAAAGCTTAAGCATTATTTCCAGGGCCACCCTATCACTGTGGTCAGTTCTGCTCCCCTAGGAGATATCATCCAAAATAGAGAAGCCACAGGAAGAGTTGCTAAGTGGGCTATAGAACTTGGGCCTCATGGTCTAAAATACGTGCCACGCACTACTATCAAATCTCAAGCATTGGTGGATTTCATCAACGATTGGACAGAGCTGCAGGTGCCTGAAGAGAAACCGGATAATACATACTGGACTATTCACTTTGACGGGTCCAGGCAATTGGAGGGCTCGGGGGCTGGGGTTGTGTTAGCTTCGCCTCGAGGTGACAAGTTTCGTTATGTGCTACGGTTGATGTTTCCCTATACTAACAATGCAGCTGAGTATGAGGCCTTGCTCCATGGTCTTCGGATGGCTAAGGAGATGAGCTTAAGCCGGGTAAGGTGCTTTGGCGACTCAGATTTAGTGGCCCAACAAGTATCAGGCAAGTGGGATTCCAAGGATCCCCTCATGGCGGCTTATCGCCGCGAAGTTGATGCCATTGCGGGACACTTTCAGGGTTACCAAGTAGAGCACATCGATCGCAGAAAGAACGGGGCAGCTGATGCATTTAGCTGGCTGGGCTCTCAGCGAAAGCCGGTGTCGCCTAATACTTTCTTGGATATTCTACATAACTCTTCTGTCAAATTGCCTACAGAGGAAGACTTGGCTGTTCCTGACCCAGAAGCACAGTTGGTGGCGGCTCTCCATGTTATCCCAGATTGGACAGTGCCATACTTAGCTTACATGACCCGGGGAGAATTGCCTGAGGATGAAACTTTGGCCAGACAAATAACCCGGCGGTCTAAGTCAATGATAATTATCAATGGCGAGTTGCATCATCGCAGTGTCACTGGAACTTTTCAGCGTTGTGTTTCCTCTGAGGAAGGTCAAGCAATTTTACGTGAGATTCACGAGGGGGATTGTGGCCATCATGCTGGCTCAAAATCCCTTGTGGCCAAGGCTTTTCGTCATGGTTTTTATTGGCTGACGGCTCATGCTAACGCAGAGGACTTAGTCAGTAAATGTGACGGTTGTCAGAAGTTCTCAAGACGTGCTCACGTGCCGGCTCAAGAGTTGAGGATGATTCCAATCACTTGGCCATTTGCAGTCTGGGGGCTTGATATGGTTGGGCCTTTCAAAAGGTCCAAAGATAAGAAGACCCACCTCTTGGTGGCGGTTGACAAGTTCACAAAGTGGGTTGAGGCAGAGCCCGTTAGTAAGTGTGACGTAGCCACGACGGTTCAGTTCATGAAAAAGGTGATATTTCGCTTTGGTTTTCCACACAGCATTATAACTGACAATGGTACCAATCTGTCTAAAGGCGCCATGGAGGAGTTTTGTCAACGAGAGCATATTCGGCTTGATGTTTCATCAGTGGCTCACCCTCAATCCAATGGTCAAGCTGAGAGAGCCAATCAGGAAATCTTGAAGGGCATCAAGCCCCGGCTTTTGGTCCCTTTGCAACGGACGCCGGGTTGTTGGGTGGAGGAGTTACCCTCCGTGTTATGGAGCATCAATACTACTCCTAACAGGTCTACGGGTTACACGCCTTTCTTCATGGTTTATGGAGCGGAGGCGGTCCTCCCTAGTGACATCCGTCATGACTCGCCTCGAGTGGCGGCTTATGTCGAGGCGGATAATGAGCAGGCGCGTCAAGATGCTCTTGACTTGTTGGACGAACAATGTGACGTAGCAGCAGCTCGCTCGGCGATTTACCAACAAGACCTGCGCCGCTATCAGCTGCCGGGTTAAGTCCAGGGTCTTTGAGGAAGGTGATCTGGTGCTCCAGCTCATCCAGGATCAAACAGACGCACACAAGTTATCCCCGCCTTGGGAAGGGCCCTTTGTGGTCAGCAAGAACTTGCACAACGGGTCATACTACCTTATCGATGTTCGGGAGCACAAAGATTCACGTAAGTTGGAGGAGGAGACCCGCCGGCCGTGTAACATAGCTCAGCTTCGGCCTTATTACACTTGAGCCACCGGCTCTCATAATGTACATATTTCTATAGCCATGTATACATTGTGGTAAATAATAAAGCAGGACCTCTGTCCTTTTTTCCTCCAAAGGTAAATGTATCATTGTTATTTTCATTGTAATATTACATGGTCACTTGGAGGTTGATCCGGCTTATGATCGTATTCGAATCTAGCCGTTAAAAATATGATCATGTGGGGGCTTCCTGTTCAAACATAGGTCGTATTCGAACCAAAGAGAACATAGCTGTCGATACCCACTTGATTGGCATATTGCCGAGCTCATTGGGGTGTTTTTCTTGATCATATTTGAATCATAGCTTAACCCCCTTTGGGAACCGACGTGGATCGTATTCGAATCAGCGTCGTTAAACAACTCTCAAGGTCATGTGGGGGCTTCCTGTTCAAACATAGGTCGTATTCGAACCAAAGAGAACATAGCTGTCGGTACCCTCTTGATCAACAACGCCAAAGCCACTGGGGGCTATATGATCATATTCGAATCTTAGCTTAATCCCTTTGGGATGGTTCTCTGGTCGTATTCGAATCGGAAGCCTCCAAATTTTTGAAATCTTTTTGTTGCAAACAAGTTCTTTTGATCATATCAAAGGTATTCAAGGGTGGTTCTAATTCCACCGGCTTAACCTTGATTAATAATGTTGATGGCACATAATAAGCATTATAAGTGCTGGTAAGCCGGAGTTCTCCACCTCATTATTCGGGTTATATAAACCGGAAGTATATTTGAAGGCTCGCAGGTATGCTATTATGGTATCTCGAAGATATAATTGAGAGCCGGTTTATTATGACTTTGATTCATATTCCGGGTTATATAACTCCCCGTGCGGTAAGCCGCCTAGAGACTTGTGACTTGTTTTCTATGCAGGACAATTAAAGATAGCTATTTAAAACATAAGGGAAGCAGAGGATCAAACATAACCCGGAAGAATATAAAGGAGCAGTTTAAATGGAGTTAAGCACTACACACGTGCACGATGGCACCACAAAATTAAGCGTTCATCCTACTCTATTACATGACTCCCCGAGTCCGAAAGGTGAGGCATCGTCTTTAAGACATCATATGAGCCACCTGCGAGATCAAGGGCGTTGTTGGCCTGAGGTTTCCAGGTCATCCCTCTCCGCTACTCCGGCTGTGTCCATGACCTGGAAGGTTGATGATTTCCAGTCAATGCCACTCAAGGCTTTGAATTGAGCCTCATCATCAATTAACCCGGCCGGGTCAACTTCAGGGGCGAAGGTATGCTTACGAGTCGGAGGAATCAGGCTGACTGCTTCATAGCGTGGTGTTGGGATCCTCTGATTCTCCGCGTCATAGCCCGGTTGATACTTGGTAAGGTCTGTATCATTACCAATCAAGGTGGCCACCGGGCGCACGCTCTTCACACAGGCGGCGAAGTCTTTCTGGTCAAAGGGGGTGCCGTCTTCCTTCAAGCTGGGGTATCCAAGAGCGATGTCGGCCGGGTCTAGCTCCGGTAGAAACGCCTTGGCTCGGCTCAGAGCGGCTATAGCTCCGGCTCTTGCAGAAGCCCGTCTCAACTCTTGGAAGCGTTGAGGAAGTACGGCAAGCCGCCTGAGTACATCTGCCAGGTGAGTGGGAACCTCATTTGACAGAGCCACAATGGCTAAGGCACGCTGTGACCTGGTGTAAAGTTGCTCTACCAAGGTATAAACCGCCTTCAGCTTGGTCAGCACGTACTGATTGAGATTGGAACTTCTGGGACCTGCATGACAAAGTCAGGTGAGCTGATGGCAATGGTGAGACTTATGGGAAATGAACGATGTAAACTAGTTAGAAACTTACAGAGTAACTTACCGAAGATTGCGGAGACCATCTGAGATACATGGCGTTTTAAGCCGAAAAGTTTGGCGGTTCTTTCAGTAAGAGCGGCCTCCGCTTGTTCGGCCCTTCTGAGCAAGGCAGTTTTCTCATCCGCCCAGGCTTTTCTTTCTACTTCAAACTTTTTCTTCAGTTTCTCTTGTGCAGAGACACTGAATTCAAATTTGGAATTGGCCTTTTGGGTCTCACTTTCCTGAGTCTTCAGGCGGTTCTTTAGATCAGAGATTTCCGATTCAAATTTCTTACAGGCGGCCTGTACAAATTCCGGGTTATAGTTAGGGTGATTATAATGCAACATTAAGTCCCAAGTACTTTGCAAGCAAAGACACTTGGCACTTGGGGGCTAATGTATGCTGAAAAGCTCTATTTAAAGTGCCGATTCATGAAAATAAGTCCCAAGCACTTTGCAGGCAAAGGTACTTGGCACTTGGGGGCTAATGTGTAAAGTTGCTCAACTACTTGATTAAAGTAAGGAAAGAACTGGGTCAACTATGCTGTTTAAGCCGGCCCTTGAGTGGTACCAGGTAAGCCGGTTTTCTTGCAGTAATTATTAAGCCGGTATTAAGTCTACAACATATTTTATCATAAGTCATAGACTTGGGGGCTGGCATGGTAAGGATAACTATGGAGTAAGCAAGAGAGTCATACCTCAGATTTTTGCTGTATTTGCTTCACCATATCAATTTCCAGGTACCGGCTGTTGTGCACTTGATTAACATAGCCAGAGACAATATCTCCAATGCTGAGATTAGCATAATCAGTGATGTCTAGCCTGGCCCTGCGGCGTTCCAGAAGTTCTTCCTTGGCAGAGCATCTAGCTAACACGGTGGGTCTTCCCGGTTCGACAAACTCTGTCCGGGTGATTACAACGTCCGGGTCATCTGGATGAGCCGGGTTGGGGATCTCCGGGTTATCAGAGCCTTCCATGACTTGTTCATCAGATGGAGCAGTGGTGGTTTCAGGAGCTGGTGCAGACGGCGGCTCATGAGCAGAAGCCTCAGATTCAGTCAGGACCGGCTCTTCGGCCGGTTTATTTTTCTTCGCCCTCTTGCTGGGCTTTACTTGTACACTGAAAGTCAAAGAGTTAGTGCAAAAACATGAGTAAGATAAGCACAAAGTAAGCTGATTATCATTACCCGGGTGCGGTCTTGAAGGCCGGCAAGCTAGACTGCATTGAGTCGCCGGAGGAAGGTGAAGTTCCCTGGTAGTTTGAATCAGAAGAATTGAGTGGTTGATGAGTGACGCCCGCCAAAGGATGAAAAGGATATAAGTCGGAGATAACCTCAGTCCGGCGCTTCCTTGTTGTTTCGGGTAAGCCGGAGGAGAGGTCTGCGTCTTTGCTGGTCCAGGTCTGCCTCCGGCTCTCATAAATCTGTCACTTCAAAAGAAATTGAGGATCTTGATAAGCTAAAGGATGTGAAAATCTTACTTTCCGGGTTACTCTTCAAACTTTCCGTCTCGGCAAAGGCTCGGAGTCGGATGAAATTATAGTTACCTCTTCATTCACCTTGTGACTTGTTCCAGTATCCTCCTGCTGATAATCCGTGTCAATAAGATGGTTAAAAAAGGAGCCTAAAGAGCCAAGAACTACCTCTGACTCGGAGGTGTCTTCCAAACGAAGCAGGTCCGAGGCGCTAGGTTTACTCCCCATCTTACGGGGAGCGGCTTTCCTGGCGGCTTTTTTAACTTTGCTGGCTTTTTTGGCAGCTTCATGGTCATACTTGACCTTCCAGAATTTATCATTAGCCTGTAAAATACAACGAAGATTAGTAAGCTAAGACAAAATCGTTAAAAGGGAAGAAGAAGCATTCAGGTCAATGGTTTACCGCAGGAGCCGGGTTAGTCTTGCAGAAAGGGCTTAAGCCCACTCTCCCGCAATCTGCCAGGCTCTCGTTCAGAAGCGACTTGGTTGTATCATCAATGACGTCCTCAGGTAAGTCGTCTGGACTGTGTCGTAGAGGATCATCTTTCCGGCCTGTGTAATCACACATCAAGCCGGGGCGGCGGCTTAAAGGAATCACCCGCCAGGCAACCCAGACTCGGACCAGATCAATACCATTCAAGCTGTTCCCCATAAGAGATTTGATTTTGTTGATGGTGGGTGTAAGTGGTTGATGTTCAGCTTGAGATAATTTGTTTGGCAAGGGGTGATTTGATTCCAGACGCAGGGCGCGAAAGCCGGGCAGAGGGTTCTCGTCAGCCGGAGAAGTGTCCTGGCAGTAGAACCATGTCTGGTTCCAATCTTTCGGGTGGCTTGGCGGCTCAGCATAAGGAAAGAGACAATCTCTCTGTCGTTGGATTGAAATTCCGCCAAGTTCCAAGCTAGGCCCGTTGGCACATTCATTCTGGCGGTTCAGGTAAAATAACTCCCTTAAGAGCAGCAAGCTGGGTTCTTCTCCGAGGTACACCTCACAGAACACTTGGAAGTTGCAGATGTTTGACACGGAATTGGGTCCAATGTCTTGAGGTCGCAGGTCAAAAAAGTGCAGGACATCTCTGAAGAATTTTGAGCCGGGAGGAGCAAAGCCCGGTTCATGTGATCAGTAAATATGACAACTTCCCCATCCTTGGGTTGAGGCCTCTCTTCTGACGGGTCACGAGCACGATAGGACATGACCTCTTTCTTTGGCAGATAACCCGATTTCACGAAGTCAGCTAAGATGCTGTCGGTGACGTTGGATCTAACCCAGTTGAATGTGATGGGTGCTTTGGGAGCCTTAGGTGGCATTGTGAAAGATGGAAGCCTATGACAAAATAAAGTTTCCGGTTCAAATTTAAGCCGGAGGAGAATTTCAGTTTAGTATTCAAGATGGCGGCTTATGAAAGGGCCTAATGATATATGGTTAATTGTGTCAGGTTATTTAAGCCGCCATGGATATCAAGAGCAATTAAGTTATTTAACTCTATTATGAATGATCCAGAAATTTCACAAAGCATGGCTTCTTTTAAGCCGGCGATATGACCCGCCATGGTTAACAGCTGCAGTTTTTGCCTAAGTGTTGCACAAACAAGTTTCACAGATTACAGGGATTATTTTGGATCAAACAATTGTCCAGAAAAGAAAAATTTCTAGACCTAAAAACTGATACAGAGAAGTTCATAAGCTCTAAATGAGGTCTTTTTGCAAGCAAAGGGGTCAGCTAATATTGAAAATGGGCGTGAAACGACTACCGCCGGAGTTGTGCATTACTCTTGGATCGAAGGGAGCCATTGTGGAAGAACTGCGAAGGAATCGCGAGGAACCACGAAGAACACAGAAGAACTTGCGAACCCTAATGTGGATCTAGTGTACGGGACGGCGAGGACTTACTGGTGCTGGCGAGCAGCGGAGATGCGTCGCGGTTCTCTGGTCAAGACAGGTCGATGCAGCGGCCTTGGTTGGTGCAGACGGGATGCGCGGCGGCGGCGGCGGAGCTCGGGCTCTGGGGTGTCGAGAGGAGGAAGACGATGGAAAGGGAAGTGATGAAGACCTGAGGGCCAGGCCTATTTATAAGGGACGGCTGATGAGTGGGCACGAGAAACGAGGAGGCTGAAGACATGATTATCCAGCTGCAGAGGCGCCTTGATTTTCGGGATAGTTATTAAAGATAAGGATCCGTTGAGATACGTTGGACGAAACGTGCATTAATGGCGGATGACGTCACGACGGGTTACCAAGAATCCAGAAGATGACGTCATGGCGGGTTATAACTTTCGCGCAGACAGAAGCCGGAAGATTTTCTCTTAAGGTATTGAAGATTGACATGAACCGGTTCAAATCAATCTGGGGCCTAATGTTGAGGATATCGCTACTGGTGTAACCCGCCGTAGATGGGCCGGGTTACGTTGCGACAGCTCTTCGTTCAAGAAGCCCAAGGACAGGTTAAAGATGGCGGTTTAGTAATAGGTCTAAGGCCCAGAGCCGGCTTAAGGCCCGTAGTGGTAAACCGCCATTGTGGCATGACTTGTAGTGTAAGGCAAGAATAGTTACGAGTCCGAGCCGGACATAGTTTATGAGCTGGCCGGGACTCTGAGAGCCGCTGGGCGTTAACCTTTCTATATAAAGGGATGACCCAGCGGCGGTTCAGGACAAGTAAGATCAGATCGATAGCCAAGCAGAGCGGTTTAGCTCCTGGTCATCGAAACCCTAAGAAATTCCACCTCAACTGGACGTAGGCTTTTACCTTCAACGTAAGGGGCCGAGCCGGTATAATCTTCGTGTCCTTTGTCCCGTTTAACCCCTTTAAGCTTCCTAGCGGCGATGGCTCCACGACTAAGTCCTTGCTCGAGGACATCTGCCGTGACAATTCCACGACACACCCTAAAACTCTGCGCATCTTCCCCGGCTCCTGTTCGTTCCCGTCTGAGGCCTCAGCATCGTCCTCCGCCTTGTTTCGCTCGCCGCGGCGCCGCCCTCCGGTGTTTTCAACATGGTCAACAACCGAGAGGAATAAGGAGATGACTATACATCATGAGGATGACAGTAGCGACCCAGCAGCGCGTAGTTTTTTTTTGGGACAGAGAAGGGTATCAACTGGGTTGTGTGGGAGCTGTGGCCCGTCTAGCCCAGGCTTCTATTTCATATGTTTACCACATGACCAGCCTAGTTTGTCTTTTCCTTTCTGAAAATGGCTAATCCAGCTTTTCTACGCCCTGCTGGGCCAGAAATCTTTCAAGACGAGGAGGGATGCATTCGTGCTTGCCCAGAAAATGGGCTATAAGTAATAAGAAATGGATTATAAGTAATAATAAATGGTCTGTAAATTGAAAAAATACAACAAATAGGCAATTAGTTCCAAAATACTTTTTTCTTTCGCATTTTGATATTTAAAATTTCATTGTTTTTGTGCGGGTAAAATTTCATTGGAGTTAAATTAATGTATGTTTAGTTTTAAATTAATTTGAATCTGGCTAGAAATTTCGGGCTGTATGCTGTTTGGGACAGATTTGGAGGCTGACTTGTCGGTCTACTAGGTTGACGAGTACGAAAGTCTTTGTCAACTTAGTCCACAAACGATTCTAGCAACAGTGATCGTTGGATGTTAATCCAACGGCGGTGCTGCTTCTTGAATATCTGATCTTCTTACTCCAGCTGCCCAAACCAGTGCCGGTGGGACTGCCTACTCCAGCCTCCTGTGGCCGACTGTGCTGCCGCACAGGCCGCACCGCCCCACCCCACTCCATCGCTGGCCAGGCCATTCCTCTACTCACCAACACCTCCTGTTATTTTCCGGCGACGACAGCCGAACCAGCAAACCCTCGTACTCCCTACCGCATGGGCAACCACTGTCGAGTCTTCATCGGCTCCGTGTCGTTACCTTCCTAGGCCTCGCCGTCGTCCACCGCCCTGGTGCTCTCGGCGCGGCATGGTCGATGTGGTCAACGTGGTCAATGAACGACATCCATCAGAAGTGGACTGTACATGGAGAGGCTGACAGCTGGGTCCATGGCCGCACACAAGGAAATGGCTCCTTATTACGTGGAAAATAATGATTCCTCAACCTGATAGCTGGGACCCACCGGAAGGGCCTCTGTATTTTGCGAAAAAACGTTCCCCCCGCTGTCAGCTCGGACCCACCAGCTATATCTTCGCACGCAAGGACGTGCCTGCTTATTACGCACACAAAAATGAGTACTCCCCTGCTAGCTGGGACCCACCATAGTGGGAGGCTGACTTGTGGGCCTACTAAGTTGACGCGGACGGAGGCCTTGTCAACTTAGTCAATATGAACGATTCTAGCTCCAGTGACCGTACGATGTCCATCCAACGGTCGTAGTGCTTCTTCAACCTCTGGTCTTCTTGTTCCAGCAGCCCAAACCAGCGCCTGTCGTGTTGCCTGCTCCTGCCTCCCATGGCCGGCTGTGCTGCGGTGGAGGCCTCACCGCCCCCTACTACTCCCACTGCTGGCCAGGCCATCCCTCTACTCATCCACACCCCCTGTTATTCTGTGACGACGGCAGCCTCACACCGCAGCCGAACCAGTGAACCCTCGTACTCCTCTCCGCGTGCGCATCCACTGCCGCGTCTTCCCCGGCTCCACGTCTTCCCCTTCCGAGGCCTCGCCGTCATCCACCGCCTTGGTGCTCTCAGTGTGGCGTGGTCAATGTGGTCAAGGAACGACTTCCATCAGAAGAGTATTGTATGTGGAGAGGCTGACAGCTGGGTCCACGGCCGCAGTAAGGAAGTGCCTCCTTATTACGCGAAAAATAATGATTCCTCCACCTGATAGCAGGGACCCACCGGACAGGCCATCATATTTCATGAAAATTCCCCCCCTGACTGCTGGGATCCACCAGCTACATCTCGCACGCAAGGAAGTGCCTGACACTTGGGACCCACCTGGTCATAGCGTACATAGCATTGTCATTCTAGTCGTGAACATGTACATACATACTTGTCGATCGATCTGTCTGCAGGCTGCAGCGATGAACCATGGCCGAGTAAGGAAGGGCATGTGTCGTAGTAGAGGCGCGCATGTAGCATGTACACGTACGTACAACCAGGGTGCAAGAAAGTAAATATGGCCACGTACGTACATACGGGTGGGGTCTTGAACGCCTACTCGCGGATATGTACGACCAGGTCTCATGTACACGGAGAGGCAGCGACGGTGTCGTGTCCATCGGCAGCCAACCGGCTGGGTGGGAACGGAGAAACTACGTCGTCGTGTTCATCGGGAGCCAACCGGGTTGGACGGAACAACCGATCGAAATGAGGCATGGCGTACTGCAGAACGGAGGAAACGGCCTTGTGTTCGACCGGCTACGGTCCAAACGGGGATCCTGTTCACCGGGAAAGGTGTGGCGTACCGCAAAACGGAGGAATCGGACTTCTCTTGGACCTCCTACGGTCGAAACAGAGTCTTGTTGATCGGGAGGGGTGTGGCGTACCGCAAAACAGAGGAAACAGACTTGTGTTGGACCGCTATGGTCGAAACGGGGGTCCTGTTCATCGGGCGGGGTGTGGCGTACCGCAAAACGGGACTCCATAGGCAACTGTTTATCTCCACCGTCGACCTCCTCCGGCCTCCACGGGCTACTGTTCATCCACCGTCGACCTCCTCCAGCCTCCACCTGCGACCGTTCATCCACGGGCTCCTGTTCATCCAGCCTCCACCACCGGCTACTGTTCAACCAGCCCTCTCCACGGGGTCCTGTTCAAGTACCCCTCCACGGGCTACTGTTCATCCAGCCCTCCACCGTCTACTGTTCAACCAGCCCTCCACCGTCTACTGTTCAACCAGCCCTCCACGGGGTCCTTTTCATCCAGCCCTCTAAGGGGTCCTGTTCATCCACCCCCAACCGGCTCGATCGATTGGGGTCCTGTTCATCCAGCGGCAACGGCCTCTACTACCACGGGGTCCTGTTCATCCAACCCCCCACCGGGAACTGTTCATCCAACCCCCAACAACGCTCACTATTCATCAAGAGGCAGCAGGTTCAATCAGCTTCAGTTAGCAGCAGTAGCAAAGGAATCGCTTGATCGGGTTTAATTAACAGCCAGATCGATCGATCGCTCAGGTTCAGTAACGTGTAGCCTACAGTGCATTCGCTCAGGTTCAGTAGCTGAACGCCTCGATCAGGTTCAGTTAGAGCACAACGCCTCGCACACACGCACATGCGTGTACCAGAGAAATGTGCATCGCTCGGCCCCCGACCACCCACCATAACTGGGAACTCCTCGATATTTTCCTCGCCCTCGCTTCTACCACTGTTTTTTCCATCATGGACGGCCCAAAGAATGTTATGCAGCTACGTCTCCGGCCCGCCCAGGACGAAAAGCCCATTTTCTGTCATAATTTTTTGTCATAGAAGTAGGAGCCCACCACATCTATGATGATACTGGATTTTTTCACAATTATCGTCATAGAAGTGTCGTAAGCATGACAGAAAAAATTCGTTCGGCCCAAAATGTCATGGTTGTGTCTTTTTTTGTTGTGTTGGTACTCATTAGAAGTAATTTCTGTGAGATGAAGATCAAGACATTCAATGGGATTGTTATATTCCCCAAGACTAATGGTCGTACCCCGTAGGGCGCGTCATGTGACCTTGTGGGCCCCTCGGGCGTCGTCTCGCGTTGATTCTTTTTCCCAAAAATCACATATATGCCAAAAATAATCTCTGTAAGTTTTTATCCCGTTTGGACTCCATTTGATATGGATTTTCTGCGAAATAAAAGACATGCAACAAACAGAAACTGGCACTGGGCACTTGATCAATATGTTAGTCCCAAAAATAGTATAAAAAGTTGCCAAAAGTATGTAAAATTTGTAGAATATTGGCATGGAACAATCAAAATTATAGATACAACAGAGACTTATCACCATGTCATTCGCTTGCGTGTTGCACTTTGCCATGTCATCATGTGCATCTCATTTGTATTCGTGTTTGTCTCTTGCATCTGGTCACTTTCTCCATTGTCTATTTCGGAATCCAACACTCTCACATGCACCTGTCGCACCTTCCAGATCTCGTTTCGTGAGCGGAAGAAAAACGTTCTCGGAATGGGCCGAGAGTTGAAGAGTAGTCTTGGTACATCACCGGTAGACCATCTGTCAAGTTTTATTCTATTTGGAAATCGTTTGATGCCCCAACGGTTAACCGCGTTAACCGTCGGACCCCCTTTCTCTTTGCAGCCCAACACCCCTCCACAATAGCCCACTAGCACATCTAAACCCCCTTCATGCTCTTCGCCGTCAGATCACGATCGCATGGGCCAAAACCGCACTGAAAAACTCCTCTCCTAGCTCCCTCTATCTATAAAACAATCCCCTCCCCCGAAATTCTAGCAAACCCTAGCTCCGCTTCGAAATCCGTGCCGCTCTCTCTCCTCCCACCTCCCACCTCTCCAGCCACTGCGGGCCCGCGGGAGCCCATCTCCGGCTCGCGTCGGGCCGCACAGGGGCCGAGGCGAGCCTGCACCTCGTCGGCCGCTGCCGCCTCCAACCCGCGCCCTCACGCCGCCACGCGCCCCCTCGCCGCCGACCACAGCGTCCATCGCCCGCGCCAGCCGCCGGAGCTCGCCGCTGCCCGCAGCTCATTACCCCTCCGCAGAAGTCACCGGATCCGGCCTCCTCCTCGCCAGAAGCTCGCCTAAATCCACGTCGTCGCCGGATCTGGTCAGGTGGACCAGATCCACCAGTTCATCCATCCAAACGCACCGCGCCCTGTCCCATACCGCTCCACCCCGCAACCCCGCATCGCCCCGTCCAACTTCTCGCGAGGTGAAATTTTGCCAAAGTCCCTGGATCTGAACTTCATGGGTGCATCTTCATCATGTCATAAATTTGTGCATGTGGCTCCATTTTTTGTGCATGATATATCAAAATGTTCATCTCTGAATGCTCTACATGCTAGTGTCGTTTGCATGCATGTTTTTTTTCTTTTTGAAAGCTTGGGACAGTGAGGGCAACCCCCCACTGACTTTGTATTACATCTCAAGACACCAGATTACATGGGGAATAGATTACATAGAGACAGGAGGAGTTAGAGTATCCCTATACATCAAAGGTATAAGGTTGTAAAGCTAGAGCAGAGCAACAATCTGGTCAACAAAGGGCACTAAGGCCTCTTTGATCCTGTGTCTCATCATGCCAAAGTCCCCTTTGAATCTCTGGCTCCACCCATCAATGGTCGGCGCCACACTTCTAAACAGCATATTGTTACGTTCCTTCCATATGCTCCAAGAGGCTACGATAAAGACATCCATGAACATTGGCCCGATCCACGTATTCTTAGCTGCATGGAGAAGTTGCACCCGGTTGCCATGTATTGGCCATGCGATCCCCAGCTTCCCCCACATGCTTTGCTGAATTCACAATTGAAGAACAGATGTTCCACAGTTTCCTCGGGTGGGTGGTGGCATAGCAGGCGTGCATAGTTATCATCTCTCAGCTTCATGTGTTTCCTCTTGAGCAGCCCCCGGGTGTTCAGCCTATCCGCAAGAAGCAGCCACGCAAAAACCTTCCATTTGTTGGTGCATTTTGCTTTCCAGATCCATTTAAACACATCATCCGCTTCCATGTCCCGAAAACAGTGCAGATAGAACTTACTGGAGGCGAGCTCGTCCGATCCCCAAACCGTGTGCCAGGCATCATTCACCTCCGTGAGCTCCAACGAAGCCAAGGAGGTTTGCAGAACATCAAGTTCATCTCTAGCCTGAACCGAAAGCGGCAAGTAGAAGTTTTGTCCGAGCGTAGGCGACGTCAGGAGCATTTTGACAGATATGTCTTCATGTTTAGCGAAGGAGAAAAGACGGGGGTGACTATCAGCCAGTGTATCACCATGCGAGGCATCTTTCCAAAACAAGGGTGAGCCCCCATCTCCCACCTCGACCGAAGTGACAGCTCTGTAGGTAGGCGCCAGGTTCATGACATCCTTCCACCAGAACGACCCACAGGGACCCGAGGCATGCGGGACTAAGCCATCATAGTATGTGTTCCAAACAAGATCAACCCACGGAATGTCCCTGTGGTTATAAAATTTGTGCAGTTGCTTAAGCAGCAGGCCCTGGTTTTGGATCTTCAGATCAAGCACCCCGAGTCCGCCTTTGTGCTTGGGCCTGCAAACTAAATCCCAGGCTGCCATGGAGACTGCTTTCAAGCCATCATTCGTGGTCTTTGCCCAGAGACAATATCGCCGCAGTTTATCCAGATGATCCAGTATTTTTGGCGGGAGTCGGATGGAACACATCGCATAGATCGCAAGAGAGGTAATCACCGAGTTCAGCAGGGTGAGCTTTGAACCAAGGTCAAGCAGAGAGGCTGCCGTAGAGAGTTTGCGCTCAACAGACGATACTAGCGGCATGAGGTCCGCGACCGTCGGCCTGGCCGTTCCCATGGGCAACCCTAGATATGTAAACGGCATGGCCCCGATGGAGCATCCAAAAACCTGCGCCAGACGCGAGGTGGTGTCTGCGGCGGTGTTGGCTGTAATAAGAGTTGATTTTTGGAAATTAATTCGCAACCCCACTGACGACGCGTAGTCTTGTAAGATGGATTTGATGGTTTCGGCTTGGATCTCATCAGCGGGCATCACAAGGATTGTGTCGTCGGCGTACTGGATCACAGGGTAATCACCCTCTCGGGCAGGCATGGGCAGCTGGAGATCCCCTGCTCTGTAAGCGTCGTTGATGGCAGCTTGCAACAGATCGGCTGCGAGCACAAAAATAAGAGCAGACAGTGGGTCTCCTTGCCGCACGCCACGCAAACAGAAGAATTGCCTACCTAGGGTTCCATTGAGTAGAACCGAAGACTTGGCCGTCGAAAACAAGCATTTGATCCACCCAAGCCACCGATCATCAAATCCCATGCACTTCATCATCTCCATCATCGGGGCATGTTCGATCGTGTCAAAAAGCTTTAGCGAAATCCAGCTTCAAGATCGCGATCTCACGCCCCGAGGCTTGACACTGATGAATGAATTCATACGCCCAAGCAACACAGTCTTGGATCGATCGGCCTTTCAGAAACCCATATTGATTTCGATGGATAATCTTGAGGATGACTCGTTGTAAACGGTTAGCGAGGAGCTTGGTCAGGATCTTGAGGCAACAGTTCAACAGAGTAATTGGTCGATAATCATTAGCTGTTTTTGGCGATTGGATTTTACAGATAAGAGTGATAAATCCCGTGTTCAGGCTCTCAAGATCCAAAGTACCTGCATGAAACTCAGAGCAAAGCCGATAGAAATCATCCTTAATGATCTGCCAGCACGACTTGATGAAACTACCACTAAAACCATCCGGGCCTGGAGCACGGTCGGCCGGCATCTCTTTGACCACCTTGTCAATTTCCTCGTGGGTGAAAGGAGCAGACAGAGCTTGAAGTCCTTCTACCCTTTTGATGATCCGAGTTTGCATGCATGTTAATGTTTAGGTTGATGCTTCCGTATCTTCTGAATTTTCAGGCTTGGCTGGCTGCACAGGGTCTGACAGTTCAGGATGGACGGTTACTTGAAGATAATATTAGCGATAGTGCAGCACAAGCTTGGAATGATTCGATCACAGTTCAGGAATCCAACTCTCATGGTTCAAGCCATGACCTGATGATCATTGAAGATCTGAATGTCCCTACCATGAGTCGTAATTCCCCTGATGTGGTTACTGTTACAGTTAACATGCACAACCAAGGATTACAGTTTGGTCTCACGGCCCAGGGAAATAAACTTCTTGCTCTTCTGCTCGCCAACCCTGTTTCACGCCAGCAACTTAATGATCTTCTATTCACATCCTTACGCCCTATGATTGCTACTATGGGCCCTTCGAATGGTGGTTATGGCACTAGACAGGACAATTTTCAAGTAAGTATCAAGGTTACTGACTTCCCTCATGGTCAGAATTTACTATCCTCTTCTCAGCAACTTGATGCTTTGCATACACCTGCCACTTCCACTGTCAATCTTATGGAACTCACTGCTTCTAAGAACTTACAAAGCACTCATGAGATCATCGCTGAGAGCGCTGCTGCTGAAAGGGAGGACAATCTTCAATCAGATCTCACTACCCCTGCTGTGATGATGAATCAACCACCTTAGGCTGATACTCCACCTTCTGAATCTGCTGTTGGCATGGCCATCGTACTTCAATCTAAACCCGATGCTCCTTTGGTGTTAACACACGACAATGCTGAAGTTCATAACAACATCACAACTGGGCGTCGCGGGAAATCCGCAGCTCCACTGGTTGCAACTCATCTTAGGCACAGTGCATGCACCAACAAATATGATGGATTTAAGGTCCCCCGGTGAATGATAACAAACCTTATAAATCAAAAGTGAAGCAGCATGTCATACATTCTGCTCCAGGATCAAGCTCTGCCCCCACTCAAAATGTGATCCACTCCAGGGAGGAAGATGTTCCACCTCCAACTCCTATTCCAGCACTGCAAGTTGAAGGGATCAATATGTGTGCCATTCCTGAAGAGGAGCTCTCCACTGATGCCCTGCTGCTGAAGAGTCTGGCCCTTCCTCCACCTCGGCCTAGTTGTTGCACTACCACCTTAGCTATTTTATCCTTGCATTCTCTTCTTTTGCGATGAGCCTTAAGTTGAACTGGAATATTTTGTGCTGGAACGTTCGTGGTCTTAATTCGGGCAAAAAACATTAAGCACTCTCCAATGCTATCACTTCTAGTGGCTGTGCTATCATCTGTCTTCAGGAAACTAAAATGCCTTTCATTGATGCTCAGTTCATTAAATCCATATGCCCTCGTCGTTTTGACAATTTTGTGTTTATTTGTTCAGTGGGAGCCTCTGGAGGAATTCTTATGATTTGGAACAGCGCGATTTTTAAGGGCTAGTGTCCATTACTAAATCAGGTTCCCTAATCAGAAATCTCATCTCCTCGCAATTTATATTATTTGCCATTTGCCTCTCATTTTCCTCTCCCCCACTTCACAAAAATTTGTCGTTTTATTCGCCCTCTTTTTCGTTCGCCGTTTTCTCGTCAGGTCTGTTTTGTGTGCAACTTTGTTTTTATCATTATGGATAGTTCTTCCTCTATTACGTATACCCCCGAGAACGAAGTTCTTAATTCAAACAAAGGGGGGGGGGATTTAAAACATGCTTGGTATAGGATTTGCAATGCTCATAATAGATCTATCCGTAAGCAATCTGTCGTTCTTCTTCTTCGTTCTTTTTATGTGGGCATCACTACTTGGCATAGATTCATCCTTGATACGATTACCGGTGGGAATTTCTTGATGTGTCCCTCTCTTGATGCTTTTAATGCTATGGGAAATTTAGTGGGCTCACCACCTATTATGATTAATGAAACAACTTTGACTCTTGAGCATGTCATGGAAAGACTAGATGCTATTGAAAAGAAAATGCTTACCGAAGATCATATTGAAAACTTGGATAAAAAGATGCATAATTTTGCTACTAAAATTGGGTCAAAAGCGGGAGAAGTTTTTAAGTTGTTAAAAGAAAAGGGGACCATAATTCATGAAAGAAATGAAGAAAGCCCGTCTTGGATTGATAAACTGGAAGAAATCTTTAGTAATTTAAGCACGGCTTTTGCTTCCACTAAAACTATCGAAAAAAACTCCCGTAAAGGTTGGCAAGGTTACTCAAGTTACCAAGCACAAGGGTGAAACTTCTAGTAATAATGGTAAATAAGATCTTAAGATGATTAGTCTTCACCCGGATTTTGTTGAAGTGATAAGAGATACTTTGGGTAAAAATGAATTCTTTAAACTTGTTCCTAGTAGTATTGTCATTGAAAATTTATATGCTAAATCTCTTAAAAGTTCTAAGTGCTTGATTGAAGAGTTGGAAAACAAAGATGACAATACGTAGATCCTCGCTTTATGCCTAGCTAGGGGCATAAAACGATAGCGCTTGTTGGGAGGCAACCCAATGAATAAAATTTATTTTTGTCTTTTGCTTTCTGTTTTTCAGTGTTTGCAAAATTATGTTACAGTTATGATTGTGTTTTTTGTGTTTTAGGTAGTGTTTGTGCCAAGCAAAGCCTTTAGGATTATGTTGGGTGATAGTAGATTTGATCTTGCTGAAAAATAGGAACTTTGCATGCCAGTCACAGAATTATTAAAAATCACAGAAGCGTGATAAAAATACCTATTCTTTTTGTAGAAGAATGATATACAAATGTCTCACGTGGTCCTAATTTTTCAGAATTTTTGGAGATACAAAAGTATTCAAAATATCTAGATTCCTACAGACTGTTCTGGTTTTGACAAATTCTATTTTCTTTGCGTTGTGTGCTTGTTTTGATGATTCTATGGTTTTCTTTGAAGAGTTTTTACCATACAAAAGTTGGAATACAGTATTTATAATGCAAAAATAAAATATGAATTGGTTTACTACAGTACTTATAGTAGTGATTTGCTTTCTTATACTAACGGATCTCACGAAGGTTTTGTTGAGTTTTGTGTGATTGAAGTTTTCAAGTTTTGGGTTGTGTTACGATGGATGAAGGAATAAGGAGTAAGAAGATCCTAAGCTTGGGGATGCCCATGGAATTCCAAGCTATTATCCAAACAGAACCAAGCAACTAAGCTCGGGCATCCCCTCTTTCTTCTAACGACCATCGATACTTTACTCGGAACTATATTTTTATTGGTCACATACTATGAGTTTTGCTTGGAGCATCTTGTATGATATGAGTCTTTGCTTGTTTTGTTTTTTGTTTTGAGTCATGAATCCTTGCTGGACACACTTATTTGGGAGAGCCAAAATTATGCGATGACTTGGTAGAATTGCTCTCTCTGCTTCACTTAAATCTTTATGAGCTATTGAGTTGCTCTAGTGCTTCACTTATATCTTTTTGAGCACGGTGTGCTTCAGTATTTTTGAAGAAATGCTCTCACATGCTTGACTTAGATTTATTTGAGGTTAGTAAATTTTTTAAGAAATTCTCTCTTGCTTCACTTAAATTAATTTGGGAGAAAGAAATATTATGCTCATGATCTTCACTTATATTTGTTTGAGCTTATCAAAAGCAACACATGAAAATTAGTCCCAAAGTGGTAGATATCCAAGAAGGATATAATAAAAACTTTCATGAAGATCATTGGACAAAATAAACTTGATTCTCCTTGTAATAGTTTTGAGATATGATGATGTGATATGTCAGTCATGTTGATGAATAATTGTGCTTTAGTAAGAATATTGGTGTTAAGGTTTGTGAGTCCCTATGCAAGCACGAAAGTCAATAGTTATGCAATGAAATTATATCCTATTTGTGGTACATTATTTGGTGTTAATTATGCTTAATGCTCACTTATGAGATTTTTCGTATCTTGGTTGGTCGCTTCTCAATCTTTTGCTAGCCTTCATTTTGCACTAAGTATGATCTCTACTTGTGCATCCAAAACCCTTTAAACCAATTTTGCCATATGACTCCACCATATCTACCTCTATGCGGTATTCTTTTGCCGTTCTAAGCAAATTTGTATGTGCCATCTCTAATTTTCAAAATAAATTTCTCTTTTGTGTGTTCGTACCGCTCGCGAGGCGGTGAGGGGTGGCCGATATTTTCCATGGTAGATGTGTTATTCTCACGATGAGTGTTTATTCACTTGTCATTGCACGAGAGTAAGGGAAAGGTATTAGGGATGCCCAGTCCCGAAACGAAAAATGAATTTACTTTATGTTGTCAAATAATAAATTCCTTGGAAGTGTTGGTATGGAAGGCACCCGGGGATACGGTTAGCCATGGAAAGTGAAAATATGGTGGAAAAAGGAATAAACATTATTTTATGTTTGGGAACCGCCTATGATATATCTAGCATGGAAAGTGTAACGCCCCGAGACCGACGCTCCAGAAGCCTTCCAGTAATTTCGTTGTCGTTGTGTGTATTTATTTGTGTGTTGCATTCATCATCGCATTGCATCCGCATGTTTTCATAAAACTTGTAGTTGCTCGTAGTTGCCGCGTTCCCCTTGCCTTCATTGACCATTCCAGACCATTTGGGTTTTCGCTTCCCTCTTGACCGTGCCCACCTAACCTACTTTTCTCGGCCATTCTATTACGATCGAAGGGCCAGATTAGTCCCTAGCCAAAAACCTAGTTGCTATATAAAGTGGACAACCCTATATCCTAGGGAGCTTGTCCCATCAGTCCCGTCCCACCGCCAGCCGCGAGATCCACCTCGTTTTCCCCATCCACCCAAATGGTAGCCTCCACCTCTCCTCCCGATTCACCTCCATCGATCCCAACTCCACTAGGCCGCTGCCTTGTCGTCCCTCCCCTTCCTCTGCCCTGCCTCTGCTCGCTCGCTCCCGTGCGAACGGAAGCGGAGCGGCCGAAGCCACCAGGATCCCGTCGCCGGAGTCGCCCAGCCAGGTCCTTGTCCGTTCCCTTTCTCCTTCCTTTCCCTCTCTAGTTTCCTCTCCCTCTGCTCATCCCTCTGCTCGTATCCTTTGGACAAGGGACCTCCTTGGACGAACGCCAGTGCCGCCAAGAGGATCCCGACGCCGCCGGCTTGCCTCTGCTCCACCTCCCCCGCTTTCAGTCACCATCTCCGGCGAGTGTAGACGCCGGTGAAGCCCCGCAGGTCGCCGTCTCCCTCCTCCCATCTTCCTTTTCCTCCCGCGTTCTCCCGTTACATGTCTCTTATGTCTGTCTCTCTCCCGTGGTCAGGAGAACCCCGTCACCAGAACGCACGGGAACCACCTCCTGCCGTCGCCTGGATCCGGCGCCCCTTCGCCCGTCCTCGCCGGATTGAGCAGCCGCCGCGCCCCTGCCAAGCCCGCCTCCTGTCGCCAAGCGGCACCGCTGCTGGACGCCCCCGCGGCGTTGACCTGCTGTCAGCGCCGACGCATCCTCTACTTCGCTCGCCAGGATGCAGCCGCTCACCCCGTTGACCGTGCGAGCCTCGTCAGTGCCTCTCTGCCTCGCTAGCCAAGGCCCAGCCTGCTCGAGCTCCTCAATTGGCCTGCTACCTCCTCCACCGACTGGGCCAAGAGCCCATGGTGAGCCTCCAGCGCCCCTGCTCCTGTTGGCCAAGCCAGATTCGGCCCAGAAGACATTTTTTCCAGCGTCTGCGAATTTGTGTATTATCCAGAGACTGCCAGTTTTACAGAAAATTCCCTCTAGATCATGCATTTAATAACTCACAATTGGTGCATCGGATTAAAATGATTTAAATATTAAAAATGCTTAGATTTTCATCTAGTTTCATAATATTCCACTTTCATCCATGTTTAAAATGTTTAAATTTCTGTTTGCATTTATTTTGCTAAATGCCATGTTAAAATGATTTATTTCATATCTAAATAACTGTAGCTCCGAATTAAATAAACTATATATGTAAATTGTCTAGAAAAATGCATAGATTAACTTGGTGCATTATGTTTTACTGATTAACAACATTAAAATATTGTTTAGGGCAGAACAGTACCAATTCCAAAATATGCATATAAGGATTTTCCAGAATTGTTCTTTGTTGTTTCCGGCCTCATTTATACTTGCTTAAATAGATAGTTTTATTATGCTTCACCTCTTGCCATGTTTAACAACATTTAATATTGTCAGGTACATAATCGAGAGAGAACTAAATAACTTAATGTGGTGTTTCGTCAATATGCAACTCGTTGCATATTGAGCTCCACTTAATTTGTAGTATTGTTTGTTGCACTTTGCCATGCCATGCATCTTTAAACCGGACATGCATCATCCTTGGTTGTGCATCATGCCATGCTTATGCTTGTGTGTTTACCATGTTGTTTGCTTCTTTCCGGTTGTGCTTCTCCTTGATAGTTCCGGTTACGTTGCGTTTATGAGGATTCGTTCGACTACGTTGGTTCATCTACTTTTCTTCTTCCTAGCGGGATTTCAGGCAAGATGACCATTACCCTCGAAATCACTTCTATCTTTGCTTGCTAGTTGTTCACTCTATCGCTCTGTTTGCGCTGCCTACCACCTGTTTATCATGCCTCCCATATTGCCATGTCAAGCCTCTAACCATCCTTTCCAAGCAAACCGGTTTTTGGCTATGTTACCGCTTTTGCTCAGCCCCTCCTATAGCATTGCTAGTTGCAGGTGAAGATGAAGTTTGCTCCATGTTGGAACATGGATATGTTGGGATATCACAATATCTCTTATTTAATTAATGAATCTATATACTTGGTAAAGGGTGGAAGGCTCGGCCTTATGCCTGGTGTTTTGTTCCACTCTTGCCGCCCTAGTTTCCGTCATACCGGTGTTATGTTCCTTGATTTTGCGTCCCTTATGCGGTTGGGTGATTTATGGGACCCCCTTGACAGTTCGCCTTGAATAAAGTCCTCCAGCAAGGCCCAACATTGGTTTTACCATTTGCCTAACAACCTATTACCTTTCCCTTGGGAGTAATTAACTCGAGGGTCATCTTTATTTTAGCCCCCCCGGGCCAATGCTTCTCTAAGTGTTGGTCCGAACTAGAGCACCGTGCGGGACCGTCCCTTGGCAACTTGGGTTACGTTGGTACCTGTACGCTTCGCTCATCCGGTGTGCCCTGAGAACGAGATATGTGCAGCTCCTATCGGGATTTGTCGGCACAGTCGGGTGGTCTTGCTGGTCTTGTTTTACCATTGTCGAAATGTCTTGTAACCGGGATTCCGAGCCTGATCGAGTCTTCCCGGAAGAAGGAATATCCTTCGTTGACCGTGAGAGCTTGTGATGGGCTAAGTTGGGACACCCCTGCAGGGTATTATCTTTCGAAAGCCGTGCCCGCGGTTATGTGGCAGATGTGAATTTGTTAATGTTCGGTTGTAGAGAATTTGACACTTTACTTAAGTAAAATACATCAACCGCATGTGTAGCCGTGATGGTCTCTTCTCGGCGGAGTCCGGGAAGTGAACACGGTTCTTGTGTTATGGTTGTGTGTAAGTAGTTTCAGGATCACTTCTTGATGACTTCTAGCTTCACGACCGTTGCGTTGCTTTTCTTCTCTCTCTTATTTGCGTATGTTAGCCACCATATATGCTTAGTGCTTGCTGCAGCTCCACCTCACTACCTTCTCCTACCCATAAGCTTAAATAGTCTTGATCTCGTGGGGGTGAGATTGCTGAGTCCTCGTGACTCACAGATTCTACCAAAACAGTTGCAGGTGCCGACGATACCAGTGCATGTGACGCAACCGAACTCAAGTGGGAGTTCGACGAGGACCTTGGCCGTTACTATGTTTCGTTTCCTGATGATCAGTAGTGGAGCCCAGTTGGGACGATTGGGGATCTAGCATTTGGGGTTATCTTCTTTTCATTTGGGTTTGACCGTAGTCGGTCTATGTGTGTATTTTGAATGATGTATGATTTATTTAAGTATTGTGTGAATTGGTGATTGTATGCCAACCCTCTTTATCCCATTCTTGTTCATTACATGGGATTGTGTGAAGATGACCCTTCTTGCGACAAACCTACAATGCGGTTATCCCTCTAAGTCGTGCCTCAACACGTGAGAGATATAGCTGCATCGTGGGCGTTACAAGTTGGTAATCAGAGCCATCCCCGACTTAGGAGCCCCCTACTTGATCGAATCGCTGGCGTTGTTGAGTCTAGAAAAAAAAGTTTTGAGTCTTCGGATTATATATATCGGAGAGTAGGATTCTTTTACTCCTCAGTCCCTTCGTCCCTCTGGTGAGGCCCCCTGACGTAGAAATTTTGACTCTCCTCTCCTCAAATTTCACCTAATTTTTTTTAGGATCACGCGGGTATCTTGGAATCGTTCCGATGGTTTTGTGATGAGAACATTGTTCTTGGTGCCTCCTGACATTTAGGGGTTGTGGCAGTGTCCCGAGGAGTTGAGCTCCGAGGTGTTGTCGTCACAATTTTATTGTTGCAGTTCTGGAATAACTGAGTTTTTGTTTCGCCGACATGGAAAATCTATTTTATGCGGTTGTTGGTGAGATTACCTCGACACCACCCAGTACTGGTGCGGGAGTTCGGGAGTATTGCCATAACTCGTATAACGGATGCTTTTCGAAGGTTGAGGTAAATGATTTCTGAAGGTTTCTTGGTTATGTGTTGACGGATGGATACAGCTGGATCTAGGTATTGTTAGCTTGGGTGAGATATATTGCGTCCCCTGTATCCCCAACACCAGATTGCATAACCAGAAAGTTTCGGGAGTTTATAAGTGGGAATTCAAGTAGCTCCTAGAATATCTTTTCGACAGATGTATGATTTGAGATTGGGGTCCAACGTCTAGTGGTTCGCTTTTCACGAGTGGTCGCGAGACGTCTTAAAGAATCCTTGGCTATGCCGATTCGGGGATGTCTTGTTTGTCATTCGTGACGTCCGCTGTACGTCGTGCCCGTGGGGCCTCATCACGAACACTTTGGGCGAAATCTCTATTATGTTTGTTTCCATCTTATTTTGCAAGCCAAATCCTTTGTTTTTGTTTTGAGTTGTGGTATTCAAGTTGCTTCAATGCCAAGTGTCGATTCCATACCTTATTCTAAGCGGTGTTCTCATATTTCTATGTGGATGCTAATCCTTCTTGATCATCAAGGTTGTCTTTTCAATTCTTTTCAACCGGTGTGCTTCTCTTCAAGTGGATCCGATCATTTCAACATTCGCTAGATCATCCCTTAGTTTTTTCTCAACGGTGTCTGTTTCATTCCATCCCCAAGTTGCCTTTGTTTTCCCGCCCTCCCACCCTTTTCTTCAAGGACTAATATTTCTTAACCAAATATCATTGTTATTGATGGGAAGTCTCTCCATCCTTTTCCGTCAATGTTCTTATCCGGTGATTCACAGAAAGATTCTAACGGAGCTTCAAGTTCATCAATCTTCGTTCTTTTTCTTCTCCAGTGGATTCAATTCAAGATTTCGGTGTTGATCATATTCCCTTCCTCGTTTCAAGTGTTTTCGTATGCCGGTGTATCTCTTAATCATTCCTCGCTTGCTATTCAATTGTCCCGGAGTGTTGAAGATATCTCTGAAAATTCGTGTTTCCACTCCGCATCAATTCTAACTATTTCGAGGTTGTTACCTCATTCAAGCCATTTAATTCAACCGGCGCAATCTTTCTTTTAATCATTCAACGGTGTATCTTTTTACTGGGCCCTAACCCACAGGTCTTTTCCCAGGATCTTACCTGACTTTTCTAATTTTCATCCCGGAGTATCTCAACAATTCATAGTGGTGTTTCTCATCGTCATTCTCAACATTTGAAGACCGAAGAAGAGTTTCTCTTAAATCTTGCTCCATTCTCTTCAAGATTCATGGTTCTAGCTTGATGCCATCCTCTCATAATCGTTTTTCGATTGTGAGAATTCTTTTCATACCCATCCGGAGCATTTCATGAGTTGTTTTCGTTTCTTGATCATCCAAAGGCCATCATTTCAGAAGATTTCTTCGTTCTAAGCTTTTAGCTCTCGTTCTCCAAATCATACCGGTGCATCATTCAAGTATTATCTAATCAGCTCGGGATCTCTCTGTTCACTTGTATCTAGATTCTCTCAAGTATCTTCGTTCATTTTTTTAATTCTTCCCGGCGTTTCTTTATCTTTTCTTCGTTCATTTTCAATTCTTATGGTGGTTCGTTCAAGAGTTCTCTTCCTTCGTTATCATATAGATTCATTCGTTCCTTCCAATCCTACCGGTGGTTCGTTGAAGACCTTCTCAAGCTTACGCTATATCTCTCTCAATCTTTTCTATGAGAATAAGTAGTATGCCAAATCCGTTGCTTGTCATCAATCTAAATTGGTGAAGGATACGCATAACATAATTCTTATTCTTGTTTCATAGAAGTGATCTAATTTCTTCTTTCCAGAGTTGTTCATCATGTCACATTCTCGGTTCGAGATCCTTCATTTTTTCTTTTCCGGAGTTCCATGTTTTCTGCATTATCTCGTCACGAAGCTCCATCTAAATCATCGCAAGGCTTCACCTTGTGTTCTCAACTTCTCTTCCTTTTATCATTCTTTTATTACCGAAGTTCTTCATCGAGGCTCGACATGGTGGTTCATCAAGGATTCTTTTCATTCTTCAATTTCTCTTCAAGATTTCTCTCGAAGTTATGATCCGCCAACCTATACTAAAAAATAAACATGGTGCTCAACACATGTTTTGTTTTGGGGAGTTCAAGTATTCTTCATCTTGCATTCCAAAGTGCAATTCTCCTACCTTATCTTTTGAGATGGTGTTATGTCATTGGTGATAATTTCCCTTCGCGTTTCATGATTCACAAGTTTTCAAGAGTGACATATTTAAATCCATCATTTTCTCTTCGCTACAGAGATCTTTTCAACCAATTAATCTCCTTGTTGGAGTTATCTTGGGTTATATTTCACATAAAGCCTTCCATTGGGAATGTTGCTAATTGTGGTGCTTATCAATGATCCAAGTTTTCTCCTATCCTCTCAATGAAAGAAGTTTTCATCCCTTCGTTGATCTCAACCTATCATTGTTTCGTTAGTGGCAGAATTTCACCTCAAGTTTTGAGATGTTTTCCATAAGCCCACAACAAGCTTGTGCTTTCGTTGTTGGTTTTCCAACAACTCCGTTATAACCTTCTTGGAAGGGAGCTTTCCAAGTTCTTTTGTGGCAGAAGATGGCATTTTCTTCTCCATTCTGTTATTCCAATGATCTATCTTCTATTCTTTCTTTCGGAGGCATTGTGATGTTGCTCTCTTCACTCATCATCTCGAATTGAGGATCGTGTTCTTTTCATGCTTATCCATTTAACTGGAGTGTTGTGTCATCTCTTCAAGTTCTTTTCATCTTATCAAGTCTTGCATCTGTTTCAACCAGAGTGGTTCCAATTCCTTCTTGTCCATTGTACTCGTCATTCATAGCTTTGCAACCTCCAAGGTTCACATGGTGTTCCTTGCTTATATTTTCTACCGCAGTGCTCTCATTTGTGTTCAACCCCATTGTGTTCTTTCTTTCAACTTTTCAATCTCTCAAGGTTCTTTGGTTTCACTCATTTGTCGAAGAAGTAACTTAGTTTTACCTCTTCTCTTTCCCTCCCACTTCTCTCCGGTGGCATCCTAGATCTTGGGACGAGATCCTCTTGTAGTGGTGGAGTGTTGTAACGCCCCGAGACTGACGCTTCAGAAGCCTTCCAGTTATTTCGTGGTCGTTGTGTGTATTTATTTGTGTGTTGCATTCATCATCGCATTGCATCCGCATGTTTTCATCAAACTTGTAGTTGCTCGTAGTTGCCGCGTTCCCCTTGGCTTCATTGACCGTTCCAGACCATTTGGGTTTTCGCTTCCCTCTTGACCGTGACCACCTAACCTACTTTTCTCGGCCATTCGATTATGATTGAAGGGCCAGATTAGCCCCTAGCCAAAAACCTAGTTGCTATATATAGTGGACAACCCTAGATCCTAGGGAGCATGTCCCATCAGTCCCGTCCCGCCGCCAACCGCGAGATCCACCTCGTTTTCCCCATCCACCCAAATGGTAGCCTCCACCTCTCCTCCCGATTCACCTCCATCGATCCCAACTCCACCAGTTCGCTGCCTTGTCGTCCCTCCCCTTCCTCTGTGCTGCCTCTGCTCGCTCGCTCCCGTGCGAACGGAAGCGGAGCGGCCGAAGCCACCAGGATCCCGTCGCCGGAGTCGCCCAGCCAGGTCCTTGTCCGTTCCCTTTCTCCTTCCTTTCCCTCTCTGGTTTCCTCTCCCTCTGCTCATCCCTCTGCTCGTTTCCTTTGGACAAGGGACCTCCTTGGACGAACGCCAAGGCCGCCAAGAGGATCCCGATGCCGCCGGCTTGCCTCTGCTCCACCTCCCCCGCTTTCGGTCGCCATCTCCGGCGAGTGCAGACGCCGGTGAAGCCCCGCAGGTCACCGTCTCCCTCCTCCCATCTTCCTTTTCCTCCCGCGTTCTCCCATTGCATGTCTCCTATCTCTATCTCTCTCCCGTGGTCAGGAGAACCCCGTCACCAGAACGCACGGGAGCCACCTCCTGCCGTCGCCCGGATCCAGCGCCCCTTCGCCTGTCCTCGTCGGATTGAGCAGCCGCCGCGCCCCTGCCAAGCCCGCCTCCTGTCGCCAAGCGCCGCCTCTGCCGGACGCCCCTGCGGCGTCGACCTGCTGTCAGCGCCGACGCATCCTCTGCTTCGCTCGCCTGGATGCAGCCACTCGCCCCATTGACCGTGCGAGCCTCGTCAGTGCCTCTCTGCCTCGCTGGCCAAGGCCCAGCCTACTCCAGCTCCTCAACTGGCCTGCTACCTCCTCCACCGACCGGGCCAAGAGCCCATGGTGAGCCTCCAGCGCCCCTGCTCCTGTTGGCCAAGCCAGATTCGGCCTAGAAGACATTTTTTTCCAGCGTCTACGAATTTGTGTATTATCCAGAGACTGCCACAGTTTTACAAAAAAGTCCCTCTAGATCATGCATTTAATAACTCACAATTGGTGCATCGGATTAAAATGATTTAAAATGAAAATTGATTAGATTTTTATCTAGTTTCATAATATTCCACTTTCATCCATGTTTAAAATGTTTAAATTTCTGTTTGCATTTATTTTGCTAAATGCCATGTTAAAATTATTTATTTCATATCTAAATAACCGTAGCTCCGAATTAAATAAACTATAGATGTAAATTGTCTAAAAATGCATAGATTAACTTGGTGCACTTTTTTTTACTGATTAACAACAATAAAATATGGTTTAGGGCAGAACAGTACCATTTCCAAAATATGCATATGAGGATTTTCCGGAATTGTTGTTTGTTGTTTCCAGCCTCATTTATACTTGCTTAAATAGATAGTTTTATTATGCTTCACCTCTTGCCATGTTTAACAACATTTAATATTGTTGGGTACATAATCGAGAGAGAACTAAATAACTTAATGTGGTGTTTCGTCACTATGCAACTCATTGCATATTGAGCTCCACTTAATTTGTAGTATTGTTTGTTGCACTTTGCCATGCCATGCATCTTTAAACCGGACATGCATCATCCTTGGTTGTGCATCATGCCGTGCTTATGCTTGTGTGTTTACCATGTTGTTTGCTTCTTTACGGTTGTGCTTCTCCTTGATTGTTCCGGTTACGTTGCGTTTGTGAGGATTCGTTCGACTACGTTGGTTCATCTACTTCATGGACTCGTTCTTCTTCCTAGCGGGATTTCAGGCAAGATGACCATTACCCTCGAAATCACTTCTATCTTTGCTTGCTAGTTGTTCTCTCTATCGCTCTGTTTGCGCTACCTACCACCTGTTTATCATGCCTCCCATATTGCCATGTCAAGCCTCTAACCATCCTTTCCTAGCAAACCGTTGTTTGGCTATGTTACCACTTTTGCTCAGCCCCTCTTATAGCGTTGCTAGTTGCAGGTGAAGATGAAGTTTGCTCCATGTTGGAACATGGATATGTTGGGATATCACAATATCTCTTATTTAATTAATGCATCTATATACTTGGTAAAGGGTGGAAGGCTCGGCCTTATGCCTGGTGTTTTCTTCCGCTCTTGCCGCCCTAGTTTCCGTCATACCGGTGTTATGTACCTGGATTTTGCGTCCCTTATGCGGTTGGGTGATTTATGGGACCCCCTTGACAGTTCGCCTTGAATAAAACTCCTCCAGCAAGGCCCAACATTGGTTTATCATTTTCCTAACAACCTATTACCTTTCCCTTGGGAGTAATTAACCCAAGGGTCATCTTTATTTTAGCCCCCCCGGGCCAATGCTTCTCTAAGTGTTGGTCCGAACTAGAGCACAGTGCGGGACCGTCCCTTGGCAAGTTGGGTTACGCTGGTACATGTACGCTTCGCTCATCCGGTGTGCCCTGAGAACGAGATATGTGCAGCTCCTATCGGGATTTGTCGGCACAGTCGGGTGGTCTTGCTGGTCTTGTTTTACCATTGTCGAAATGTCTTGTAACCGGGATTCCGAGCCTGATCGGGTCTTCCCGGGAGAAGGAATATCCTTCATTGACCGTGAGAGCTTGTGATGGGCTAAGTTGGGACACCCCTGCAGGGTATTATCTTTTGAAAGCCGTGCCCGCGGTTATGTGGCAGATGGGAATTTGTTAATGTCCGATTGTAGAGAATTTGACACTTTACTTAATTAAAATACATCAATCGTGTGTGTAGCCGTGATGGTCTCTTCTCGGCGGAGTCCGGGAAGTGAACACGGTTCTTGTGTTATGGTTGTGCGTAAGTAGTTTCAGGATCACTTCTTGATCACTTCTAGCTTCACGACCATTGCATTGCTTCTCTTCTCGCTCTTATTTACGAATGTTAGCCACCATATATGCTTAGTGCTTGTTGCAGCTCCACCTCACTACCTTCTCCTACCCATAAGCTTAAATAGTCTTGATCTCGCGGGTGTGAGATTGCTGAGTCCTCGTGACTCACAGATTCTACCAAAACAATTGCAGGTGCCGACGATACCAGTGCAGGTGACGCAACCGAACTCAAGTGGGAGTTCGACGAGGACCTTGGCCGTTACTATGTTTCGTTTCCTGTTGATTAGTGGTGGAGCCCAGTTGGGACGATCGGGGATCTAGCATTTGGGGTTATCTTGTTTTCATTTGGGTTTGACCGTAGTCGGTCTATGTGTGTATTTTGAATGATGTATGATTTATTTAAGTATTGTGTGAAGTGGCGATTGTAAGCCAACCCTCTTTATCCCATTCTTTTTCATTACATGGGATTGTGTGAAGATGACCCTTCTTGCGACAAAACCTACAATGCGGTTATGCCTCTAAGTCATGCCTTGACACGTGAGAGATATAGCCGCATCGTGGGCGTTACAGAAAGTGTGGGGAACTCTAAGTCATTTTCGTTGGTGGGAAAAGCATACCTCCCAAAATGTTTTTATCTCTATGTTTTTCGCATTGAGCTCTGGCACCTCTAGAAATCCCTACTTCCCTCCGCGAAGGGCCATTCTTTTACTTTATGTATTTTTATTTTTAATTTGAGTCTCCGTCTTCTCTTATAAAGCACCAATTAAGGGGCACTATGATCGTACTTGAGCATTGGGTGTAGCTAATATGCGAGTGTGTTTCATGAATGGATCAATGATTGAGCATGATGGGCTAGGGATAACTTATTTTAGCGTTGATATTTTGAAAGACATGGTTGCTTGTTGATATGCTTGAGTATTTAAGTTATCTTCTCAAAACTAGACTATTTCTTTGAACCATATAAAAGTCCTAATGTCCATGCTATAAATAAAAGAATATGTGATGAACATGTTAGGCAGCATTCCACATCAAAAATTATGTTTTTATCATTTACGTACTCGAGGATGAGCAGGAATTAAGCTTGGGGATGCTGATACGTCTCCAAGGTATCTATAATTTTTTATTATTCCATGCTATTATATTATCATTCTTGGATGTTTTACAATCATTTTATAGTCATTTATATCATTTTTTGGTACTAACCTATTGACATAGTGCCAAGTGCAGGTTGTTGTTTTCTGCATGTTTTTTACATCGCAGGAAATCAATACCAAACAGAGTCCAAACGCAGCAAAACTTTTTGTGGATTTTTTTGGACCAGAAGACATCCAGTGGGCCGGAGAAGCACCTGGGGGTGCTCCGAGCGGAGCACAACCCACCAGGGCGCGCCTGGAGGCCCAGGCGCGCCCGGGTGGGTTGTGCCCATCTCGGTGGCCTCCCTCACCGCCTCTTTGCTCTCTAAATACCCCAATATTACAAAAACCCTAGGGGAGTCGACGGAAATCAATTCCAGCCGCCGCAAGTTCCAGAAGCCACAGATCCAATCTAGAGACCATCACGGAGGGGTTCATCATGCCCATTGGTGCCTCTCCGATGATGCGTGAGTAGTTCTTTGTAGACCTACGGTTCCATAGTTAGTAGCTAGATGGCTTCCTCTCTCTCTTTTGATTCTCAATACAATGGTCTCTTGGAGATCCATATGATGTAACTCTTTTTGCGGCGTGTTTGTTGGGATCCGATGAACTTTGAGTTTATGATCAGACCTATCTTTTTATCTATGAAAGTTAGTTGAGTCTTCTTTGATCTCTTATATGCATGATTGCTTATAGCCTCGTATTTCTTCTCTGATATTTTGGTTTTGTTTGGCCAACTTGATCTATTTATCTTGCAATGGGTAGAGGTGCTTTATGATGGGTTCGATCTTACGGTGCTTGATCCCAGTGACAGAAGGGGAACCGACACGTATGTATCGTTGCCATTAAGGATAACAAGACGGGGCCTATTTCTACATAAATAGATCTTGTCTACATCATGTCATCGTTCTTATTGCATTACTCCGTTTCTCCATGAACTTAATACACTAGATGCATGCTTGATAGCGGTCGATGTGTGGAGTGATAGTAGTAGATGCAGGCAGGAGTCGGTCTACTAATCTTGGACGTGATGCCTATATAATGATCATTGCCTGGATATCGTCATGATTATTTGAAGTTCTATCAATTGCCCAACAGTAATTCGTTTACCCACCGTTTGCTATCGAGAGAAGCCACTAGTGAAATCTACGACCCCTGGGTCTCTTCTTTATTATATTTGCCTTTGTGATCTATTTTTATTTTCTTTTATTTTCAGATCTATTAAACCAAAAATACAAAAATACCTTGTTGCACTTTATTTTATTTGGCGCTTGATCTATCAAATGATTACAGCTTTACCCCATCCTTTTGCCAATTTCTGGCGCCGTTACCTGAAAGGGATTGACAACCCCTTTAACATGTCAGATTGCGAGTATTTGTTATTTGTGTGCAGGTGATGTTTACGTAGTGTTGCTTGGTTCTGCTACTGGTTCGATAACCTTGGCCTCATCACTGAGGGAAATACCTACCGTCGATGTGGTGCATCATCCCATCCTCTTTGGGGAAATACCGACATAGTTCTAGCAGACATCATCCCCTGGTACATCAACTCGACGCTCCAAGCCTGCTCGCAGAGGAGTGGCCAGTTGCTGCACGTCGGCACATGGGGGACAACGGCGTCCAGTGCACCATGGTTGGCCACGCCATCCAACGCAAACGTTGGCAGAACCACGGCACGCTGGCGGAGGTGGCCAACATGTTTGTGGCCACCGCCGACAGTAGACCACGGGAGCCGCCGCCGCTCTGAACCCACGAATGCTACGAGTACCGTGTCGCCGGCATAGACACCTGGTGTGTTTCCCGGTTTGGCTCAAAACATCGTGGACCCTAGCCACCGCCGGCATTAGAAATTATACCTGCTTCCAGAAGTTATTCACGTTTAGTCAAAAAATGACCAAAATATAACTAATTACGCATGTTCTTGACTTGTTGTGCTCGCACTGGTAGTAGGAACTAGATGTTTTTCTTTATTTATAACTCCTCACATTTTTTTGGCTTTGAAGTGAATCATGGTTGTGGACATTATCTATGAATGTGCAGATATCTATGAACATGAGTTTGGTGTGGAAGTTGAACTTGGAATGTTGGGCTTGCATGTGAACTATACCATGTCCAATGCTTCATCTGTTATTGTTTTGAAAGTCATTGCTGTTATTACATGACCCAAAAAAATTTATTTTCTGCCACATCAGTAGATGCACGGACATCACAGCAGGCATGCTGGCTGGATAAACATTTGAACCTAGCTGTTATGAAGGAAAATTTGTATTGACACCAGTTTTAGATAGTAGGAGATGCCTAGCCTACTCTGCCTCTGCTAGCTTCTTTCTGGCTTCTTCCATCTCTTCTTTGGCTTGGGTGAATAGAGCATCTGATTTCTCTTTTCGCTTCTTCAGGAACTCAGCTACATTCTCAAGGGCTGCTGCACGCTTTCTTTCAGCATTTACTAGAGCCACGAGGACACGAACAGTTGACGACTCCACCTGGCTTGTGTGTAATCGAGCATCATCTAGGAATTTGCACCTTGTGTCTAATTTAGCATCATTAGGGAACAGGCACCTTGTGTGTAATCCGGCGTCATTTTGGAAACATGATCTCGAGGTTGACCATACTTCCCACCTCGCAGGAACTGCATCCTGACATGAGGTTACTTCTTTTTTAGATCAATACTCAGAGCAACAAAGATCCATTTAGTAGAAGACAGATAAACAGGACTCGGAGAAGTGAATTCAAAAGGAGAAATATAAAAACAGACTCCAAGGTGAGAACACCCACTTCCTACATCAAGCTAAAAATGAAAGCATTAGGACGATTAAGACTCTTCTTATTACACATCGAAGAACACGAGGCTAAGAGAAACATAAACCACAACATATACACATCGAAGAACACGAGGCTAAACGAAAGTAATTGAAAGGGTGTTACTTACCAAAGCTCATTTTCCAGGTTCGGTGCAGCTCCTCTTTAACTTGCCACATTCCTTGAAGATGTCCCCAATATCCCGTGTTTGGTCTTCATTGCTCCTCTGCATGTTCGCACTCGTGGTTTTAAAATCTCAACATGGCAAGAAAAATATAATACTCACGCATCTTGTGGGCAACATTAAAGCACTCATCTTCCACGTTAGAGCATCTGCAACAAAAGTGCAACGTGCGGCGCGTTAAAAAGTGTCTATAGCGCCGGAATAGCCAGCCTTTGCGGGTCGCGGGGTGCTGGATCGAGCGGCCGCTGCAAAAAAATTGCATGCGCGTGCCGCTCCAGCAGACGCGCTATATTTTTTCTCCTTTCTACTCTGACTCGATGCACATTCGACTCCGAGTCGATACTGGCATAGATAGATACATAGATAGTTCTCAGTATAGATAGATAGAAAATAGATAGTTCAACTACTCCTCGTCGTCCGACTCCGCCTCGGTGATGTCCTCCTCCGATGTCTCAATGTAGGCGTCAACATACCGATCATCGTCGGAGTCCCAGGGCAACGCTGCTCCTAGCTTGATGTTGAATTGAGCGGCCGCCTTCCGCGTACGCCTGTCCTCACGATAGGTGGCTCACCCCGCCCTCCTCTTATCCCTCTCCGCCCTCCTTTGTGCGTAGAACTCGCGCTCATTGATGATGTCCTACGGGAAGCGTTGGCGCCATAGCGCCATGGCTTCCTCGTCCATCTCGGCGATGCCGAGATGGTGCCCCCGCCTCTGGTTGTCGCGACGATCCTCGTCGGTGATAAGCCGCGATGGAGGCGCGAGCTCCTGCGCCTGCTTCCGCGTCGGCACGTTGGGGAAGTTCATCCCCCTATGAGGCCGCCGGAGGCGCCATGCCGCCGCGTCGTACATGCAAGCGGCCTCGTGGGCGGTGTCGAAAGTGCCAAGGCCGAGGCGCACCTCACGAAACTGGATCTCGGCGGAGAAGCCGCCAGAGGGGCGCACGCGGACGCCACGGTAGTCCCAAGTTTCTCGGCAGAGCGGCAGCATGGTGGCGCGGCGGCAGTGAGGCGAGAAAGAGCGGGGAGAGAGCGGTGGTGAGGCATAGAGCGGTGGGAGGGTGTTGGATTTTATAAAGCGCATCGGACGCCCCGTGCCAAAACTAGCGCGCACTCGGACGCTTTTTCCCCCGCGCGCGCGATCTTTTCCCGATGTCCCTGCTATATCTACTCTTTTCTCTACTCTAATACTATATATATATATTATTGCATTATATATTTATTATATATTTATATTTATCACTACTTGCTAGTTTCATGCAACGCATGGGCATCTTGCTAGTTCTAAATAACTTTCCATCATTTGCCACACTACTGGTTGCAGATGAAGAACCTACCCAAGCACAGCGCAATACAGGAGCAACTCACAATTACAAGGTGATATTCTGTTGGACAATGCAAGCTATAACCAATTACTTTTACGGGAACAATAGCAACTAGGAAATTTGAAGGGTAGCTATGAACAAAATTGGAACTACACATGTACTGCTAAGCGATTCAATACACACATTACCAATCGAGGAGGAGTATGATGGTCATGGCGGCCTTTGTGCACCATGGTTGGCAATGGGAGTCAGTTCATTGTCCATGACGGTGGTGCTTCTGCGCTTGGCGTCGGCTTCCGGGAAGCAGAACCGAGACCGTCGAAGATGGTGCCGGGGAAGAGGCTCCTTGTACGACGACGACGGTGGACCGGCTCCACTGCGGCGTACGACGTCGTCAATGAGGTAGATGCACTGCGGTGGACGAGTGCGCCGATGTAGAAAGGGAGGAGCACGAAGGCTGTGGTGTCATGGAGAAGTCTATTTTGCGGCGGGGATAGAAAATGGGGAGTATTCAGGTGTACTACTCTGGGTGCCGGGGTGGGGTTGGCTGGGTAGGGTGAACCTGAAGTTACCAAAACAGTCCCCTACCAACCATCATTCGTATGCTTGTTCCGAAGGGTATGATGGTAACTTCGCACTGTTCGAATCAGGGTCGCGGGAGATTTTCCCGCCGACCTCAAAAATTTGTAACACTGAACTCCTCGTTTGGCATGTTGGGTGATTGGGCTAAGCAACTAGCGAGTAGTACTAGTAGTTAGTAGTATTAGTAACTACTAGTACTCCCTCCATTTTTATCAACTCTGCATATTAGGTTTGACCGAAGTCAAAATTCCTACAATTTGACCAAGTTTATAGAAAAATATAAAAATTTACCATAACAAATATGTATGATGTTAAAGTACATTCAATAATGAATCTAATGGTATTTATTTGTTATTGTATATGTTAATATTTTTTGTTATGAACTTTGTGAGAGTTTACAAAACTTGACTTTGACCAATGCTAATACGCGGACTTAAATAAAAATGGAAGGAGTACACATTTGTTTTCTTAGTTTGTAGTGGAATTAATCATTTGATGTAATCATAAAATAAATATATTAGGCTACTAACTTCGAATGTAATGGTTTATACAATTCAATAGTTAGAATCATTGCTGAATTCCAAGATGTATACAAGGTCTATAGTACTTCACAATATGCTCAAACTCACATAATCCCAGTCAAATGAAAATATAAATGCATTTCATAGTTATTACTTTGTAGGATGCAAAAAAACCAACCATAACTCTACATGATCCATTATAAAAGCAACATTTTTTAATACATCTCAATGTGTGAATGAAACGTGTAGAGAGGGCTTGGGAAGATGGAGCAAATAGGGCGGGAAAGATTGTATGTATGTGGGCGAGAGAGTAGGAGACAAACCTAACAAGAGAGAGAGAGAGAGGAAGAAGTTAGATCTGTGAGAAAGATGGAGACATGTAATATACGTGAGATGCGTGTACGTCCAGATTTTGTACACGTGGAAGGAGAAGAGACAACGGGTTTGTTGAGAGAGCTGGAAAAACATGGACGAGAGGGAAGGATCTCGTGGGTTGAGGGATTGATAATTTTGTGCGGGAGATAGGGGAGGAGTCAGTCAATCGTCGTCACATCATCCTGCTTCCAAATGGCCCCGCATTCTCTAGTGCAGTGTGGTCGCCGTATTCGGTCTCCTCAATGCCCTCTTTGAAGATTGAGGTGGTGTGCATGCTGGGGTGCAGAGAAGTACAAGCGAGAGTGGTCGCCATATAACCTTGGATGGGGATGAATTGTGTGCTCGGGGGGGAGTGTGTGTGCAATGTGTGTGTGTGTGCGTGTGCGTGTGTGTGTGTGATATTGAGAGGAATCAAACCTATGGAGAGAATGTGTGTGTATGTGACGGAAAGCTACATGCTAAATAGGGTTTTCACGCAGAGATTGTGCGCGCGAGATAGAGAGCTATGTACGGGCCTTGAGGTGGGCAGGGGCCGAGTGAGGGTGTCAAAATGTGTGTGTTGATGCATGTGTTACATGCGATCGGGCGAGGGAAGGACGAATCGAGAGAGATGGTTGTTGTGTTACGGATGCTCCTCTCTCTCTCTCTCTCTCTCTCTCTCTCGCACACACACAAGTACAAATAGAAGACCGTTTTCTCATGTATACACAATGTATCGGCATATCTCTATGTCTCACTCATGCATGATCATTTGCACATTCACACCTCTCTATGTCTCCATCACACGCACACCGTTCCACATTGCCCTTCCACCACAACACACATATGGACACATACACGCGTTCTCTCTCAATCACACACATAGAATCAGTATTAAAAAAACTAGGGCGCACCTAAAATGTCCAAATCCAAATAAGCACGAACTGAAGCTAAATTCAAATATATGGAAATATTGTGGAGTGAAGAACATTTCCAGGAAAAAAGTAGAGTAATATTCGGGGATTGTTTTCATAGACACACAAAAAGGTTTGGTGGATGTCCTTCGAGCGCGACACGGTGATGCACCATTCGATCGACCGCACGGCCACGATGCACGCGCTTGCACAGGATTCCGTATCGATGTTGTGCTAACTAATATGGTAGTCTAAGCGCTGCCTCAGTCTAATGTTTACGTGTACTAGTATGGTGTTCTTTTAAGTTTGACCAACCCAATATAAAACTAAACTAAGCTCCCATACACACGCTCATCAATATGCCGCCGCCGTGATTGCACATGCTGGTGCCCCCTGCTCCGGCCGACTCTCGTCCATCACTGCAGTGTCCCCGCCATCCCTGTGCCATGAAGCCGAAGCTCGCCCGCTCACGTCGTCTGCAGTCCCTCCTCGTGATGCTGTCGCGCTGCCAAGCATGCGAGCAGCTGGTTGAGCCGCGTCTATGCCCGCAGCGTACGAAGAGGAGGACAAATGCGTGATCCAGCAGGCCGGCGAGGAGGAGCTAGCGGGTCATTGTCGTCTCCGCCCGCGCGGAGGAGGCGCGCATGGTGGCTGTCGCGGCAGAAGCCGGTCGCGCCCGCGCCGAGCCTGCAAACCGGTTGCGGATGCGGAATCTACCTTCGAGACCTTGGATTCCACGTGGATCTTGCAATCTGAAGGAACAATTTGGGTCAGTTGACTCTTGTGAGCCGTTGGATGCAACATTGTTGGCCGGAAGGGCTTCTTCAACCTCTGTAATTGATGCACTATTCATCTTCTCTCTCAGGCATCGAGCCGGCAGCCCGCCACATGCCTAATCGCCTGCCGCCGCTGCCCCGCCCTCCCCTGAACCACCTGACACCGCCATGCTCCCCCACCCCCGCCATCCGTTTATCCTCGGGCACGATCCATTTTTTCCGGCGAACTGCAATCCACACCCAACACTCATAAGATAGATCATGGGCACCCTGCCACCATAATATATATACTGGTGTGGTATCTCTGCCATCTTCTTCCATCGCTCTGTCGGACTTCTTTCACAAATCGACTGACCCAAATTATACTACCAATACGTGTTAAGTACAGTAGGAACCCAAAGATACGAGCAGTAGTACCAACTACAAGAAGAACAGTAGCAAGACATACTAGTACTACTGTATGTACTAAAGAGTTCAAATAACAAGAAAGAACATAAACATAGTTCTGTTGGGGGCTCAGCACAACACACCCCTGAAATAAAACTAAGCAACTAGTCCGCTTGACACTGCAGTAGAACCAGCATGAGCGACGGCGCTGCCACCTTACTCGGAGTCCGAGTCCACGTCCTCAACTTCGTCCTCGTCCCTCTTCCTCTTCCTCTTCGCCGACGCTTCTTTGCTTAAACTGGCCGCTGGGCTCTGCTTCTTCATCTAACCCTTGTAGATATTTAAACAAAGGTAGGCATCCGTTGCTGCGTACAGGATGTGATCATCATCTATTGTTTTCGACTCCCATGCACGATGAAACTCATGGTGAGGTTTCTTTAGTTGAGCGTACGAAGGATCAATCATGGTTGCTGCCAGGGTTAGCATTGAAGGCTGAGAGGAGGACACCAGGCTTGCTTTCTAGAGATCAAAGGGTTGGCCTACAACGAGGCCTATCCAACCCAGGACTATCCTGTCATTCGTGAAGTCTACAGTAACGAATTTCACTCTTTTGTCCTTGACGAAGAACTCAAAGTCCTGGCACTGAACATCGGCATGGCATATGTGGTAGACCAAGCACGCGTTATGTACGCAAACCTGGATCACGGCGGGCTTCTTCTTCTCTGCCTCCTTTAGAAGCTTCTCGCTTTCCAGGACTGTGGTGTACTCAACACCTAGCCCAGCAACCCACTCATCCTTTGAACTTTGGAACATGCGTAGGAAACGAGCAAGGCATGCTTTCACCGTCGCGGATCTACGGGTGTAGATGACGATGAACTCATCGCCGGTGATGGTTCTAACCTGGTACTCAGCGGCGATCATGGAGATTGGGAGGCCATGGATTTTGAAGGCGGGTTAGGAGAAGTTGAACTCGTGTAATGTGGAAGGACAGGACGACTGGGAGCAAACTATTGTAAGGTAGAAGACGGGGACGAGTAGGGCGTGCGAATGGCGTGGGGTGGTTGGCTTGCCCGGTGGATAAATGGCTGCATGTCCCCAAAGAGTTCTCGGGTACTATGCGGGACCCACTAGATGTCATGTCTACTACACCCATATCGTAGGCCTAACGGTATAGCTTCTGCATGTTTGCATGCCATGCCGGCGCGTGGATGTAACTTCACTTAATTCCGTCAACCGTCGCGCCTCCCTCGCGCAGTCGCGCCCTTTGAGACTTCGGACGGCTATAAATGAGCATTTTTTGCCTACTCTGCATGCATGATACTCCCTCTGGTCCTTTTTACTCCGCATAAGATTTGTGTCAAGTCAAAGTTTGCAAAGTTTTTGACCAAATTTATATTGAAAATATCAATATCTACAATACCAAATATATATTTTATGAAACTACATTTCATAATGAGTATAAAAATATTGATTTGACATTATGAATGTTGATACATTTTTCTATAAGTTTGGTCAAAGTAGAGGTACATTGACTTCAAAAAGAACTTATATGCACAATGCAAACTAGTTCCTTCGTCCAGGTGCGTGCCATGTCCTAAATAGTCATCACAACAAGGTTAGCTATTAGGGTACTACTACTACATCCCTTCTAGTTTAAAGGGCTCGATTAAAAAAATTCACCTACTCTTACCAAGATAGAGGCGGTGGAATAGTTTTTGTAGTCTGCAAAAGTACTAAATTAATGCCCTCGTTCTTCACAAAAAATGTGTTTACCAATGCATTATCGCATTGCATGCATGCATGAACACCAGTAAATGACAGAGATTTTTACATGCACTAGCAAGATGCCCGTGGGTTGCATGGAACAACAAGATGCATTTGTAAGAGTAGTTTATCTTGTGGGAGAAAAGGATGAACGAGGGAATGCCTTATCTACAAATGTGTAGAGGAGTGCGGGTAAATTGTCATAGTTTCCTTCCTATCCGTTAGATATAGATCAGACGACCTATATTGTAGGATGGCAGGCAAAGCATCATCACCAACTCTGCTTTTTATAAGAGTATATATATATATATATGTATATATATATATATATATATATATAGAGAGAGAGAGAGAGAGAGAGAGTAGAAATTAGGTAATATTCTCTTTAGGCTACTCATAGTGGAAAGTATCATATACTAGTATCATGTGCATGATACTAGTGTATGATACGGGACTACCTTTATAGTGCCATGCATGACACAAAGTAGCATAGTATTTAACATGATACTGTATCTACCTATGTTACTCTAACCCCCCTCTCTTCTTTAATTCTTGGCCACATCAGCACGTTTGCTACGTATTCCCGTGTGCATGATACCAGCTAGTAAGATACCCCATTACCACCACTATGGCTAGCCTTAACCAGCGCATGCAATAATTTAGTGCACCTTGAAATCTGAACGCCTGCTTGACTCTACTTCTCCCTCCGGCAGTCTCACCACTCCACCCCGTGTGGAAAAAATCTGCATGCATGACTCTCCTACCCCCGCGCTCGTCCAATCCATTGTGACCAGCAATATTTCCACCCCTTCCCTCCCCCATAATTTACTCCAACAAATATGCCCACGTAGTTGTTACATTAATCACACAACATATCTTACGGGACGCTGCTTCAGTTACTTAACTGCAGGTGCATTGGGTCACTCACATGTGGGCCCAACAGGCATCTGGCCCACATGTCAGTGACGCAACTGCACCTGCAGTTTATTCACTGAAGCACAGTCCATATCTAACATAGGTGTGCCATTGCTTGCTATAAATACTGCGCCTCCCACGGCATTCGGAAGAACGCTCACGTTCATCACTATCTCCTCCCCTTCCCTCTCACGTCAACCACCATGGCAATGCCCCACCCAAGCCCTAGGCGCCCCTCGCTGCACCGCGCAAATGGTCACACGTCACCGTTCCGTTCCTCGACGCCACTAGTCGAGGAGGACGCGTCGGCATTCCCAGTCTCGCCAGCACGCGCGTCGGAGGATGCGTCAGCTCCCCGCTATGAGGAGAACCTCACGCCACCCGCCGAGCCCCCCAGCCTTGGGGAGCTTTGGAAAGAAATGGATGTCGCCTTGTGGGAGGCTTTGCCTCCGAAAGAGCATGCCAAAATAGAGGCGGAGAAGAAGGCCAAGGAGGAGAAGCGCGCCGCGAGGCATGCGTCCTGGCAGGCCTATGTCGCGTCCGAGGGAGTCAGGCAATTAGCTCTTTGGTAGAAGGCTCGTGCGAGGGTCGTGAGGGTGGCGGAGGACGCCCGTGCCAAAGCCCTGAGTGCAGTCGGGCCCAAGCGCATCATCTACACTTGGCGGTACATGTACCGGGGGCACGCTTCCAGCAAGGAGGAGTACCTGTTGGCGCCGGATCACCACACCGATGAGATCACGCTCGCCCGCCGGCAAGCCACCAATCAGCACCTCGCAAGTTGTGAGGCTGAGGAAGAGGCGTTGTGTCGGCGCACTGGGAAACGGCCGCGCACCAGGGCACTTGTGGTGCGCCGCAAGTGATCCTGCGAGTGTCGTGGATTTTATTAGGAATAATTTAGTTTCGTAAGGCGATCTCATTAGTTTTGGGGCACAAATGATAAATCCTGAACGTTCAGGAATTATTAGCGTCCTTAATTAAGTACGTAAAAGGAAAAGTTGGGAAACCTTGTGTATCTGTATGCATTTTGTAAGCACGTGCATATAGCACAAACTTTAATATATATATCGCACTACATGTCTCTCTCTGTATATGCTTGCAGACTATGCTACTACTATTACTTATGTACGTGCAAATGCATGTTTCAACATTACGATGCGGTTTTTGTAAAAGTAGAAAAACATCACTAGTCAAGCTTGTGGAACGATTCAGTGCAAAAGAAATGCAAAAATTCCCATTTGATTGTTTACTTTTAGCTTCCTTCTCTGTGGTTATTTCTCTATCATACTTTGTACGAAGTATCCCACTAGTCGGGAAGGCATGCAAATTCCCAAACCGCTTCCTACACCCTATATCAAATTTTTTGCCTAACAAGTTGTGTCGTGGAATTGGAATTCCAACTTGAGTACTACTACTAGGAGTACCAAGGGCCAGTTCTTTTAGGCTTCTAGATTAGTAATCCCATAACTACTACCTCCGTCCTGGTTTATTGGTCCCCATTGTAATCTGTGTCAAATTTGACCATAAATTTAACTAATGAAATGTTTATGCATGTCTTATGCACTAACATTTTATCAGATAAATCTTTGGTCAATATTTAGCACAAATTACAATGGTGACTAATAAACCAGGACGGAGGTAGTAGTTTAGAAGCCTAAATAAATGAGTGAGGCGCCTTATGTTAGTCTCCACTGTGACTAGTCTTATGGGAAAAGCTAGGGAAGAGATGACTTATTTTTAAGCCGCCAAAAGAATTGGCCCTAGGAGTAGTAGCTAGGGATACTAGGAGTAGTAGCTAGGGATCGAGTGTGCGAGATGAACCGGACAAAGTAAATGCAGAGAGATGAAATATAAAAAAGACGGAGGGATGTGATGGTTGCTTGTCCGTTTATTTTACTAGGCCACTTATTACTGGGAGTGGTGGGGTTTTGTGATATGACGGCTTTACTACCGCGCCACGAGCGGGGTGAGACTCCCGTGCAGCGCCGCCCTCTACACTAGTACTACCTCGTTCATGGTTTATTAGTTCCCCATTGAATTTGACTGAAGATTTAACTGACAAAATGTTAGTGCATGTCAACAAAAACTATATTGTTTGATTCGTATTTGAACATAGTTTTCAATGATATAATTTTTGGTGACATGCATGAGCATTTATCGTACTATATATAATATTAGCTAAATTTATGGTCGTACTAATATATAGTAAGGTGCCCGTGCGTTGCACGGAACAGTGAAATACATTAACCGGCGAGTTGTTTATTTTGACAAAGTATGTGGGGGTCATCTCATGTGTAACGAGTATCGATAGGTTCTTCGGATATTATTCTTCTCTAGAGCTCACAAACATCCAGGTGAAATAGATAAAAAGTTTCTTTTGCAAACAAAAGCGTTCAACTGTTCAATCTGCATCCAAAACTTGTCAAGAAATAACACTTATTGTGCTTTGCAAGAAATGATCTTTAAGAATTAGTTTTTGAGTATCGATTTTGTTTATTTTTTCTAGACCACCATGAATGTACTCCCTCCGTCTAGGTGAATAAGTCATCTTAAATTGTGCACTGTGACCAAGAATGAGGGGAAAACGAGAGAAATTAATGTTTATTTGCTAATTAATAGCATTGCATGCAATGAACTAACCACTGCATGTTGTGTTTGGTAGTCTTGAGTCATTGAAAACATGCATGCCCCACATCTCTTATTGGTTGATATGTCAAGAAACAAGAAACGAGGTGGGAGTTAATGCACTGCGCCTAAGTGTTTTGCGATTATTTGGTTTTCGTAAGGTGACTTAGAGCAACTACAATAAGGTACAGTCAGCAGGCTGTAAGAGGTAAAGTAATATTTCTAATGCTTAGTTGGAGGAGAGAGGATAGGAGAGAGAATGTTAAGCGGGCTCTCATGCAAGAGCCAGCTGCAGCACGTGCTCCTAGGCACTATGTGAGAGTGGAAAGTGGGCCATGTATTAATAAAGTAACACATACTTATAGCTAATTGTTATACATGTTGGCTACAAATGACATGGCACTTTCTTATAGTCAACAGTTGGCTATACTATTAAGTATTAACCATGCTCTTATACACCTAGATGGAGGGATTAAAGCAGGATGACTTGGAAGGGGGCAGACGAGATGTGAGAAATGGTTCATCATAAGTCTTTCACCAGTATTGTAGTAAAAATTCTCAGTTCTCATAAATGGAAAGCGAGAACTCTAATGGAGCAAAAGCATACATGGAAGATTCTAGACTAAACCATAAATGGATACACTTTTATTCAAGCGCGATACTCTAATAGACCAAGATCATGCATGGAAGGTTCTATACTATATAAATAAGAAGTCTCCACATGCTTAGATAGCGGATTACACTGAGCGAAGACTAATGATCAACATTTAAATTGGTATTGCATATGTCGAGGTGAACCTCCTTGGAGTCCCCGTGCACCATCTTGGGGTGAAAAATCATACCATGCGTCTTACATGTCCACATCGCCGGGAACGGAGCCGCTCGGCATAGTCCCAGTCAGCATGATGGAGGCGGTGTGGGTGCCCACATACCTCTGAGGGGCAGTAACAGTGAGCACGCACCCATACACCAGCCTCGTGTCAGCGTCAATGACATTGCCCCTGACGCACACTATAGAGACGGGGCGGCGGCCTGCGCGGGCCTTGTCGGTGCCCACGGTCAAGAGGAAGACGCTGTCATCCTCCTCCAAGACTAGCATGCGGCGGTGATCCTCCAGTGACTCTGGCACGGGGAACGGGTAGCACGTCTTGTACTTGATGTTCACCGCCGCGTGCCAGTAGTGATCGATGGACGGTTCCGTGAGGTGATGCACGAGGCTCGCCGACGAGCCCTCAAATAGTGGAGTGCAATCATAGCAGTAGCGGGGCGCGTGCGCGCATCTGGAACTATGCTCCGCCAGCGAGTGTTGGTCGACGTACCTCTCGCAGCCAAAAATCTTGTAGACGCAGGGCACCTTGGAGGCATCGATCAGGCCGTCCATGAAACGGGAGTGGTTGTAGGGGATGTTGCGTCTGTTGAATATATGAGCTAGTACTACGAGATTTAATCCGAATAAGCGCAAAATAAATCATGACGGCTATAACAGAGATTAAACTAATCATGTGGACTAGCATTGTAGATGAACAGATCGAATCTAGGACACACACTAGAAACATGAGTTCTACCACGATTTCGAACAAGATGGACAGAAACACATACGGTGCAACGGGAGCAGCACTGTTGGCATTGAGGTTGTCGCCCATGTCGTTGAGGAAGAGGTTGCCGAGGTCGAGGAAGAAGTGGTCATCGGTGAAGTCGTCGCTGCCAGTAGTTGCGCGAGTGCATTCCCCAAATTCCAACAACGCTCGCCGAATAGAGCGCAGGAGGGAGTGGTGTATGGAACGTTGCGGCTGCCAAATGGAGCTCAAGAGTAGCACACGAAGCAGTAGATGGTGCTCCTCCCTAGTCTCTATCTCTACTCTTATCTCTACTCTAATAAAAACCCAAGTTGGTGATGATGGTGTGCCTGCCATCTTGTAATATAGAACGTCCGAGCTATATCTGACGGATAGAAAGCTAACTATGACAATTTTACAAAATATACCTACACCTCTCTCCACATTACAGATAAAGCCTTGCCTCGTTCATCCTTATCTCCCACAACCTCATTGCTGAGCAATTAAAAAAGGAATTCTCTGGAACAATTTGGCATGCTGGCCGCTGCCGGCGCCGTCCATCCCCATGCCTCCGCCCAGTCCGACCACCAGTCACCACCATGCCCCACTCTTCCTCACCTTATCTCTTATCTTTCTCAAGATATCATTTTTCGATCAAATTCTCGAGATAGCATTTTTCGATAAAATTCTCAAGATATCATTAGGTTTTACACATGGGATTACTCCTGCAAGGGTCAATCACAACAGGTGTTTTGTAAAAAATGCATCTTTGATGTTCCATGCAATGCACGAGCATCTTGCTAGTTTTTATATAATTCTAAACACCACGGAGACACGGTCTTTGACCATTTTACAACTATGTTAGTATCATTGTTAGTGGTTAGCCGATGCAAGTTATAGCCCGGGCTGTTTTAACCTTTTTTTGGTAATGATATCTGGCGATTATTCGCCACGAGCTCAATCCTGGCGAATCCCACGTAACCGTCAGATTTCCATCCGACAGTGGCATGTTCTTAAGGCATGGTATTTGACAAAACCGCCACGCTTACACACATATTGTAACTACGTCGCGGGCGTTTGCAATTGTGAAAGGATCGAGAAGAGGTGTCTAGAGGGGGGTGAATAGACACTAATCAAGAAAAGTTGCAGTTTTTAATTTCTCTTAAGTTGATGTGGAGTTTTGGCACAAGTTTAACCATTCACAATACATATCTAGCAAACATGCAAGGATACAAGAGTATATGAGCAGCGGAAAGTAAGGCATGCAAGTTGCAAGAATGTAAAGAGAAGGGATTGGAGTGTGCAAACGCAATTTGGAGACACGGAGATTTTTTATCCGTGGTTCCAATAGGTGGTGCTATCATACATCCACGTTGATGGAGACTTCAACCCACGAAGGGTAACGGTTGCGCGAGTCCATGGAGGGCTCCACCCACGAAGGGTCCACGAAGAAGCAACCTTGTCTATCCCACCATGGCCGTCGCCCACGAAGGACTTGCCTCACTAGGGTAGATCTTCACGAAGTAGGCGATCTCCTTGCCCTTACAAACTCCTTGGTTCAACTCCACAATCTTGACGGAGGCTCTCAAGTGACACCTAGCCAATCTAGGAGACACCACTCTCTAAGAAGTAACAAATGGTGTGTTGATGATGAACTCCTTGCTCTTGTGCTTCAAGTGATAGTCTCCCCAACACTCAACTCTCTCTCATAGGATTGGATTTGGTAGAAAGAAGATTTGAGTGGAAAGCAACTTGGGGAAGGCTAGAGATCAAGATTTATGTGGTTGGAATGGAATATCTTGACCTCAACACAAGTGTAGGTGGTTCTCTCTCAGGAAATATGTATTGGAAGTGTAGGCATGTTCTGATGGCTCTCTCCACGAATGAAGAGTGGGTGGAGGGGTATATATAGCCTCCACACAAAATCTAATCGTTACACACAAATCACCAAACTCGGTGGGACCGATTCAGATAACTCGGTCTGACCGATTTGGTTCATAATGTGACCGTTAGTTGTTTTGGTGGGACCGACATGTCAAATCGGTGGGACCGATATCATTAGGGTTAGAGCATAACGTAATCTCGGTGAGACCGATTACACAAACTCGGTGAGACCGATTTTGGTAATAGACTAACAGAGAGTTGGTCAGGCAAACTCGGTGGGACCGATTCGCTCATCTCGGTTAGACCGAAACGTTACGAAGGGGTGACAGAGAGTTTGCATTGCAATCTCGGTGCGACCGATTGCAAATTTCGGTGAGACCGAAATTATTGCAATAGGCAATAGAGAGTTTGCAATCCCATCTCGGTGAGACCGAGATCCCTATCGGTAAGACCGATTTGATTAGGGTTTCTGGCAGTGGCTATGTCAAGATAACTCGGTGGCGCCGGATAGAAAGAATCAGTGGGTCCGAGTTTGACTTTTAGGTTTGGGACATATATGGATATGAGAAAGTGGTTGAGGGCTTTGGAGAATATCACTAAGCACTTTGAGCAAGCAAGCCATTAAGCAACACCTCATCCCCTCTTAATAGTATTGGCTTTCCTATGGACTCAATGTGATCTTGGACCACTAAAATAGAAAATGTAGAGTCCCGAGCTTTGAGCTTGAGCCAATCCTTTGTCTTCAGCATCTTGAAGGGGTTCCACATCCTCTAGTCCATGCCACTCCATTGTTGAACTCATCTGAAACATACTAGTTATAAGCATTAGTCCAACAAGACCTATGTTGACATTAATTACCAAAATCACCCAGAGAGCACTTGTGCTTTCAATCTCCCCCTTTTTGGTAATTGATGACAACATACATCAAAGCTTTAGATAAAGATATAGAGAACAACAAGTAAAGCTTTGGAAAGACATGTAACATGCATAGGCTCCCCCTATATGTATGCACTCATGTAAATATGGAAAATAGGAGCATGTGAATGCATTAGCATGACAGAGTAATCCATGTGTTACATGTATCTTGGCTATATGCATCAGAGCAGCTGATTTGAATATAGGAAATGTAACTTCATGCTCATGAGTCCTTCTTGCAAACAGTATGTACAACAGCAAGAGATCCTCATACACATGACTGAGATGCATATACTTACCTTGTGGTCTTGAGTTGGCTTAGAAGAGAATGAACCTGAGTAAACAAGGTTAGATAACGCAGATACATCTACTAGCTGGAGCAAACAAAAGAACCACAAAAGTACCAAGACTGGGATGACATGTATAAAGTGAGTACTGAGTACTCTGTTGATATAGACATGTCCCCAAAAGTAAAGATGAGCAATAAAAACAGAGATTTCCTTCCCTTAGATGTCTTCCTCCCCCTGAATCTTGCATGGGATATTGGGAGAAGATAAGGAACAGAAAAACAGAGCAAAAGAAACATAGCTAATGCAAACAATCAAATAAGATGTCTTTCCCCTCTTAAAGGCATGTGGCTTCTATCCACTTGAACACCAGGCATCTGGGGTTTCATAAACTCTCCCCCTGAGTATTCTCCCCCCTACAGGAATGATTTAGCTTAATATTTGATGTAATCTCTCTCTCCCCCCTTTGACGTCAATTTCCAAGAAGGGCTCTTCTGGATTTGTATTTCAAAAAAGGGTTTGGTCCTTGAGTCTCAAAGCAAAGTAGCAAGTCGAATATGATGCCGGTAGAGGACAAGAGTCATTGAGTGGAGCTGGAGCAAAAAGACTGCAGGAATAAGCGGCAAGTTGTCTTTCCTGTAGTGAAATCGGTAGCACCGAGTTGTGTGCTTCGGTGGCACCAAGAGAATTCGGTTGTACCGAAAGAAACAAACCGGTGTGACCGAGTCTGTCACAGAGAAAACACTTGTCACCTCAGCTCACTAGGCACTTAAGATCTCACAAGGATTTGCAAGGAATTAGCTAAAAGATTTGCAATGAATTTGATGCAAAAAATGCAGAACAAGAAGAAATAAAAAGATCTAGATGAAGTGTTTTTTTTGAAAGGGGAAACACATATGCACGTGACAAATGCAAGAGGAAACACAAGAGAACTTCCTCTAGAATTGGGCGGTGACAAGGTCACCTATGTTAGAGTATATTACCATGAGAGTCAAGTGAGAGCACTTGATCATAGGTCATACTCATCGTTTAAGATCAAAATGGGCTTACCATTTTTCGTTTAAGCAGCTTCATGTATTCACATCTTGTTGAGTTGCTTTGCCCCATGATTTGGAGTAAAGCTTCTCTAAGATGGAATAACATGCCTTGGGTGATGGTGTTGATCTAGATCATGTAGTTGAACTTGTGTGGGTTGCTCAAGGTTGATGTAGCTCATTGAGAGTTGGGAGCACCACTTGGAATTTGAGTTCATCTTCCTACATGGGTTAGCTTTGCAAGGAAGAGCACTTGTGTATCCAAAATGACAATCATAAATCTTAATGTAGAATTTGTCAAAGGATATGTTTGAAGAGTTTTGTGTTTCCTTGTCTCCAACCACCATTGTGTAGAGACTTGATGATGTAGAGATCGCTCAAGATGTGAGTGAGTTGCAATCTCATGGATTTAGATTCATCCAAGCAGCTACAAGGTTTAGATAGCATGCAAGGGTGCAAAAATATCCAAGACATATAGATAGCATCATGAAAGAAGTATCAAGGATTAGTCAAAGGCTCATTCCTTGCATGTATCCAAATGGAGTTCCTACTCCAAGTTTGAAGCATCAATGATGTTCAATTCACCTCTCAAACGGCAAAAGACTTTCTCATCAAGCGGTTTGGTAAATATATCCGCTAAATTGCTTATCGGTGCGAACATGCTTAAGATCAATGTCCCCTTTGGCAACATGATCTCGAATGAAATGATGAGGAACTTCAATATGCTTAGTTCGAGAATGTTGCACGGGATTGTGAGCAATCTTAATAGCACTTTCATTGTCACAAAGCAATGGAACATGTTTCACATATATCCCATAATCTTTAAGAGTTTGGTTCATCCAAAGTAATTGGGCACAACATGATCCAGCGGCAATGTATTCCGCTTTGGCAGTGGATAAGGACACCGAGTTTTGTTTCTTGGAGGACCAAGACGCAAGAGATCTACCAAGAAATTGACAAGTACCCGAAGCAGAGTTTCTATCAACCTTGTCTCCGGCATAGTCCGAATTGGAGTAACCAACAAGATCGAAAGAAGACCTCTTAGGATACCAAATGCCAAAATTTGGTGTGTATATTAAGTATCTCACTATCCTTTTCACAGCCTTAAGATGACATTGTTTAGGGGCCGCTTGATATCGTGCACACATGCACACACTTAGCATAATATCAGGACGAGAGGCACATAGATATAACAATGAACCAATCATAGAGCGGTAAACTTTTTGATCAACCGGTTCACCATCCTTAGTCAAGTCAACATGTCCACTAGTAGGCATGGGTGTCGACATACATTTGTATTCTTGCATATTGAACTTCTTGAATAAGTCCTTCGTGTACTTTGTTTGAGAAACAAAGGTACCTTCCTTAGTTTGCTTGATTTGCAAACCGAGAAAGAATTTGAGTTCACTCATCATAGACATCTCAAACTTCTCAGACATTAGCTTTCCAAACTTCTCACAAAAATGAGGGTTAGTTGAACCAAATATAATATCATCAACATAAATTTGGCACACAAATAGTTCTCCATTAACCCTTTTAGTAAAAAGAGTAGAATAAAATTTTCCAATTTCAAAGCCTTTGCAATAAGGAACTTGGTCAAGTATTTATACCACGCTCTGGGAGCTTGTTTAAGACCATAAAGGGCTTTGTGAAGTTTGTAAACATGATTAGGTTTCTTAGGATTGACAAAGCCGGGAGGTTGCTTAACATAACCTTTCTCCTCAATTTCACCATTTAGAAAAGCACTTTTAATGTCCATTTGGTACAAGGTGATATCATGGTGATTAGCATAAGCAAGTAAGATGCGAATGGACTCAAGTCTAGAAACAGGAGCATATATCTCACCATAGTCCATACCTTCGACTTGAGTGTAGCCTTGGGCGACTAGCCGTGCTTTGTTGCGGACGACTTGACCATCTTCATCTTGCTTGTTGTGAAACACCCATTTGGTACAAATGATGTTGTGGTTGTTGTCGGGCTTCTCGACCAATGTCCATACTTGATTTCTCTCAAAGTTTTGTAGCTCTTCATGCATAGCATTTATCCAATCCAGATCTTCCAATGCTTCTTCAACCTTCATAGGTTCAATGCTAGAGATGAATGAGTAATGTTCACAAAAATTAGCCAAACGAGTTTTAGAGCGAGTGATTCTCCCGGTTTGGATATCATTGTAGATTTGCTCGACGGGATGATCTTTAGCGATTCTTGCTCGAACTCGTGGGAGCTTTGGCTTGGCTCGGGGTAGAACATCTTCTTCATCTTGTTCTTCTTCTTGGCCTTCTTCATTGTTGACGTTGTCATTCTCTTGTCATGGTGGAGAAGGAGGTTGTTGATGTTCATCTTGGTGTATTTCCTCGTTTTCTTCGTCTTGGTGTGTCCCACTTGTGGATGCTTCCGTATCAATTCTTGGTTCACCTTGTCGTGAGGTAGAAGCTTCCAGTTGGACGGACGAGGTACTCTCCTTCACCTCCGTTTGATGAATCTTGCCAATAGACAAGTCTTCAATTGCTTCCGAAGGGTCTTTGTCTCCTACATCAATTGGCAATTGCTCTACTTGCGAGCAGTTAGATTCATCAAACTTCACATCTACCGTCTCTTCAACCTTTCAGGTGAAATTGTTGTAGACACGGTAAGTGTGAGAGTTTGAGCCATAACCAAGTAGGAATCCTTCATGAGATTTAGGAGCAAATTTAGAACGACGATGCTTATCAAGAATGTAGCACTTTGAGCCAAATACTCGAAAGTATCCAACTTGAGGTTTGTTACTGGTGAGGAGCTCGTATGCTGTCTTGCCGAGTAGCTTGTGAAGATACAAGCGATTTGTTGCATGACAAGCTGTCTCAACCGCTTCCGCCCAAAAGTGTTTTGGAGTCTTGTACTCATCAAGCATCGTTCTTGCCATCTCAATAAGAGTCCGGTTCTTTCTCTCAACAACTCCATTTTGTTGAGGTGTGTACGTAGCCGAAAACTCGTGTGAAATCCCCTCTTCGTCAAGAAAGGTATCCACATTTGCGTTCTTGAACTCTGTTCCATTGTCGCTTCGAACCTTTTTGATCTTCACGTCAAATTGATTTTGGGCCATCCTAGCAAAGATTTTGAAGATCTTTTGGACCTACGATTTGTCATCAAGAAGAACACCCACGTAAATCTTGAAAAATCATCAACTATGACTAGACCAAATGAGTTACCACCGAGACTCTTGTAGGCATTTGGACCAAAGTGATCCATGTGAAGTAGCTCGAGTGGTCTTCTCGTGGTCATGATGTTCTTCGCGCGGTGACTTCCTCCAACCTATTTCCCTGCCTGACAAGCACTACAAAGTCTATCCTTGTCAAATATGGCATCTTTTACTCCAAGGATATGATCACCTTTAATAAGCTTATCAAGATTTCGCATGCCCACATGACATAGTCTTCTATGCCACAACCAGCCTTTAGAAGATTTAGCAATTAAGCAAGTTCTAGGTTGAGACTTTTTAGTGAAATCAACAATGTAAAGATCACCTCTACATATACCAGTAAAGACCATTTTACGTTTGTCTCTACGGAACACTTGGCAATCTACCTCAATAAATAGGACATGGAAACCGAAATCAGCAAGTCTAGATACTGAAAGTAAATTGTACCCAAGAGATTCAACGAGCATGACATTTTGTATGGAGCTATCATGTGAGATGGTCACCTTACCTAGGCCAACCACCTTACCCTTTGAGTTATCACCAAAAGTGACATACTTTCGAGGGCCATCGTTTTCAGCAAGCTCACGGAACATATCTTTATCTCCGGTCATATGATCAGTACATCCACTATCAAGGACCCATTCCTTTCCTCCGGCCATGTAGCCGCGAAGATTTGCCATAAGACCAAAGTGTCTCATCGCATCATCAAGATCATAGTCACTATGATCATCCTCACCATAGTATCCATGTTCAACATCATCTTGTGATTGATCAACTCCTAGAGAGGGTAATTCATTAGATAAATGATCATTTCTATGGTTATCTTTATGAATTCTAATAGCTTCGGAAATGATATTGCTAATGATCCCAACATCTCCTATGGCACGCATGAGATTGGTAAGCTCAAATAAACAATCACCAAAACTAGGATCACTAGAATTCATCTTACTCAAGGCAATAGACTTATGGAGAATTTCGTCTAAATTTTTCAAGGAATAATTTGGAAATCGTTCCTCAAGAAATATCCATATAGTATAGGCACAATCAAGAGTAGGCAAGCTAGCAATCAAATTTTTGGGCAAACCTCTTATGATAAGATTGATAGTTCTAAGATTGCGAATCATGTCAATATCCTCTTCGGGTGTGGGATGCAAAGGATCAATATGAGGTGCACAAGGGCTAGTAATGTACTTGTTCAAGTGATATTCATTGAAAATCTCAAGCATCTCATTTTTCCACTCATGAAAATATTCTCCATCAAGAATAGGCACTCTACGTCTAAGACTCCCCAAAGTAGACACATCCATCTTCCTCCAAATGTGTTTAAACCAAGGCAATGGAGACCAAAGCTCTGATACCAATTGAAAGGATCGAGAAGAGGTGTCTAGGGGGGTGAGTAGACTCTAATCAACAAAGTTGCAGTTTTTAACTTCTCTTAAGTTGATGTGTAGTTTTGGCACAAGTTTAACCATTCACAATACATATCTAGCAAACATGCAAGGATACAAGAGTATATGAGCGGCAGAAAGTAAGGCATGCAAGTTGCAAGAATGTAAAGACAAGGGATTGGAGTGTGCAAATGCAATTTGGAGGCACGGAGATTTTTTATCCGTGGTTCCGATAGGTGGTGCTATCATACATCCACGTTGATGGAGACTTCAACCCACGAAGGGTAACGGTTGCGCGAGTCCACGGAGGGCTCCACCCACGAAGGGTCCACGAAGAAGCAACCTTGTCTATCCCACCATGGCCGTCGCCCACGAAGGACTTGCCTCACTAGGGTAGATCTTCATGAAGTAGGCGATCTCCTTGCCCTTACAAACTCCTTGGTTCAACTCCACAATGATGAACTCCTTGCTCTTGTGCTTCAAATGATAGTCTCCCCAACACTCAACTCTCTCATAGGATTGGATTTGGTTGAAAGAAGATTTGAGTGGAAAGCAACTTGGGGAAGGCTAGAGATCAAGATTTATGTGGTTGGAATAGAATATCTTGACCTCAACACAAGTGTAGGTGGTTCCCTCTCAGAAAATATGTACTGGAAGTGTAGGCATGTTCTGATGGCTCTCTCCACGAATGAAGAGTGGGTGGAGGGGTATATATAGCCTCCACACAAAATCTAACCGTTTCACACAAATCACCAAACTCGGTGGGACCGATTCAGATAACTTGGTCAGACTGATTTGGTTCATAATGTGACCGTTAGGTGTTTCGGTGGGACCGACATTTCAACTCGGTGGGACCGATATCATTAGGGTTAGAGCATAACGTAATCTCGGTGAGACTGATTACACAAACTTGGTGAGACCGATTTTGGTAATAGACTAACAGAGAGTTGGTCAGGCAAACTCGGTGGGACCGATTCGCTCATCTCGGTTAGACCGAAACGTTACGAAGGGGTGACTGAGAGTTTGCATTGCAATCTCGGTGGGACTGATTGCAAATTTCGGTGAGACCAAAATTATTGCAATATGCAACAGAGAGTTTGCAATCCCATCTCGGTGAGACCGATATCCCTATCGGTGAGACCGATTTGATTAGGATTTCTGGCAGTGGCTATGTCAAGATAACTCGGTGGCGCCGGATAGAAAGAATCGGTGGGTCCGAGTTTGACTTTTAGGTGTGGGACATATATGGATATGAGAAAGTGGTTGAGGGCTTTGGAGCATATCACTAAGCACTTTGAGCAAGAAAGCCATTAAGCAACACCTCATCCCCTCTTAATAGTATTGGCTTTCCTATGGACTCAATGTGATCTTGGACCACTAAAATAGAAAATGTAGAGTCCGGAGCTTTGAGCTTGAGCCAATCCTTTGTCTTCAGCATCTTGAAGGGCTTCCACATCCTCTAGTCCATGCCACTCCATTGTTGAACTCATCTGAAACATACTAGTTAGAAGCATTAGTCCAACAAGAGATATGTTGACATTAATTACCCAGGGAGCACTTGTGCTTTCAAATTGCCATGTCTCCCAGCGAACGTTTGCTGGGGATTGAGTTAGCACCGATGGCAGTACACAGTCGTTCGATGATCGGGCATTGAAGTTTGTAACTATTTTAGATTAGAATATACTACTCCTCCGGTGCTAGTAGTAGAGCAGAGTCGTACTCCACTATATGCAAACTAGGGCATAGTAGTAGGTATGATACGTCTCCAATATATCTATAATTTTTTATTGTTCCATGCTATTATATTATCTATCTTGGATGTTATATATGCTATTATATATGAATTTTGGGACTAACCTATTAACCTAGAGCCCAGTGCCAGTTTCTATTTTTTCCTGGTTTTTGAGTTTTGCAGAAAAGGAATATCAAACGGAGTCCAAATGAGCTAAAAATTTACGGTGATTTTTTATGGACCAGAAGAAGCCCCCGAAGCAAAAGAGTTGGGCCTGAAGAGCCACGAGGACTCCACAAGGGTGGAGGGCGTGCCCTACCCCCCCCCCCCCCCCCCGGGCGCGCCCTCTGACCTTGTGGTTGACTCGTGGACCCCCTTGACGTGAGACCGACGCCAAAAATTCCTATAAATACATAAACCCCGGAAAATAAACCTAGATCGGGAGTTCCGCCGCCGCAAGCCACTGTAGCCACCAAAAACCAATCGGGACCCTGTTCTGGCACCCTGCCGGTGGGGGAAACCATCATCGCCGGCCATCTTCATCATCCCGGCGGTCTCCATGACAAGGAGGGAGTAGTTCACCCTCGGGGCCGAGGGTATGTACCAGTAGCTATGTGTTTGATCTCTCGGGGAAAATATAGAGGGGCATGCATTTTCCCCTGACTCGTGCACAGACAAGCCCAGAACAAGCCAGAGATTAAAGAACCAAGGGATTTGAAGAGCAGCCAATATGCAGCTCAGAAGGACCAAGATCAAGCCAGTGGAACAAGATATAGGCAAGAGAAGGGCCTCCCTTGCCGGGCAGGCGAGCCCGGCAAGGGGTGAGGCCACCACCAGAAGCAGGCAACCAGAGCACCGCGGCAAGGTCTGCCGGGGCTCGCGGGGGCTGAACCACCCCACCAACCACTCAAGCACAACCCATGTCGTCGATCGGTGCGGTTTCAAGCCGCAAGGTGATTAAGTGGCAGCTATTGGCCACATGGCAGCTATTTCCTACAGAAGAAGCCTACAAATGACACCCATCCTGCGACGTGTCAAGGGAACAGGTGCGGAGTTGGCGAGACAGCCTGGCAAGCCTTGTCGGGCAATCAGTGATGTGACACTAAGCGGTGCATTTAATGCACCCTGTCAGCCCGCAGAGTTAGGTATGATACCATTGTTTGCTATCATATCAATGGATAATGACTACTTTGCCATTGTGGTGACCCCTTAATCTATAAAAGGAGGGCCATGGCACCTGTAGGAAGGGTTGGAAAGTTGAGGAACCCACACCACCATACACGCGTAGTCGCTGCTGCCCTACGGTAACCCTGCCAGGCAAAGTGTACTGCGTTCCACCATTCCCATTTCACCATCAATCCACTAAAGCAAGAGTAGGGTCTTACGCCTCGTGGCGGCCCGAACCTGGGTAAATTGCTTCTGTGCTCTCTACCATGCTGCCGTGCGCTCGTCTGCTCTTTGTGCAACGCGCCGTCCCCCTGCCGAACCAGCAAGGGGCCTCCTGGTCCCATAGGTGGTTGTGGATATCCCGGACATCTTTGGCGCGCTAGGTAGGGGGAGTGCTTGCGCGAACCTGAGAGTGTGCGCAGCGCGTCATCTTCATCACCATCCTCATCCTCGACGGCGCCATCGACTGTGGCGCCTGCGGAGGCACAGAAGCGGAGTAGGGGAAGATCCAGTCTCGCGCCATTTTGTCGCTCTCCGAGCTTTGCCGTAGCAACGGTCACAACCAACACCATGGCTGGTGGCGATAGATTTGTCCCGGCGGCTCGTATGGCGTTATCGCCATCCGGGCACTGTCTGGAGGAAGGGGCAGAAGATGTGCGGGCGCGAGCTCCCTCCTTCCTGTCCCTCCACCTCGTCAGCAGTCGAACTGCTTTGGCCTCGGTGTCATCGATGTCGACGATTACCACGCGACGCTCGGTCTAGTATTTCCCCCACCATGGGTAATCCTGAGCAAAAGAGCTAGTATGAGTCCATCGATTGATTCCCCGGCAAGCATATTTCAGCAAGGCTTCCTGCATTGGCACGACCCATGCGACGATAGCCGCTGCACTGACTCGAGGGGAGCGAAAGGAAAGAGGACCAGAGAAGCCCGACGTCATGCCCCTATACTCGCCAGATACAAGAAGTGCATGCCGACCCTTGCCAGAAGAAAAGGAATCGCCTGATTGCCTTCTACTCCTCCAGGCGTCGTGGACGCGTCAAATGTGCGCGGCCCGGCAAACGAAAAACAATCCTGAAAACGAAAGCTAAGTTCACATTATCACTTCTTGTTGATGCGTTTCAGATTTTTTGCAGTCATTTATCTCTTAACTCTAGCGAGTGTTCGTATCGTGAAAGCCCTCATGTGATGGAACCTTGGCTAGTTTCTTTGATCGCACCATCGTCCTGTCCAGAGCCATGCTCGCAGGTCGAGAGGCTACATCGAGAGCTACCTAGGAAAAACCCTGTCGAGACGCATCCATGCCAAGATGACTGTTAAGGGCCGGTCCCTTACGACAATCGCGACAATATGATATCGGCAGGCATCCAGAGCATACATAGGAATTGATCATATGAACACAAGCATATAGAGTTCAAAGGGATAAACACGAATTCAAAGATCCGGGTAGAAGTATCAGTTTCCCACAAACACTAGAGATAAAATGACTAAACAAAAAATATGCGTCATGTTTCATTACAGGACCTAGTGGAATAGCTTAAACGCGAAGAACCTTGTCGGCGCGGGGAGCAGCCTTCTCTTTAGCGGCAGCGACGTCAGCACCAGTTGGCGGCTTCTTGAAACCATCATCAAGATCGAGCTCTGGGTGGCGGCAGGCGATTTTGCTCAAGACCATGAAGAGGGCATCGCAAGCGAGCCTCCGGGACTCGGTCGCGAAGCGCTCGGCCCTCCCCTCTTCATGCACCTTCAGCTTGTCGATCAACTCGTTGAAGAAGACCCCATCTTGACACTCGAGACTTCCTGCTCGTTGGCTGAGTAGACTGGGCCATCCATGCCCATCGCCGCAGCTTGGGCGTCGAGACATTCTACAATGTCAATCAAGCTCGCGATCCAGAGGTTGCTCATATTGACCCGATTCTTCAGCCTGTCCTCTGCATCTTGCCAGAGACGCTTGGCGTTTTCCAAATCCTTTGACAGCAACTGCTGCCGGGATTAAAGGGACTCTGTCGACTGCTCCAGCGAGCCGATCCTCACCTTCATATCAGAGATGTTGCTATTGGCGGTCTCAAGACTCCGAGTCTTGGAGGAAAGCTGCGACTGCACGTCAGCCAAGTGGAGCTCTGCTTGCCATGCTTCCTCTTTGAGTACCTCCACCTTCTTAACGCTCTCGACAAGGTCTTCATTTAGTTTGGCTACCAGCCGGTCAAGCTTGGCCTTAGCAGAAGATGCGGCATCCAAATCATCAACAAGCTTCTTCAGCCGGGCAGCATGGTCGGTGGCAAGGGTGTCCAGAGCAGCCCCATGTTTGTCCTCCAATTCCTTGGTGTGTCACTGCACCAAAGCCTCCAAACTTTCATCCTTGGCGCGGAGGGTAGCTTCAAGATTTTCTTCTGGAAGGGAGATCTCTCTCTCCCTGGCATCCAAAGATGCCTTATGATCCGCCAGGTGCCCCTCCCGAGCCACGACATCTTCCCTCGTCATCTAAAGGATCTCTTGCTGCCTCATGAGCACCGTGAACTGCTTGTTGTGCCATTCACGCAACTCCAGGCACTTGTCCTTCAGCTTCTGATCCACTTTGTCGGCGGATTCGCGCCGCTCCGTAAGCTCCTGCCACTTCTGGTTGTGTCAGGCCTACATTTCCTTCAAGCCCACCGCCATGGACTCGATGAAGGACAAATCCATGGTGATGGCAGCCGAGTCATCGGCCTCCCAGCCTCCCAGATGCAGCGGTGCCAGAAGACGCTGAAGCTCTCCATCAAGCTCTGCGTCTGTCAAGGACGGGCCGGGGGCTCCGATATCAGGCAACAATGGCACCACGGCCAGCGTGCTCGAGGAAGACGGCGGGGCATCAACAGCGCACTCGAAAGAGGGGAGTGGACCCATGGTTTGAAGAGGAATCTTCGCCTCGATAACCACTTCCTCTATCGGGGCGCCCTCTAGAGAGTGCTCCACCACTGCTAAGGAACCTTGTGTTCACCCGGTAGTGAGATCCTTCCCTTCAGCAGCCGCGACCTTCGCAACCTCATCTACGCCGAACCTCCCTATGTCAGCCACCACTTCCAACAAATGTTGTTCTTCAGTTGGGGGGCTGCTTGCGGGAGGGCCATAAAACGGTGAAGAAACCGATGAAGGCAACCTGAGTATAAAAGAGAAAGAAGGATCAAGCCAGATACCTGGGGAAGTCTGCCGGGCAGGGGTCTCTGTTTCCCCGGCAACAGTCGTTGCCGGGTCACGAGCTTCATCCTCTGCCAGGGTGGGCTCGGCAGCCTTCTGCACCGTCTCTACCGTGGAGGATTCCATAACAACATCTTTGGCTTGAGCGGCAGGGGAGACATGCCCCTGAAGGAGGGGCTCGCCCTGCGTCGCCTCACCCCCTCCTCCGTGTGGGGGGCGGAAAGACTGTCTCCATCATCTTTGACAGGCAGGGTTGAATCTTCGCTCCCAGGCCGGGGGCTGGGCTGGGGGCTCGGCACGAGATCTTCTGCATCCTTCCCTGCCGAAGTCGAGCCCTCTACGCCCTCCAGCGACCCGAGCCACCGGAGCCTCTTCTGGGAACGGTGGATGAGGGTCTCCGTGTCCTCTTCCACTTCCCTGCCAGCAACAACAAGAACAAGTGGTTAGTTGGCAAAAGCATTCAAATCTGCTTAGGAAGATATCTACCACAAAGAGAAATCCTCCTTACACTTCCGCGATGAGCATGGAGTTCAAATTGAACTCCGTGGGAGGAGGGGACTCTCGTCCTCTCTTTAGAGACGGGAGGGTGGAACTCCCCAGCAGCTTCGGTGCCTACCGTGACATCAAGAGCTCCGGGGAAGGCGAGCTTTGTGAGGAGCTCGAGCCGGAACGGGAGCTGGACTCCTCCTCCGAGACCACCGGCCGTTTGGCGGAAGGTGCCTTGACCTGAGCGAGGCGAGGGGATTGGCAACACACCACCTCAGCCTTGGTAGTCTTGGTGGAGGTCTTCTTCACCCTCTTGGTGGATGGCGCTGGGTCGGAGGTCACCGCTCCTCGGGCTGCGGCGCTCCTGCGGGTGCGCTGGTCTGGGTCTGGTGTAGGGGCTTGCGGTCCTGCCGCAAGCCACTCTTCTTCAGGGGCCGCTGGCGCGCCCTCCTCCCTCTCATCCCCCTCTCCCTCCTGGAGCTCCGTTGCTGCCGTGGCTAGGGCGTCTAGCCCGGCGAAGTTATCTCCGGCAAACTCTTCCCCGGCAGTCTCTTACATGGCTTGCGCCTCACTGCCGCCCTGGGAAGAGCTTCCGTTCCCAGCCTTCCCTTTGCCTTTCCTAGCCTTTGCGGCCTTCTCCATTTATGCACGGCGGGCAGCCTTGTCCTCCGCGACTCTCTTCAGAATATACGCTACCTCCGCAACAGAGGTGCGTTTATACATTCCATCTTCGGCTCTGGTGGCCTTCTCCACCAAAGTGCTCGACCATTGGAGCTCTTCGTCAAGGGAAGGGAGCTGCCAAGAGCCCGATACTCCCTCAGTGTTGCAGTATGGCATCCACTTCAGTATCTGATCCCGGGCAGAGTTGATGTTCAGGGGAATGACAGTTGACGGGAGCTTGAACAACTCGAAGCGACCAAACAATTGGTCGCACAAGCAAGCATGGCCATAAACTGATGAATTGTTGGCCAGCCCCGGTAGCAACCTCATCCTGTCTGCAGCGCCGCCATACAGCCACGCAGGCCTATCTCTTTCCTGCAACGGCGAGATGCGACGGAGAAGGAAATCTGCCCCCACGTGCTCAATGGTTAGCCCGGCAGCTGCTAAGCGGGTGATCCTGTTGATTGTCGGGCGCAGTCTATCCTCAGTAATGCCTTTCAAGCTCCAATACTTGCCGCGCTCAACACACTCCTGCCATGCCTCACAAAAATCAGGGGCTTTCTTGTTCTGCATCCAGCACCAGTCGCCCCGCCATTCATCCCACCTCTCGCATTGGTACCCCTAGAGGTAATCCCAAATCGCCCTCTTCACCCGTGGCATCCAACTGATGACTCTGGAGCGTTTGACTTTGCTCTCGACCCTCGGGACAAAGTAATGCCGGAACAGGTCCACATTGGGCATCATCTAACAAAATTCTTGCACAAATGCGTGAAGATGGCCATGGTCGCCATTGCATTGGGCGTGAAATCAAGGAGATGAAACCCGTAGAAGTTCATAATCTCCTCAAAGAACCCAGAGAAGGGGGGACAGAGGCCGCAGATGAAGTAAGCAGCAAAGAATCGATAAGAATCAGGGGGATCCACCTCACCCGCGTCGAAGACTATAGGCGCCCCATGTCCTTTCTCAACGGGCCGCCCCCACAGGTATCCGTATTTCGCCTTAAGAACAGGGCCGCGCAAGGTGGACGGGACAAAGACGACATCCTCACTCCGCTTCTTGTTCAGCTCCGCCGACCTTTTGTTCCCCTCGGCGGCGGTCTCCTTCACCGCGGTCATCGACTTCTTCTTATCCGCGGGTCTCTTCCCCATTGCCGCGGCAACTGAGGGAGTCCTGGATTAGGGGGTCCTCGGACAGCCGGACTATATCCTTTAGCCGGACTGTAGGACTATGAAGATACAAGATTGAAGACTTCGTCCCGTGTCCGGATGGGACTCTCCTTGGCGTGGAAGGCAAGCTTGGCAATACGGACATGTAGATCTCCTACCTTGTAACCGACTCTGTGTAACCCTAGCCCCCTCCGGTGTCTATATAAACCGGAGGGTTTAGTCCATAGGACAACAACAATCATACCATAGGCTAGCTTCTAGGGTTTAGCCTCTACGATCTCGTGTAGACCAACTCTTGTAATACTCATATCATCAAGATCAATCAAGCAGGAAGTAGGGTATTACCTCCATCGAGAGGGCCCGAACCTGGGTAAACATCGTGTCCCCCGCCTCCTGTTACCATCCACCTTAGAAGCACAGTTCGGGACCGCCTACCCGAGATCCGCCGGTTTTGACACCGACATTGGTGCTTTCATTGAGAGTTCCACTGTGCCGTCATCATAAGGCTGGATGGCTCATCTCGCTGTCAAGGACAACATCACCTCTGGGGGAGCCCTGGCTGTAGGCCAAACTCTCCGACTAGGGAGCTTCGTCATGACCGCCCGTTCGGCTGCTGCGCCGACGATGACTTCTCGGGTCATCAAAAACAGTCTCCACGTCGGCTCGGAATTCGCCGAGCAGATGGATCCAATGGAGCTCTCTTCTTTGAACGAGCTCTTGGATCGCATCGCCGCCTTGGGAGTCGCTACAGACTATGATCGGATCGGGCTTGAACCCGACCAAAGGGAGATTAACTCTCCGTCGGTCACCCATAAGATAGCGGTGGTGGAGGAGCAATGCAGCGATTCTTCCTCTATCTTGAGGACAAGCTATGTCCGGATTCCCGAGCTCTCTAAGCCGGATACCCTTCCACGGGAGGACATAGCCCATGCTCAGAACCTAGAATCAGAGAGCGGGCCAGATCCATTGGGCAACAAACCGGAGCCCGAACTTTCGAGATCGGAAACTCCGCCGCTCCTGGGTCTCAGATTGGGTCAGGGTTTGGACCTAAATCTACCCACCCACCTAGATATAAGTGATATTTCCCACATTAGACAAGAGCCCCAAGAAACAGTACATCACTATTGGGCCAGATTCCTCCTTGTAATGAGCAAGGTCAAGGACTGTCGCGAGGAAGACGCAATTTCATTATTTTGCAAAAATTTCACGGACAAGGGAATACTCAACGCCATAAGTCACCGTGACATAGCACACTTCGCTGACTTGGCGGCCATAGTACAGAAGTACTGTGCGATGGAAAGCGCCTGGAAAACCCAAACAAAATTCTGGGATCCTCCGGCTCTCACTAAACCCCCCGTCCGAATTAAAAGGGTGTACTCTCATAAGTCACCCGATCCAATTACAAAGGAACAAAAGCCCACTACAGGGTGTGGAACCGTATTGGAGGGATGGCTCAACTGGCCATGCAAAATTCACAGTACAGCGGATACCATACCAACACACAGACTTAGAGCATGTTGGGTACTCCGGCAGGTGGCCCAGAGCGGTGAGGATATCCTCATCAACAATACCGCAGAGCACCATCCCGTGGAGAACAACAATACAATATTGAGAGTCTTCGAGACCTTCGCCTCAAATAATAGGCGTAAGCGAGCACTCTGGAGCCTTGCCGAAGTCTGCCATGAAGGAGCAATAAATCCATGGAGCGATATGGCTATCACCTTCAATGCCAGTGACGAACCTAAATTCCGAACAGCCCGAGCACCAGCCGCCTTGGTCCTTAGTCCAATTGTGGACGGCTTCCGTCTTACTAAAGTGCTCATGGACGGCGGCAGTGGATTAAACCTCATCTATGAGGAGACTCTTCGAAAAATGGAAATAGACAGAAGCCGCATTGAGCAAAGCAGCACGACCTTCAGAGGAATCATCCCTAGTCGGGAGGCACGATGTGCTGGCAAAATCACAATAGATGTGGTATTCGGCACGCCAGAGAATTATACGTCCGAAGAAATCACATTCCAAGTGGCCCCGTTCAATAGCGGATACCACGCCCTTCTAGGGCGGGAGGCATTCACGATCTTCCAAGCTATACCCCATTACGGGTACATGAAGCTCAAAATTCCCGGGCCCAATGGAATCATCACTCTAGCTAGTGATCCGGACATAGCACTCCGCGCCGAAAATAAAACAGCCGCACTGGCCCTCGAGGCGTTATCCGAAGCCCTCGCGGCCGAGGAATTAACTGCGCTGCGCTCCACAGTGGATAGGGATGACGTGATACTCGACAAAAGATCCAAGTCCACCTCTTTTAAACCAGCAGATGAAATAGTCAAATTCCAAGTCCATCCAACGGACCCTACAAAAACAGCATCCATCGGGGCACAGTTAAACCCCACGGTAGACGCCGCACTACGGGAGTTCTTGCGCGAGAATTGGGCCATCTTCACCTGGCATCCTTCAGACATGCCAGGAATCCCACGCAGGCTGGCCGAGCATAGCCTTAACTTCCTAAAGGGATTCAAGCCGGTCTAGCAAACTCTTCAGCGCTTCTTTGAGCCTAAGCGACAAGCCATGGGAGAGGAGCTAGCCAAGTTACTGGAGGCCGGATCCATTCGAGGAATAAAACATCCGGACTGGCTAGCAAACCTGGTGATGGTACCAAAGAAGGACAAATCCTGGCGCCTATGCGTCGACTTCAAGGACCTTAATAAGGCTTGCCCAAAGGATCCCTTCCCCCTCCCTCGCATCGATCAAATTATCGACGCTACCGCAGGACACGACTCATTGTGTTTCCTCGACGCATACTCCAGATACCATCAAATTAAGATGGCGGAGTCCGATCAAGCCGCAATGGCATTTATCACTTCATACGGCCCCTTCTGTTTTAACACCATGCCTTTCGGGCTCAAAAACGCTGGTGCAACCTATCAATGCATGATTCAGACATGCTTGGAGACACAGATTGGCAAAACAATGGAGGCATACATAGACGATGTGGTCATTAAAACCAGACACGTCGAATCCTTAATAGACGACTTGAGGCTCACGTTCGACAATCTCCGAACATACGACATTAAGCTCAACCCGAAAAAATGCATCTTCGGCGTCCCCGCTGGAAAGCTCTTCGGCTTCATCGTCTCCAACAAAGGAATCGAAGAAAATCCGGCTAAAATCCGAGCTCTGTCACAGTTGGCCATCCCAACAGACCTCAAGCAAATCAAGAAACTAACTGGATGCGTGGCTGCCTTAAGCCGCTTCATCTCCCGATTAGGAGAAAAGGCACTGCCTCTTTATCGCCTTCTGCGACGCACCGAACACTTCGAGTGGACGGATGCGGCCACGGCTGGATTAGAAGAAATAAAAGCAGTTTTGGCCACAAACCCAATCTTGGCCACGCCTAACGTCGGCGAACCAATGCTGCTATATATAGCGGCAACACACCAAGTTGTAAGCGCGGTGCTCGTCGTCGAACGAGAGATGGACGGACATAAGTTCCCGCTTCAAAAGCCGGTATACTATGTATCCACTGTCCTCACTCCATGCAAATCACGGTACCCACATTATCAAAAGATAGCATATGCGATCTTCATGGCATCCCGGAAACTACGACACTACTTTCAAGAGTGTTCAATTACGGTGGCCTCTGAAGTGCCACTCAACGACATAATAAACAACCGCGAGGCCACGGGTCAGATCGCTAAATGGGCTATTGAGCTCCTCCCGTTCGACATAATATACAAACCACGGCGAGCCATTAAGTCACAAGTACTGGCTGTTTTCGTCGCCGAATGGACAGAAGCCGAACTCCCTAAAGAGTATGGTGTGTACTCCAATTGGATTATGCACTTTGACGGCTCTAAAATGCTGGCTGGTCTGGGGCCTGGCATTGTCCTGACGTCCCCCACCGGAGATACAGTCCAATACGTACTCCAAATACTATACACAGACTCCAACAACGCGGCAGAATATGAGGCCCTGTTACATGGTCTCCGGATGGCAGTCTCCATGGGCATTCAACGCCTGGATGTGCATGGGGACTCGAACCTCGCAATATCTCAAATAAATGAAGACTTCGATGCCAAGGATCCAAAAATGGCGGCTTATCGCAACGCTGTCCTCAAAATGTCAGCTCGGTTCGAGGGGCTTGAATTCCACCATGTGGCCCGGGAAAACAATCAGGCGGCGGATATCCTCGCCCGCATCATCGCTAAGTGCGACCCTGTCCCACCTAATATCTTCTTGGAAAGGCTGTTTAAGCCATCCATGGTATGGAAGGGGAGACCGGAAACAATCCGGACCCGGCCACAACAACAGATACTGAACACTCTAACATAATCGGAGGCTCTGCCACCGAAATAACACCTTCCGCCCACGTAATAATGGTTGTCAACACCCCGTGGACAGAACCATTCCTGGCCTACCTAACTAAGCAGGAACTACCTGAGGACCCAAACGAGGCGCGCTGCATTATGCGGCGGTCTAAAGCCTACAAGGTCCACGAGGGAGAGCTTTATAAGAAAAGCGCTACCCGAGTCCTTCAAAGGTGCATCTCCGAAGAGGAAGGGCGGCAACTTTTGGCAGAAATTCATGCTGGACTTGGCGGCCACCACGCCGCAGCTCGGGCCCTTGTAAGAAAGGCCTTCCGTACAGGATTCTACTGGCCGACGGACCGAGCAAACGCACAGGACCTCGTTCAACGTTGCGTCGGTTGCCAGCTTTTTGCAAACCAAAGCCATATGCCGCCTGCCGCTCTCCAAACAATCCCCATTACTTGGCCCTTTGCGGTCTGGGGGCTTGATATGGTCAGACCCCTCAAAGGGGGAAGCCATAAAAAAATACTTATTGGTCATGGTGGATAAATTCACCAAATGGATAGAACCCAAACCAGTTAAAACGGCCGAATCCGGACCAGTGATAGACTTCATATCCGGGGTTGTACACCGTTATGGCATCCCCGACAGCATCATCACTGATAACGGCTCGAACTTTACAGCCGACGAGGTAAAACTCTGGTGCAGCAACATGAGCATCAAGCTCGATTATGCTTCTGTCTATCACTTGCAAACTAACGGTCAAGTCGAACGAGCAAACGGTCTTATCATGAGCGGCATTAAACCCAGATTAGTGCGATCCTTGAAGGAATCCGATACGCACTGGGTAGAGGAGCTCGACTCCGTTCTATGGGGGCTGCGGACCACGCCGAATCGCACTACCGGATACACACCATTTTTTATGGTATACGGCGCAGAGGCGGTACTGCCCTGTGACATAATTCATGACTCACCTCGAGTGCGCATGTATGAAGAGAAAGAAGTCGAGCTTGATCGGCAGGACAGTTTGGATGCCCTGGAGGAGGAGCGTGACGTGGCAAAAGCCCGTTCCGCATTCTATCAGCAACAAGCTCGAAGGTATCAAAGCAGAGAAGTACGGGCCAAAACTTATAACGTTGGCGAACTCGTTCTACGCCTACCGGAGAAGAAAAGGAACAAGCTCAAGCCCAAATGGGAAGGTCCCTTCGTTATCGGCCAAGTTCTGACCGGTGGAGCGTACCGTCTGTGGGATGCATCGGACAATCGACTCGAGCCAAACCCATGGAACGCAGCCAGACTCCGAAGGTTCTACGCCTAGTGCCGGACTCGGTATTCCTCTCCTTACCTCTGTCAATTTTTTATATATGTGTTATCTGTCTTTTCTTTCTTTCTTCCCCTTTTTTCTTCAAGGGCTTAAAAGGCTAAAATATGTCTTGACTACACAATCTTGACGCACTGGCTGCGCTCATGATACCTGGGGGCTTCTTATACAGAAGCTTAATATTGCTACATTCCGGGCTCTAGGCCCCAAACATGTGTTACTTTTCACATATACCTTTTTCGCCATTATATGCATCGATATGACTTAAGTTTTGGCCAAGCTGGGTTACCTGGCTCTTGTGTTTATGCCCTACGTTCCCATTAATTCGGCTAGGGCATAAGGGGAGCACCTCTGTGATTGTTACTGCCGGGTCAGCCGGATGTGTACCTCAGATTGGGTGAAGCCGAAAACTAGCGTTCTTAAGGGAATATTCGGTCGGTGAACAAAAGACGATTTCTATTTATTGTACTACATGCCCCCAGAAGTTTATATCCTGCGTCTCTTTTCGCAGTCCGGACATGCACATTAATGCATGCGTAGCCAGGGAAAGGAACCCTTAACGGAACTATTCTCCCTGGAAGATGTTTCTTACTATCCATGTAATATAACATAGCTAGTTCGGTACTTGTCTGTTCACGCACTTATGACCCCTACGCCTGGTTTCCACGCATATCCCGGTTTTTACATAACTGAGCAGGTATTCGGATACACTCCGGACTGTCGGGTCCGGAGGTTGAAGCGAAAGGGTCCGCCATGACAAATGATTTACAATCCGGCTAGGGACAATATATGTCACTTGAAGTACACAGTCACTTAGACTGACTAAATTCTTCTTCTATACCATCCAACAGGCTGCCTAGCCTACAGTCCTGTTGAGAATACTTTGCGGCTAATTCTACCTGGTCATAAACCAAACTGACGGGGATCTCTTTCCCGTCAGGACCCACAGGTCCGACGTCGGCCATGTGGTTCGGGTCAGCCTTGGTATATCGCGTCTTCACCATGGCCCAGGCCTCCCTTGCACCTTGTCGGCAGGCCGATATCTTCCATAATCGGAAGCGCCGCCACGCTCCCTTGAGCTTTTCTACAAGCTCTCTCATGCCTCCTGGCAGGGAGGCGGACAGCCACAAGGCTTGGGCAATGCCCTGCATCACCTGCCGCACTTGTTCGTGCAGTTGTGAGAGCTCTGGCAGAAGATCTCCCGTAGACCCGAGCATCTCCTCCGCAGGACGACCCGTCAGCATACCTAAAGATATAACTCTGTCAGCCGGTTTCTTCGCCGAACTCTATAAAACTTCGTTCATGCACTTACTGAAAATGCCGCGTCGAAGCATCTTATTCTCCTTTACGGAGTCAGCAAGCTGGGCCCGAACATCTTTCAGTTCAACGCTCAGCCGGGTATTGGCGTCTTGGAGATCGTTTTTCTCCCGCCTAACCTGCATAAGCACGCACTCGCCAGCCTTTAGCTATCGTTGAGCATGTTGCTCATCCGGATTCACTCCGGGACCATCTGCATAATCTATTGTTAGATTTGCACGCATGCCGCATACTACCTGGTACATGACATTCTTTGCAATGAAAACAAGTGTTACCAGATGGGGGCTTCTCGGACTCCTTCACCGCGGCAACTGCGGCCTGAAGCTGGGCTTTGCACTCCTCCAGCTCTAGAGACAACTGGGTATTCTTCTCCGTAAGAACCTATGCAAACAATGATCCTTAAATCAGTTGTGCCAATTGTTTCAAGTCTCAGGGGCTACTGATATACATAATTATTAGATTTCCTTACCCATATATCTTTTACATACTAGTCCGTGGCTCTGGCAAGACCATTTTGAGCAGCTCGAATGTACGCGTCTCCTGAGTTGAAGGCATCGAACGCCTCTTGAGAGAAACAAGCGTCATGGAGTACGGCTCGGCGACGCCTGTGATTCATGGCGCTCTCCACTTCAGAATTTGTGGCGGATAGCCTATCCGCATCCTCTGTAGGAGGAACATCCGGCGTTGGCCCCATGTTAGCGTCCGCCTCTATGTCTAGCTCTGGAGCCCGACTGGTGGAGGCGTGACCGGCAACCTCTCCGGATATAGTCCGGCGAGCGTTTTTCCTACTAGGAAACTTGGGCGTTATTATATTTTAAAAGACGACCACCACGGAGCGGGGTTCTCTTTCGTACCCCTGCGACGGCGTCTCAGTCCTGACCGCCTTCCTTTTAAGCCTACCCGGCTTTGGTGCCCCTTGTTGGCGAGTCACTGCGGGTTCGGCATGGCGTCCCGAGGGCCTTCCCTGTAAAACACCATATGTGTGCGGTAGGTGAAGTGCAGAAAAAGGGATCCTTCTTGGAAGTTAGGGCTCCAGTTTTACTTACATGCGATGCGGGGAGCAGTCCAGGATAATCGGCTATGATGGCCACCAAGGTACCGTCACAGCTCAACTGATAGAACGTTCTGTCGATGAGCTCCACAAATGTGTCCGGATCTTCTTCGAGTCCGGGGTCGACGGCCCGGTCAGGGTCCTCTGGTTGTGGATACGGGTTGTGGACCTCCCTCGCAGCTTTTGCAGTTCCTGCTATGAAATAGCAAGGTAAATACTTATGACAAAGAATGCAGAAAGATTGGAGTGGAAAGTAGCAGCTCACCCAGCTTGGGGGGTTGTACATGGAGAATCCATCCCGTGGCTTAATACAGACGAACTCCTCTTCTTCTCCTTTATACAAATCAGACAGTATCTTCGCTAGGGCAGCGACGGAGTCCAGACCTTTATGACCACAGCGGGTGGCATCGTCTTCTCCATTGAAGTGCCACATGGGTTGTCCCCGATATTGAAGTGGCTGCACCCCCCGCATTATACATATGGACATAACCTCGGTTATTGTCAATCCTGATTTGGCCAGCATCTCTATCCGGCCCATCAGGTAAAGGACTTCTCCGTTATCTTCCTCCTAGGGGCTCCAAGGGTGCCAGCTGCGGCGTTTCTTCAAAGGGGCGTTGTCGAACTCAGGAAGGCCCATCCAAATAGGATCTGGAAGGGGGACGTCCTCCATATAAAACCACTCCGAAGGCCAGTCTTCGGACATCTTCTTCGGGGTATCGGACAGGTATCCGGTCCCGGCGATGCGCCATATTTCGGCTCCGCCCACTTGATATATTGACCCCTTCTATGTACGAGGTACGAGGCAGAATAGCCTCTGCCATAGCTCGAAATGAGCTTCGCAGCCTAGAAACAGCTCGCAAAGGGCGACGTAGCCAGCGATGTGTAATATGGAAGCGGGGGTAAAGTTATGCAACTGGAGGCCGTAGAACTCCAGGAGCCCGTGGAGGAACGGATGGATTGGAAATCGAAGTCCCCTTAATAAGTAAGGGACAAGGCATACCCGCTCCCCCCTGGATGGGTTAGGGAAGCTCTCCACTTGCTCCCCGCCATTGTAGGTAGCGAGCCCGGCTCGAACGGGAACCATATACGCTGGAGGGAGAAATCCCTGGGTCTGTAACTCTACTAATTGGCTGTGAGGGACGGAACACTTCTTCCAATCGTCGGGCTTAGGGCTACGGGAGCGAGAGGAGGAGCTGTGATGGCCGGCCATGTTGGAATGGATTTTTTCAGGCGCGCTCTGATGGATACTCGCTGTGGGAGGATGGTGTGATCTGGATCTAAGAATCCCCGTCTCTTTAATAGACGGTTTACTCACATGGCTAGGGTGGCAAATGTAAAAATGCCCTGGCTTCTCGCATTCGCTCGACACGTGGAAGATGGCCATTATTAGGCGCGGAAGCCAAGGAGTGCAACATTTATGGGAAGCTGGACACTACTCAACAGGTACTCAGAGTTTGAAGAAGAACCCGCCTTGCAATGCCGAACACAATCTGCGCATCGGACTCATCGTCATTGAAGCCTGGATCAGGGGCTACTGAGGGAGTCCCGGATTAGGGGGTCCTCGGACAGCCGGACTATATCCTTTAGCCGGACTGTAGGACTATGAAGATACAAGATTGAAGACTTCGTCCCGTGTCCGGATGGGACTCTCCTTGGCGTGGAAGGCAAGCTTGGCAATACGGATATGTAGATATCCTCCATTGTAACCGACTTTGTGTAACCCTAACCCCTCCGGTGTCTATATAAACCGGAGGGTTTACTCCGTAGGACAACAACAATCATACCATAGGCTAGCTTCCAGGGTTTAGCCTCTACGATCTCGTGGTAGATTAACTGTTGTAATACTCATATCATCAAGATCAATCAAGCAGGAAGTAGGGTATTACCTCCATCGAGAGGGCCCGAACCTGGGTAAACATCGTGTCCCCCGCCTCCTGTTACCATCCGCCTTAGACGCACAGTTCAGGACCCCTACTCGAGATCCGCCGGTTTTGACATTGACATTGGTGCCCCATGTCCTTTCTCAACAGGCCGCCCCCACAGGTATCCGTACTTCACCTTAAGAACAGGGCCGCGCAAGGTGGACGGGACAACGATGACGTCCTCGCTCCGCTTCTTGTTCAGCTCCGCCGACCTTTTGTTCCCCTCGGCGGCGGTCTCCTTCACCGTGGTCATCGACTTCTTCTTATCCATGGGCTCTTCCCCATTGCCGCGGCAACGCGGAAAGGAGAGGGATTCGTTGGAGAGGGTGGCGGCAAAAGGAGAAGCGAGATGGGGAACTGTCGCTTGGCTTGCGGAGGAAGCAGATGGAGGAGTGGGGCAAGGGAAAGACAAATCGTGCCGCACCGATTTGCCCTGCTCTTAAGGGAGGGGGAAAGTGGGACAGAGGTGCGACGCTTCGGAAAGTTACCATTTTACCTTAACTGCAACAGTCCCATGACCCCATGACGCGCAGTAATTGCGCAAAAGTGGACGTTGGATTGACTAGTCATTGTGGCAAACCGTCACACACAACCTTCTCTTGCCACGTGTTCGCGCACTGTTTGGGGCCTAACCCAATGTGCCATGCGACACGTGTGGCTCAGACCCGGGGGCTTATGTCGGGGAAATATACAGGGGCATGCATTTTCCCCTGACTCGTGCACGGACAAGCCCAGAACAAGCCAGAGATTGAAGAACCAAGGGATTTGAAGAGCCAATATGTAGCTCAAAAGGACCAAGATCAAGCCAGAGCAACAAGATATCGGCAAGAGAAGGGTCTCCCTTGCCGGGCAGGCGAGCCCGGCAAGGGGCGAGGCCACCCCAAGAAGCAGGCAACCAGAGCACCCCGGCAATGTCTGCCGGGGCTCGCGGGGGCTGAACCACCCCACCAACCACTCAAGCACAGCCCACGTCGTCGATTGGTGTGGTGGCAAGCCGCAAGGTTATTAAGTGGCAGCCATTCGCCACATGGCAGCCATTTCCTACAAAAGAAGCCTACAAATGACACCCGTCATGCGACGTGTCAAGGGAACAGGCGCGGAGCTGGCGAGACAGCCCGACAAGCCTTGCCGGGCAACCAGTGATGTGACACTAAGCGGTGCATTTAATGCACCCTATCAGCCCACAGAGTTAGGTATCATAGCACTATTTGCTATCATATCAGTGGATAATGACCACTTTGCCATTGTGGTGACCCCTTAATCTATAAAAGGAGGCCCATGGCACCTGTAGGAATGGCTGGAAAGTTGAGGAACCCACACCACCATACATGTGTAGTCGCTGCTGCCCTACGGCAACCCTGCCGTGCAAAGTGTACTGCGTTCCACCATTCCCATTTCACCATCAATCCACTAAAGCAGGAGTAGGGTCTTACGCCTCGCGGCGGCCCAAACCTGGGTAAATTGCTTGTGTGCTCTCTGACGTGCATTGGTCTGCTCTTTGTGCAACGCGTCGTCCCCCCGTCGAACCATCAAGGGGCCTCCTAGTCCCATAGGTGGTTGTGGATATCCCGCGACACAGTCTCTCTCTCTCTCTCGTGTTCTTGATTTGGCACGATCTTGATGTACCGCGAGTTTTGCTATTATAGTTGGATCTTATGATGTTTCTCCCCCTCTACCTTCTTGTAATTGATTGAGTTTTCCCTTTGAAGTTATATTATCGGATTGAGTCTTTAAGGATTTGAGAACACTTCATCTATGTCTTACATGTGCTTATCTGTGGTGACAATGGGATATTCACGTGATCCACTTGATGTATGTTTTGGTGATCAACTTGCGGGTTCTGTGACCTTGTGAACTTACGCATAGGGGTTGGCACACATTTTCGTCTTGACTCTCCGGTAGAAACTTTGGGGCACTCTTTGAAGTTCTTTGTGTTGGTTTGAATAGATGAATCTGAGATTGTGTGATGCATATCGTATAATCAAACCCGCGGATACTTGTGGTGACATTGGAGTATCTAGGTGACATTAGGGTTTTGGTTGATGTGTATCTTAAGGTGTTATTTTAGTATGAACTCTAGGCCTGTTTGTGACACTTATAGGGATAGCCCAATAGATCGATCAGAAAGAATAACTTTGAGGTGGTTTCGTACCCTGCAACAATCTCTTCGTTAGTTCTTCACTATTAGTGACTTTGGAGTGACTCTTTGTTGCAGGTTGAGGGATCGCCATATGATCTAATTATGTTATCATTGTTGAGAGAACTTGCACTAGTGAAAGTTTGAACCCTAGGCCTTGTTTCCAAGCATTGCAATACCGTTTTCGCTCACTTTTACCACTTGCTGCCTTGCTATTTTTATATTTTCAGATTACAAAAACCCATATCTACCATCCATATTATGCTTGTATCACCATCTCTTCGCCGAACTAGTGCACCCATACAATTTACCATTGTATTGGATGTGTTGGGGATACAAGAGGCTCTTTGTTATTTGGTTGCATGGTTGTTTGAGAGAGACCATCTTCATCCTATGCCTACCACGGATTGATAAACCTTAGATCATCCACTTGAGGGAAATTTGATGTTGTCCTACAAAACTCTGCACTTGGCGGCCCAACAACATCTACAAGGATAAAGTTGCGTAGTAGACATCAAGCTCTTTTCTGGCGCCGTTGCCGGGGAGGTTAGCGCTTGAAGGAATATCTTTAGATCTTTCAATTGAATCTTTTATTTTCTTGTTTTATCACTAGTTTAGTTTATAAAAGAAAACTACAAAAAATGGAATTTAGGTTGCCTCATATGCTTCATCTTTTTAATGTCTTCCGTGAAAATAAGGATTCCGGTAATTGTCCTCAATTGCTAGAGGAAGAATGCAATAAAATATTTGACATATAATCTTTGAATGATGAGCATGATTGCAATATTGTTCGTATGAATTCTTTGAATATCCATAGTACTAATGATGATTACACTAGTCATGATAAAAATATTTCTTATAAGCATGTCAACTTTTGTGGAGTGCATAGAGTTTGCAAATATATACCAAGAAGGGAAGATAGATTTTGTAATGGGCATAAGTATTTAGAAACTAAATGGTTGCAAGAGAGGCTATATGTTTGTGCTGAAAGACTTAATATTTCTCTCCGTCCTTGTGAACTTTGCAATGAAAGTGGGCATTTTAATTTCCAATGTGAATTATTTTATGATCGAATTGTGTCCAAAAATTGTGATAACCTCATTACCCTTGAGCATCATAATGAACTTAGTCTATTTTTGGGGTATGAAGAAATGAAATATAAAACCAACGATGTTCCAGATTGGGTTCTCATGAAAATGATTGATTTTGATCTAAATGGAATTTATATGTATTGTGCGGTGAATTGCATTGAGAATCCTTATATTGCCAATTACTTGAAGACAAGAAAACAAATAGAAGATGAAGAGAATACTAATGAAGGGGAAGAGGTTTCCCAATATCCTCCTATTTTTTCTTATGATGAATCAGGTAATGAGGAGGAGCCTTTTATTCAACCAATCTCATCAATAAGGAGCTCCAAAAGGTTGATTAAACCCACACATGACATGAAGAAGAAAAAGAAAAGACGTAAAAGCAAAGATAAAAAGGTATCTCTCCCAAATGATGTTGCTCCTATTATTGTTATGCCTCATGAGAGTGAATCAAAAATAAATGTGGATGATGATATACTTGATGATGATATTGATTCTTTGCCTTATGGTACTATGTCCAAAGACATTATTGAGGACGATTTCGTTATGCCTATTATTCATTGTGATGATCATGATTGGGAAAGTAATGATACTTGGTATAATCTTGAAAATCTTTTTGGCACCAACTTAGAAAGTTATGATGATAATAATTGCTATACTATTTGTGATATCCACACTATTAATGATGAGAGTGATTATGCTTATGATATGCAAAGGCCCAAGCTTGGGGATGCTATGTTTGATGAAAATGACATGTTTGAGAATTTATTTGATGCAATTAATGTTTGTCCCAAGCTTGGGGATGATATGTTTAATGAAGATGGTATTTTTAGTCCTCCAAGTTTTGATGAGAAAATTTATTATGATGATAGCATGCCTCCTATTTATGATGATTATATTGATAAAACTGGGTTTGGAAGAGTGTCAACTCTAGGTAGTGATCCCACTATTTTGGAGGGTGTTGAATCTTATTATAATGATAAAAGTGTATTTGGAGAGGTCATGACTTTATTTAGTAATAACTCCACTATTTCGGAAGAGGTATCAATTGACTATGATGAGAACAAAGTTGCTACTTATGCTGATTATTGTGATGACACTTATGCTATAAAAAGTAATGATGATTATATTTATAAAGGTTGTCATAATTATGATTACCCTTTCTCTGAACATTACTCTTTTAGTGTGGAAACAATTTATAGCATTCGAGTTTCTTATGATACTCTCACTATTTCGAATGAGAAGAGTTTTGCTTATGGGGAGAGTAATAAAATTTCTATGCTTGTAGATCATGAAAGTAATGCTTTATGTGATGGTTATATTTTTGAATTCTTCATGATGCTACTGAAAATTATTATGAGGGAGGAATATATGCTTGTAGGAATTGCAATAATATCAAGTTTCCTCTCCATGTGTTGAAAATCGTGAAGTCATGCTTATTTTGCTATCCTATGCTAGTTTATTCTTGTTCCCATAAATTATGTGCTCACAAAATCCCTATGCATAGGAAGAGGGTTAGACTTAAAAGTGCTAGTCATATGCTTCATGATGCTCCCCTTTGTTTCAATTCTTATCTTTTATGTGAGCATCATTGAAATCATCATGCCTAGCTAAAAAGGCATTAAAGAAAAGCGCTTGTTGGGAGACAACCCAATACTTATACCTACCGTTTTTGAGTGTTCACATGATTAAGCTACTCTGGTAATCATGTTTGTTTCAATAAAGTGCCAAGTAAAGCCTTTGGGATAGTATGGACGATAGTTGACTTGATTCTGTGCAAAAACAAAAACTTTTGCTCCCAGTCCAGGAATTTTGAAAATTCACTGGAACGTGCTTTTGATCTGAATTTTTTACACCAGATTGATATACAAATTGTCTAGATTGTCCTAAGTTTTCAGAATTTTTGGAGCTACAGAAGTATGGTTTCAATCCAGATCTTTACAGACTGTACTGTTTTTCACAGATTCTGCTTTCGATGCATAGTTTGCTTGTTTTCTAGTTTCTATGGATTATATTGCTGAATATAAATTGTAGAAATGATAGGGTACAGTAGGCATCATGTGATACAAATAATGAACCTTGTCTGACAGTACCAAAGTGAATGATTTGTTTTATTATACTAACGGAGCTCATGAGTTTTTTGTTAAGTTTTGTGTTGTGAAGTTTTCAAGTTTTGGGTAAAGTTTCCATGGACTACGGAATAAGGAGTGTCAAGAGCCTAAGCTTGGGGATGCCCAAGGCACCCCAAGGTAATATTCAAGGACAACCAAGAGCCTAAGCTTGGGGATGCCCCGGATGGCATCCCCTCTTTCGTCTTCGTTCATCGGTAACCTTATTGGAGCTATATTTTTATTCACCACATGATATGTGTTTTGCTTGGAGTGTCATTTTATTTTATTAGTATTTGCTTGCTGTTATTTAGAGTAAAGTTTTGCATCTTTTATTTAAATAAAAAGGTCAAGTATAGCCTTTGCCATGCTTATTTTACAAGTCTATATGTTGTTGTTTGAAAACAGAAAGTTTGCTGTTATGTTTTGAATATTTGTGAATAGTCAGAACATGATAAAATCTTGAAATTTTTACACAATGAGTAAAGACAAATTCTCTACAGTATGGTAATTTTTCAGAATTTTTGGAGTTAGGGAAGTATGATTCCTCTTGCATTATTTACACACTGTTCTGTTTAGACAGATTGCTGTTATGTTTGCATTGTTTGCATATGTTTGCTTGTTTAATGATTTTATTTGAGGATAGGACTATTAAATATGCAGAGGCATTTAGTATGAAATGTCAAATAATAATTTTAGTGACTTTCTATAGTAGAGAATGATAAGGTTTTGCATTGATTTATACTAACTTATCTCACGATCTTGTTGAGTTTTGTGTGGATGAAGTTTTAAGAATTAGGGAAACTATGATATGAGAGGAATTAAGGAGACACAAAAGCTCAAGCTTGGGGATTCCCAAGGCATCCCTAATTAATATTTCAAGAAGTCTCAACCATCTAAGCTTGGGGATGCCCTGGTTGGCATCCCACCTTTCTTCTTCAACAACTATCGGTCAGTTTTGGTTGAGCCTAAGTTTTTGCTTCTTCACATGATATGTGCTATCCTTGCAAGGTAATTTTATTTTGTTTTGCTTGCTGTTTGAATAATATCCCAAGATATTAAATTCTTAAATGAGAGAGAGTCTTCACATAGCTACATCATTATTTAACTACTCATTGATCTTCACCTATATCTTTTGGAATAGTTTTTCCTATACTAACGTGCTTCACTTATATCCTATGAGTAATATGTTTTGTATGCCCGAATAGCACATGTAGCGACTAGGGACTGTCATTATCTTTCATGGTAGGTGGGTTATTCGCACGATGAGTGGACTCCGCTCATCATTCACGAGAAAATGGTTGGTAACTGGGATGCCCGGTCCTATGATCAAAATATCAAAAAAATCGCAAATAATTTAAACAAAACTCCCCCAGGATTGTTGATAGTTGGATGGCACCCGTTTGTTTTGGACAAGCCGTGGAGTGTGATTGTTGGTGGTGGCGGAGTAAAATGTTTACCTTTCTGTTTGGGAACCGCCTATAATATATCTAGTATGGAAGATATTGGGAACTCTTGGTCGTTATGTTGACAATGAAAGCATGCCTCTCAAAATTATTTTCATCTCTATTTTAAAAGCTTCGAGCTCTGGCACCTCTGCAAATCCCTGCTTCCCTCTGTGAAGGGCCTATCTTTTACTTTTATGCAAGAGTCAGTAGTAATCCTTCTCATTCCAACCTACTCTTTAGTTGTCAAGCATCATGTGATGGGGAAAGATCTAAGCATATATGGCCATTCAAATATATTTGATCATGAATAATTATTGCTTACAAATGTATATATGATAAGTAAGTTGGGAGGCGAAACATTAAGCCCCTATCTTTCTCTGTGTTCAATGGATGATATTTGTTCTAAAAATATGCTTTGAGTGGTAGCAATCATGGAAGACTATATGATAGTTGAGTATGTGGGATTTGCTAAATCAAAGCTCTTACATAGACCCTTCCTGAAAATAAGATGAATTGCAATTGTTTGATGACTAAGAACATAGTTTGTTAGTTTTCAAGAAAGTTTATGGTCTATGCTTTAACATGTGAATATCTTGTTACTTGATACTGAGAAGCTTTATGATATGACCTACTCTTATGATATATATTGTTGATAGAGAAGGTGATTGAAATTATCATTGATCAAACTTGTGCACTTGCTAGCATTCCACATCAAAAAATTTGTTTTTATCATTTACCTACTTGAGGGCGAGCAGGAATTAAGCTTGGGGATGCTTGATACATCTCCAATGTATCTATAATTTTTTATTGTTCCATGCTATTATATTATCTATCTTGGATGTTTTATATGCATTTATATGCTATTTTATATGATTTTTGGGACTAACCTATTAACCTAGAACCCAGTGCCAGTTTCCATATTTTTTCCTTGTTTTTGAGTCTTGTAGAAAAGGAATATCAAACGGAGTCCAAATGAGCTGAAAATTTACGGTGATTTTTTATGGACCAGAAGAAGCCCCCGAAGCAACAGAGTTGGGCCAGAAGAGCTACGAGGCCTCCAGAAGGGTGGAGGGCATGCCCTACCCCCCACCCCCACCTCCGGGTGTGCCCTCCGACCTTGTGGTTGACTCGTGGACCCCCCCTGACGTGTAACCGATGCCAAAAATTCCTATAAATACAGAAACCCCCGAAAATAAACCTAGAACGGGAGTTCCGCCGCCGCAAGCCTCTATAGCCACCAAAAACCAATCGGGACCCTGTTCCGGCACCCTGCCTGAGGGGGGAACCATCACCGGTGGCCATCTTCATCATCTCGGAGGTCTCCATGACGAGGAGGGAGTAGTTCACCCTCGGGGATGAGGGTATGTACTAGTAGCTATGTTTTTGATCTCTCTCTCTCTCTCATGTTCTTGATTTGGCACGATCTTGATGTACCGTGAGCTTTGCTATTATAGTGGGATCTTATGATGTTTCTCCCCCTCTAGCTTGTTGTAATGGATTGAGTTTTCCCTTTGAAGTTATCTTATCGGGTTGATTCTTCAAGGATTTGAGAACACTTGATGTATGTCTTGCATGTGCTTATCAATGGTGACGATGGGTTATTCACGTGATCCACTTGATGTATGTTTTGGTGATCAACTTGCGGGTTTTGTTACCTTATGAACTTATGCATAGGGGTTGGCACACGTTTTCGTCTTGACTCTCCGGTAGAAACTTTGGGGCACTCTTTGAAGTTCTTTGTGTTGGTTTGAATAGATGAATCTGAGATTGTGTGATGCACATCATATAATCAAACCCGCGGATACTTGTGGTGACATTGGAGTATCTTGGTGACATTAGGGTTTTGGTTGATGTGTATCTTAAGGTGTTATTTTAGTACGAACTCTAGGGAAGTTTGTGACACTTATAGGAATAGCCCAATAGATCAATCAGAAAGAATAACTTTGAGGTGGTTTCATACCCTACAATAATCTCTTCGTTTGTTCTCCGCTATTAGTGACTTTGGACTGACTCTTTGTTGCACGTTGAGCGATTGCCATATGATCTAATTATGTTATCATTGTTTTGAGAACTTGCACTAGTAAAAGTATGAACCCTAGGCCTTGTTTCCAAGCATTGCAATACCGTTTTCACTCACTTTTACGACTTGCTACCTTGCTGTTTTTATATTTTCAGATTACAAAACCCATATCTACCATCCATATTATGCTTGTATCACCATCTCTTCGCCGAACTAGTGCACCTATCCAATTTACCATTGTACTGGGTGTGTTGGGGACACAAGAGACTCTTTGTTATTTGGTTGCAGGGTTGTTTGAGAGAAACCATCTTCATCCTACACCTCCCACGGATTGATAAACCGTAGGTCATCCACTTGAGGGAAATTTGTTGTTGTCCTACAAAACTCTGCACTTGGAGGCCCAACAACGTCTACAAGGATAAAGTTGTGTAGTAGACATCAAAGTACTGTAGGGAGTACTAGTACTGTGGTCACTCAAGAAAGTTGTCTCGCATTGATATGACCCTACGCTGCTGGTATGTGTCCCGTAAGTCAAGCGGCGTGTTGTAGTCATCATCACCTGTCCACTTCTCGCAGCACATATTCGCTTCTCCATCTTTGTCCGCACATAATCGTCCAATCTTCAATCCCCGCTAAGGCGCCTCGCCCCTCTTCCAAATCCCAAGCACTAACAATGGCAGAACCGAGCAGCGTCCGCTGAAAGAGTGGCTGGAATTCGCTCAACACAGAGGTAATCAAGCTCATTGTTTCGCATGTGGACAATCTCAGTACCATGCCGCTCGCCGCGTGCTTGTCGGGGATGTACCGTTTACTCAAAGCCCTCATGCCGGAGCTTTTTAAGCTAGCTCCTTGCTTGCTGATGTCGCATGATCTTTAGAAACGGCATGTCACGCAACAGAACGATCGTAGGGTAGCGAGCATCAACCCCTTGACTGTCATCCGATCCCCATCACGCTCAACTACATTAATGGTATGTACTGGGTCGGCAGTAACACGTCTTGGATGGTGATCATCGACGGTCGCGGCAGCTAGATGATCGTGGTGGTCTACACCCGGCGATTGATCCCCCTTCCTTCGATTAACACTGCACTGCTTTGCCAACGCGGCCCAGAATACTCAGAATCGTACAGAAGCCAACATGATACCAAGTTTGATTTGCTCAAGGTTGTAATCTGCCAAGTGCCCACAAGATCTGCGAATTATAAAGACTTCAGGCTAATTGCATTCTTCAACCGCGGTCTCGCCTATGTGACAGGTCACCGCGGTAAGTGGATAAGTCTGCACATCCATCGCAGGATCATACATCCTCCATGGTTCTCAGATGCCATTGAACACAAGGGCTTCATTTATGCTGTCGACTCCTTCTATGGCTGGACGTATTGCTGGCCTACTCCAGCCATCAGTACAATTGGCTGTTACAGCAGTATGTTACTTTCCTACGATATCATGATAGCTTGCTTATATTACCGTCAACATTTACTGAAAAAAATATTCATGCTCATAACATGCTATTCTTATGATTGACTATAGTAAGAGCCCTTTTTTATTTGACTCCAACTTGATATGATGTTGTAGGCCGCCTGGTGTCCCTACCCTTCCTAATCCCAGAACCTTTCAAAGAAAAGCGGCATGGCAGTTGCAGGTGGTTCCTGGCTCGATCAGGCGACGGCGAACGATTGATGATCGTTCACACATAACGGACGTGTTGTTTCGCGGAATACAATCACAGCCACTGCAAGGTCTTTGAGTAGGATCCTAGCTTATCTGGGCCTTCAGGAATTTTTTACTGGAGGCTGGTAAGTAGCCTTGGTACACGCTCTTTGTTTCTTGGACTGAATTATCCAATTAACCAGGAGATAACCGACAGCAAGGATCATGATGGCAGTGCGGTTTCGTTCATCGGGCAAAACTGTGTGTACACAGTGTACCATGCGTCTCTCCATCCACCATACCCTGATATGTGCCGCCACGCCCTGCAGCCCAAAGTAGGAGAGAGGGTCGCAAGTATCAGACTTCGACCTGTTGGCTGGAGTTTCCCCTGTCAGGCACCCATCTGGTTCAAGCCGTCAGCCAATCTCCACAGCTTAATAAATAGTAACGTCTAACTAAACAAGTTAGTTAGATGTGTACACTTGGTGTAGTAGGATCTTTATTTAGTTTGATGCATACACTTGTTCTTTTTTGGTAGCCCTTTTGTAATGATGGCTGATGTTTGGTTTGGGAGAGAGATCTATGTCTTTACTCTTCTGGCCTGCTTACTGCTTCTGTTGCACCCCCAGCCCTGGTTGCTGTTGCTGCTGTTTTCAATGTAAAATCAGTAGTATATTTCTTCTGTTGGTTGAATAAATGTGTTGTTAGAACGACAAACACAATGTTTTGGAAGTCGTTGCACGGTCCGATCCTTTAGTGCCCCGTACCGTAGTAGCGCATACTATTTTTGGTACGGAACACATTTTCCACTTGTCGATAACATGCAGTCCACTGATGAAGGCCCAATAGAGGAGCCCATAATTAACTGGAAGGGAGGCTCTCACATGAATCCAGACGAGGTACATGCTCATGGTCCCCGAAACATAAATAAGTAAATAAATAAATAAAGATTAATGCTCATGCACCAGTTCTTTAAATTCACGATTTGAAAAGTAAAATTTTAACAGGAGGATATTATTTCCTATGATAGTGTCGTTACATTTAGTCGATATTATTCTTAGGCAAAGATAGCGACCAGTCTTCCTTCTCCCACCATTTTCTTCCTGCAACCAGCGGACCCATGCAAATCGTAGTCAACGTCATAAATAGTTCCGGTCCATTTTTATTTTTTGATAAGAATGCCCAACCAAGCCCAACACATTGGTGACGCCACTTTATCCTCCGCCTTGGTGCGCTCGCCACGGTGCCATCGTCCGGCCCTGTCAACATAGTGAATCTTGAGAGGATTGTAGTTGTGAGTATGAGAGTATGGACCCACTAGGTCCACTCCCGAACGCAAGCAAGCGCCTCTTTTACTACTCAGATGCACCCCTCGTTTTTTTACTCTAATCCACCCTGCTGATATCTGGGACCCACATCATTGTCAACGTATGTCAATTATCGACAGAATTGCACAACTTTTTTTAGACGATTTGTTCGAAGGAGCAGGCTATAAACTGGGTTGTGCGGTCTCTGTGGCCCGTCTAATAACATGAGCAGCCCACAGTTTTTTCTTTCAGAAAATAGGCAGCCCACTATTTCTTTTTAAAAATACCCAAGCTAGGCCTATTTGTTTTCTCCGACCTACTGGGCTGCAAATCTTTCAAGACGAGGAGGGATGCATTCCGGCCTGGCCAAAGAGTATGGTCAGTATATCTTAAAAGTAATATCAAACGGGTTGCAAATTCCAAAAAAATTATAGCAAATGGGCAATTAGTTTCTTTTTTTGTTTTTGTTCTTCACAGATATTTTATATTTCATTGGAAAAAAATTAATGTGACATGGTACTAATTTATTTTTAAATTCGTTTTAGTATGGCTACTAATTTATGGATTAATAATATTTTGTTCCCAAGCAAAAATATGTGAATTTTTAAAATTTCGCACATTTTTTAGTTCAATTTTCTAACCTTGGCACTAACCAGAAAATGGGCAGCAGTTCTAAAAATGGAAAATGGGCTGCAATAAATTCCATATGAATTAGCAAATGAGTAAAAATTATAAAAATAATAGCAAATGGGTTGTACACGCCATAGATTTCGAGGCTGGCTTGTTTACGCAAGGCTTTGTCAGTCAACACACGATTCTAGCAGCAGTGACTATTGGATGTCCATCCAACGGCCAACATGCTTCTTCAATCTCTGATCTTCCTGGTCCAGCCACCTAAGACAGCACCGGCGGGACTGCTTTCTCCCTCCTCTTGTGGCCGACTGTGATGCCGCGCAGGCTTCACCAGCCCACCCTACTCCCTCCACTGGCCTGGCCATCCCTCTACCCACCCGCACCTCCTATTATTATCCGGTGACGGCAGCCTCATGCCGCAACCGAACCAGTCAACCGTCATACTCTCCTCAGTCTGGGCATCCACTGCTATGTCTTCACCGGCTCCGGGTCGTTCCATTCCTAGGCCTCACAGTCGTCCACCCAATTGGTGCTCTAGGCGCGGCATGCTCAACATTGAACGAACAACAGCCATGGGAATAGGGATGTACGTGGAGAGGCTGATAGTAGGGACCCCCATGGTCCATGGCCGCACGCAATCAACTGCCTCCTTATTATGCGAAAAAATGATTCCTCCCACTGACATCTGGGGAGCACCGGTTCGGAGGCTGACCTGTGGGCCTACTAAGTTGACGCGTACGCAGGGCTTTTTCAACTTAGTCATAAACGATTTAGCAGAAGTGACCATTGGATTTTAATCGAACGGTCCTCTTGCTTCTTCAATCGCTGCTCTTCTTACAACAGCCGCCCAAACCAGCGCTGGCGAGACCGCCTGCTCCTGCCTCCAGTGGCCGGCTATGCTGTCACGCAGGCCTCACCGCCCCACCTTACTCCCGCCGCTGGCCAGGCCATCCCTCTACTGTCTACTCACCCACAACTTGTGTTATTCTGCGGCAACGGCAGCCTCACACCACAGTCGAACCAGTCAACCCTCGTACTCCTCTCTGCGTGGGCATCCACTGCCGCGTCTTCCCCGGCTCCGCGTTGTCCCCTTCCAGGCCTCACCGTCGTCCACCGCCTTAGTATTGTCGGCGCGGCGTGGTCAACGTGGTCAAGGAACGACTCCCATCGAAAGAGGACTGAACGTGGAGAGGCTGATAGCTGGGTCCATGGCCGCAGCAAGGAAGTGCAACCTTATTACGTGTAAAATAATTATTCCTCCACCTGACAGCGGGGACCCACCGGAAGGGCCTCTGTATTTGAAAAAATGTTCCCCCCGCTGATAGCTCGGACCCACCAGCTATATCTTCGCACGCAAGGAAGTGCCTCCTTATTACGCACAAAAAAATGAATACTTCCCTGCTAGTTGGGACCCACCATAGTGGGAGGCTGACTTGTGGGCCTACTAAGTTGATGCGGACGGAGGGCTTTGTCAACTTAGTCAATATGAACGATTCTAACTCTAGTGACCGTACGATGTCCATCCAACGGCTGTAGTGCTTCTTCAACCTCTAGTCTTCTTGCTCCACCTGCCCAAACCAGTGCCGGTCGTGCCACCTGCTGCTGCCTCCCATGGCCGGCTGTGCTGCCATGGAGGCCTCACCGCCCCCTACTACTCCCACCGCTGGCCAGGCCATCCCTCTACTCACCCACACCCCCTGTTATTCTGCGGCGATGGCAGCCTCACACCGCAGCCGAACCAGTGAACCCTCGTACTCCTCTCCGCGTGGGCATCCACTGCCGCGTCTTCCCCGGCTTCGCATCGTCCCCTTCGTAGGCCTGGCCATCGTCCACCGCCTTGGTGCTCTCGGCGCGGCGTGGTCAATGTGGTCAAGGAATGACTTCCATCGGAATAGTACTGTACGTGAAGAGGCTGGCAGCTGGGTCCAGGGCCGCAACAAGGAAGTGCAACCTTATTACACGCAAAATAATGATTCCTCCACCTGATAGCAGGGACCCATTGGAAAGGCCACTGTATTTCACAAAAAAAAACGTTTCCCCCTGACTGTTGGGACCCACCAGCTACATCTTCGCAGGGAAGGAAGTGCCTGCTTATCCTCCCTGATAGTCGGGACCCACCTGGTCGAAGCTTACGTAGCGTTGTGATTCTGGTCACGAACGTGTACGACATACTGGTCGATCGGTCTGTCTGCAGGCTGCAGCGATGAACCGTGGCCGAGTAAATAAGGGCACATGTCGTAGTAGAGGCGCAGACGTAGCATGTACACGTGCGTACAGCCATGGTGCAAGAAAGTAAATATGGCCACGTACGTACACACGGGCGAGGTCTCGAACGCCTACTCGCGCATATGTACGGCCAGGACTCATGTACATGGAGAGGCAGCGACGGCGTCCTGTTCATTGGCAGCCAACCGGCTGAGCCAGAACGGAGAAACTGCGTTGTCGTGTTCATCGGGAGGCAACGGAATGCGTCGTGTTCATCGGGAGCCAACCACCTTGGGCGGAACAGCCAAAACGAGGCATGGCGTACCGCAGAACGGAGGAAACGGCCTTGTGTTCGACCGCCTACGGTCAAACAGGATCCTGTTCACCGGGATGGGTGTGCTGTATCGCAAAACGGAGGAAACGGACTTCTCTTCGACCTCCAACACCGAAACAGGTCTTGTTGATCGAGAGGGGTGTGGCGTACCACAAAACGGACTTCTCTTCAACCTCCTACGGTCGAAACGGGGGTCCTATTCATCGGGAGGGGTGTGGCGTACCGCAAAACGGGACTCCACGGGCTACTGTTCATCCACCGTCTACTGCCTCGCTCCAGCCTCCACGGACTACTGTTCATCCAGCGTGGACCTTCTCCAGCCCCCACCTATGATTGTTCATCCATGGTGTCTCCCTCCTGCCTCCACCAGCTATAGTTCATCCACAGGCTCCTCTTCATCCAGCCTCCACCGCTCCTCCACCGGCTACTGTTCAACCAGCCCTCTCCACGGGGTCCTGTTCAACCACCCCTCCACGGGCTACTGTTCATCCAGCCCTCCACCAGCTACTGTTCAACCAGCCCTCCACCAGCTGCTATTCATCCAACCCTCCATGGGGTCCTATTCACCCACCCCCAACCGGCTCGATCGGAGTCCTGTTCATCCAGCGGCAACGGCCTCTACTACCACGGGGTCCTATTCATCCAACCCCCACCTAGACCTGTTCATTGATGTCTACTACACAACCTTCTTCTTGTAGACGTTGTTGGGCCTCCAAGTGCAGAGGTTTGTAGGACAGTAGCAAATTTCCCTCAAGTGGATGACCTAAGGTTTATCAATCTGTGGGAGGCGTAGGATGAAGATGGTCTCTCTCAAACAACCCTGCAACCAAATAACAAAGAGTCTCTTGTGTCCCCAACACACCAATACAATGGTAAATTGTATAGGTGCACTAGTTCGGCGAAGAGATGGTGATACAAGTGCAATATAGATGGTAGATATAGGTTTTTGTAATCTGAAAATATAAAAACAGCAAGGTAACTAATGATAAAAGTGAGCACAAACGGTATTGCAATGATAGGAAACAAGGCCTAGGGTTCATACTTCCACTAGTGCAAGTTCTCTCAACAATAATAACATAATTGGATCATATAACAATCCCTCAACATGCAACAAAGAGTCACTCCAAAGTCACTAATAGCGGAGAACAAACGAAGAGATTATGGTAGGGTACGAAACCACCTCAAAGTTATTCTTTCCGATCAATCCATTGGGCTATTCCTATAAGTGTCACAAACAGCCCTAGAGTTCGTAGTAAAATAACACCTTAAGACACACATCAACCAAAACCCTAATGTCACCTAGATACTCCAATGTCACCTCACGTATCCGTGGGTATGATTATACGATATGCATCACACAATCTCAGATTCATCTATTCAACCAACACTTAGAACCTCAAAGAGTGCCCCAAAGTTTCTACCGGAGAATCAAGACGAAAACGTGTGCCAACCCCTATGCATAGGTTCATGGGCGGAACCCGCAAGTTGATCACCGAAACATACATCAAGTGGATCAATAGAATACCCCGTTGTCACCACGGGTATCCCACGCAAGACATACATCAAGTGTTCTCAAATCATTAAAAGACTCAATCCGATAAGATAACTTCAAAGGAGAAACTCAATCCATTACAAGAGAGTAGAGGGGGAGAAACATCATAAGATCCAACTATAATAGCAAAGCTCGCGATACATCAAGATCGTATCACCTCAAGAACACGAGAGAGAGAGATCAAACACATAGCTACTGGTACATACCCTCAGCCCCGAGGGTGAACTACTCCCTCCTCGTCATGGAGAGCGCCGGGATGATGAAGATGGCCACCGGTGAGGGTTCCCCCCTCCGGCAGGGTGCCAGAACAGGGTCCCGATTTGTTTTTGGTGGCTACAGAGGCTTACGGCGGTGGAACTCCCGATCTATTCCGTTCCCCGAAGGTTTTAGGGTATATTGGTATATATAGGCGGAAGAAATACGTCAGGGGAGCCACGAGGGGCCCACGAAGGTTGAGGGCGCGCCCAGGGGGGTGGGCGCGCCCCCCTGCCTCGTGCCTCCCTCGTTGCTTTCCTGATGTGCACCCCAAGTCTCCCGGATTGCTTTCTTTCCAAAAATAACTTCTCCAGAAGGTTTCATTCCGTTTCGACTCCGTTTGATATTCCTTTTCTTCGAAACACTGAACCAAGGGAAACAGGAACTGGCACTGGGCTCTGGGTTAATAGGTTAGTCCCAAAAATAATATAAAAGTGCATAATAAAGCCCATAAACATCAAAAACAGATGATATAATAGCATGGAACAATCAAAAATTATAGATACGTTGGAGACGTATCAGCATCCCCAAGCTTAATTCCTGCTCGTCCTTGAGTAGGTAAATGATAAAAACAGAATTTTTGATGTGGAATGCTACCTAACATATTTATCCATGTAATTCTTTTTATTGTGGCAAGAATATTCAGATCCATAAGATTCAAGACAAAAGTTTAATATTGACATAAAAATAATAATACTTCAAGCATACTAACTAAGCAATCATGTCTTGTCAAAATAACATGGCCAAAGAAAGTTCATCCCTACAAAATCATGTAGTTTAGTCATGCTCCATTTTCGTCACACAAGAATGCTCTCATCATGCACAACCCCGATGACAAGCCAAGCAATTGTTTGATACTTTAGTAATCTCAAACTTTTTCAACCTTCACGCAATACATGAGCATGAGCCATGGATATAGCACTATGGGTGGAATAGAATATGATGATGGGGGTTATGTGGAGAAGACAAAAAAAAGGAGAAAGTCTCACATCAACGAGGCTAATCAATGAGCTATGGAGATGCCCATCGATTGATGTTAATGCAAGGAGTAGGGATTGCCATGCAACGGATGCACTAGAGCTATAAATGTATGAAAGCTCAACAAAAGAAACTAAGTGGGGGTGCATCCAACTTGCTTGCTCACGAAGACCTAGGGCACTTGAGGAGGCCCATTGTTGGAATATACAAGCCAAGTTCTATAATGAAAAATTCCCACTAGTATATGAAAGTGACAAAACAAGAGACTCTCTATCATGAAGATTATGGTGCTACTTTGAAGCACAAGTGTGGTAAAAGGATAGTAACATTGTCCCTTCTCTCTTTTTCTCTCATTTTTTTGGACCTTCTCTTTTTTTATGGCCTTTCTCTCCTTTTTTTTATTCCTCACTTGGGACAATGCTCTATAAAATGATGATCATCACACTTATATTTATTTACAACTCAATGATTACAACTCGATACTAGAACAGAGTATGACTCTATATGAATGCCTCCGGCGGTGTACCGGGATATGCAATGAACCAAGAGTGACATGTATGAAAGAATTATGAACGGTGGCTTTGCCACAAATACTATGTCAACTACATGATCATGCAAAGCAATATGACAATGATGAATGTGTCATGATAAACGGAACGGTGGAAAGTTGCATGGCAATATATCTCGGAATGGCTATGGAAATGCCATAATAGGTAGGTATGGTGGCTGTTTTGAGGAAGATATAAGGAGGTTTATGTGTGAAAGAGCGTATCATATCACGGGGTTTGGATGCACCGGCGAAGTTTGCACCAACTCTCAATGTGAGAAAGGGCAATGCATGGTACCGAAGAGGCTAGCAATGATGGCAAGGTGAGAGTGCGTATAATCCATGGACTCAACATTAGTCATAAAGAACTCACATACTTATTGCAAAAATCTACAGGTCATCAAAAACCAAGCACTACGCGCATGCTCCTAGGGGGATAGATTGGTAGGAAAAGACCATCGCTCGTCCCCGACCGCCACTCATAAGGAAGACAATCAAAGAACACCTCATGTTTCAAATTTGTTACATAACGTTTACCATACGTGCATGCTACGGGACTTGCAAACTTCAACACAAGTATTTATCAAATTCACAACTACTCAACTAGCACAACTTTAATATCACTATCTCCATATCTCAAAACAATCATCAAGTATCAAACTTCTCTTAGTATTCAATGCACTTTATATGAAAGTTTTTATTATACCCATCTTGGATGCCCATCATATTAGGACTAGTTTCATAACCCAAGCAAATTACCATGCTGTTTAGGACTCTCAAAATAATATAAGCGAAGAATGAGAGTTCATCTATTTCTTTCAAAATAAAACCACCATCGTGCTCTAAAATATATAAGTGAAGCACTAGAGAAACCGACAAACTACTCCGAAAGATATAAGTGAAGATCAATGAGTAGTTTAATAATTATGCAACTATGTGAAGACTCTCTAACATTTAAGAATTTTGGATCTTAGTATTTTATTCAAACAGCAAGCAAAGCTTAAAGAAAATAAAACGACGCTCCAAGCAAAACACATATCATGTGGTGAATAAAAATATAGCTCCAAGTAAAGTTACCGATGAACGAAGACGAAAGAGGGGATGCCTTCCGGGGCATCCCCAAGCTTAGACGCTTGGTTATCCTTGATTATTACCTTGGGGTGCCTTGGGCATCCCCAAGCTTAGGCTCTTTCCACTCCTTATTCCATAGTCCATCGAATCTTTACCCAAAACTTGAAAACTTCACAACACAAAACTTAACAGAAACTCATAAGCTCTGTTAGTGAAAGAAAACAAAACACTACTTAAAGGTACTGTAATGAACTCATTATTTATTTTTATTGGTGTTAAATCTACTGCATTCCAACTTCTCTATGGTTTATAAATTATTTTACTAGCCATAGATTCATCAAAATAAGCAAACAACACAAGAAAAACAGAATCTGTCAAAAACAGAACAGTCTGTAGTAATCTGTAACTAACGCAAACTTCTGGAACTCCAAAAATTCTAAAATAAATTGGTGGACCTGACGAATTTTTCTGGTAATCATCTGCAAAAAGAATCAACTAAATAGCACTCTCCAGTAAAACGTTTTAGCTAATCTCGTGAGCGCTAAAGTTTCTGTTTTTTTAGCATGATCATAAAGACTTCACCCAAGTCTTCCCAAAGGTTCTACTTGGCACAAACACTAATTAAAACACAAAACCACATCTAAACAGAAGCTAGATGTATTATTTATTCCTAAACAGAACCAAAAAGCAATAAACTAAAATAAAATTGGGTTGCCTCCCAACAAGCGCTAACGTTTAACGCCCCTAGCTAGGCATGATGATTTCAATGATGCTCACATAAAAGATAAGAATCGAAACATAAAGAGAGCATCATGAAGAATATGACTAGCACATTTAAGTCTAAATCACTTACTATTCATAGGGATTTTGTGAGCAAACAACTTATGGGAACAATAATCAACTAGTATAGGAAGGCAAAACAAGCATAACTTTAAAACTTTAAGCACATAGAGAGGAAACTTGATATTATTGCAATATGTAGAAGCATATGTTCCTCTCTCATAATAACTTTAAGTAGCATCATGAACGAATTCAACAATATAACCAGCACATAAAGCATTCTTTTCATGATCTACTTGCATAGAAATTTTATTACTCTCCACATAAGCAAATTTATTCTCGTCAATAGTAGTGGGAGCAAACTCAACAAAATAACTATCATGTGATTGAAAATTAAGATCAAGATGACAAGTTTCATGGTTATCATTATTCTTTATAGCATACGTGTCATAACAATAATCATCATAGATAGGAGGCATGCTTTCATCATAATAAATTTGCTCATCAAAACTTGGGGGACAAAACATATCATCTTCATTAAACATAGCATCCCCAAGCTTGTGGCTTTGCATATGATTAGCATCATGGATATTCGAAGAATTCATACTAACAACATTTAAATCATGCTCATCATACAAAGATTTAGTGCCAAACATTCTAATGCATTCTTCTTCTAGCACTTGAGCACAATTTTCCTTCCCATCATTCTCACGAAAGATATTAAAAAGATGAAGCGTATGAGGTAAACTCAATTCCATTTTTTTAGTTTTCTTTTATAAAATAGCCTAGTGCTAAAACAAGAAACTAAAAGATTCGATTCCAAGATCTAAAGATATTCCTTCAAGCACTCACCTCCCCGGCAACGGCGCCAGAAAAGAGCTTGATGTCTACTACACAACCTTCTTCTTGTAGACGTTGTTGGGCCTCCAAGTGCAGAGGTTTGTAGGACAGTAGCAAATTTCCCTCAAGTGGATGACCTAAGGTTTATCAATCTGTGGGAGGCGTAGGATGAAGATGGTCTCTCTCAAACAACCCTGCAACCAAATAACAAAGAGTCTCTTGTGTCCCCAACACACCAATACAATGGTAAATTGTATAGGTGCACTAGTTCGGCGAAGAGATGGTGATACAAGTGCAATATAGATGGTAGATATAGGTTTTTGTAATCTGAAAATATAAAAACAGCAAGGTAACTAATGATAAAAGTGAGCACAAACGGTATTGCAATGATAGGAAACAAGGCCTAGGGTTCATACTTCCACTAGTGCAAGTTCTCTCAACAATAATAACATAATTGGATCATATAACAATCCCTCAACATGCAACAAAGAGTCACTCCAAAGTCACTAATAGCGGAGAACAAACGAAGAGATTATGGTAGGGTACGAAACCACCTCAAAGTTATTCTTTCCGATCAATCCATTGGGCTATTCCTATAAGTGTCACAAACAGCCCTAGAGTTCGTAGTAAAATAACACCTTAAGACACACATCAACCAAAACCCTAATGTCACCTAGATACTCCAATGTCACCTCAAGTATCCGTGGGTATGATTATACGATATGCATCACACAATCTCAGATTCATCTATTCAACCAACACTTAGAACCTCAAAGAGTGCCCCAAAGTTTCTACCAGAGAATCAAGACGAAAATGTGTGCCAACCCCTATGCATAGGTTCATGGGCGGAACCCGCAAGTTGATCACCAAAACATACATCAAGTGGATCAATAGAATACCTTGTTGTCACCACGGGTATCCCACGCAAGACATACATCAAGTGTTCTCAAATCATTAAAAGACTCAATCCGATAAGATAACTTCAAAGGGGAAACTCAATCCATTACAAGAGAGTAGAGGGGGAGAAACATCATAAGATCCAACTATAATAGCAAAGCTCGCGATACATCATGATCGTATCACCTTAAGAACACGAGAGAGAGAGAGATATCAAACACATAACTACTAGTACATACCCTCAGCCCCGAGGGTGAACTACTCCCTCCTCGTCATGGAGAGCGCCGGGATGATGAAGATGGCCACCGGTGAGGGTTTCCCCCTCCGGCAGGGTGCAGGAACAGGCTTACGGCGGCGGAACTCCCGATCTATTCTGTTCCCCGAAGGTTTTAGGGTATATTGGTATATATAGGAGGAAGAAATACGTCAGGGGAGCCACGAGGGGCCCACGAGGGTGGAGGGCGCGCCCCCCTGCCTCGTGCCTCCCTCGTTGATTTCCTGACGTGCACTCCAAATCTCCCGGATTGCTTTCTTTCCAAAAATAACTTCTCCAAAAGGATTCATTCTGTTTCGACTCCGTTTGATATTCCTTTTCTTCGAAACACTGAAACAAGGGAAAAACAGGAACTGGCACTGGGCTCTGGGTTAATAGGTTAGTCCCAAAAATAATATAAAAGTGCATAATAAAGCCCATAAACATCCAAAACAGATGATATAATAGCATGGAACAATCAAAAATTATAGATACGTTGGAGACGTGTCATTCATCCAACCCCCCAACAACGCTCACTGTTCATCAAGAGGCAGCAGGTTCGATCGGCTTCAGTTAGCAGCAGTAGCAAAGGAATCGCTCGATCGGGTTCAGTTAACAGCCAGGGATCAATCGATTGCTCGTGTTCAGTAACACGTAGCCTGCAGTGCAATCGCTCGGGTTCAGTAGGCAAACGCCTCGCTCGGGTTCAGTTAGAGCCCAACGCCTCGCACCCACGCGCATACGTGTACGAGAGAAACGTGCATCGCTCAGCCCCGGCCACCCACCAGAACCAGGAATCCACGATATTTTCCTCGCCCTCGCTTCTACAACGGTTTTTTCCATCATTGACGGCCCAAAGAATGTCATGAAGTTGCGTCTCCGGCCCGCCCAGGACGAAAAGCCCATTTTTTGTCATGATTTTGTGTCACAGAAGTAGGAATCCACCACATCTATGATGATACCGGGTTTTGTCACAATTATCATCATAGAAGTGTCATAAGCATGACAAAAAAATCGTTCGACCCAAAATGTCACGGATGTGTCTTTGTTTTTTGTAGTGCGAGGGGGAAGAAAGAAGGGGGCGAGGGAAGGAAGTAGGAATCATAATCCACACTTTCCTTGCCCTCCCCTCTTTCCTTCTCCTCCTCATAGGTTAGTCCTCCGTAGGGGCGCACCAGGGCTGGTGTGTTCCCTCACTTGCCCCATAAAGCCCATATCTCTGCCGGGGGTGCCCGAAACTCCTTTTTGGTGACCCGATAAGTACCCGGTACCCTCCGGAAGACTTCCGGTGTCCGAATATCATCATCCTATATATCAATTTTTACCTCTCGACCATTTCGAGACTCCTCATCATGTCTGTGATCTCATCCGGGACTCCGAACAACGTTCGGTCACCAAATCACATAACTCATATAATACTATATCATCAACGAACGTTAAGCATGCGGACCCTACGGGTTCGAGAACTATGTAGACATGACCAAGACACCTCACCGGTCAATAACCAATAGCGGAACCTAGATGCCCATATTGGCTCCTACATATTCTACGAAGATCTTTATCGGTCGAACCATTATGACAACATACGTAATTCCCTTTGTCCATCGGTTTGTTACTTGCCCGAGATTTGATTGTCGATATCTTCATACCTAATTCAATATCGTTACCGGCAAGTCTCTTTACTTGTTCCATAATACATCACCTCATGACTAACTCCTTAGTCGTCTGCTTGCAAGCTTATGATGTGTATTACCTAGAGGGCCCAGAGATACCTCTCCGATACTTGGAGTGACAAATCCTAATCTCGATCTATGCCAACTCAACAAACACCTTCGGAAATACCTGTAGAGCATCTTTATAATCACCCAGTTACGTTGTGACATTTGATAGCACACAAGGCATTCCTCCGGTATCCGGGAGTTGCATAATCTCATAGTCGAAGGAATATGTATTTGACATGAAGAAAGCAATAGCAATAAAACTGAATGATCATTATGCTAAGCTAACGGATGGGTCTTGTCCATCACATCATTCTCCTAATGATATGATCCCGTTATCAAATGACAACACATGTCTATGGTTAGGAAACCTTAACCATCTTTGATCAACGAGCTAGTCTAGTAGAGGCTCACAAGGGACACGGTATTTGTTTATGTATTCACACATGTATTTAGGTTTCCGATCAATACAATTCTAGCATGAATAATAAACCTTTATCATGAATAAGGAAATATAAAATAACAAATTTATTAGTGCCTCTAGGGCATATTTCCTTCAGTCTCCCACTTGCACTAGAGTCAATAATCTAGTTCACATCGCCATGTGATTAACACCAATAGTTCACATCACCATGTGACAAACACCCAAAGGGTTTACTAGAGTCAATAATCTAGTTCACATCGCCATGTGATTAACATCCAAAGAGTACTAAACTGTGATCATGTTTTGCTTGTGAGAGAGTTTTAGTAACCGGGTCTGCCACATTTAGAGCCATATGTATTTTGCAAATTTCTATGTCTACGATGCTCTATCTACAATGCTCTGCATGGAGCTATTCTAGCTAATTGCTCAAACTTTCAATACGTATCCAGATTGAGACTTAAAGTCATCCGGATCAGTGTCACAGCTTGCATCGACATAACCCTTTACGACTAACTCTTTATCACCTCCATAACCAAGAAACTTTTCATTAGTACTCTTAGGTACCTAAGGATAATTTTGACAGCTGTTGATACGTCTCCAACGTATCTACTTTTTCTCACGCTTTTCCTCTTGTTTTAGACTCTAATTTGCATGATTTGAATGAAACTAACCCCGGACTGACGCTGTTTTCAGCAGAACTACCATGGTGTTGTTTTTATGCAGAAATAAAAGTTCTCTGGAGCCAAGACCCACCAGAGAGGGGCCCCTGGTTGGGCACAACCCACCAGGGCACGCCCCCCTCTCCTGGCGCGCCCAGGTGGGTCGTACCCACCTGGTGGCCCCACTCACGACCCCCCTGATATTATAAAATCACATATTTCCAGAAAAAAATCAGGGAGAAAGAATTATCGCGATCCACGAGACGGAGCCGCCGCCAAGCCCTATTCTTCCTCGGGAGGGCAGATCTGGAGTCCATTTGGGGCTCCGGAGAGGGGGATCTTCGTTCTTCGTCATCACCAACCCATCTCCATCGCCAATTACATGATGCTCCCCACCGGGAGTGAGTAATTCCTTCGTAGGCTCGCTGGTCGGTGAGGAGTTGGATGAGATTCATCATGTAAATGAGTTAGTTTTGTTAGGGCTTGATCCCTAGTATCCACTATGTTATTAGATTGATGTTGCTTTGACTTTGCTATGCTTAATGCTTTTCACTTTGGGCCCGGGTGCCATGAACTCAAATATGAACTGTTTATGAATTCATCATTATATCCATGTTTTAGATCCGATCTTGCAAGTTATAGTCACCTATTACAGTTATGATCCGACAACCCCGGAGTGACAACAACCGGGCCCACTCTCGGTGATGACCGTAGTTTGAGGAGTTCATGTATTCACTATGTGTTTGCTCCGGTTCTCTATTAAAAGGAGGCCTTAATATCCCTTAGTTTCCAATATGGACCCCACTGCCACGGGAGGGTAGGACAAAAGGTGTCATGCAAGTTCTTTTAATAAAGCATGTAGGACTATTTACGGAATACATGCCTACATTATATCGATGAACTGGAGCTAGTGCCGTATCGCCCTAGGTTATAACTGTCACATGATGAATATCATCCAACAAGTCACCGGTCCAATGCCTACGAATTTATCCTTATTGATCTTGCTGCGTTACTATTGCTATCATCACTGTTACACTTGCTACAAATTACTGCTACCACTATTACTGTTACCGTTGCTATTGTCACTACTATCAAAACTATCAAACTACTTTGCTACTGATCACTTTGCTGCAGATAATTAATCTCCAGGTGTGGTTGAATTGACAACTCAGCTGCTAATACCTTCAAATATTCTTTAGCTCCCCTTGTGTCGAATCTATAAATTTGGGTAAAATACTTTACCCTCAAAAACTGTTGCGATCCCCTATACTTGTGGGTTATCAGCTGTCCAGTGATCCACTCCTGGATCACTATTGTATCCCCTTGCCAAACTCATGGCAAGGCACACAAATGGTCTGGTACACAGCATGGCATACTTTATAGAACCTATGGCTGAGATATAGGGAATGACTTTCATTTTCTCTCTATCTTCTGTAGTGGTCGGGCTTTGAGTCTGACTCAACTTCACACCTTGTAACGCAGGCAAGAACCCTTTCTTTGACTGATCCATTTTGAACTTCTTCAAAAAATTATCAAGGTGTGTGCTTTGTGAAAGTCCTATTAAGCGTCTTGATCTATCTCTATAGATCTTGATGCCCAATATATAAGCAGCTTCACCGAGGTCTTTCATTGAAAAACTCTTATTCAAGTATCCTTTTATGCTATCCAGAAATTCTATATCATTTCTAATCAACAATATGTCATCCGCATATAATATCAGAAATGCTATAGAGCTCCCACTCACTTTCCTGTAAATACAGTCTTCACCGAAAGTCTATATAAAACCATATGCTTTGATCACCTCATCAAAGCGTATGTTCCAACTCCGAGATGCTTGCACAAGTCCATAGATCGATCGCTGGAGCTTCCACACTTTGTTAGCACCTTTAGGATCGACAAAACCTTCTGGTTGCATCATATACAACTCTTCTTTAAGAAATCCATTGAGGAATGCAGTTTTGACGTCCATTTTCCAGATTTCATAATCATAAAATGCGGCAATTGCTAACATGATTCGGATGGACTTAAGCATCGCTATGGGTGAGAAAGTCTCATCGTAGTCAACCCCTTGAATTTGTCGAAAACCTTTTGCGACAAGTCGAGCTTTGTAGACAGTAACATTACCATCAGCTTCAGTCTTCTTCTTGAAGATCTATTTATTCTCTATGGCTTGCCGATCATCGCGCAAGTCCACCAAAGTCCACACTTTGTTCTCATACATGTATCCTATCTCATATTTCATGGCCTCAAGCCATCTGTCAGAATCTGGGTTCATCATAGCTTCTTCATAGTTCATAGGTTCGCCTTGGTCTAGTAACATGACTTCTAGGATAAGATTACTGTACCACTCTGGTGCGGATCGTGCTCTGGTTGACCTACGAAGTTCAGTAGTAACTTGATCTGAAGTTTCATGTTCATCATCATTAACTCCCTCTCTAGTTGGTGTAGGCATCACGGGAATGGATTTCTCTGATGTGCTACCTTCCAATTCGAGAGAAGGTACAACTACCTCATCAAGTTCTACTTTCCTCCCACTCACTTCTTTTGAGAGAAACTCCTTCTCTAGAAAGGACTGATAACCCACAAGTATAGGGGATCTCAACAGTTTTCGAGGGTAGAGTATTCAACACAAATTTATTGATTCGACACAAGGGGAGCCAAAGAATATTCTCAAGTATTAGCAGTTGAGTTGTCAATGCAACCACACCTGGATAACTTAATATCTGCAGCAAAGTATTTAGTAGCAAAGTAGTATGGAAGTAATGGTGGCAAAAGTAACAGTAGTAGTTTTCTAGTAATTGTAACAGTGGCAACGGAAAAGTAACTAAGCAAAGAGCAATATGTGAAAAGCTCATAGGCATTGGATCGGTGATGGAGAATTATGTCGGATGCGATTCGTCATGCAAAAGTTATAACATAGGGTGACACAGAACTAGCTCCAGTTCATTAATGTAATGTAGGCATGTATTCCGAATATAGTCATACGTGCTTATGGTAAAGAACTTGCATGACATCTTTTGTCCTACCCTCCCGTGGCAGCGGGGTCCTATTGGAAACTAAGGGATATTAAGGCCTCTTTTTAATAGAGTACCGGACCAAAGCATTAACACTTAGTGAATACATGAACTCCTCAAACTACGATCATCACCGGTAAGTATCCCGATTATTGTCACTTCGGGGTTAACGGATCATAACACATAATAGGTGACTATAGACTTGCAAGATAGGATCAAGAACTCACATATATTCATGAAAACATAATAGGTTCAGATCTGAAATCATGGCACTCGGGCCCTAGTGACAAGCATTAAGCATAGCAAAGTCATAGCAACATCAATCTCAGAACATAATGGATACTAGGGATCAAACCCTAACAAAACTAACTCGATTACATGGTAAATCGCATCCAACCCATCACCTTCCAGCAACCCTACGATGGAATTACTCACGCACGGCGGTGAGCATCATGAAATTGGTGATGGAGGAAGGTTGATGATGACGACGGCGATGGATTCCCCTCTCCGGAGCCCCGAACGGGCTCCAGATCAGCCCTCCCGAGAGAGATTAGGGCTTGGCCGCGGCTCCGTATCGTAAAACATGATGAATCCTTCTCTCTGATTTTTTCTCCCCGAACGTGAATATATGGAGTTGGAGTTGAGGTCGGTGGAGCACCAGGGGGCCCACGAGGCGGGGGGCGCGCCCCCCACCCTCGTGGACAGGGTGTGGGCCCCCTGGCCTTGATTCTTTTGTCGGTATTTTTTATTAATTCTAAAAATATTCTTCGTGAAGTTTCAGGTCATTCCGAGAACGTTTATTTCTGCACAAAAATAACACCATCGCAATTCTGCTAAAAACAGCGTCAGTTCGGGTTAGTTCCATTCAAATCATGCAATTTAGAGTCCAAAACAAGGGCAAAAGTGTTTGGAAAAGTAGATACGATGGAGACGTATCAACTCCCCCAAGCTTAAACCTTTGCTTGTCCTTAAGCAATTCAGTTGACAAACTGAAAGTGATAAAGAAAAACTTTTACAAACTCTGTTTGCTCTTGTTGTTGTAAATATGTAAAGCCAGCATTCAGGTTTTCAACAAAGATTATGAACTAACCATATTCACAATAACATTTAGGTCTCATATTTACTCATATCAATGACATAATCGACTAGCGAGCAATAATAATAAATCTCGGATGACAACACTTTCTCAAAACAATCATAATATTATATAACAAGATGGTATCTCGCTAGCCCTTTCTGAGACCGCGAAACATAAATGCAGAGCACCTCTGAAGATCAAGGACTGACTAAACATTGTAATTCATGGTAAAAGAGATCCAGTCATGGTCATACTCAATATAAATTAATAGTAATGGATGCAAATGACAGCGGTGCTCTCCAACTGGTGCTTTTTTTCAAGGGTACGCCAAAGGCGTACCTTAGCTTTATAGAAGGGGGAAAATATGTACAAGAGATTACACATTTGCTAGCTAGGTGTCACATGTCGACCCTAACCAACCCTCCAGACCACTCCCTAGGTCTACTCGACTACTCTACAACTGGTTGTCCTCCAAACGCTCCTGCCAGGGCCCAGGTCCTAAGATCATCGAAGATCATGTCCACCGTATGCCACTCATTCTTGATCATTCCAGTGTTGAAAACCCTCGCGTTCCTTTGCTTCCATAACGTCCAACAGATTAGCATCACGAAAAGTGTCGAAACCTTTCCTGGAGTGCTTATCTAACCGTTTTCTACCATCCGTCCACCATTGCACCAAACTAGAGTTGTAAGATGGGCAAAGATCCGCCATCAAACCCATCCTGTCGATGCAATGGAACCAAACTTGCCATGAGAAAACACACTGCAGCAATATATGATCGACCGTGTCCTCCTCTTGGTCGCACAAGTAACAATTAGATGTTTGGTCTTGCAAACCGTTCCTGGTTCTCCTGTCTGATGTCCACAGTCTGTATTGCACGGCGAGCCAGATGGAAATCTTGCATGCAAGAGGTGCCCAACACTTCCATATGTCCCCAAAGGAGTGGAATTTAGTTCCTCCCTCACACAACATCTTATATGCCGAAGACGCCGTATATACGCCCGTTGCATTCCAAGCCCAGATGGGATAGTCCTCCACCTGATCATCCAGCTGGACCTCCATGAGAATCTCCCAAAGTCCGATGAACTGGGTAAGACCCTCAGTACATAGGCTTCCTACTAGATCGTCCATCCATGTATGCATGTACATCGCATCCCGCACAAGCCTCCGGTTAGCTACTTGTGTCCGCACCTTTGCTGCCACCAATGGAGCAATCTCTTTGATTGTTGCACCATGTATCCACCGGTCTTTCTAGAACAAGGTTTTGCCTCCCGGTCCAACCTTCCATTTGACAAGGCTCCCAAATGCTTGGTCAACTTTTTTGTCCGCGGTCAAGTTGAGGCCTTGCCAAGGCCTAGACTCGTATGTGCGTCGGAGCCATTCCCATCTCAATCTTAATGCGATTTCGTGTTTAGACAGGCCAATGACTCCAAGCCCTCCCATGTGCTTCGGCCTGCATATCTTAATACGGTGCTTTTTAATAAGAGGGTGATGACTCAACATAAAAGTAAATAGATAGGCCCTTCGCAGAGGGAAGCAGGGATTTGTAGAGGTGCCAGAGCTCGAGTTTTGAAATAGAGATAAATAATATTTTGAGAGGCATACTTTCATTGTCAACAGAACAACCGAGAGATCTCGATATCTTCCATGCTACACACATTATAGGCGGTTCCCAAACAGAATCGTAAAGTTTATAATCCCCCACCACCAACAAGCATTAATCCATGGCTGGCCCGGAACAATGGGTGCCTCCAACTAACAACAGTCCTGGGGGAGTTTTATTTGCAATTATTTTGATTTGGTTTGAGCATGGGACTAGGCATCCTGGTGACCAGCCATTTTCTCGTGAGTGAGGAGCGGAGTCCACTCCTCTTGAGAATAACCCGCCTAGCATGGAGGATACAGACAGCCGTAGTTGATACATGAACTATTCGAGCATACAAAACAGAATTTCATTTGAAGGTTTAGAGTTTGGCACATACAAATTTACTTGGAACGGCAGGTAGATACCGCATATAGGAAGGTATAGTGGACTCATATGGAATAACTTCGGGTTTATGGAAGTGGATGCACAAGCAGTATTCCCGCTTAGTACAAGTGAAGGCTAGAAATAGACTGGGAAGCGACCAACTAGAGAGCGACAACAGTCATGAACATGCATTAAAATTAATGAACATTGAGTGCAAGCATGAGTAGGATATAATCCACCATGAACATAAATATCGTGGAGGCTATGTTGATTTTGTTTCAACTACATGTGTGAACATGTGCCAAGTCAAGTCACTCGAATCATTCAAAGGAAGATACCACCCTATCATACCACATCACAACCATTTTAATAGCATGTTGGCACGCAAGGTAAACCATTATAAACTCCTAGCTAATTAAGCATGGCATAAGCAACTATAATCTCTAATTGTCATTGCAAACATGTTTCATTCATAATAGGCTGAATCAGGAACGATGAACTAATCATATTTACAAAAACAAGAGAGGTCGAGTTCATACCAGCTTTTCTTATCTCAATCAGTCCATCATATATCGTCATTATTGCCTTTCACTTGCACGACCGAACGGTGTGAATAATAATAATAATAATAATAATAATAATAGTGCACGTGCATTGGACTAAGCTGGAATCTGCAGGCATCTTAATACACAGGAGAAGACAAGGTAATATGGGCTCTTTGTTAAATCAACAATAATGCATATAAGAGCCACTTCAACATTTTTATTATGGTCTTCTCCTCTCGATCCCCAAAGCAAAGAAAAGAAATAAAACTATTTACACGGGAAAGCTCCCAACAAGCAAAACAAGAACAAGAAATCTTTTTGGGTTTTCTTTTAATTATTACTACTACAAGCATGGAAAGTAAACTAGCTAGAAGCTACAACTTATTGTTTTGGTTTTTCTTAAGGTTTTTTTCTCAAACACACAAGAAGAAGGCTAGAAAAGAAAATAAACTAGCATGGATAGTACAATGAAAAAGTATGAGCACCGACAACTAGAATGAGTGTGTGAACATGAATGTAATGTCGGTGAGAAATACGTACCCCCCCCAAGCTTAGGATTTTGGCCTAAGTTGGTCTATGCCCAAGGATCAAAGTTGTAGCTGGGGTCGTACTGAGAAGCAGCAGCTATTGCCTCATGAGCTGCAGCTTGGAGGCGAGCTGCCTCCGTCCTTCTCTTATACTCGTTCGCCTCCTCCCTGGTTATAATATATCTCCCTTTTGCCCGAAAGTCAAAGAAAGTAGGAGCAGGGAGAGCAACATGGACAGTGCGGCGCCTGTCAAACATTAATCGGTACTGGAGAGGTTGTTGTGACGCCCCGAGACCGACGCTCCAGATGTCTTCCTTGTGTTGCGTGCCAGCAGTGTTATTTATTTGTTTGTTGCATTTCATCATCGCATCATGTGCATTGCATCCGCATTTGTTTTCTTAAATTTGCACCCGTTGATAGTTGCCGCTTCTTCCGCGTCTCTGTTGACCTTTCTCGAGACCAACCGTTCTTTTGTTGTCCGACCGTCTGAGCCTCTCTGCACAATGCACAAAACCCCTTCTCGCGCGCGTCCGAAACCTGTCCCGAACCCGACCCGCTCAGTCATCACCGTTGCATTCAGATCATCTCCTAACATCTATAAAACATCTCTGTTTTATTATTCGGGCTACCTAACCTATTTATTTACGACCGCCCGATTATAATCGGACGGACCGGATTAACCCCTACCCTAATCCCCTACCTATATAAATAGTCCAACCCTAGACCAATCCCTAAAATCTAGCCCCCTTGTCCCATCGATCCCATCGCGCCGCCGCCACTCCTCCAGTCCCCCTCTGCCTTGGGATCCCCTCATTCCTTCCCGAGCCAACCCAGCGCCGCCACCCACCTTCCTCAATCGGCACGCCTGCCCGATCCACCACCGCAAGAAAGCCGCATCAGCAGCTTCAGGAACCCATCGCTCCAATCCCTTTCTCGTCTCTCACGGCGCCCGAGCACCGCCTGGAGCCCGACCTCGTGCGCCACCTCCTCGCTCCCCTCGTCAGCCAGGAGCTCGAGCTCCTGCATCGTTCCCCTCCGTCCTCGCCCGTCCTTCGCGCGCGGCGAGCCGCAGCACCACCGGAGCTCCCTCCGCCGTCGATCATCACCAGTAGATGAGCCCCGCGCCGCCCCTTCCTTCCTTTCCCGCTCCTCTCTTCTCCCTCTCACATCTCTGTCTTGTTTTTTTTCTCGGACAGAGAACCTCCATGGACAGCCGCTGCCTCGTCCAAGTCGCGTCCTCGCCAGATCTCGCCGTCGCCGCCGCACCTTGACGCCAGCGCATCTCCGCGGTCGGACCTCCCCGCAGGTCGCCGAACCTTTCTTTCCGTCCTCCGGTCCTCCTCTGTTCCCCTATCTCAATTGCTCTCGCTCTCTTTCTCTCTCAGGGACGAACAAGGATGCCGCCGCCCCATGGAACCTTCTCCGCCTGGAGCTTCGTCACCTGCACCCCTGCACCAGATCCGGCGTTGCCCCACCGTCTTCGACCTTCCTCTGCGTGCCCGCAAGGTCCACCGCCGCCAGGTCCTTGCCATGCCCCGCCTCCGTTCTTCTTTCTTTTTCCTCTCCCTGCCGCTACTCACTCCCGATCTCTCTCTCTGGTTCTCTGTAACAGCAGTCGTCGCCGCCGGCATGCTACCTCCACCGCCCGGATCCGTGCCTCTCATGCCGCCAGCTTTCGCGTCTGCTTCCGCTACCCCACGCCGGCGCGCCGCCCTTCGCCAAGTCCACCGTCGCTGGCCTCTGCTCGCTCTGCTTCGAGCAGAGTTGCTTCACTCGTCCCGCACGAGCGCCTTGACCCTGCCTCGCTCGCGTTGACCGCGCCTCCAGCGCGCCAGGCCGCTGCCCAGCAGCACCCCAAGCCCTTTGGTGAGAAGCCCAGATCCAGCGCTCCACCTTGCACTAATGGGCCAGCCAGTTTCAGCCCGTGGACGTTTTTTTTCAGTTCTGGACGATTTGCTAATTATCCAGAGTTTTACCGTTTTGCAGAAAAGTCCCTCATGTTCATGCATATAATAACTCCACAACCGTGCATCGTATGTAAAAACTTCATATATGAAAAATGTCTAGAATTTCATCTAGTTTCATAATATGCTGCTCTCATCCATGTTTAAAATGTTTAAATTGCTGTTTGATTAAATTTGCTCAAACGCCATACTAAAATGATTTATTTCATAACTAATTAACCGTAGCTCCAAATTTAATAAACTTTATATGTAAATGGGGTAGAAAAATGCCTAGTTTAACATGGTGCACTTTATTTTGCTGTTTAACAACATTAAAATTGTGTTTTTTGCAGAACAGTACCAAATCTAAAAACATGCATGTGGGGATTTTCCGGAATTGTTGTTTGTTGTTCCGGCCTCATTTAAACTTGCCTAAATAGTTAGTTTTCATATGCTTCACCCTCTTGCCTTGTTAATCAACATTTAACATTGTTGGGTACATAAACGAGAGAGAACTAAATAATTGATGTGGTGTTTCGTCAATATGCAACTCGTTGCATATTGAGCTCCACTTAATTTGTAGTATTGTTTGTGCACTTTGCCATGCCATGCTCATTAAACCGGACATGCATCATACTTGATTGTGCATCATGCCATGTTTATGTGATGGTTGTTCACTATGTTGTTTGTTTCTTTCCGGGTTGCTTCTCTCGTTAGCTTCGGTTTCGTTCCGGAGTTGTGAGGATTCGTTCGACTACGTCCTTTTGCCTTCTTCATGGACTCGTTCTTCTTCCTAGAGGGATTTCAGGCAAGATGACCATACCCTCGAAATCACTTCTATCTTTGCTTGCTAGTTGTTCGCTCTATTGCTATGCTGCGCTACCTACCACTTGCTATATCATGCCTCCCATGTTACCATGTCAAGCCTCTAACCATCCTTTCCTAGCAAACCGTTGTTTGGCTAAGTTACCGCTCTTGCTCAGCCCTTCTTATAGCGTTGCTAGTTGCAGGTGAAGATTAAGTTTGTTCCATGTTGGAACATGGATATGTTGGGATATCACAATATCTCTTATCTTAATTAATGCATCTATATACTTGGTAAAGGGTGGAAGGCTTGGCCTTATGCCTGGTGTTTTGTTCCACTCTTGCCGCCCTAGTATCCGTCATACCGGTGTTACGTTCCTTGATTTTGCGTTCCTTGCGCGGTTGGGTGATTTATGGGACCCCCTTGACAGTTCGCTTTGAATAAAACTCCTCCAGCAAGGCCCAACCTTGGTTTTAACATTTGCCACCTAAGCCTTTTTCCCTTGGGTTCTGCAGACTCAAGGTTCATCTTTATTTAAACCCCCGGGCCAGTGTTCCTCTGAGTGCTGGTCCAAACTGAGCCACTTGCAGCGCCACCTCGGGGAAACTCGAGGGCTGGTTCTAGTTGTACGTATTGTTCATCCGGTGTGTCCTGAGAACGAGGTACATGCGACTCCTATCGAGATTGTCGACACATCGGGCGGCTTTGCTGGTCTTGTTTTACCATTGTCAAAATGTCTTGTAAACCGGGATTCCGAGACTGATCGGGTCTTCCCGGGAGAAGGTTTATCCTTCGTTGACCGTGAGAGCTTATAATGGGCTAAGTTGGGACACCCCTGCAGGGTATAAACTTTCGACAGCCGTGCCCGCGGTTATGTGGCAGATGGGAATTTGTTAATATCCGGTTGTAGAGAACTTGACACTTGATACTTGACTCAATTAAAATGCATCAACCACGTGTGTAGCCGTGATGGTCTCTTTTCGGCGGAGTCCAGGAAGTGAACACAGTTCTTGTGTTATGTTTGATGTAAGTAGGGGTTCAGGATCACTTCTTGATCATTGCTAGCTTCACAACCGTTCCGTTGCTTCTCTTCTCGCTCTTATTTGCGTATGTTAGCCACCATATATGCTTAGTGCTTGCTACAGCTCCACCTCATTACCCTATCCTACCCATAAGCTTAAATAGTCTTGATCTCACAGGTGTGAGATTGCTGAGTCCTCGTGACTCACAGATACTTCCAAAACAGTTGCAGGTGCCGACGATACCAGTGCAGGTGATGCAACCAAGCTCAAGTGGGAGTTCGATGAGGACCTTGGTCATTACTATGTTTCGTTTCTAGATGGTCAGTAGTGGAGCCCAGTTGGGATGATTGGGGATCTAGCATTTGGGGTTGTCTTCTTTTCTTTTGGTTCCGTACTCGGACCTATGTGTATACTTTGATTGATGTATGATTTTATTTATGTATTGTGTGAAGTGGCGATTGTAAGCCAACTCTTTATCCCATTCTTGTTTATTACATGGGATTGTGTGAAGATGACCCTTCTTGCGACAAAACCACAATGCGGTTATGCCTCTAAGTCGTGCCTCGACACGTGGGAGATATAACCGCATCGCGGGTGTTACAAGTTGGTAATCAGAGCCATCCCCCACTTAGGAGCCCCCTGCTTGATCGAATTGCTGGCATTGTTGAGTCTAGAACAAAAATGTTTTGAGTCTTAGGATTATATATATCGGAGAGTAGGATTCTTTTTACTCCTCAGTCCCTTCGTCTCTCTGGTGAGGTCTCCTGACGTAGAAGTTTTGACTTTCCTCTCCTCAAATTTCACTAAAAAAATTTAGGATCACGCGGGTATCTTGGAATCGTTCCGATGGTTTTGTGACGAGAACATTGTTCTTGGTGCCTCCTGACATTTAGGGGTTGTGGCAGTGTCCCGGGGAGTTGAGCTCCGAGGTGTTGTTGTCACAATTTTATCGTTGCAGTTCTGGAATACCTGAGTTTTGCCGACATCGAAAATCTCTTTTATGCAGTTGTTGGTGAGATCACCTCGACGCCACCCAGTACTGGGGCGGGAGTTCGGGAGTATTGCCATAACTCGTATAACGGATGCTTTTCGAAGGTTGAGGTAAACGATTTCCGAAGGTTTCTTGGTTATGTGTTTACGGATGGATACAGCTAGATCTAGGGATTGTTAGTTTGGGTGATATATTTTGTCCCCTGTATCCCCAACACCAGATTGCATAACCAGAAAGTTTCGGGAGTTTATAAGTGGGAATTCAAGTAGCTCCTAGGATATCTTTCCGACAGATGCATGATATGAGATTGGGGTTCGACATCTAGTGGTCCGCCTTTCCACGGTTGGTTTTACAGTGGTCTCGTAGTGTCTTAAATAGTCCTTGGCTATGCCGACTCGGGGACGCTTCGTATGTCATGTGCACTGCCTTGTACATGATGGTGTTGTACGATCGAGCCCGTGTGGGCCCCACCACGAAAACTTCGGACGAAATCTCTATCATATGTTTGTTTCTGGCTTATTCTGCAAGCCAATCCTTTGTTTTGTTTTAAGTTGTGGTATTCGAGTTGCTTCAATGTCAAGTGTTGATTCCATACCTTATCCTAAGCGGTGTTCTCATATTTCTATGTGGATGCTAATCCTTCTTCATCTTCAAGGTTGTCTTTTCAATTCTTTTCCAACCGACGTGCTCTTTTTCATGTGGATCCGATCATTTCAACATTCGCGAGATCAATTCTCAGTTCTTTGCAACGGTGTTTGCTTCATCCGTCCCAAGTTGTCTTTGTTTCCCCGCCCTCCCACCCTCTTTTTTCAAGGACTCAGATTTCTTAACCAAGTATCCTTTTTATTGATGGGAAGTCTCTCCATCCTTTTTTTCAATCAATGTTCTGATCTGATGAATTCCCATGAAGATACTAACGAAGCTTCAAGTTCATCATCCTTCGTTGTTATTTCTTCTCTGGTGGATTCAATTCAAGCTTTCAGTGTTGATCACATTCCTTTCCTTGTTTCAAATGCTTTTCCATGCTGGTGCACCTCTTAATCGTTCATCTCTCTTTATTCATATCCGAAGTGACGAAGATATCTCAGAAGATTCGCGTTCCCACTCTCGATCCGTTCAAGTTATTTCGAGGTTGTTATCTCATTCAAGCCATTTAATTCAACCGGCGCAATCTCTCTTTTAAATCATTCAACGGTCTTAACCCACAGGTCTTTTTCCAGGATCTTACCTGACTCTTCTAATTTTTCTGGAGTTATTCTCAAATTCTTTTCAAAGTTTGTCGGAAGAATGAATTTTCATCAGTCATATGTCTTTCTCCAAGATCTTTCAAATTCTTTCATCGTTGGTTCATCATTTCTATTATCCATTGTTCCGGAGTGTCTCAATAATTTTGGTGGTATTCCTCGTCGTCATTCTCGGATTTTGAAGACCAAAGAAGAGTTCTCTTCCTTCGTTATCATATAAATTTATTCGTTGTTTCAATCCTACTGGTGGTTCGATGAAGACCTTCCCAAGTTTGCGCAATTTCTATCTTAATCCTTTCTACTAGAATAAGTAGTATGCCAAATCCGTTGCTTGTCATCAATTTATATTGGTGAAGGATACGCATAACGTAATTCTTATTATTGTTTCATCCAAGTGATCTAATTCCTTATTCCGGAGGTTCATCAAAAATTCTTGTTTTCATTTGTTCATCTTTCTTTCCGGAGTTCCAAGTTTTCTCGGTTATATCATTCCAAAGCTCCACCCAAATCATTGCAAGGATCACCTTGTTCTTTCAACTTCTCTTCCTTTCTATCATTCTTTTATTACGGGAGTTCTTCATGGAGGCTCTACATGGTGGTTCATCAAGGAGTCTTTTCATTCTTCAATTGTTCTTCAAGATTTCTCTTGAAGTTATGATCCGCCAAGCTATACTCTAAAATAAACATGGTGTTCTACACATGTTTTGTCCTGAGGAGTTCAAGCATTCGTCATCTTGCATTCTAAAGTGCAATTCTTTCTCTCTTATCTTTTGAGGTGGTGTTATGTCATTCTGGATAATTTCCTTCATGTTTCATGATTCACAAGTTGTAAGGAATGAGATATTTAAACCCACCATTTTTTCTCTTCGCTCAGGAGATCTTTCAACACATCAATCTCTTTGTTGGAGTTATCTTGGGTTATATTTCACCTAAAGCCTTCCCTAAGGAATGTTGCTATTATGGTGCTTATCAATGATCCAAGTTTTCTCATTTCCTCTTGGTGAAAGAAGTTTTTCATCTCGTTGGTGTTATCAATTATATTAGTTGTTTCCGTTAGTGGCGGGTTGTGACCTCATAATTTTGAGATGTGTTCCATAAGCCCTCAACAAGCTTGTTCTTTTTGTTGTTGATTTTCCAACAACTCCGTTATAACCTTCTTGGAAGGGTGCTTTCTAAACTCATTTGTGGCAAAAGTTGTCATTTTCTTCTCCATTCTTTATTCCAAGGATTTATCTTCTATTTTTTCTTCCGGAGGCATGGTGATGTTGCTCTCTTCGCTCATCATCTCGAATTGTGAGGATCGTTTTCTTTTCTTACTAATCCATTTAACCGGAGTGTTGTGTCTATCATTCCTCTTTTAATTAGAGTCTCATCCAAGTGCTTTCATTTTGCCATGTTCAAATTCTATTCCTTCCATTTCCAATCGGAGTGTTGGATCATCTCTTCAATATCTTTTCATCTTATCAAGTTTTCTTCTCTTTTCTACCAGAGTGCTGTCCAAATTCTGTCATTCTTGTTCCTTGTTTCTTTTTCCTACCGGTGTGCTTTCATATTCCTTTTGATCCGTTAAGCTCTTGTTTCATATTCTTCAACCTACAAAGGTTCTCGCAATGTTCCTTGTTCCTCTTTGATAACGGAGTGTTTTCAATCTTGTTCATCTTCGTTGTATTCTCTCTTTTAATTTGTTCAACCTCTCAAGGTTCGTGGTTTCACTCGTTTGTCAAGAAGCAACTTAGTTTTACCTCTTCTCTTCCTCTTCCGTTTCTCTCCGGTGCCATCCTAGATCTCGGGACGAGATCCTCTTGTAGTGCTGGAGTGTTGTGACACCCCAAGACCGACGCTCCAGATGTCTTCCTTGTGTTGCGTGCCAGCTGTGTTATTTATTTGTTTGTTGCATTTCATCATCGCATCATGTGCATTGCATCCGCATTTGTTTTTTTAAACATGCACCTGTTGATAGTTGTCGCTTCTTCCTCGTCTCTGTTGACCTTTCTCGAGACCAACTGTTCTTTTGTTGTCCGACCGTCTGAGCCTCTCTGCACAATGCACAAAACCCCTTCTCGCGCGCGTCCGAAACCTGTCCCGAACCCGACCCGCTCAGTCATCACCGTTGCATTCAGATCATCTCCTAACATCTATAAAACATCTCCGTTTTATTATTCGGGCTACCTAACCTATTTATTTACGACCGCCCGATTATAATCGGACGGACCGGATTAACCCCTACCCTAATCCCCTCCCTATATAAATAGTCCAACCCTAGACCAATCCCAAAAATCTAGCCCCCTTGTCCCATCGATCCCATCGCGCCGCCGCCACTCCTCCAGTCCCCCTCTGCCTTGGGATCCCCTCATTCCTTCCCGAGTCAACCCAGCGCCGCCACCCACCTTCCTCGATCGGCACGCCTGCCCGATCCACCACCGCACAAAGCCGCATCAGCAGCTTCAGGAACCCATCGCTCCACTCCCTTTATCGTCTCCCGCGGCGCCCGAGCACCGCCTGGAGCCCGACCTCGTGCGCCACCTCCTCGCTCCCCTCGTCAGCCAGGAGCTCGAGCTCCTGCCTCCTTCCCCTCCGTCCTCGCCCGTCCTTCACGCGCGGCAAGCCGCAGCACCACCGGAGCTCCCTCCGCCGTCGATCATCACCAGCAGATGAGCCCCGCGCCGCCCCTTCCTTCCTTTCCCGCTCCTCTCTTCTCCCTCTCACATCTCTGTCTTGTTTTTTTTCTCGGACAGAGAACCTCCATGGACAGCCGCTGCCTCGTCCAAGTCGCGTCCTCGCCAGATCTCGCCGTCGCTGCCGCACCTTGACGCCGGCGCGTTTCCGCGGTCGGACCTCCCCGCAGGTCGCCGACCCTTTCTTTCCGTCCTCTGGTCCTCCTCTGTTCCCCCTATCTCAATCGCTCTCGCTCTCTTTCTCTCTCAGGGACGAACAAGGACGCCGCCGCCCCATGGAACCTTCTCCGCCTGGAGCTTCGTCACCTGCACCAGATCCGGCGATGCACCACCATCTTCGACCTTCCTCTGCGTGCCCGCAAGGTCCACCGCTGCCAGGTCCTTGCCATGCCCCGCCTCCGTTCTTCTTTCTTTTTCCTCCCCATGCCGCTACTCACTCCCGATCTCTCTCTCTGGTTCTCTGTAACAGCAGTCGTCGCCGCCGGCATGCTACCTCCACCGCCCGGATCCGTGCCTCTCATGCCGCCAGCTTTCGCGTCTGCTTCCGCTACCCCACGCCAGCGCGCCGCCCTTCTCCAAGTCCACCATCGCCGGCCTCTGCTCGCTCTGCTTCGAGCAGAGTACCTTCGCTCATCCCGCACGAGCGCCTTGAGCCTGCCTCGCTCGCGTTGACCGCGCCTCCAGCGCGCCAAGCCGCTGCCCAGCAGCACCCCAAGCCCTTTGGTGAGAAGCCCAGATCCAGCTGTAACACCCCAGATGTAACTTTCCATATTTGTAACTCCAACTCTTGCCAGTTTCGGCTATGTGTTATGATATTCCCTTCGGGGTCGGGTTTTGTTTGTCGTTTTGCATTTCTTCATGTCATGCATTTCATATCATGTCATCTTGTGCATTGCATTTGCATACGTGTTCGTCTCATGCATCCGAGCATTTTCCCCGTTGTCCGTTTTGCAATCGGGCGCTCCCATCTCCTCCGGTGCACCCCTCTTGTTTTCTTTCATGAGCTGGTGTCAAACGTTCTCAGAATGGACCGAGGCTTGTCAAGTGGCCTTGGTATACTACCGGGAGACCACCGGTCAAGTTTCGTTCCATTTGGAGGTCGTTTGGTACTCCAACGGTTAACCGGGTAACCGCAGATGCCTTCTGTGTGTTGCAGCAAAACCCCCTCTCTAAACAGCCCAAAACCCACCAAACTCTCTTCCATGCTCTAGGTCGTTCGATCACGATCGTGTGGGCGAAAACTGCACCTTAGTTGGACTCTCCTAGCTCCCTCTACCTATATATATGCAACCCTCCCGAAATACATTCGCAGTCCAACCCTAACCCTATCCCTCCGCGCCGACGGACACGTCCGCCGCCGGCCGGACAAATCGCGCCGCCGCCCCGGGCCAATCAGCGCTCGACACGTGGCAGGCGCCGCCGCCCGTACCCCGCGCCGCCGCGGCCCGCGAGGGCCCAGCGCCGGCCCCCGAGCCCGGACGCGCCCTGCCGCCCGTGCCCTCCTCCGCGCCGCGCCTGCCTCGCCGTGCCCCGCCGCCCCGCGCCGCCGCCGTGCCCCGCCGCGTCGCCCGCTCCTCTCCCGTCGCCGGCGAGCGTCGCCCGAGCCCCGGCCAGATCCAATCGAGCTCGAGGTTGACTTTTCCCGAGACCCCGATTTTTTCTAAGTTTTTGATTTTTTACTGCATGTGCACATGTTCGTAGCATCATAACGCACTGTATATAGCTCCGTTTCACGCGTGCGATATATCGAAATGTTCGTCTCGTGATGATCTACAATTTGTTCCACTGCACCATGTTCATTAGAGGCCATCTTGATGCCCAAATCTCTCGAGCAAGAGTGCTACTTGCTGTTATCTCCTGTTACTTAGCAGAACTTGGAGATTTGTTATTTTTGTATCATTTAATCTGTGCATCTTATGGGCATGAACTCTACATGTGTTTTGTTGTATGCCATGCCATCTTTCCAGTGGTGTATGCCATGTATTTTTGTGATCTCTGTGGTGACTAGTACAAGCATGCAAACTAGGCTCCGTAATGTTTCTGATTTCAGGGACTTGGTAATTTCTCCAAGTCCTTGTCTGCTGTTATTTTGTTGCCATGTAAACTTGATGCTACAGAGAGATCCATGCATATTTTGGAGATGTTCATTAAGGATGTTTTGTAGATATTATTGTAATTGATCCATTCCTGCCCTTTTTTGCAATTATGGAGTGCCATAGCATGACTCAATCTTGCTCTACTTTTGCTATAAAATATTTCTGGCAGATTGTTTACGTGTTATTCAATTTTGCCAAGCTTATTGTAGTTGATCCCTAAATGCTATGTATTTTCTCTTGCAATGGATAGCTTCATAAACATGTCATCTTGCTGTAGGTATGCTTGTTTTGTTATGCATTGCTTTGTGGTGAGTGCATCAAGCTCACCAAGATTTCTTCATATTATTGTTTCTGCCATGCTCTGTTTTCTGCTAAGTCTGAAACCTGATAACGAAACTTTCTATGTTTACATGGTTGCCATCATATCTTCTGGTACTTTTTGGCTTATGGTCAGTAAGGGACTTTTGTCATATGCATTTAGTAGAACACTGCCCTGCCTTGTTTTGGCATGTTAAGTTCCTGTAGCATGTTGTTTTCGTGCTCTGAACATTGCTACCTGATACTATTTCAGGCATGTCCAGTAATTTCACCAAGTCGGTGAACCTGTTATCTTTTGCACTTTTGCCATGCTTGTTTGAGCCTGTTATGTTGTGATCTAGCCGTAGCACAGTGTTCATCTTTGGTCAAGCATCTCCTGTAGTTTACTTCCATATGCTTTGTTGATATGTTGGAGTGCTGTAGCATTGCTACTTGTTGCATTTTAAGTGCTATCATGCTGTTAATCGCAGATTCGTGTCATTCTTGTTTTGCTTGCCATTTGCAAACCGTGCATCCGTTTCCGGTGATCTTTATATCGATTTCAACCAAAATCATCTCATCTTTCCAGTAGCATGCTTGGTTTGCCAAGTTACTGCCTTGTTCATCATTTTTCTTCCGGAGCACGCATATGCATCGCATACCATATCTTGCATATCATTCATGTTTTGCATCATGTTGCTTGTGCATTCCCCGTGATTGATTGTGGTTCCGTTGCTTGTGTTCTTGTTTTGGGTAGAGCCGGGAGACGAGTTCATGAATGAGGAACCTATTGAGTACGCTTACGAGGATCAAGCTTTCGACAACTCTGAGAACCTTGCAGGCAAAATGACCACCCCCCGAAATCACTTCTATCTTTGCTTTGCTAGTTGTTCGTTCTATTGCCATGCTGCGCTACCTACCACTTACTATATCATGCCTCCCATATTGCCATGTCAGCCTCTAACCATCCTTTTCCTAGCAAACCGTTGTTTGGCTATGTTACCGCTTTTGCTCAGCCCTTCTTATAGCGTTGCTAGTTGCAGGTGAAGTTGAAGTTTGTTCCATGTTGGAACATGGATATGTTGGGATATCACAATATCTCTTATTATATTAATGCATCTATATATTTGGTAAAGGGTGGAAGGCTCGGCCTTATGCCTGGTGTTTTGTTCCACTCTTGCCGCCCTAGTTTCTGTCATACCGGTATTATGTTCCTTGAGTTTGTGTTCCTTACGCGGTTGGGTGATTTATGGGACCCCCTTGACAGTTCGCCTTGAATAAAACTCCTCCAGCAAGGCCCAACTTTGGTTTTACCATTTTCCACCTAAGCATTTTTCCCCCGGGTTTCCTAGAGCCCGAGGGTCATCCTTATTTTGAACCCCCGGGCCAGTGCTCCTCTGAGTATTGGTCCAACCTGTCAGTCGCCGGTGGCCACTAGGGGCAACTCTGGGCTCGCCTATCGGAAGCTTGGACAATCCGGTGTGCCCTGAGAACGAGATATGTGCAGCTCCTATCGGGATTTGTCGGAACATTCGGGTGGCTTTGCTGGTCTTGTTTTACCATTGTCGAAATGTCTTGTAAACCGGGATTCCGAGACTGATCGGGTCTTTCCGGGAGAAGGTTTATCCTTCGTTAACCGTGAGAGCTTATGATGGGCTAAGTTGGGATACCCCTGCAGGGTATTATCTTTCGAAAGCCGTGCCCGCGGTTATGAGGCAGATGGGAATTTGTTAATGTCCGGTTGTAGAGAACTTGTCACTTGACCCAATTAAAATACATCAACCGTGTGTGTAGCCGTGATGGTCTCTTCTCGGCGGAGTCCGGGAAGTGAACACGGTTTGAGTTATGAATGACGTAAGTAGGAGTTCAGGATCACTTCTTGCTCATTGCTAGATGACGATCGTTCCGTTGCTTCTCTTCTCGCTCTCTTTTGCGTACGTTAGCCACCATATATGCTTAGTGCCTGCTGCAGCTCCACCTCATTACACCATCCTTTCCTATAAGCTTAAATAGTCTTGATCTCGCGGGTGTGAGATTGCTGAGTCCTCGTGACTCATAGATTCTACCAATACAGTTGCAGGTGCCGACGATGCCAGTGCAGATGATGGGATCGATCTCAAGTGGGAGTTCGATGAGGAACGTGGTCGTTACTATGTGTCTTTTCCTGATGATCAGTAGTGGAGCCCAGTTGGGACGATCGGGGATCTAGCATTTGGGGTTATCTTATTTTCATTTGGATCTTGACCGTAGTCGGTCTATGTGTGTATTTTTGGATGATGTATGAATTATATTTATGTATTGTGTGAAGTGGCGATTGTAAGCCAACTCTTTATCCCATTCTTGTTCATTACATGGGATTGTTTGAAGATGACCCTTCTTGCGACAAAACCACAATGCGGTTATGCCTCTAAGTCGTGCCTCGACACGTGGGAGATATAGCCGCATCATGGGCGTTACACCAGCGCCCCGCCTTGCACTAATGGGCTACCCAGTTTCAGCCCGTGGACGTTTTTTTTCAGTTCTGGACGATTTGCTAATTATCTAGAGTTTTACCGTTTTGCAGAAAAGTCCCTCATGTTCATGCATATAATAACTCCACAACCGTGCATCATATGTAAAAACTTCATATATGAAAAATGTCTAGAATTTCATCTAGTTTCATAATATGCTGCTCTCATCCATGTTTAAAATGTTTAAATTGCTGTTTGATTAAATTTGCTCAAACGCCATGCTAAAATGATTTATTTCATAACTAATTAACCGTAGCTCCAAATTTAATAAACTTTATATGTAAATGAGGTAGAAAAATGCCTAGTTTAACATGGTGCACTTTATTTTGCTGTTTAACAACACTAAAATTGTGTTTATGGCAGAACAGTACCAAATCTAAAAACATGCATGTGGGGATTTTCCGGAATTGTTGTTTGTTGTTCCGGCCTCATTTAAACTTGCCTAAATAGTTAGTTTTCATATGCTTCACCCTCTTGCCTTGTTAATCAACATTTAACATTGTTGGGTACATAAACGAGAGAGAACTAAATAATTGATGTGGTGTTTCGTCAATATGCAACTCGTTGCATATTGAGCTCCACTTAATTTGTAGTATTGTTTGTGCATTTTGCCATGCCATGCTCATTAAACCGGGCATGCATCATACTTGATTGTGCATCATGCCATGTTTATGTGATGGTTGTTTACTATGTTGTTTGTTTCTTTCCAGGTTGCTTCTCTCGTTAGCTTCGGTTTCGTTCCGGAGTTGTGAGGATTCGTTCGACTACGTCCGTTTGTCTTCTTCATGGACTCCTTCTTCTTCCTAGCGGGATTTCAGGCAAGATGACCATACCCTCGAAATCACTTCTATCTTTGCTTGCTAGTTGTTCGCTCTATTGCTATGCTGCGCTACCTACCACTTGTTATATCATGCCTCCCATGTTACCATGTCAAGCCTCTAACCATCCTTTCCTAGCAAACCGTTGTTTGGCTAAGTTACCGCTCTTGCTCAGCCCTTCTTATAGCGTTTCTAGTTGCAGGTGAAGATTAAGTTTGTTCCATGTTGGAACATGGATATGTTGTGATATCACAATATCTCTTATATTAATTAATGCATCTATATACTTGGTAAAGGGTGGAAGGCTCGGCCTTATGCCTGGTGTTTTGTTCCACTCTTGCCGCCCTAGTTTCCGTCATACCGGTGTTATGTTCATTGATTTTGCGTTCCTTACGCGGTTGGGTGATTTATGGGACCCCCTTGACAGTTCGCTTTGAATAAAACTCCTCCAGCAAGGCCCAACCTTGGTTTTAACATTTGCCACCTAAGCCTTTTTCCCTTGGGTTCTGCAGACTCAAGGGTCATCTTTATTTAAACCCCCGGGCCAGTTTTCCTCTGAGTGGTGGTCCAAACTAGAGCCATTTGCAGCGCCACCTCGGGGAAACTCGAGGGCTGGTTCTAGTTGTACGTAGTGTTCATCCGGTGTGTCCTGAGAACGAGGTACGTGCGACTCCTATCGGGATTGTCAACACATCGGGCGGCTTTGCTGGTCTTGTTTTACCATTGTCGAAATGTCTTGTAAACCGGGATTCCGAGACTGATTGGGTCTTCCCGGGAGAAGGTTTATCCTTCGTTGACCGTGGGAGCTTATAATGGGCTAAGTTGGGACGCCCCTGCAGGGTATAAACTTTCGAGAGCCGTGCCCGCGGTTATGTGGCAGATGGGAATTTGTTAATATCCGGTTGTAGAGAACTTGACACTTGATACTTGACTCAATTAAAACGCATCAACCGCGTGTGTAGCCGTGATGGTCTCTTTTCGGCGAAGTCCGGGAAGTGAACACGGTTCTTGTGTTATGTTTGACGTAAGTAGGGGTTCAGGATCACTTCTTGATCATTGCTAGCTTCACGACCGTTCCGTTGCTTCTCTTCTCGCTCTTATTTGCGTATGTTAGCCACCATATATGCTTAGTGCTTGCTACAGCTCCACCTCATTACCCTATCCTACCCATAAGCTTAAATAGTCTTGATCTCACGGGTGTGAGATTGCTGAGTCCTCGTGACTCACAGATACTTCCAAAACAGTTGCAGGTGCCGACGATACCAGTGCAGGTGATGCAACCGAGCTCAAGTGGGAGTTCGACGAGGACCTTGGTCGTTACTATGTTTCGTTTCCAGATGACAGTAGTGGAGCCCAGTTGGGACGATCGGGGATCTACCATTTGGGGTTGTCTTCTTTTCTTTTGGTTCCCTAGTCGGACCTATGTGTATACTCTGATTGATGTATGATTTTATTTATGTATTGTGTGAAGTGGCGATTGTAAGCCAACTCTTTATCCCATTCTTGTGCATTACATGGGATTGTGTGAAGATGACCCTTCTTGCGACAAAACCACAATGCGGTTATGCCTCTAAGTTGTGCCTCGACACGTGGGAGATATAGCCGCATCATGGGTGTTACAGTTGTTCATTCCTCTCAATAAACTGATGGCGAACTGTATCATCATAATCTAGATAAGCGGGAGGCAGTTCCATATCATTTTCATGTATGGGTATCTCAAGAAAATTAGCTACACAGGTTGCATAAATCCCACCGAACAAGTCTCCACTTAAACCATTATTATGCAACCTTCGTGCAACAATGGCCCCCAAGTTATATTGTTTATCTCCTAATACGGCACTCTTGAGAACACTAAGGTCAGGAACACACATGTGACATGCCTCGTCCTTGCCGTTAATGCATCTACCTATAAAGAGAGCAAAATAAAATATAGCAGGAAAATGAATGCTCCCTATGGTAGCTTGTGTTATCTCTCTAGATTCCCCCACAGTATGCTAGCAAGAAAACCTTTAAACTCAGATTTGCGAGGTTCACTAGCACTACCCCATTGCGGGAGTTTACAAGCAGTATTAAAATCTTCTAAGTCCATAGTATAAGATTTACCATAGAGATCAAATAGGACAGTGTGAGAATTGCGTGAAGATGTAAATTTGAACCTTCTCACAAAGGAATCAGTTAGGTGATAATACTGAGGGCACTTATCTAGCATGAAGCCCTCGAGTTCAGCATTACGCACATATGCGTCAAATTCCTCTTTACTTCCTGCTTGGACCATGAAATCTTCTCACGGCCATTCATAAGGCCGCACTTGAGCTTCTCTTGGTAGTTCATGGTCCGGCTCACGTATTGCGGGCCTGGGTCCTTGCTTCCTTGAAGAACCACCTTGTTAAATTTTCCTAAACATATTTCTTCCTCTGAAAAATTTCGGAAAATTTTAGTAACTCAAAATAAAAGTGAACCAAACTCAACAAAATTGATAGCAACTACTCCCACAAGTGCCTAGAGACTATATCATGCATTAGAACTACTTGGGGCCATATAAATTTGACATGCAAGCTCAAGAACAGGGTCACCTAAGCAGCAAAAATATGCAATAAATAAAGCACTAGAACAAAAACTAATTGGACCATTGGAGGAGTCACATACCGAAGAACAATCCCCCAAAGCAGTTTTGTGAGTGGAGCTTTGAGCAAGGATATTGAAAATGGCAGCAAGATGAGCTAGAACTCGTACTTGAGCTGGTTGGTGATTTTTTGGGAGGAAGAAGGAGTGTGTGGGTGCAGGAATAAGTGGAGGGGGGCCACCAGGGGCCCACGAGGCAGGGGGCGCGCCCTGGACCCTCGTGGCCAGGTGCTGGCTCCCCTGATGTGTTCTCGGTGCCAGATATTCTCATATATTCTAGAAAAAATCATATTTCATTTTCGGGACATTTGGAGAACTTTTATTTTCGGGGTATTTTTATTGCAAGGATAATTCAGAAAACAGAAAGAAAATACTATTTTTGCTTTATTTAATCTAAATAACAGAAAGTAAAAGGAGGGTATAGAAGGTTGTGTTTTCTAACTTCATCCATCTGATGCTCATCAAAAGGAATCCACTCACAAGGTTGATCAAGACTTGTTAACAAACTCATTCCGAATGACATGGAACCGGAGAAATTTCGAATAACACTATGTTACCTCAATGGGGATATGCACATCCCCAATAATAAGAATATCATATTTCTTCTTGACAGTAGGAAGAGGAAATTCAAAACCTCCAATAGAAATTATACTGTGGACTTGAGGTTGTTTCCTTGGAAAGTGTACCGTATGCTCATTACCATTAACATGAAAAGTGACATTGCCTTTGTTGCAATCAATAACAGCCCCTGCAGTTCAAAAAGGATCTACCAAGGATAATCGACATACTATCGTCCTCGGGAATATTAAGAATAACGAAGTTCGTTAAAATAGTAACATTTGCAACCACAACAGGCACATCCTCACAAATACCGACAGGTATAGCGGTTGATTTATCGGCCATTTGCAGAGATATTTTAGTAGGTGTCAACTTATTCAAATCAAGTCTACGATATAAAGAGAGAGGCATAACACTAACACCGGCTCCAAGATCAATTAAAGTAGTTCTAACATAGTTTCTTTTAATGGAGCATGGTATAGTTGGTACTCCTGGATCTCCAAGTTTCTTTGGTATTCCACCCTTAAAAGTATAATTAGCAAGCATGGTGGAAATTTCAGCTTCCGGTATCTTTCTTTTAGTTGTAACAATTTCTTTCACGTACTTAGCATAAGGATTCAATTTAAGCATATCAGTCAAATGCATACGCAAAAAGATAGGTCCAATCATTTCAGCAAAGTGCTCAAAATCCTCATCATCCTTTTTCTTGGATGGTTTAGGAGGAAAAGGCATGGGTTTCTGAACCCATGGTTCTCTTTCTTTACCGTGCTTCCTGGCAACAAAGTCTCTCTTATCATGACGTTGATTCTTTGATTGTGGGTTATCAAGATCAACAGCAGGTTCAATCTCTACATCATTATTATTGCTAGGTTGAGCATCAACATGAACATCATCATTAACATTATCACTAGGTTCATGTTCATTACCAGATTGTGTTTCAGCATCAGAAATAGAAATATCATTGGGATTCTCAGGTGTGTCAACAACAGGTTAACTAGAAGCATGCAAAGTCCTATAATTTTTCTTTTTCTTCTTTTTTGAAGGACTAGGTGCATCAACATTAGTTCTCTACGAATCCTGCTCAATTCTCTTCGGGTGGCCCTCAGGATATAAAGGTTCCTGAGTCATTTTATCCCCTCTAGTCACAACTCTAATAGCATTATCATTCTTCTTATTATTTAATTCATTGAGCAATTCATTTTGAGCTTTAAGCACTTGTTCTACTTGAATGGTAACCATAGAAGCATGTTTACTAATGAGTTTAAGTTCACCTTTAACTCTAGACATATAATCACTCAAGTGTTCAATCATATAAGCATTTCATTTCAATTGTCTACCAACATAAGCATTGAAGTTTTCTTGTTTAACAATAAAATTATCAAACTCATCTAAGCATTGGCTAGCAGACTTATAACGAGGAATATCACCTTCATCAAATCTATAGAGAGAATTTTCCTTTACTACCTGTGTCGGGTTATCAAGACCATGTATTTCTTCAATAGGTGGTAAATTCTTAACATCTTCAGCTTTAATACCCTTTTCTTTCATAGATTTCTTTGCCTCTTGCATATCTTCAGGACTGAGAAATAGAATACCCCTTTTCTTCGGAGTTGGCTTAGGAGTTGGTTCAGGAAGTGTCCAATTATTTTCATTAGTCAACATATTATTCAATAGAAATTCAGCTTGATCAACTATTCTTTCCCTGAAAACACAACCAGCACAACTATCCAGGTGGTCTCTGGAAGCATCGGTTAGTCCATTATAAAGGATATCAAGTATTTCATTTTTCTTGAGAGGATGATCAGGCAAAGCATTAAGTAATTGGAGAAGCCTCCCCCAAGCTTGTGGGAGACTCTCTTCTTCAATTTACACAAAATTATATATTTCCCTTAAAGCAGCTTGTTTCTTATGAGCGGGGAAATATTTAGCAGAGAAGTAATAAATCATATCCTGGGGACTACGCACACAACCAGGATCAAGAGAATTAAACCATGTTTTAGCATCACCCTTTAATGAGAACGGAAATAATATAAGGATATAGTAGTAACGAGTTTTCTCATCATTAGTGAATAGGGTGGCTATATCATTTAATTTAGTAAGATGTGCCACAACAGTTTCAAATTCATAGCCATAAAAAGGATCAGATTCAACCAAAGTAATTATCTCAGGATCAACAGAGAAATCGTAATCCTTATCAGTAACACAGATAGGTGAAGTAGCAAAAGCAGGGTCATATTTCATTCTAGCGTTCAAAGATTTTTCTTTCATCTTAGCTAATAATTTCTTAAGATCATATCTATCATTGCAAGCAAGAAAGTCTCTAGCAGTTTCTTCATCCATAACATAACCCTCAGGCACAACAGGCAATTCATATCTAGGGGGAGAATCTTCATCATCACTTTCATCAATATTATCAGTTTCAATAATTTCATTCTCTCTAGCCCTAGCAAGTTGTTCATCAAGAAATTCACCTAATGGCACAGTAGTATCAAGCATAGAAGTAGTTTCATCATAAGTATCATGCATAGAAGAAGTGGCATCATCAATAACATGCGACATATCAGAATTAATAGCAGAAGCAGGTTTAGGTGTCGCAAGCTTACTCAAAACAGAAGGTGAATCAAGTGCAGAGCTAGATGGCAGTTCCTTACCTCCCCTCGTAGTTGAGGGAAAAATCTTAGTTCTTTCGTCTTTCAAGTTCCTCATAGTGACCAGCAGATATAAATCCCAAGTGAATCAAAGAATAGAGCTATGCTCCTTGGCAATGGCGCCAGAAAATAGTCTTGATAACCCACAAGTATAGGGGATCGCAATAGTTTTCGAGGGTAGAGTATTCAACACAAATTTATTGATTCGACACAAGGGGAGCCAAAGAATATTCTGAAGTATTAGCAGTTGAGTTGTCAATTCAACCACACCTGGATAACTTAATATCTGCAGCAAAGTATTTAGTAGCAAAGTAGTATGGAAGTAACGGTGGCAAAAGTAACAGTAGTAGTTTTGTAGTAATTGTAACAGTGGCAACGGAAAAGTAACTAAGCAAAGAGCAATATGTGAAAAGCTCATAGGCATTGGATCGGTGATGGAGAATTATGTCGGATGCGATTCCTCATGCAAAAGTTATAACATAGGGTGACACAGAACTAGCTCCAGTTCATCAATGTAATGTAGGCATGTATTCCGAATATAGTCATACGTGCTTATGGTAAAGAACTTGCATGACATCTTTTGTCCTACCCTCCCGTGGCAGCGGGGTCCTATTGGAAACGAAGGGATATTAAGGCATCTTTTTAATAGAGTACCAGACCAAAGCATTAACACTTAGTGAATACATGAACTCCTCAAACTACGATCATCACCGGTAAGTATCCCGATTATTGTCACTTCGGGGTTAACGGATCATAACACATAATAGGTGACTATAGACTTGCAAGATAGGATCAAGAACTCACATATATTCATGAAAACATAATAGGTTCAGATCTGAAATCATGGCACTCGGGCCCTAGTGACAAGCATTAAACATTGCAAAGTCATAGCAACTTCAATCTCAGAACATAATGGATACTAGGGATCAAACCCTAACAAAACTAACTCGATTACATGGTAAATCTCATCCAACCCATCACCGTCCAGCAAGCCTACGATGGAATTACTCATGCACGGCGGTGAGCATCATGAAATTGGTGATGTAGGAAGGTTGATGATGACGACGGCGACGGATTCCCCTCTCTGGAGCCCCGAACGGACTCCAGATCAGCCCTCCCGAAAGAGATTAGGGCTTGACGGCGGCTCCGTATCGTAAAACGCGATGAATCCTTCTCTCTGATTTTTTTCTGCCCGGACGTGAATATATGGAGTTGGAGTTGAGGTCGGTGGAGCACCGGGCCCATGAGGCAGGGGGCACGCCCAGGGGGTAGGCGCGCCCCCCACCCTCGTGGACAGGGTGTGGGCCCCCTGGCCTTGATTCTTTCGCCGGTATTTTTTATTAATTCCAAAAATATTCTCCGTGAAGTTTCAGGTCATTCTGAGAACTTTTATTTTTGCACAAAAATAACATCATGGCAATTCTGCTGAAAACAGCGTCAGTCCGGGTTAGTTCCATTCAAATCATGCAAGTTAGAGTCCAAAACAAGGGCAAAAGCGTTTGGAAAAGTAGATACGATGGAGACGTATCAAGGACCCATTCTTAACAACAAAGATCTTGCCTTAGCGGTAGAAGGTGCACCCAATTGTTTCCTTAGGGTATTTGATTTAGGTTTGAGCTTATCAGGCTTAATCCTTTTGACATAAGTGCCGCATCCCCAAACTTTAAGAAACGACAGCTTAGGTTTCTTGCCAAACCATAGTTCATACGGTGTCGTCTCAACGGATTTAGATGATGCCCTATTTAACGTGAATGCAGCTGTCTCTAATGCATAACCCCAAAATGATACTGGTAAATCGGTAACAGACATCATAGAATGCACCATATCTAATAAAGTACGGTTACGACGTTCGGACACACCATTATGCTGTGGTGTTCCAGGTGGTGTGAGTTGTGAAACTATTCCACATTGTTTTAAATGAAGGTCAAACTCGTAACTCAAATATTCGCCTCTGTGATCAGATCGTAGAAACTTTATTTTCTTGTTACGATGATTCTCCACTTCACTCAGAAATTCTTTGAACTTTTCAAATGTTTCAGACTTGTGTTTCATTAAGTAGATATACCCATATCTTCTCAAATCATCTGTGATGGTCAGAAAATAATGATACCCGCTGTGTGCCTCAACACTCATCGGACCGCATACATCGGTATGTACTATTTCCAATAAGTCATTGGCTTGTTCCATTGTTTCCGAAAACGGAGTTTTAGACATCTTGCCCATGAGGCATGCTTCGCAAGTATCAAATGATTCATAATCAAGTGACTACAAAAGTCCATCCGCGTGGTCTTTCTTCATGCGCTTTACACCAATATGACCTAAACGGCAGTGCCACAAGTATGTTGCACTGTCATTATCAACTTTGCACCTTTTGGCATCAATATTATGAATATGTGTATCACTATGATTGGGATTCAATACACCATTTACATTGGGTGTATGACCATAGTAGGTTTTATTCATATAAACAGAACAAAAATTATTCTCTGACTTAAATGAATAACCATATCGCAATAAACACGATCCAATCTTGTTCATGCTCAACGCAAACACCAAATAACATTTATTTAGGTCCAACACTAATCCCGAAGGTAGAGGGAGTGTGCGATGGTGATCTTATCAACCTTGGAATCACTTCCAACACACATTATCACCTCGTCCTTAACTAGTTTGTTCATTTTGCAACTCCTGCTTCGAGTTACTAATCTTAGCAACTAAACCGGTATCAAATACCCAGGGGCTACTACGAACAGTAGTAAAGTACACATCAATAACATGTATATCGAATATACCTTTGTTCACTTTGCCATCCTTCTTATCCGCCAAGTATTTGGGTCAGTTCCGCTTCCAGTGACCAGTCCCTTTGCAGTAGAAGCACTCAATTTCAGGCTTCGGTCCAGGTTTAGGCTTCTTCCCAGGAGTGACAACTTGCTTGCCATTCTTCTTGAGGTTCCCTTTCTTTCCCTTGCCCTTTTTCTTGAAACTAGTGGTTTTGTTAACCATCAAAACTTGATGCTCTTTCTTGATTTGTACCTTCGTCGATTTCAGCATCGTGAAGAGCTTGGGAATTATTTTCATCATCCCTTGCACATTATAGTTCATCACAAACTTCTAGTAGCTTGGTGATAGTGACTAGAGAACTCTTGTCAATCACTATCTTATCTGGAAGATTAACTCCCACTTGATTCAAGCGATTGTAGTACTCAGACTTTCTAAGCACATGCTCACTGGCTGAGCTATTCTCCTGCATCTTGTAGGCAAAGTACTTGTCAGAGGTCGCATACCTCTCGACATGGGCATGAGTCTGAATACAAATTTCAGCTCTTGGAACATCTCATATGCTCCGTGGCATTCAAAACTTTTTTTAAGTCCCGGTTCTAAGTCGTAAAGCATGGTGCACTAAACTATCAAGTAGTCATCATACCGAGCTTGTCAAACATTCATAACGTCTGCATCTGCTCCTGCAATAGGGGTTTCACCTAGTGGTGCATCAAGGACATAATTCTTCTGTGTAGCAATGAGGATAATCCTCAGATCACGGACCCAGTCCGCATCATTGCTACTATCATCTTTCAACTTATTTTTCTCTAGGAACATATCAAAAATAGGGGAGCTATATCGAATTGATCTACAACATAGATTTGCAAATACTATCAGACTAAGTTCATGATAAATTAAGTTCAATTAATCAAATTACTTAAGAACTCCCACTTAAATAGACATCCCTCAAGTCATCTAAGTAATACGCGATCCAAATCAACTAACCCATGTCTGATCATCATGTGAGATGGGGTAGTCATCAATGATGAACATCTCTATGTTGATCATATCTAATATATGATTCACGTTCGACCTTTCGGTCTCCAGTGTTCCCAGGCCATGTCTGTACATGCTAGGCTCGTCAACTTTATCCCAAGTATTCTGCATGTGCAAAACTGTCTTGCACCCGTTGTATGTGAACGTAGAGTCTATCACACCCGATCATCACGTGGTGTCTCAACACAGTGAACTATTGCAATGGTGCATACTCAGGGAGAACACTTTTGCCTTGAAATTTAGTGAAGAGGTCATCTTATAATGCTACCGCAGTACTAAGCAAAATAAGATGCATAAAAGATAAACTTCACATGCAATCAAAAAATGTGACATGATATGGCCATCATCTTGTGCTTTCGATCTCCATCTCCAAAGCATCGTCATGATCTCCATCGTCACCGGCTCGACACCTTGATCTCCATCGTTACATCGTGGTCGTCTCGCCAACTATTGCTTCTACAACTATCGCTAACGTATGGTGATAAAGTAAAGCAATTACATGGCGTTTGCATTTCATACAATAAAGAGACAACCATAAGGCTCCTGCCGGTTGCTGATAACTTTTACAAAACATGATTATCTCATACAATAATGTATATCACATCATGTCTTGACCATATCACATCAAAACACGTCCTGCAAAAACAAGTTTGACATCCTCTACTTTGTTGTTGCAAGTTTTACGTGGCTGCTACGGGCTTCTAGTAAGAACCGTTCTTAATTACCTACGCATAAAACCACAACGGTGTTTCGTTAAGTTTGCTGTTTTAACCTTCTTCAAGGACCGGCTGTAGTCAAATTTGATTCAACTAAAGTAGGAGAAACAGACACCCGCCAACCACCTTTATGCAAAACAAGTTGCATGTGTGTCGGTGGAACCGGTCTCATGTGTGTGGACATGTAAGGTTGGTCCAGGCCGCTTCATCCCACAATACCGCCAAATCAAAATAAGATGTTGGTGGTAAGCAGTATAACTATCACCACCCACAACTCATTGTGTTCTACTCGTGCATATCATCTACGCATAGACCTAGCTCTGATACCACTGTTGGGGAATGTTACATGGAAAACAAAAAAATTGTACGCACACGCAATGATCTATCCATGGAGATGCATAGCAACGAGGGGAGAGTGTGTCTACGTACCCTCATAGACCATAAGCGGAAGCATTTCACAACGCGGTTGATGTAGTCAAACTTCTTCGCGCTTCAACCGGTCAAGTACCGAACGCACGGCACCTCCGCGTTCTGCACACGTTCAGCTCGGTGATGTCCCTCGCCTTCTTGATCCAGCAAGACATCGAGGTAGTAGATGAGTTCCATCAGCACGACGGCATGGTGACGGTGATGGTGAAGTGATCCTCGCAAGACTTCGCCTGAGCACCACGAAGATATGACCGAGGGTGTAAACTGTGGAGGGGGGCACCGCACACGGCTAGGCAATTGTCTGGTGTGTGCTAGGCGCCCCCCTCCTCATATATATAGGTGGGAGGGAGGGAGGAGCAGCCATAGAAGGCGCCCAAGTAGGAGGAATCCTACTTGGAGTCCCTCCCAAGCCGCGCGCCCCCTGCCATATATAACCGAGGGGGAAGGAAAGAGGGGGAGAGGGAAGGAAGTAGGAATCCTATTCCACACTTTCCTTGCCCTCCCCTCTTTCCTTCTCCTCCTCATAGGTCTGGCCTCTGCAGGGGCGCACCAGGGCTGGTGTGTTCCCTCACTTGGCCCATAAGGCCCATATCTTTGCCGGGGGTGCCCGAAACTCCTTTCCGATGACCCGATAAGTACCCAATACCCTCCGGAACACTTCCGGTGTCCGAATACCATCGTCCTATATATCAATCTTTACCTCTCAAACATTTCGAGACTCCTTGTCATGTACGTGATCTCATCCGGGACTCTAAACAACATTCGGTCACCAAATCACATAACTCATATAATACTATATCGTCAACGAACGTTAAGCGTGCGGAACCAACCGGTTCGAGAACTATGTAGACATGACCGAGACACCTTTCCGGTCAATAAACAATAGCGGAACCTAGATGCCCATATTGGCTCCTACATATTCTACGAAGATCTTTATCGGTCGAACCGTTATGACAACATACGCAATTCCTTTTGTCCATCGGTATGTTACTTGCCCGAGATTCGATCGTCGGTATCTTCATACCTACTTCAATCTCGTTACCGGCAAGTCTCTTTACTTGTTACGTAATACATCACCTCGTGACTAACTCCTTAGTCGTTTTCTTGCAAGCTTATGATGTGTATTACCGAGAGGGCCCAGAGATACCTCTCTGATACTCGGAGTGACAAATCCTAGTCTTGATCTATGCCAACTCAACAAACACCTTCGGAGATACCTACAGAGCATCTTTATAATCACCTAGTTATGTTGTGACATTTGATAGCACACAAGGCATTCCACCGGTATCCGGGAGTTGCATAATATCATAGTCGAACGAATATGTATTTGACATGAAGAAAGCAATAGCAATAAAACTGAATGATCATTATGCTAAGCTAACGGATCGGTCTTGTCCATCTCATCATTCTCCTAATGATGTGATACCGTTATCAAATGACAACACATGTCTATGGTTAGGAAACCTTAACCATCTTTGATCAACGAGCTAGTGTAGTAGAGGCTCACTAGGGACACAGTATTTGTTTATGTATTCACACATGTATTTAGATTTCCGATCAATACAATTCTAGCATGAATAATAAACTTTTGTCATAACTAAGGAAATATAAAATAACAACTTTATTATTGCCTCTAGGCATATTTCCTTCATTTTCATCATATTGCTTGAGTTAATTCCTCTACATCATGTCATCTTACTTAATGCATTACTATGTTCTTCATGAACTTAATACTCTAGATGCAGGCAGGAGTCGGTCGATGTGTGGAGTAATAGTAGTAGATGCAGAATCATTTCGGTCTACTTGACACGAACGTGATGCCTATATTTCATAATCATTGCCTTAGATATCGTCATAACTTTGCGCTTTTCTATCAATTGCTCGACAGTAATTTGTTCACCCACCATATTATTTGCTATCTTGAGAGAAGCCTCTAGTGAAACCTATGGCCCTTGGGTCTATTTTCCATCATATAAGTTTCCGATCTACTATTTTCCATCATATTAGTTTCCGATCTATTATTTTGCAATCTTTTACTTTCTAATCTATAAACCAAAAATACCAAAAATATTTACTCTATCGTTTGTTTAGTTTCATCTATCTCTATCAGATCTGACCTTTGCAAGTAACCGTGAAGGGATTGACAACCCCTTTTCGCGTTGGGTGAAAGTTGTTTGATTGTTTGTGCAGGTATTGGTGATTTGTGTGTTGTCTCCTACTGGATTGATACCTTGGTTCTCAAACTGAGGGAAACACTTATCTCTACTTTGCTGCATCACCATTTCCTCTTCAAGGGAAAAACCAACACAAGCTCAAGAAGTAGCAGGAAGAATTTCGGGCGCCGTTGCCGGGGAGGTCTACGCAAAGTCAAGACATACCAAGTACTCATCATAAACTCTCATCTCTTGCATTACATTATTCACCATTTGCCTCTCATTTTCCTCTCCCCCACTTCTAAAATGATTTTCGAAAATATTTGCCTTTTCTTTGCCCCTCTTTCGTTTGTCTTCTTCGTTTGTTTTTTGTGTGCTCATGTGTTGGATTGCTTGCTTTGTCACCATGGCTCAAGAGAATACCAAATTGTGTGACTATTCCAACACCAATAACAATGATTTTATTAGTACTCTGATTGATCCCGCCACTAGTGCGGAATCTTATGAAAATAATGCTGCTTTGCTGAATCTTGCTATGAAAGATCAATTTTTCGGCTTTCCTAGTGAAGGTGCTGCATCCCATCTTAATAATTTCATTGAGTTGTGTGATGTGCAAAATAAAAAAGATGTGGATAATGATATTGTTAAATTGAAGCTATTTCCGTTCTCACTTCGAGATCGTTCGAAAACTTGGTTTTCATCTTTGCCAAAAAATAGTATTGATTCATGGAATAAGTGTAAAGATGCTTTTATTTCCAAGTATTTTCCTCCCGCTAAGATCATCTCCCTTAGGAATGATATTATGAATTTTAAGCAACTTGATCATGAACATGTTGCACAATCTTGTGAGAGGATGAAATTGATGATACGAAATTGCCCTACTCATGGTTTGAATTTGTGGATGATTATACAAAAAAATTATGTCGGATTGAATTTTGCTTCTAGAAATCTTTTAGATTCGGCCGCGGGAGGCACTTTTATGGAAATCACTTTAGGAGAAGCTACTAAACTCCTAGATAATATTATGGTTAATTATTCTCAATAGCATACCGAAAGATCTTCCACTAGTAAAAAAGTGCATGCGATTGAAGAAATTAATGTTTTGAGTGGAAAGATGGATGAGCTTATGAAATTATTTGCTAGCAAGAGTGCTTCTATTGATCCTAATGATATTCCTTTGTCTACTTTGATTGAAAATAATAATGAATCTATGGATGTGAATTTTGTTGGTAGGAACAATTTTGGTAATAACGCGTATAGAGGTAATTTTAATCATAGGCCGTTTCCTAGTAATACCTCTAATAATTATGGTAATTCCTACAACAATTCTTATGGAAATTATAATAAGATGTCCTCTGATTTTGAGAATAGTGCTAAAGAATTTATGAGTTCGCAAAAGAAATTTCAATGCTTTGATTGAAGAAAAATTGCTTAAGATTGATGATTTGGCTAGGAACATGGATATAATTTCTCTTGATGTTGATTCTTTGATACTTATATCTATTCCACCCAAGCATGATATTAATGAGTCTCTCAAAGCTATGAGAATTTCCATTGATGAGTGCAAAGAAAGAACTGCTAAGATGCGTGCTTAACGAGATTGGTTTGTAAAAACGTGTTCTTCTAGTTTCCCTGAAAATAATTATGAAGATCTTAAAGTGATTTATGTGACTCCAATTGAATCTTTGTTTTACAATATAAATCTTTATAAAGATGGGACTGGAGATGAGTCAACTTTAGTTAAAAAGCGTCCAATGGTTTGGAGTTTTTGGATTGATAAAAATGGGATTGGAGAGGTCAAAACTTTAAGTAGCATTGAACCCACTCTTTTGGATTTCAAGGAATTTAAATATGATAATTGTTCTTTAATAGATTGTATTTCCTTGTTGCAACCCATGTTGAATTCTCCTCATGCGTATAATCAAAACAAACCTTTTACTAAACATATTGTTGATGCTATGATGCAATCTTTTGAAGAAAAGCTTGAATTGGAAGTTTCTATCCCTAGAAAACTTTATGATGAGTGGGAAACTACTATTAAGATTAAGATTAAAGAATATGAGTTCCATGCTTTTGTGTGATTTGGGTGCTAGCGTTTCCACGATTCCAAAAACTTTATGTGATGTGTTAGGTTTTCGTGAATTTGATGATTGTTCTTTAAATTTGCGTTTTGCGGATTCCACTATTAAGAAACCTATGGGAAGGATTAATGATGTTCTTATTGTTTCAAATAGGAATTATGTGCCCGTAGGCTTCATTGTTCTTGATATAGATTGCAATCATACATGTCCTATTATTCTTGGTAGACCTTTCCTTAGAACGATTGGTGCAATTATTGATATGAAAGAAGGAAACAATAGATTTCAATTTCCGTTAAGGAAGAGCATGGAACACTTTCCAAGAAATAAAATTAAATTTCCATATGAACCTATTATGAGAGCTACTTATGGATTGCATACCAAAGATGACAATACCTAGATCTATTTGTCTTTTATGCCTAGCTAAGCGCGTTAAACAATAGCGCTTGTTGGGAGGCAACCCAATTTTACTTTTGTTCTTTACTTTTTGCTTCTGTCTTGCAATAAATACTTCATCTAGCCTCTGGTTAGATGTGCTTTTGTGTTTAAATTAATGTTTGTGCCAAGTAAGACCTTTAGGACGGCTTACGGTGATAGTTGATTTGATCTTGCTGAAAAGCAGAAACTTTTGCACTCAGGAAAACAATTCTCTTTTTTAACAGAAGCATGATAAAATATTGATTCTTTTTGCAGAAGATTAATAAACAAATTTCTTAGGTTTTCCTAATTTTCCAGAATTTTGTAGTTAAAGAAGTATTCGAGAGTTACAGATTACTATAGACTATTCTGTTTTTGATAGATTTTGTTTTCTATGTGTTGTTTGCTTATTTTAATGAAACTATGGGTAGTATCAGGGGTATGAACCATGGAAAAGTTGGAATACAGTAGGTATTACACCAATAAAAATAAAGAATGAGTTCAAAACAGTAGCAAAAGTGGTGATTTATTTTCTTATACTAACGGAGCTTATGAGATTTTCTGTTGAGTTTTGTGTTGCGAAGTTTTCAAGTTTTGGGTAAGGACTTGATGGACAATGGAATAAGGAGTGGCAAGAGCCTAAGATTGGCGATGCCCAAGGCACCCAAAGGTAATATTCAAGGACAACCGAGAGCCTAAGCTTGGGGATGCCCCGGAAGGCACCCCCTCTTTCGTCTTCGTCTATCGGTAACTTTACATGAGGCTATATTTTTATTCACCACATGATATGTGTTTTGCTTGGAGCGTCTTGTATGATTTGAGTATTTGCTTTTTATTTTGCCACAATCATCCTTGCTGTACACATCTTTTGAGAGGGACACGCATGAATCGTGATTTATTAGAATACTCTATGTGCTTCACTTATATCTTTTGAGCTAGGCAATTTTGCTCTAGTGCTTCACTTATATCTTTTTAGAGCACGGCGGTGGCTTTATTTTGTAGAAATTGTTGAACTCTCATGCTTCACTTATATTATTTTGAGAGTCTCTAAACATCATGATAATTTGCTTTGGTTATAAATTTAGTCCTAATATGATAGACATCCAAGAGGGGTATAAGAAAAACTTTCATATAAAGTGCATTGAACACTATGAGAAGTTTGATTCCTTATGATTATTTTGAGATATAAAGATAGTGATATTAGAGTCATGCTAGTGAGTAATTGTGGATTGTAGAAATACTTGTGTTAAAGTTTGTGATTCCCGTAGCATGCACGCATGGTGAACCGTTATGTGATGAAGTCGGAGCATGATTTATTTATTTATTGTCTTCCTTCTGAGTGGCGGTCGGGGACGAGTAATGGTCTTTTCCTACCAATCTATCCCCCTAGGAGCATGCGTGTAGTACTTCGTTTCGATAAATAATGGATTTTTGCAATAAGTATGTGAGTTCTTTATGACTAATGTTGAGTCCATGGATTATACCACTCTCACCCTTCCACCATTGCTAGCCTCTCTAGTATAGCGCAACTTTCACCGGTACCATACACCCACCATACACCTTCCTCAAAACAGCCACCATACCTACCTATTATGGCATTTCCATAGCCATTCCGAGATATATTGCCATGCAACTTTCCACCGTTCCGTGTATTATGACACGCTTCCTCATTGTCATATTGCTTTGCATGATCATGTAGTTGACATCGTATTTGTGGCAAAGCAACCTTTCATCATTTTTTATACATGTCACTCTTGAGTCATTGCACATCCCGGTACATCGTCGGAGGCATTCATATAGAGTCATATTTTGTTCTAGTATCGAGTTGTAATTTTTGAGTTGTAAGTAAATAAAAGTGTGATGATATTCATTATTAGAGCATTGTCCCATGTGAGGAAAGGATGATGGAGACTATGATTCCCCCACAAGTCGGGATGAGACTCTGGACGAAAAAAAAGAGGCCAAAAAAATGGGAGAAGGCCCAATAAAACATGACAGAAAATAGAGAAGGGGCAATGTTACTATCTTTTACCACACTTGTGCTTCAAAGTAGCACCATGGTCTTCATGATAGAGAGTCTCCTATGTTGTCACTTTCATATACTAGTGGGAATTTTTCATTATAGAACTTGTCTTGTATATTCCAATGATGGGCTTCCTCAAATTGTTCTAGGTCTTCGTGAGCAAGCAAGTTGGATGCACACCCACTTAGTTTCTTTTTGTGCTTTCATAAACTTATAGCTCTAGTGCATCTGTTGCATGGCCATCCCTACTCACTCACATTGATATTTATTGATGGGCATCTCCATAGCCTGTTGATACGCCTAGTTGATGTGAGACTATCTCCTTTCTTTTGTCTTCTCCACAACCACCATATTCTATTACACCTATAGTGTTATGTCCATGGCTCACGCTCATGTATTGCATGAAAGTTGAAAAAGTTTGAGAACATCAAAAGTATGAAATAATTGCTTGGCTTGTCATCGGGGTTGTGCATGATTTGAATATTTTGTGTGATGAAGATGGAGCATGGCCAGACTATATGATTTTGTAGGGATAAGCTTTCTTTGGCCATGTTATTTTCAGAAGACATAATTGCCTTGTTAGTATGCTTGAAGTATTATTGTTTTTATGTCAATATTAAACTTTTGTTTTGAATCTTATGGATCTGAATATTCATGCCACAATAAAGAAAATTACATGGATAAATATGTTACGTAGCATTCCACATCAAAAATTATGTTTTTATCATTTACCTACTCGAGGACGAGTAGGAATTAAGCTTGGGGATGCTTGATAGGTCTCCAACGTATCTATAATTTTTTATTGGTCCATGCTATTATATTATCTGTTTTGGATGTTTTATATGCATTAATATGCTATTTTATATTATTTTTGGGACTAACTTATTAACCTAGGGCCCAGTGCCAGTATTTGTTTTTTCCTTGTTTTGAGTTTCACGGAAAAGGAATACCAAACGGAGTCCAAACGGAATAAAACCTTCGCGGTGATTTTTCTTGGACCAGAAGACACCTAGGACACTTGGAGTTCAAGTCAGAGGAGCCACGAGGCGGCCACAAGGGTGGAGGGCGCGCCTAGGGGGGTAGGGCGCGCCCCTGCCTTACGGGCCCCCCGTGACTCCCCTGACCTAATTCTTTTGCCTATATATTCACATATATTCCCAAACCACCAGAGGCATCCACGAAAACACTTTTCCACCGCCGCAACCTTCTGTTCCCGTGAGATGCCATCTGGGGGCCTTTTTCGGCATCCTGCCGGAGGGGGATTCGATCATGGAGGGCTTCTACATCAACTCTATTGCCCTTCCGATGAAGCGTGAGTAGTTTACCACAGACCTACGGGTCCATAGCTAGTATCTAGATGGCTTCTTCTCTCTCTTTGATTTTCAATACCATGTTCTCCTTGATGCTCTTGGAGATCTATCCAATGTAATATTGTTTTGCGGTGTGTTTGTCAAGATCCGATGAATTGTGGATTTATGATCAGCTCATCTATGAATATTACTTGAATCTTCTCTGAATTCTTATGTTGGTGTACTAAAGTTTGGGCCCTTTAGCACCCCATACTTATGCGCGGGCAGTCGTAGCCACGCATGGCGAGGCATGAAGAGGGCGATCAAGGATAAAAACAAGAACAAGGCGAAAAGAAGCAGCCGAGCCAGAGACCAGAGGACAGAGGACGAGCTGGACCCCTGGCAAGATCCTTGCCCGGACGGCTTGCGAGACCCCGGCAAGATCCTTACCGGGATGATTTGCAGATCACTAACAAAGGCACCACCCTTATGGTTGAGAGCTCTGACACCATCGACAATGTTAAGGCCCAGACCCAGGGGTCCGCGTGTAGTGGCGCGTAGATCTATGTAAAGGCTAGAAGATGAAGTACCTAGCAAGATCCTTGTCGAAGACGTCTACGAGGCCCCGGCAAGATCCTTGCCGGGGACATCGGCAAGAACGCAGCAAGGCTCTGCCACCCCGTCACCACTCCGGCGCAGTGGCCGACCTACCAGCCTGGCAAGCACCTGCGTGGTGGCATGCAGATCTTCATGAAGTTCCTGCCACCTCTCCAGCGCACCAGCTGTCCAGCCAACTTGGCACTGCATGCCCCGTCGACATGGACGCGTGTCGAGACGGAGCATGGCTGCAACGGACGGGACGAGCTCTCCTCTCGTCCCCGATAAAGCTGAAGGGCACGTAAGCAATGCATTTAATGCGTTTGTCCTGAGATGCCGATGATAAACATAGGCACTGTAGCTAGTTTACACCTCTTGTATGCCACTGTGGCAGCCCCTTGGACATATAAAAGGAGGCCCACGGCGTACTGGAGGAGGATTCGGACTTTTGAACCTCTCGGCCCAACTTGCATGCGGAGCAGCGAGCCAAAGCTCAAGAACACAGAATATACACTCAAGCAGGACTAGGGTTTTACGCTTCTCAGTGGCCCGAACCTGGGTAAAAATCCATCGTGTTGATCATTAGATCTGCTCTTTGCACCACCCCTCTTCCCTGCCGAACCGTAGAAGGGGTCCACGTGATCCCATAGGTGTTGTTCTCACCGACATCTTTGGCGCGCCAAGCAGGGGAAAAGAGTAGTTCTGCGAACCTGATCTAGTGGTTTGTGCATCATTTCCTCGATCACTATGGCTCCCAAGAAGAAGGGGATCACGGCGATCGGTTCTTCTGGAGCCGAACTGCCCGTGCCAACATGGACGGGCGATGGGGTAGTCGTGGATGGTGGCGGAGGTGCAGATCACGACCATCCACAACATTTTGGCAACCGAAGCCAGGGGAGCGGTGTCGTTTGTGCCCAAGACGACGAGCCGCATGCTGCCGCGTCCAAGAACGGAGTCGTGCCGCCTACGGGCGGCGCGGGGACCTCCAAGGGCGGAGCCATACTGCCTACGGGCGGCGCAACGGCCTCCAAGACACCCCCACCGGCGCCCGCGCCAGGCTCCTCTCAGGTCGTGCGTGACAAGCAGCGCCGCGACATTGGTGACCACGGGCGCCGCCGCGGGAAGAGCCCTCTGCATCATTCCTGAGATGCTCAGGGCCGACATGCATGCCAAGATGCTGGTCAAGATGGTGCACGGTGATACGTCTCCAACGTATCTATAATTTTTGATTGCTCCATGCTATTATATATTCTGTTTTGGATGTTTAATGGGCTTTATTATACATTTTTATATTATTTTTGGGACTAACCTACTAACCCAAGGCCCAGTGCAAATTGCTGTTTTTTTGCCTATTTTAGTGTTTCGCAGAAAAGGAATACCAAACGGAGTCCAAACGGAATGAAACCTTCAGGAGCGTGATTTTTGGAACAAACGTGATCCACAGGACTTGGAGTGGACGTCAAGAAATCAACGAGGAGCCCACGAGGCAGCGAGGCACGCCTGCCCCCTGGGCGCGCCCCCACCCTCGTGGGCCCCTCGTGGCTCCACCGACCTACTTCTTCCTCCTATATACACCCATGTACCCTGAAACCATCGAGGAGCACCACAAAACCCTATTTCCACCGCCGCAACCTTCTGTACCCGTGAGATCCCATCTTGGAGCCTTTTCCGGCGCTCCGCCGGAGGGGGAATCGATCACGGAGGGCTTCTACACCAACACCATAGCCTCTCCGATGATGTGTGAGTAGTTTACCACAGACCTTCGGGTCCATAGTTATTAGCTAGATGGCTTCATCTCTCTATTTGGATCTCAATACAAAGTTCTCCTCGGTCTTCTTGGAGATCTATTCGATGTAACTCTTTTTGCGGTGTGTTTGTTGAGATCCGATGAATTGTGGGTTTATGATCAAGATTATCTATGAACAATATTTGAATCTTCTCTGAATTCTTTTATGTATGATTGGTTATATTTGCAAGTCTCTTCGAATTATCAGTTTGGTTTGGCCTACTAGATTGATCTTTCTTGCAATACGAGAAGTGCTTAGCTTTGGGTTCAATCTTGCGGTGCTCGATCCCAGTGACAGCAGGGGAAACGACATTGTCACGCCGAATATGCGATACTATCGTAAAGAGACTCGAAGGTCCCACCAAGGATAGAACCGCATATTGACACGCTTGTGCAAGGTGGATATCATTACATCAACATTACATAATAGATGCGGATACATACAAGGCATACAGATGCCGCAAGAATACATCAATACATCATACATAAGATCAACATCCGACTACGGATGAAACACAAACAGAAGGTCAAACGACATCCACCCTGCTAGCCCAGGCTACCGACCTGGAACCTATCCCCTGATCGAAGAAGAAGCAGAAGAAGAACTCCAAAACAAGTAACATCGCTCTCGCGTCATGATCATCGCAAAACCTGTACCTGCAACTGGTGTTGTAGTAATCTGTGAGCCACGAGGACTCAGCAATCCCATTACCATGGGTATCAAGACTAGCAAAGCTTAAAGGGTAAGGAAGAGGTAAAGTGGTGAGGTTGCAGCAGCGACTAAGCAAGTATGGTGGCTAACTTACGCAAATAAGAGCGAGAAGAGAAGCAAAGGAACAGTCGTGAAACTAGCAATGATCAAGAAGTGATCCTGAACTCCTACTTACGTCAAACATAACCCAGAAACCGTGTTCACTTCCCGGACTCCGCCGAGAAGAGACCATCACGGCTACACACGCGGTTGATGCGTTTTAATAAAGGTCAAGTGTCAAGTTCTCTACAACCGGACATTAACAAATTCCCATCTGCCACATAACCGCGGGCACGGCTTTCGAAAGATAATACCCTGCAGGGGTGTCCCAACTTAGCCCATTATAAGCTCTCACGGTCAACGAAGGATATTCATTCTCCCGGGAAGACCCGGTCAGTCTCGGAATCCCGGTTTACAAGACATTTCGACAATGGTAAAACAAGACCAGCAAAGCCGCCCGAATGTGCCGACAAATCCTGATAGGAGTTGCACATATCTCGTTCTCAGGGCACACCGGATTGTCCAAACTTCCGGTAGGCCAGCCCAGAGTTGCCCCTGGTGGCCACCGGCAGCTGACAGGTTGGACCAACACTCGAAGCAGCACTGGCCCGGGGGGTAAATAAAGATGACCCTCGGGAGCACGACTCCCAAGGGAAAAAGGCTAGGTTAGGCAAATGTAAAACCAAGGTTGGGCCTTGCTGGAGGAGTTTTATTCAAAGCGAACTGTCAAGGGGGTCCCATAAATCACCTAACCGCGTAAGGGACGCAAAATCAAGGAACATAACACTGGTATGACAGAAACTAGGGAGGCAAGAGTGGAACAAAACACCAGGCATAAGGCCGAGCCTTCCACCCTTTACCAAGTATATAGATGCATTAATTAAATAAGAGAATATTGTGATATCCCAACAAAATTCATGATATCCATGTTCCAACATGGAACAAACTTCATCTTCACCTGCAACTAGCAACGCTATAAGAGGGGCTGAGCAAAAGCGGTAACATAGCCAAACAACGTTTGCTAGGAAGGGTGACAAGGGTTAGAGGTTCATGGAAATTTGGGAGGCTTGATAAACAGGTAATAGGTAGCGCAGCATAGCGATAGAACGAAGCGACTAGCATAGCAATGATAGTAATGAGATCCAAGGTGACGGTCAACTTGCCTGAAATCCCGCTAGGAAGAAGAACGAGCCCATGAAGAAGATGAAGCCACGAAGACGAACCAAGCGTAGACGAACGAATCCTCACGATCGCAACGAAACGTGAACTATCGAGAAGAAGCACACAACATGGTAAACACACCACACATGAACAAGGCATGATGCTCAATCAAGTATGATGCATGACAAGGCTATATGAAGCTACTCATGGCAAGAGATGATGCATACAAGAACAACACATCAAAGCAAGTTTAAATGAGGCCGGAAACAACATATAACAATTCTGGTAAGTCCTCATATGCAAATTTCTAAATTGGTCCAGATCTGAATAAACCTTATGTTCAAGTTGTTAAACAGAAAGTTAAGATGCACCAATATGATCTACACGAAATTCTAGTCAAGTTACATATAAAGTTCATTTAGTTCGGAGCTACGGCCTAGAAGATATGAGCAAAACAAGTTAAACATGGCATTGATGCAAAATGCATTCAACCATCAAACGAACACACTCAAGGCATGGATGCAACATGATAATATGAAACTACATGCAATTCTAAGCAAGTTTGATATAGAGCATGCTCAAAACGGAGCAACGGTGCAACACATACACTCCAAACAAGATATAACAACAATCTGTCCAAAACAACAACTAGGCCTCTAGCAAGCATCAAAACAATATGCTACAGCACCTCAATATGAAAACAAAAGGCATGGGCATGATGTACAGGTAAAGCATGACAAAACATGAACACTGAGCTATCTCCAGAAATCACTAGAACATGCTCAAAAGGACATGGCAAAATTGCAAATAATAACAGATCACAGACTTAGCAGAAATTACTGGACATGGCAGAAATAACATCAGGTTGCAAAGTTTGAGCTATCAAACAACATGATACAGGAACATATCATAGCAAACAAAGGCATGGAATGAATTTACTAATTGCATAGAACAAAAGTCCCTTACTAAACATTGGCCAAAAAGGCACAGAAGATATGATGGCACCCATGTAAACATAGCAAGTTCATAAACAGATACAGACTTAGCAGAAAAACAAAGCATGGCAGGATCAACGATAAGTAGGCATGTTGGTGAGCTTGAACCACTCACCACAGAGAAATACATGGCATGACAAGGTAACCAGAAGTAAGAAGGCATAATTATGAAGCAAAGCATGGCAAGAGAAAGTTCATAGGGTGCATGGATCACTATCAAAACACATGGCAAAAACTGGACTTAATGTTAACAGGCTGACAGAAACATTATTTAGCAAATTTGGAGCATGATAACAACAAGCTACAGCAGGCTATAAATGCAAACAAGGGCATGGATGGATAAAGCATAATATGTATAACAAAACATCCTTAGTGAACATCTCCAGACTATGCATAGAACTCATGGTGACAGCAGGTTTACATGGCATCACAATGCTACAGCTACAGACAACAGAAATGACCTAGTCAGAGAAATCAGCAACATCACGGAGGCTACTTTGCATGCTTGTGCTAGTCACCACATAGATCACAAAAATACAAGACAAGCACCTATGTAAAGATGGCATGATGTAGTACAAATCTCATGTAGAGCTCATGCTCATAGGATGCACACACAAAATGCAATGAAAAAGACAAATCACCAAGTTCTGATAACAGACAACAGTTAACATCATATAGCACTCTTGCAACGATGATTAGGGCATCAAGATAAACTCAAACAAGCATGGTACAATGGAATGAAATGAAGAGCATCTCATGATGAACATTTTGATATATTACACGCATGAATCGGAGCACCGAGCACGTTATGGCATGAAGAACAGAGCAACATAATGCAACAATTTCGGGACTTAGCAGAAATTTACCACTCCGAAAATCTGGACAGGACGAAGCGGGACGGGGAGATCCAGGCGGGGGAAGGCGTGTTTGGATCGGTGGTCGGGTGGATCTCGTCCCACCCGACCGGATGCGAGGCGGGGCGGCGGCCGACGCCGGCGAGGTCGCCGGAGAGCGACGACCGACGGCGGGGAGGGTCCGGCGTGGGAGGCGCGTGTCGATGGGGACGGCGCGGAGGGGAGCGCCGGCGAGCTCCGGGCTGCGGCGGCCGGCGAGGTTGCCGGAGGCGAGGCGACGCCATGTGGCGGGTCGGGGAAGGCACTGGGGTGGCCGGCGACGAGAGGGCAGCCGGCGGTGGCATTCGCGGAGACGGCAGCGGGGCTGAGCAGATGGCGGTGGCGGTCGGCGAGATCGCGGCGAACGGCGGCGGAGGCGGGCGCCGGCGAAGGGCACGGGAGGCGCTCGGGCGCGGGGCGCCTCGGGCGACGGCGGCGGATGGGCTCGCGCGGCCCCGGATGGGCTCCGCGGGCCACGGCACGGTTGGGAGCGACGGCGCCGGCTAGAGCTGAGGTGGCGCGCGAGGATTTGCCGGGCGACGTGGCTGGCGGCGGTGGACACGTCCGGCGAGGGTGCGGACATGTCCGGCGGCGCGAGGGGAGCGGGGCTAGGGTTTGGACTGCGAATTTTGGGGAAGGGGACTTATTTATAGATAGAGGGAGCTAGGAGAGTCCAAATGAGGTGCGGTTTTCGCCCACACGATCGTGATCGAACGGCGGAGAGCATGGAGGGGGTTTTGCTGGGTTAGTGGGCTGATTTGAAGGGGTGTTGGGCTGCACAAAAGAAGGGGTTTCGGGCTACGCGGTTAACCGTTGGGGCATCAAACGACCTCCAAATGGAACGAAATTTGACGTGCGGTCTACCGGTGCTAAACCAAGGCCACTCGGCAAATCTCGGTCCATTCTGAGAATGTTTTTCTCCCGCTAACGAAACAAGGTCTGAGAGGGGCGACGGGCGCGTCGAGAGTGTCGGATCGCGAAACGGACAACGGGGAAAAAGGCCGGATGCAAGTTTTGAAAACATGAGGATGCAATGCAGATGATGACATGGCAAGATGCAACACACAAGCAAATGACATGGCAACGACGGCGAATAACTGGATGACACCTGGCGCATCGGATCCGGGGCGTTACAGACACGTATTGTATTGTTGCCATCGAGGATAAAAAGATGGGGTTTATATCATATTGCTTGAGTTTATCCCTCTACATCATGTCATCTTGCCTAATGCGTTACTCTGTTCTTATGAACTTAATACTCTAGATGCATGCTGGATAGCGATCGATGTGTGGAGTAATAGTAGTAGATGCAGGCAGGAGTCGGTCTACTTGTCACGGACGTGATGCCTATATACATGATCATGCCTAGATATTCTCATAATTATGCACTTTTCTATCAATTGCTCGATAGTAATTTGTTCACCCACCGTAATACTTATGCTATCTTAAGAGAAGCCACTAGTGAAACCTATGGCCCCCGGGTCTATTTTCCATCATATTAATCTTCCGTCAACTAGCTATTTCTTTCGCCGTTTATTTTGCAATCTTTACTTTTAATCTTTATCATAAAAATACCAAAATTATTATCTTATCATCTCTATCAGATCTCACTTTTGCAAGTGGCCATGAAGGGATTGACAACCCCTTTATCGCATTGGTTGCAAGGTTCTTATTTGTTTGTGTAGGTACGAGGGACTTGTGTGTGGCCTCCTACTGGATTGATGCCTTGGTTCTCAAAAACTGAGGGAAATACTTACGCTACTGTGCTGGATCACCCTTTCCTCTTCAAGGAAAACCAACGCATGCTCAAGAGGTAGCAAGAAGGATTTCTGGCGCCGTTGCCGGGGAGTCAAGTCAAGACATACCAAGTACCCATCACAAACTCTTAACGCTCGCATTACATTATTCGCCATTTGCCTCTCGTTTTCCTCTCCCCCACTTCACCCTTGCCGTTTTATTCACCCTCTTTTTCCATTCGCCTCTTTTCGCTTGCTTCTTGTGTGCTTGTGTGTTGGATTGTTTGTTACGATGGCTCAAGATAATAATAAATTGTGTGACTTTTCCAATACCAGCAACAATGATTTTCTTAGCACTCCGATTGCTCCTATTACCGATGCTGAATCTTGTGAAATTAATGCTGCCTTGCTAAATCTTGTCATGAAAGATCAATTCTCTGGCCTTCCTAGTGAAGATGCCGCTACACATCTAAACAACTTTGTTGACTTGTGTGATATGCAAAAGAAGAAAGATGTGGATAATGATATTGTTAAATTGAAGCTATTTCCGTTTTCGCTTAGAGATCATGCTAAAACTTGGTTTTCCTCTTTGCCTAAAAATAGTATTGATTCATGGAATAAGTGCAAAGATGCTTTTATCTCTAAGTATTTTTCTCCCGCTAAGATCATCTCTCTTGGGAACGATATTATGAATTTGAAGCAACTTGATCATGAGCATGTTGCACAATCTTGGGAGACGATGAAATTAATGATACGTAATTGCCCTACACATGGTTTGAATTTATGGATGATTATACAAAAAATTTATGCCGGATTGAATTTTGCTTCTAGAAATCTTTTAGGTTCGGCCTCGGGAGGCACTTTTATGGAAAAATCACTTTAGGAGAAGCTACTAAACTCCTAGATAATATTATGGTTAATTATTCTCAATGGCGCATTAGAAGATCTACTAGTAAAAAGGTGCATGCAATTGGAGAGATCAATGTTTTGAGTGGAAAGATGGATGAACTTATGAAATTGTTTGCTAATAAGAGTGTTTCTTCTGATCCCAATGATATGCCTTTGTCTACTTTGATTGAGAATAATAATGAATCTATGGATGTGAATTTTGTTGGTAGGAACAATTTTGGTAACAACGCTTGTAGAGGAAAATTCAATCCTAGGCCGTATCCTAGTAATTCCTCTAATAATTATAGTAATTCCTACAACAACACTTATGCAAATTTTAATAAGATGCCCTCTGATTTTGAGACTAGTGTTAAAGAATTTATGATTTCTCAAAAGAACTTCAATGCCTTGCTTGAAGAAAAATTGCCTAAGATTGATGAGTTGGCTAGGAACGTGGATAGAATTTCTCTTGATGATGATTCTTTGAAACTTAGATCTATTCCACCTAATCATGATATCAATGAGTCCCTCAAAGCTATGAGAATTTCCATTGATGAGTGCAAAGAAAGAACCGCTAGGATGCATGCAAAAAAAGATTGCTTTGTGAAAGCGTGTTCTTCTAGTTTTCATGACAATAAGGATGAAGATCTAAAAGTGATTGATGTGTCTCCTATTAAATCTTTGTTTTGCAATATGAATCTTGATAATGATGGGACTGGAGATGAGTCAACTTTAGTTAAAAGGCGTCCCAATGATTCGGAGTTTTTAGATCTTGATGCAAAAATTGGTAAAAGTGGGATTCAAGAGGTCAAAACTTTACATAGCAATGAACCCACTATTTTGGATTTCAAGGAATTTAATTATGATAATTGTTCTTTAATAGATTGTATTTCCTTGTTGAAATCCGTGCTAAATTCTCCACATGCTTATAGTCAAAATAAGGCTTTTACTAAACATATCGTTGATGCTTTAATGCAATCTTATGAAGAAAAGCTTGAATTAGAAGTTTCCATCCCTAGAAAACTTTATGATGGGTGGGAACCTACTATTAAAATTAAAATTAAAGATCATGAATGCTATGCTTTGTGTGATTTGGGTGCTAGTGTTTCCACGATTCCAAAAACTTTGTGTGATATGTTAGGTTTCCGTGAATTTGATTGTTCTCTAAACTTGCACCATGCGGATTCCACCATTAAGAAACCTATGGGAAGAATTAATGATGTTCTTATTGTTGCTAATAGAAATTATGTGCCCGTAGATTTCATTGTCGTTGATATAGATTGCAATCCTTCATGTCCTATTATTCTTGGTAGACCTTTCCTTAGAACGATTGGTGAAATTATTGATATGAAAGAAGGGAATATTATATTCCAATTTCTGTTAAGGAAAGGCATGGAACACTTTCCTAGAAGGAAAATTAAATTACCTTATGAATCCATTATGAGAGCTACTTATGGATTGCATGACAAAGATGACAATACCTAGATCTATCCTTGCCTTTATGCCTAGCTAGGGGCGTTAAACGATAGCGCTTGTTGGGAGGCAACCCAATTTTTATTTTTGTTTCTTTCTTTTTGGTTCTGTTTAGTAATAAATCTTTCATCTAGCCTCTGGCTAGATGTGTTTTTATGTTTTAGTTAGTGTTTGTGCCAAGTAGAACCTTTGGGAATACTTGGGTGAAGTCTTTTTGATCTTGCTGTAAAAAACAGAAACTTTAGCGCTCACGAGATTAGCTACAACTTTTTACTGGAGAGTGATATTTAGTTGATTCGTTTTGCAGATAATTACTAGATAAATTCCTCACGTCCAGAAATTTATTTTAGAATTTTTGAAGTTCCATAAGTATGCGTTTGATACAGATTACTACACTGTTCTGTTTTTGACAGATTCTGTTTTTCGTGTGTTGTTTGCTTATTTTGATGCATCTATGGCTAGTATCAGAGGTTATGAACCATAGAGAAGTTGGAATAAAGTAGGTTTAACACCAATATAAATAAAGAATGAGTTCATTACAGTACCTTGAAGTGGTGTTTTGTTTTCTTTCGCTAACGGAGCTCACGAGATTTTCTGTTAAGTTTTGTGTTGTGAAGTTTTCAAGTTTTGGGTAAAGATTTGATGGATTATGGAACATGGAGTGGCAAGAGCCTAAGATTGGGGATGCCAAAGGCACCCCAAGTTAAAATCCAAGGACAACCAAAAATCCTAAGCTTGGGGATGCCCCGGATGGCATCCCCTCTTTTGTCTTCGTCCATCGGTAACTTTACTTGGAGCTATATTTTTATTCACCACATGATATGTGTTTTGCTTGGAGCGTCTTGTATGATTTGAGTCTTTGCTTTTTAGTTCACCACAATCATCCTTGATGTACACACCTTTTGGGAGATACACACATTAATCGGAATTTATTAGAATACTCTATGTGCTTCACTTATATCTTTTGAGCTAAACAATTTTGCTCTAGTACTTCACTTATATATTTTAGAGCACGGTGGTGGTTTTATTTTATAGAAATTATTGATCTATCATGCTTCACTTATATTATTTTGGGAGTCCTTTAGAATAGCATGGTAATTTTCTTTGGCTATAAAATTAGTCCTAATATGATAGGCATCCAAGATGGATATAATAAAAACTTTCATATAAGTGCATTAAATACTAAGAGAAGTTTGATACTTGATGATTGTTTTGAGATATGGAGATAGTGATATTAAAGTTGTGCTAGTTGAGTAGTTGTGAATTTGAGAAATACTTGTGTTTAAGTTTGCAAGTCCCGTAGCATGCACGTATGGTAAACGTTGTGTAACAAATTTGAAACATGAGGTGTTCTTCGATTGTCATCCTTATGAGTGGCGGTCGGGGACGAGCGATGGTCTTTTCCTACCAATCTATCCCCCTAGGAGCATGCGCGTAGTGCTTGGTTTTTGATTGTAGATTTTTGCAATAAGTATGTGAGTTCTTTATGACTAATGTTGAGTCCACGGATTATACGCACTCTCAACCTTCCATCATTGCTAGCCTCTTCGGTATCGTGCATTGCCCTTTCTCACCTTGAGAGTTGGTGCAACTTTCGCCGGTGCATCCAAACCCCGTGATACGATGCGCTCTATCACACATAAACCTCCTTATATCTTCCTCAAAACAGCCACCATACCTACCTATTATGGCATTTCCATAGCCATTCCAAGATATATTGCCATGCAACTTTCCACCGTTCCGTTTATTATGACGCGCTTCATCATTGTCATATTGACTTGCATGATCATGTAGTTGACATAGTATTTGTGGCAAAGCCACCATGCATATTATTTCATACATGTCACTCTTGATTCATTGCCCTTCCTGGTACACCGCCGGAGGCATTCATATAGAGTCATATCTTGTTCTAGTATCGAGTTGTAATCATCGAGTTGTAAATAAATAGAAGTGTGATGATCATCATTAATAGAGCATTGTCCCAAATAAAAAAAAAGAGAATGGCCAAATAAAAAAAGGAAAGGCCCAAAAAAAGAAATAAAAACGGACAATGCTACTATCCTTTTTTTCCACACTTGTGCTTCAAAGTAGCACCATGATCTTTATGATAGAGAGTCTCTTGTTTTGTCACTTTCATATACTAGTGGGAATTTTTCATTACAGAACTTGGCTTGTATATTCCAACAATGGGCTTCCTCAAATGCCCTAGGTCTTCGTGAGCAAGCAAGTTGGATGCACACCCACTTAGTTTCTTTTGTTGAGCTTTCATACATTTATAGCTCTAGTGCATCCGTTGCATGGCAATCCCTACTCCTTGCATTGACATCAATTGATGGGCATCTCCCTAGCCCGTTGATTAGCCGCGTCAATGTGAGACTTTCCTCTTTTTTGTCTTCTCCACACAACCCCCATCATCATATTCTATTCCACCCATAGTGCTATATCCATGGCCAAGCTCATGTATTACGTGAAAGTTGAAAAAAAATTGAGATTACTAAAGTATGAAGCAATTGCTTGGCTTGTCATCGGGGTTGTGCATGATGAGAGCATTCTTGTGTGACAAGAATGGAGCATGACCAAACTATATGATTTTGTAGGGATGAACTTTCTTTGGCCATGTTATTTTGAGAAGACATAATCGCTTGATTCGTATTCTTGAAGTATTATTTTTTTGTCAATATTAAACTTTTATCTTGAATCTTTCGGATCTGAACATTCATGCCACAATGAAGAAAATTACGTTGAAGAATATACTAGGTAGCATTCCACATCAAAAATTCTGTTTTTATCATTTACCTACTCGAGGACGAGCAGGAATTAAGCTTGGGGATGCTTGATACGTCTCCAACGTATCTATAATTTTTTATTGCTCCATGCTATTATATATTCTGTTTTGGATGTTTAATGGGCTTTATTATACATTTTTATATTATTTTTGGGACTAACCTACTAAGCCAAGGCCCGGTGCAAATTGCTGTTTTTTTGCCTATTTCAATGTTTCGCGGAAAAGGAATACCAAACGGAGTCCAAACGGAATGAAACCTTCGGGAGCGCGATTTTTGGAACTAACGTGATCCAGAGAACTTGGAGTGGACGTCAAGAAATCAACGAGGAGGCCACGAGGCAGGGAGGCACGCCTGCCTCCCTGGGCGCGCCCCCACCCTTGTGGGCCCCTCGTGGCTCCACCGACCTACTTCTTCCACCTATATATACCCATGTACCCGGAAACCAGCGAGGAGCACCACGAAACACTATTTCCACCGCCGCAACCTTCTGTACCCATGAGATCCCATCTTGGGGCCTTTTTCGGTGCTCCGCCGGAGGGGGAATCGATCACGGAGGGCTTCTACATCAACACCATAGCCTCTCCGATGATGTGTGAGTAGTTTACCACAGACCTTCGGGTCCATAGTTATTAGTTAGATGGCTTCTTCTCTCTCTTTGGATCTCAATACAAAGTTCTCCTCGATCTTCTTGGAGATCTATTCGTTGTAACTCTTTTTGCGGTGTATTTGTCGAGATCGGATGAATTGTGAGTTTATGATCAAGATTATCTATGAACAATATTTGAATCTTCTCTGAATTATTTTATGTATGATTGGTTCTCTTTGCAAGTCTCTTCGAATTATCAGTTTGGTTTGGCCTACTAGATTGATCTTTCTTGCAATAGGAGAAGTGCTTAGCTTTGGGTTCAATCTTGCGGTGCTCGATCCCAGTGACAGCAGGGGAAACGACACATATTGTATTGTTGCCATCGAGGATAAAAAGGTGGGGTTTATATCATATTGCTTGAGTTTATCCCTCTACATCATGTCATCTTGCCTAATGCGTTACTCTATTCTTATGAACTTAATACTCTAGGTGCATGCTGGATAGCGGTCGATGTGTGGAGTAATAGTAGTAGATGCAGGCAGGAGTCGGTCTACTTGTCACGGACGTGATGTCTATATACATGATCATGCCTAGATATTCTCATAATTATACACTTTTCTATCAATTGCTCGACAGTAATTTGTTCACCCACCATAATACTTATGCATCTTGAGAGAAGCCACTAGTGAAACCTATGGCCCCCGGGTCTATTTTCCATCATATTAATCTTCGGTCAACTAACTATTTCTTTCGCCATTTATTTTGCAATCTTTACTTTTAATCTTTATCATAAAAATACCAAAAATATTATCTTATCATCTCTATTAGATCTCACTTTTGCAAGTGGCCGTGAAGGGATTGACAACCCCTTTATCGCGTTGGTTGCAAGGTTCTTATTGGTTTGTGTAGTTACGAGGGACTTGTGTGTGGCCTCCTACTGGATTGATACCTTGGTTCTCAAAAACTGAGGGAAATACTTACACTACTTTGCTGCATCACCATTTCCTCTTCAAGGGAAAACCAACGCATGCTCAAGAGGTAGCACACGGCCGCGGAACCGTGACGGCGCTCCTTCTAACATGGTTAGAAGTCCGAGCACCTCCCGTTCCTCGCGCTTGTCGCTGCCACCTACGCCAGCGGAAGCATTAGCACGAGTACAACTACTCCTCGACTTCCCTCTTGCCGCGGAGAAGCAAGAAGAGCGGAGGGCTATTATCCAGAGCCTTATTGGCCACGCCAATAAAGATCAATACCAGGAGGCAGGCCCCTCGCGGCATCGTTCCACTGAGCCGGCGCATGCCGCCGGCGGAAGGGCCGGAGGCGTCGCAACCACGGTGCACTCCCCTCCACCACGACAGCAACGGTCGCCAGCTCGGCGGGTCGACGCCCGGGATGATGGATCCATGGCTTCGTCTGATCCACGAGCGCCGCGACCAACGTCAAGTTCTTCGGGAGCGGGTTAAAGAAGACGCTCGAACTACTATCGAGCGGTGATGGGAAGCACGCTATCAGTCTGATAGGCGTGCAGGGCCCACTGCGTACAGGCCTGCGTCGGGGGATTCTGGTGACCTGCCTTCTGAGGTAGGTTGTCCAGCTTTTACCCGTGATCTGCGGCAATTCTAGTGGCCCACTACCCGGACATTCAAACCTGAGGTCCCGGAGAAGTACGACAGCAAGACCCATCCGTCCGAGTTCCTGAGCGTATACACCATTGCAATGCAAGTTGCCGGGGCTCGGGACGGCATGGTGCTCACTAACTACTTCCCGTTGGTGCTCAAACCCAACGTCGAGTCGTGGTTGATGCACCTGCCAGTAGATTCCATCTCCTCTTGGTCGGACATGTGCCACGAGTTTGTCGGCGCCTTTACTGGAGGCCATCAAGCTCCTGGCCAGGCAAGTGATTTGCATCTCATCCCCTAGAAGGATGGTGAATCCTTGCGCAAGTACATACAGAGGTTCAGCCGTGTGCAGTACAACATCCCAGATGTTCATCATGTCGCTGTCATCAGCGCGTTCCATCAGAACGTGTGCAACCGCAAGATGCGTGAAGAGCTGGCCATGAAGAAGGTTAGGGATGTTGCCAAACTGTATGTTCTGGCCAATAGATGTGCTCGTGCTGAAGAAGGAAGGAAGTACCCTGGCGAAGATGCTGGCATGGGAAGCAATTCTGGTGACGAAGATGTCATCGCGCCGGCAAAGAAGGGCCGACGGCGCAATAGGAAGCGCAGGGGCAAGACCGTGCTTGCCGTCGAGGAATCCGACAACCCCAGCACCGCCAAGAAGGCCAAGGTTGACAACCCCGGCAAGGAATTGCCGGGTGTGCCGCCTACCAGGACTTGATAGCCGCCAACAAGCCAGAGGGCTCCGACAAGCAATATTGCAACATCCATCGCAGCAAGGGCCATGACCTCCAAAACTGCCGGCAAGTTGAGCAGCTTGTGGAGAGGCAGAAAGCTGAGTATGAAGGCGGGACAAGGAGAAGGGTCAGGATGGTGCTGAGGGGTCCGGCAAGAAGCGCGGTGGCCGAGGGGGGCGCCGCGGCAAGGAGAAGCAACAAGAGAGGCCTGCTCGAGGCCGCGACAAGAAAGAGGGGGATGATGACCACGAAGAGGACGATGAGTCCAGTGACCAAGAATTTTAAAAGGCCACAGAAGCCATGTGCATCGATGGTGGCGCCTCGTTGCATTCTTCACACCGCCAGCTTAAACAATGGGCGTGCGAGATCAACGCGACAGAGCCATCGATCGATGCCCAGAAGCCACTGAAATGGTCCAACACGCCTATCATTTTCGACGCCGAGGATCACCCTGATTGCACAACTGCAGTCGAGTGCTTGTCGTTGTTGGTTTTCCCAACAATTCGCAACCTCAAGGTGAAGAAAATGCTAGTGGACGGTGGGGCCGGTCTGAACTTGATCTCGCCCCAAGTGATTAAGAGGTTTCAAATCCCCAAAGAAGATCTCAAGGAGACAGGCACGTTTCAAGGGATCAATCCAGGGAGAAGTCAGCCCAAGGGTGAGATCACACTACCAGTTACATTTGGTGGTGAGCTGAACTACAGGACAGAGAAGATCGTTTTTGATGTAGCCAAGATCCCGTTGCCGTATAACGGGATCCTTGGCCGAACAGCACTGGCCAAGTTTATGGCAGCATCACACTATGCCTACAACACGCTAAAGATGCCCGGCCCAATGAGCATCATCACTGTCGGCTCCGACAAGAAGGACGCGCTCATCTGTGCCGACCAGCTCTACTAGGAGGCGGTGGTGGCGCCTGCCGCCAAGGAACTTTCTCTTGCCACTGGAGCCCCCAAGGGGAAGAAGACCGGCAAGGCCTTAGTCATCGGCAAGGCCTCAGTCACCAGCAAGACTTCTGGCCCCGGCCAAGGCTCTTGCACCCACTCTAGCAAGCGTACCTCCTCGGGGTGCTGCGTTTCCGTTGTGGACGTGCCAGAGAGCTCCACTGACAAGAGCAAGAAATCCAAGGCTGCACCACCGGAAACCAAAAAGGTGTCCGTGAAGGAGGACGACACGGGCGGAGCTTTTATTATAAGCTCCACCCTTGATAGCAAATAGGAAAGCGCGCGCGTAGCCTTCCTGTGGGCGAATGTCGATATGTTTGCATGGCAAGCATCTAACATCCCCGGCGTTCCCAGGGAGGTGATTAAGCACCACCTTGCTGTCTGCCCTCATGCGCGACCATTAAGCAGACGGTTAGGAAGCAAGCTTTGGAGTGGCAAGAATTCATCATCGAGGAGATTAGGAAGTTGGAAGCTGTATGCTTGGTCAGAGGAGTGATCCACCCAACATGGTTGACCAATCCGGTGGTGGTGCGCAAGGCGAATGGAAAGTGGAGGTTGTGCATTGATTATACCGATATCAATAAAGCCTGCCCAAAGGATCCTTTCCCTTTCCCGCGCATTGACCAGATCGTGGACTCCACTGCCGGGTGCGACCTGTTGTCGTTCCTTGACGCCTATTCGGGATACCACCAAATCTTTATGATGAAGGAAGACGAAGAGAAGACCGCCTTCATCACCCCATGTGGTACATATTGTTTTATACGAATGCCTTTCGGGTTGAAAAGTGTTGGTTCGACATTTGCAAGAACAGTTCAAATTGGTTTTGAACCCCAGCTCCATAGAAATATGGAGGCTTACATGGATGACATAGTGGTCAGAACCAAGGACAGGGCGACACTTGTGCAAGATTTGGAAGAAACATTTGCAAATCTGCACAAGATCAACCTCAAGCTCAACCCTGAGAAGTGTGTGTTCGGTGTCCCATCCGGCAAGCTTCTCGGGTTCTGTGTGTTTCAACGTGGGATCGAGGCGAACCCCAACAAGAACAAGGCAATTGAGCAGATTGAGGCACCAAGGCGAGTCAAAGATGTGTGTCGGCTTGCTAGCTCTATTGCTGCTATAAGTAAGTTCATCTCCAAATCTGCTGAGCGCGCCCTCCCCTTTTTCAAGATTTTGAAAAGGGTAGGGCCGATCAAATGGACCCTGGAGGCCGAGGAAGCACTGCAGGAATTAAAGAGGTACCTCTCCTCTACACCAATACTAGTTGCGCCTAAACCGCAAGAGCCGTTGCTGCTATATCTAGCGGTAATGAATCAAGTGGTCAGTGCTGCACTAGTGGCGCAGGGAGAAGTTGACGAAGAGGTGGTAGTGTCGGGGAAACGACACCTATGGGATCACTGGAATCCCTTCTACGGTTGGCGGGCGCGGGGTTGTGAGAAGAGCGGGTTTAGGAGCTAGCACAAAGATCGTTTACCCAGGTTCGAGCCGCGAGGATGCGTAATACCCTAGTCCTGCTTTGGTGTGTATTTTAGAGTGTTCTTGAGCTCTCGAACCAGCTACGGTGGCTACATCATTCCAAAGAGCCGAATCCTTCTCCTGGTCACCTCGGGCCTCCTTTTATAGGCAAAAGGGGTTGCCACAATGGCACACAAGAGGTGGAAAGGTCTACAGTCGATAAGCCTATCCTCTGGGACCGTCGGACAAACGCATTTAATGCGCTGCCGACGTGCCCCCTTGCTTTATCAGGGACGGCAAGGAAGCACGTCCCAGCTGTCGCCGCCCCGCCTGGCTTCGACACGCGTCCGAGCTGACAGGGCGTCGTGGCGCCACGTTGGCTGGCACGGTGGTGGAGTCTTCACAAAGATCTGCATGCCACCACGCAGGTGCTTGCTGGGTCGGTGTAGAGGCTGCCCGTCGCCATGCAGGTGCCTGCCCAGCTGGTTGAGCTAGCAGCTGCTTGGGGACGGCGGTGGCATCTTGGCAGACGCGGGCCTGGCTGCGGCCCCGCTGGTGTCCTCGGCAAGGGTCTTGCCGGGGGGCCGGCAAGGGTCTTGCCGTGGCGCTGCGGTCGTCCCCGGCAAGGCGCTTTCTGGGGGTCTTGTGGATTTCCTCGGCTAGAATCCCGCCGAGGGTCGTCGTCTTCTGGTTCTCATCTGATCTCATGTACTCATGATCTTGACAAAGATCTGCATGCCACCACAGAGGTGCCTCCCGAGCCCTGGGTCCAATGTAGTTGTTGGCGGTGTTTGGAACCCTTGGGCTCAAGGGTGGCTCCCTCTGCTGGCGTTGGGCAAGTTGCCCCGGCAAGGCTCTTGCCGGGGCCGCGGAGGCCGCCCCGGCAAGGGTCTTGCCGGGGGAGTCCAGCTCGCCCCTTTGCTCTTTTATGCTTCTGGTCTTGGCGTCGCCTTGTTTGTCTTGTGCTTCGGTTTTCCTCCGGCTTCCCTCCTCTTGCCCTGCTATGTGTGGCCGCGGCACGCGGCTCTGACTGCCCGTGCACAAGTAAAGGGGTCAAAAGGAGAGCCCCTACTTTTGTACACCGACAGGAGCCCCCGGTTCTGGGCCACACATAAGTGCGACGTGTTGTTGGGCCGGGCCCATAACGGGGCGCGGGCAGGTGGGGTGGACTTTTACCGCGGTAACTTTTCACCCGCGGTGCTTCCCCATGACCCGCGTTGAACACGCGGCGTGGAGGGTCGTGCGTGACGTGGGGGTCATGCGTGGGGTGGTTCCCGCATGCATGCGTCACGTCGCAGTTAATGGGAAAAGAGGCGGCTCGCGCCTTCCCCGTAAAAAGGAATAACCGCGGGCGCACTGCTCATTTACCCCCTGCGCCTTCTCCAATCTTGGAACCGCCTTTCCCTTCTTCTTCCCTCTCATGCTCTTGCTCCCGCTCGCCGCTGCTGTGCCTTTGTCTTCCCCGACCACCATGGCGCCCAAAACCAGCAGAGGCAAGGGGATGGCCAAGGACGCCGGGGAGAAGGAGCCGCCGGAGAGCGAGTTGGCGGTGCGGCGGACGCAGCATGCCTACTTTCCGTCGACGGTCGACGCGGTCGAACTCCGGGACTACTTCAAGCACCTGTGGGGGTGCAAGACGGGAAGCGAGACGACGGGGCATCCGGCCACGCGCGTCATCCCCGACGCCTTCGCCGAAGCCGGCCCGAATGGGTACCCATTCTTCGTCGATTACTTCCCCTGCGGGCTCTGTCCCCCTTTCTCCGATTTCTTCAACGATGTCATGCATAGCTATGGCTTCCGCCTTCTGGATTTTACTCCGTATGATGTGGCGTGCATGTCCCTTTTTGCTCATCTCTGTGAGGGCTTCGCCGGAGTGCATCCCAACACGGCGCTCTTCCGCCACTACTTCTTCCCTCGCATCCAAAAGGGGGGCGCCATTTCCGGTTGTGTCGCTTGGATCCCAAGGACCCAGGAGAAAAAGACATACCCGGACGGCGCCCAGAAGGAGAGGTGGGAGGAGTGGCGGGGCCGGTGGAGCTGGATTGAAGAGAAGGATCCGCAGGACTTTTGCTGGGTCCGCCATGCACCGCCGGTCCGTAGAAACGACTGGAGTGATGTCGATGTCAACGACAAGAAGCTCACGGTCGCTACAACCCGGATTCTTCGTCTCACCGAGGTCGGGCTCACCCTTGAGATGATCGGGGCAGATTTCATCCGCCGCCGAATCGCTCCACTGCACAACAAGGGGAGGCTGGCCTGGCTCTCAACGAATGTCGCCGACATCATGAGGCTCTGCCACTTGGACCACAACCTCACGATGATGGGGCATGCCCACTTCTGCCAACGCCTCTTCCAGCTTGACGTGAACCGTGAAGGCAAGGTCGAGCAGTCTGGCAAGGCTGCGAAGGCCGGCAAGGTCGCCAAGGGGCCCTTGTTTGGGTTGCCGGTGGGCGTGGTCCCGCTGAGCAACAACTCACACCGAAACGACATCATCGCCATCATGCCAAAGTTCAACGTGCATGGCCTCGTCCCAAGTTGGGCCAAGCCGCCGGCGGATCAGGTGCAGGAGCTTTTTGACACCTTGGAGGAGAAGTACGTCCGTGCCAAACCGCGGCTCGTCCAGGACACCACCCAGGCGGAGCTGGACTGCATTGCCGCCAGGGCGGCGGAGGCAGAGCTCGCCAAGGAGGCCGGCAGCGCCGGCGGTGTGGAGGACAAGGCCGTGGCGGCTGTGGAGGAAAAGGAGCTCGCCCAGTGGGCGGAGTCCGCTGGGGAGGCTAGCAGCGCCGGCACCGGGGCTCCTCTCATCGAGGATGTGGTCGATGAGTCATCGGAGGAGGAGGCCGAGGCTATCGATCCCCCAGCCCCGGGGAGAGGGCGAGTCCTGTGGTGGGCCACCTCCGGCAAGCCGGTCCGGCCTGGCAGGGCCGTGCAACCGCGGCAAGCCCAGGAGGGGTCCGCGCGCCAGACAAGGGTCGCGGCGGCGAGGCAAGTGGTGAAAGTCGCGGTGGCGAAGAAGAAGGCAACTGCCTCTGCTTCGTCCAAGCGTCCACGGACCCCATCTGCTTCCCCTCCTCCGGCGGATGACGACGCAGAGGTTGTCTTTGATTTTGGGTCCCTCAGCCCAAGGAGGAAGAGGAAGGCAGCAGAGGAGGAGGTGGAGGATGAGTAAGTATCTTGTTCCCTTTTTCTCGCCATCTCTGCCTCCTCAAACCATGCCGCTTATCTTGATTTGTTTCTTTCATTGCAGGGACGCGGAGACACTGGCCCAGAGGGTGAAGAGGGCCAGGGCTTCGGCGAGCGGCCAGCCCCCGGCAGGTACTTCTGGTACACCGCTGGTGGTGTTGAGCAGCCCAGACAGCAGCCCCCGGCACAGCCCCCAGTGTAAGCTCATTACTCACCCCTCGTCGACGTGTGTTGGGGGTATGATCCTTTGGCGCTGACCTTGCCGTGGTTGCAGGAGGAGGGCAGCAGCAGGAGGAGCCACCGAGGGCTACCCCCAACACGCCGCCCCCATGGACCACGCCACCCCGAGGGGCGTCCCCGGCAAGGGCGCCAGGCACCGAGCCCATGCACACGGAGGAGGAGGAGGCAAACTCAGACGCTGGTGGCTTCGCCTCAGCGCCAGATGTTGGCGGGGAGGGGGCCTCTTCTTCCCAGCCCGGCACGTGTAAGTTGCTTTTCTTCCGTCCCTGTTCTTTTTCTGTTCTTTCTGAGTCTTGGTCTCGGCTTCGCCTAATCCCCTTCTCGGTATCCAGATCCTCCTTCGGCGGTCCGGAGGACATAGATACCGTCATCGAGGATGTTTCCAAGGACGCCGCGGCAGAGGCCGACAAGATCACCGCCGAGGAGGCCGCTAGGGGCGCTGCTGAAGATGCCGCCAAGGGGCCCGCCGGGGAGCCCTGCGAGGCTACTGCCAAGGAGGCCGACAAGGGGCCCGCCGGGAAGGCCGGCAAGGCCGCTGCCGAGGAGGAGGTGGTTGACGACCAACCTTCCTCCTCTGTTGCCTCTGGCTCAGGCACGTACCTAAGGGTGAGCGACGACCTGTTCGTCCACCTCCCAGGGACGACGAGCACCGGGGCGCCCGTCGAAGGGGAGGTGTTTGATGATGAAGTGCTCGCCGCCGCAGGGCTTGAGATCGTTGACGAGCTGAGCGGCGGTGGCGGCGGTTCCCAGGAAGAGCGGCTCCTCCAGGTCATGGGCGCCAACTTCCAAAAGCTCCGGGCGCTTCACCGCGCTCGCCTGGACAAGGCTAAGTCCAGGATGGCGATGGTGGACAAGGCGGAGGCGGACCTCAAGGGGCATGTTGTCGAGGCGCAAGCTTGGTTCCGCCAGGCCCACAAGGACCTGAAGGCCGCCCCGGATGCGCTGGCCGAGCGCGACCTGGCGCTCGTCATGAAGCAGGCCGACATTGAGAAGGCCCAGGAACTGGCTCAGGCCGAGGCCGCTCGGCACTAGCAGCAGGCTGCGCTAAACTCCCAGGAGGAGGACCTTGCCGGGCACGAGGAGAGGCTCACCGCAAAGCTCCGCGACAAGGATGAGGAGGTGGAGAAGCTCGTCGTGCAGCAGACCCAGGAGCTGGAGCAGAGGCACAAGGAGGCACTCGATGCCCAGGCTCTGGTTCACGCCGACAGGGTGAAGGAGCTGGAGGTGGAGCAGGACGGGCTAAAGGACCAGGTCCTGAAGCTGTCCAAAGAGAAGGATACGCTCAACGGCGCTCTGGTTGAGGCGCAGGGCATGGTCCTCAGCAGGGCTGGGCAGCTTTCCGAGGCCAACAACTCTGATACGTCTCCAATGTATCTATAATTTTTGATTGCTCCATGCTATATTATCTTCTGTTTTGGACATTATTGGGCTTTATTATACACTTTTATATTATTTTTGGGACTAGCCTATTAACCGAAGGCCCGGCCCAGAATTGCTATTTTTTGCCTATTTCAGAGTTTCGCAGAAAAAGAATATCAAACGGAGTCCAAACGGAATGAAACCTTCGAGAACGTGATTTTCGGAACGAACATGATCCAGAGGACTTGGACCCTACTTCAAGAAAGCTACCAGGAAGTCACGAGGTAGGGGGCGCGCCTACCCCCCCCTGGGCGCGCCCTCCACCCTCATGGGCCCCACATTGCTCCACCGACGTACTCCTTCCTCCTATATATACCTACGTACCCCTAAACTATCAGATACGGAGCCAAAAACCTAATTCCACCACCGCAACCTTTTGTACCCGTGAGATCCCATCTTGGGGCCTGTTCCGGAGCTCCGCCGGAGGGGGCATCGATCACGGAGGGCTTCTACATCAACACCATAGCCTCTCCGATGAAGTGTGAGTAGTTTACCTCAGACCTTCGGGTCCATAGTTATTAGCTAGATGGCTTCTTCTCTCTTTTTGGATCTCAATACAATGTTCTCCCCCTCTCTTGTGGAGATCTATTCGATGTAATCTTCTTTTGCGGTGTGTTTGTTGAGACCGATGAATTGTGGGTTTACGATCAAGTTTATCTATGAACAATATTTGAATTTCTGAATTCTTTTATGTATGATTGGTTATCTTTGCAAGTCTTTTCGAATTATCAGTTTGGTTTGGCCTACTAGATTGATCTTTCTTGCAATGGGAGAAGTGCTTAGCTTTGGGTTCAATCTTGCGGTGTCCTTTCCCAGTGACAGTAGGGGCAGCAAGGCACGTATTGTATTGTTGCCATCGAGGATAACAAGATGGGGTTTATATCATATTGCATGAGTTTATCCCTCTACATCATGTCATCTTGCTTAAAGCGTTACTCTGTTCTTATGAACTTAATACTCTAGATGCATGCTGGATAGCGGTCGATGTGTGGAGTAATAGTAGTAGATGCAGGCAGGAGTCGGTCTACTTGTTTCGGACGTGATGCCTATATACATGATCATGCCTAGATATTCTCATAACTATGCTCAATTCTGTCAATTGCTCAACAGTAATTTGTTCACCCATCGTAAATACTTATGCTCTCGAGAGAAGCCACTAGTGAAACCTATGGCCCCCGGGTCTATTTTCCATCATATTAATCTTCCAACACTTAGCTATTTCCGTTGCCTTTTATTTTATTTTGCATCTTTATCACAAAAATACCAAAAATATTATCTTATCATATCTATCAGATCTCACTCTCGTAAGTGACCGTGTAGGGATTGAAAACCCCTTATCGCGTTGGTTGCAAGGATTTATTTGTTTGTGTAGGTGCGAGGGACTCGTGTGTAGCCTCCTACTGGATTGATACCCTGGTTCTCAAAAACTAAGGGAAATACTTACGCTACTTTGCTGCATCACCCTTTCCTCTTCAAGGGAAAACCAACGCAGTGCTCAAGAGGTAGCAAACTCCATCAAAGACCTCGAGCTAAAGCTGGAGGGTCTCGAGGGGATGCTGAGGCCAAAACCCAGGAGGAGACCCTGGCCAAGGATCTGGAGGCCGAGAAGCAGCTGTGGAAGAACGAAGCCGCCAACCACAAGGATTTTGTGGAGGGCGAGAACCGCTCGATCGGCCGCCTCAAAGACGTCACCGGCAGGATCACCACGCAGCTAGCTACCATGGGGATGCCCAATGTGAGGTACACCCCGGAGCGCAACGTGAGCCCCAACGCCAAGCTGACCTTGTTCTTCGAGGGTGTCTTCGGGGCCATGGAGCAGCTCCACTCCAATCGGGCGGCCTCCTTGGCCGATGAGGCCCGGAGGCTTTGCCAGGGTGCTATGACCAAGGTCCTCACCAAGATGGCGTACTGGAATCCCAACCTCGACTTCGACGCCGCGCTGGATAGCTTGTCGGAGGATGCGGACCTCGCGGCGCTCAAGGAGCGTCTCAAGCCCATCATCAGCCGCGTCGGCGGAATTCAGAGGGTAGAGAGCCAGCGCCGGGATTAGGAACCCCGTCTCTCACTGCCGCTGCAGGTTCATGACCAAGACAATTTTTATCTTTAGTTAGAACCGCAGCAACACTTGATGTAATACAACTCTGCAGTACCTTTGATATGATGCATGTTATCTTCCTGTTCAATCCCCCCTTTGTATGTTCGCCCTACGTTAATCGGGTTCGCTTGCCGGTGCGTAACCCAGGCCACGACACCTTGAGGATGGATCCCCAATAGCCTGCCGGGTTTGCTTGCTGCCAGGCGAGCCACCTTACCGCCCTCAACGCGACCGCTCGAACTGTCGAGCTTGACTCGAGTCAGAATCGAGAGCGTCCCTAATTGCGGAAGGCTACCCTGCCGCTCTCGACGCGGCCGCTTGAGCTGTTGAGCGGACACGAAACAAAGCAAGGGTGTTGCCAATCGCGGAAGGGCCCCCTTGCGTGCAGGTTTTCCATACATAGGGCAGGACCTTCGAGGATAATAACCATATATAAAAAGGAAATATTTAAAGTTCGGCATGACTTAGCTTTCCTGTCACCGCACTGGCGCCCTTCGCGCTTGCAGGCGGCGCCGTTCTCTTGGTCGTCTTCTTTTTTAGAAGCCATGGCCACGAGGAACTACTAAGCTGGCTGCTAAACCAGATTATCACAACTGTGCCCCATACCTAGCGTGCCAAAGGTGTCGGGGAAACGACACCTATGGGATCACTGGAATCCCTTCTACGGTTGGCGGGCACGGGGTTGTGAGAAGAGTAGGTTTAGGAGCTAGCACAAAGATCGTTTACCCAGGTTCGGGTCGCGAGGATGCGTAATACCCTAGTCCTACTTTGGTGTGTATTTCAGAGTGTTCTCGAGCTCTCGAACTAGCTACGGTGGCTGCGTCGTTCCAAAGAGCCGGATCCTTCTCCAGGTCGCCTCGGGCCTCCTTTTATAGGCAAAAGGGGTTGCCACAGTGGCACACAGGAGGTAGAAAGGTCTACAGTCGATAAGCCTATCCTCTGGGACCGTCGGACAAACGCATTTAATGCGCTGCCGATGTGCCCCCCTTGCTTTATCGGGGACGGCAAGGAAGCACGTCCCAGCTGTCGCCGCCCCGCCTGGCTTCGACACGCGTCCGAGCTGACGGGGCGTCGTGGCGCCACGTTGGCTGGCTGCTGGGCTGGCGCGGTGGTGGAGTCTTCACGAAGATCTGCATGCCACCACGCAGGTGCTTTCTGGGTCGGTGTAGAGGCTGCCCGTCGCCATGCAGGTGCCTGCCCAGCTGGTTGAGCTAGCAGCTGCTTGGGGACGGCGGTGGCATCTTGGCAGACGCGGGCCTGGCTGCGGCCCCGCTGGTGTCCTCGGCAAGGGTCTTGCCGGGGGGGCCGGCAAGGGTCTTGCCGTCGCGCTGCGGTCGTCCCCGGCAAGGCGCTTTCCGGGGGTCTTGTGGATTTCCTCGGCTAGAATCCCGCCGAGGGTCGTCGTCTTCTGGTTCTCATCTAACCTCATGTACTCATGATCTTGACAAAGATCTGCATGCCACCACAGAGGTGCCTCCCGAGCCCTGGGTCCAATGTAGGGGTCAAAAGGAGAGCCTGTACTTTTGTACACCAACAGGTAGCGGTGGCAAGGCTGTCGGATGACGAGCCAAGGCTCCCCCCGGCAGGGTCTGGTGCCGGCAAGGCAGGACCCCTGGCAGAGTTTGGCATCGGCAAGGCAGGATTTGCACAAGCAGACAAAGTAACACAGAGGAAGAAGATGATGCAGCACCTAGTTTACTTTGTTAGCTCCCTTTTGCAGGGGGCTAGATCAAGATGTTCTGGCGTGCAGAAGTTGCTCTTCAGCCTCCTCATGGCCTCGAGGAAGCTGCGTCGCTATTTTCAAGCACATGAAATCACCGTTGTCACTCGCTTCCCGTTGCAACGGATCTTGCACAACCCAGATGCAACTGGAAGGATTGTGGAATGGTCGTTGGAACTGTCAAGCTTTGGTCTCAAGTTTGAAAGCACTTTGACAATCCAGAGCAGGGTTTTGGTGGAGTTCATTGCAGAATGGAACTCAACGCCTGACGAAGAAATTCAAGAGACCATTCTCCCCGGCAAGGAAACAAGCCGCGACTGGATTATGTACTTTGATGGGGATTTCTCACTGCAAGGCAACAGTGTTGGTGTGCTACTTGTCGCGCCCACCGGAGAGCACCTCAAGTACGTAGTCCAAATGCACTTTCCCCGGGAGAGATGGACGAACAACGCTGCGGAGTATGAGGGGCTGCTTGCCGATCTCAGGATCGCAGCAGACCTTGGGATCAGAAAGTTGATCGTCCGTGGGGATTCGCAACTCGTAGTGAACCAAGTGAACAAGGATTATCAGAGCCCGCTGATGGAAGCTTATGTAGATGAAGTGAGGAAGTCGGAAGAGCGTTTTGAAGGTCTACAAGCAGAGCATGTTCCTCGAGCACAGAACAGCATGCTGACGACCTGTCAAAACATGCTGCCCTCAAATTACCTATGGAAGCAGGAAACTTTGTGCTCCAATTGACTCAGCCATCCGTTGAACCATCAGCGGGACAGAATAAGCGAAGAAAATCAGGCCCCGGCAAGTACTTTCCCGCCGAGCTCCCAGGAGCCGCCGGCAAGGATGTTGCCGGGGACGCCAAGCTTGCCGGGGAGCAACAGGGTTCGGTAGGGCCTCAAGCCTTTGCCGTAGAGACAACCGCTCCCATGACAGAAGACATGCCTCTAGTCCTTGCCGTCGAGCCTCGGGCTCTGGCATGGGCGCGGCACACTGTTCGGTTCCTCCAAACAGGGGAACTCCTTGAGGAACAGGAAGAAGCGGAGAAAGTAGCCCATCGGTCTGCCATGTACCAGTTTGTGGACGACGTCCTGTACAGGAAAAGACCGAACGGTGTGAAATTGAAGTGCATTCCCGATGACCCACAAGTATAGGGGATCAATTGTAGCTCTATTCGATAAGTAAGATTGTCGAACCCAACGAGGAGCAGAAGGAAATGACAAGTAGTTTTCAGTAAGGTAATGTCTGCAAGTGCTGAAATTGTAAGTAGCGAGTAGTTTGATAGCAAGGTAATTTGTAACGAGCAAGTAACGATATAGTAACAAGTATGCAGAAAGGTAGCCCAATCCTTTTGAGGCAAAGTACAGGCCAAAACAGTCTCTTATGATAAGCAAAGCGTTCTTGAGGGTACACGGGGATTTCATCTAGTCACTTTCATCATGTTGGTTTGATTTGTGTTCGCTACTTTGATGATTTGATATGTGGGTGGACCGGTGCTTCGGTGTTGTTCTTACTTGAACAAACCTCCTACTTACGATTAACCCTCCCGCAAGCATCCGCAACTATGATAAAAGTATTAAGAATAAATTCTAACCATAGCATTAAACTTTTGGATCCAATCGGTCCCTTACGGAATAGCGCATAAACTGGGGTTTAAGTTTCTGTCACTCTCGCAGCCCATCATCTAATTGCTACTCCAAAATGCATTCCCTTAGGCCCAAATATGGTGAAGTGTCATGTAGTCGACGTTCACATGACACCACTAAGGGAATAACAACATACATACTATCAAAATATCGAGCACGTATCAAGTTCACATGATTACTTGCAACATGATTTCTCCCTTGACCTCAAGAACAAAAGTAACTAATCACAAATGATAAACATGTTCATGATCAGAGGAGTATTAAATAGCATAATGGATCTGAACATATAATCTTCCACCAAATAAACCATATAGTAATCAACTACAAGATGTAATCAACACTACTAGCCACCCACAGGCACCAATCTATAGTTCCGGTAACAAGATTGAATACAAGAGATGAACTAGGGTTTGAGATGAGATGGTGTTGTTGAAGATGTTGATGGAGATTGCCCTCCCCAAGATGGGAGAGTTGTTGGTGACGATTTCTCCCTCTGGGAGGGAAGTTCCCCCGGCGGAATCGCTCCGTCGGAGGGCAAAAGTGCTCCTGCCCAAGTTCCGCCTCGAGACGGCAGCGCTCCGTCCAGAAAGCCTCCTCCTTCTTTTTTCTAGGTCAAAATGACTTATATACCAGAAGATGGGCACCGGAGGTTGGCCAAGGAGGCCACAACCCACCAGGCCGCGCCTGGGGGGCCTGGCACGCCCAGGTGAGTTGTGCCCACCTGGTGGCCCCCTCTGGTGGTTATTGGCTCCAGTATTTCTTAAATAATCCATAAAAAATCTCTGTGAAGTTTCAGCTTATTTGGAGTTGTGCAGAATAGGTGGCCTGACGTAGCTTTTCCAGGTCCAGATTTCCAGCTGCCGGAATTCTCCCTCTTGGTGTGTTCCATGCAAATTATGAGAGAAGGCATTATAATTACTCCAAAAAGCATTATTATGGATAAAAACATTATAAATAACAGTAAGAAAACATGATGCAAAATGCACGTATCAATTCCCCGAGAGGACGGACTGGAGCTGTTGGCAGAGATACACGTGGGCATATGTGGCTCTCACATAGGATCAAGAGCCCTTGACGGCAAGGTTTCTTTTGGCCCACTGCTCTCAAGGATGCAACTGCACTAGTAACCTAGTGTGAAGCGTGTCAGTTCCATTTGAAGAAACTCCATCAACCAGCTCAAGCTCTTCAGACAATCCCTGTTTCCTGGCCATTTTCGGTCTGGGGGCTCGACATACTGGGCCCCTTTCCCCGTGCTATCGGGGGCTTTGAGTACTTGTACGTTGCGATTGACAAGTTCACAAAGTGGCCAGAAGTGGAAGCAGTGAGAAAGGTGACAGCACAATCAGCCGTCAAGTTCTTCAAAGGACTAGTTTGTCGTTTTGGTGTGCCAACAGAGTCATCACCGACAATGACACGCAGTTCACAAGCCGCATCTTCATGCAATACGTCCAAGACCTCGGCAGCAAGATATGTTTTGCTTCTATTGCACATCCATGAAGCAACGGCCAGGAGGAAAGGGCAAATGCTAAAGTGTTACGGGGCCTCAGGACGAGGACTTTTGACAGGCTACACAAGTGCGGAAGACACTAGATTGACGAGTTGCCGGCGGTTCTTTGGTCAATCAGAACAATGCCAAATCGAGCCTCCGGCCAGACGCCCTTCTCCCTCGTATACGGGGCAAAAGCAGTTCTCCCCACAGAACTCACATACGGGTCGCCTTGAGTACTCGCTTATGATGAGCTTGAGCAAGAGCAGTTGCAGCAAGATGACGCTAAGCTCCTTGAGGAAGATCGTCTTCAGGCTGCTGTGCGAGCTGCACGCTACCAGCAAGCCCTGTGCCGCTACCATAGCCACAAGGTTCATGCCCGAAGCTTTGAGGAAGGCGACCTTGTTCTTCGGCGCGTTCAGTCGGCCAAGAATTCCAACAAGTTGACGCCAAAGTGGGAAGGCCCTTATCGGGTAATACGAGTCACCAGGCCCGGCGCAGTCCGCCTGGAGACCGAAGATGGTATCCCAGTGAGCAACTCATGGAACATCAAACATCTTCGCAAGTTTTACCCGTAAGGCGCAGTTGCCGGGACCCCCGGCAGACCACCTTTTGTACAAAGCCAGGCGCAGACCCTGAGCAACAGCTGAATAAATGATGCGTTGGCGCCCTAAGAATTAGCATGCATGTTAGGTTGAGCTTCTCTCTAGTAGGGTTGATAGTGCTTAGCGGAAACTAACCCCTAGCATAGAGGTCGAGTGTGCGTGTCTTTTTGTCCCTTTCAGTCCTCTTTGGTTTGGAGGCTGCATGGGCGCTTCAGTGGAACTTTTTGAAGGAAAGGAGACGAACTGACACCCCGACCCCAGCAAGCCAAGGCTGCCGGGGGCAGCAGATTCAGATAAGTCCTTTTTTCCCCCGCTGCGTACTTCCGTATGAAACTTCGCTCAATCCCATGCCACCGTGCTCCCTTCTTCCTATGCCCAAAACCCCTTTTTGGGCTGGAATTTGGTTGTAGTTCCGATGGAAGGGGGACGGACGAAGGGCCTAATCCTACTTTGCCCCTACCTCCGCCAAGGGCGTGAGCGTAGTCGTGGTATAAAGCGGGAGGACGGCAAGGCCGGTTGCCGGGTGGCGTTGTGCCACTTTGGTCGAGCGATCAACTACTACCCAGATGGAATCGTAACCGGATCGTGTCCTGGGTAATCCGGTGATGAAATCCATGCCAAGTTTATCCCACTTCCATTCAGGTATCGGCATAGGCTGTAATAATCCTGCTGGCTTCTGGTGTTCTGCCTTAACTCTCTGACATACATCACATACTGCCACATACTCGGCAATATCCTTCTTCATACCGGTCCACCAGAAACGTCCCTGTAAATCCAAATACATCTTGGTGTTTCCAGGGTGAATCGAGTATGGCGAGTCGTGAGCCTCCTGAAGTATTAACTTCCTGATCTCCGCATCATTAGGCACATAAATATGATCCTCAAACCATAAAGTTTCGTGTTCGTCCTCACGAAAACCCTTGGCTTTTCCTTTACTCATCCTTTCCTTTATTTCCGCAATCTCCTTATCAGTCTTCTGGGCTTCTTGAATCTTTCCCAATAACGTGGAATGAACTTCCAAAGCTGCAACAAAACCTCTCGGAACTATCTCCAAATGAAGTTCCTTGAGATTGTCGGCCAACTCTTGTGGTAACCCTCCGGTTACGAGAGTATTGGCATAACTCTTGCGGCTCAAAGCGTCTGCTACAACATTGGCCTTTCCCGGATGATAATGCAGCTACATATCATAATCCTTTATGAGCTCCAACCATCTCCTCTGCCTGAGATTCAACTCCTTCTACGTGAAGATATACTTCAAACTCTTGTGATCCGTGTATACATCACAACGGTTTCCAATAAGAAAATGTCTCCAGGTCTTGAGCGCGTGCACTACGGCTACTAACTCCAAATCATGCGTGGCATAATTCAACTCATGAGGTCGAAGCTGTCGTGAGGCATATGAAACAACTCTTTCGTCTTGCATAAGTACACCTCCAAGTCCCAGGCGAGAAGCGTCGCAATAAACTTGGAAATCCTTGCGTATATCCGGAAGAATTAGCACTGGGGTTGTAACCAAACATTTCTTTAACTCCTAGAAACTAGCCTCACATTCCTCGGTCCATTTTAACTTGGTGTCCTTCTTCAATAACTCTGTCGTGGGCTTCGCAATCTTGGAAAAATTCTCAATGAAGTTCCTATAGTATCCTGCGAGTCCAAGAAAACTGCGGATCTCTCCAACTGAGGTGGGTGCCAACCACTCAGTGACAGATTGAACCTTGGTAGGGTCTACTACTATACCTTCTCCTGATATAACATGTCCAAGAAATCCAACTTCTTTCAACCAAAATTCACATTTGCTGACTTGGCATATAGCTGATGTTCTCTGAGCTTCTCGAGAACTAATTGCAAGTGTTCCTTGTGTTCCTCTTCATTCTTCGAGTACACCAATATATCATCAATGAACACCACAACAAACTTATCCAAGAACTCCATGAACACCTTATTCATCATACTCATTAAATAGGCAGGGGCGTTAGTCAATCCAAAAGACATGACCGTGTACTCATATAGCCCATACCTTGTGGTAAAAGTTGTCTTGGGTATATCCTGTTCTCGGATCTTTAGCTGATGGTATCCTGATCGAAGATCGATCTTGGAGAATACTTTGGCTCCCTATAGCTGGTCAAACGAGTCGTTGATCATCGGTAGTGGGTACTTGTTCTTGATCATCACCTCATTCAGTGCACGATAATGAACAGCCATTCTCAAAGATCCATCCTTCTTCTCAACTAAGAGCACTGGGGCTCCCCACGGTGATGAACTTGGTCGAATATAACCTTTCTCCAATAACTCCTTAATTTGCTTCTTAATTTCCTCCAAATCATTTGCGGGCATCTGATATGGTCTCTTCGATATTGGTCCGGTGCCGGGCAATAGCTCTATCAAAAATTCTATATCTCGATCTGGTGGCATGCCTGGTAATTCCTCTAGAAAAACATCAGGGTAATCCTTCACTACTGGCACTTCTTCCTGAACAACTCCCGAGAGGGAATTTACTTGGGTCCTCCTTGGCGCATGCCTAGATACATACTTGATCCTTTTTCCCTCAGGGGTCGTGAGTAGTATCGACTTACTAGCACATTCAATGTTCCTTCCATACTTAGATAACCAATCCATACCTAGTATTATATCCAATCCTTGTGACTCCAAAATTATTAGGTCTGAGGGGAAAACGTGGCTACCAATGGTTAAAGGTAACCGATCACACCATCAGTTGGCCATATACTCTGCTCCTGGCGAGCTTACTAACATGGGTGACCTAAGGGCTAAGGTTGGCAACTTAAACTTGTCCACAAATCCCCTTGATATGTATGAATGCGATGCACCGGTGTCAAAAAGAACGAGAGTGGTAGACTTAATCAAAAACTTACCAATCACTACGTCAGGCTGCTCTTCAACTTCCTCCACGTTGATGTGGTTCACCTATCCTCTGGTGAAGGAATTGGGCTTCTTTCTAGAGCTTCCATTTCCATTGCCATTCTTTAATTCATAAGAATCATTGGCGTAGTGTCTAGTCTTCCCACACTTATAACAGCTATGTGACTCAGATCCTTCTTGGCGGGTGTTGCTGGGTTGGAACGGTTCTGGCTGCTGCTTCCTCCATTCCTGTTTCCATTCTTAGGGCCACTGTGGTTATGTGAACTTCCTCCATTGTGAGTATGGCCTCCATGGTTATGATGGGTATGTCCTCCCGAGTTTGGGGTAAAGCGAGGCTTCTGCTGAGCTCCAGAATTGTAATTCCCCTGTCCATACTTCCTTTTGCGGCACTCTATCTGCTGCTGCTTGCCTTCTATCATAAGAGCCCTGTCTACCAACTCCTGATAGTTAGTGAATGTTGCCACCATCAACTACATACTCAGCTTGTCATTCAGCCCTTCCATAAACTTCTCCTACTTCGCGACATCTGTGGCTACATCATCTGGGGCGTAGCGAGCTAACTTACTAAACTCATCCACGTACTGCGCCACAGTATGATTCCCTGGCGTAAGTTATGAAACTCACGCTTCTTCATACTCATGGCTCCATCTAAGACATGTGCAGTGCGGAATGCTTGCTGAAATTGATCCCAAGTGACATTGGCCACGGGGAAAGTGGCGGTGTAGTTCTCCCACCATGAGGCTGAGGGTCCATCCAGTTGGTGTGCGGCAAAATGCACCTTCTCAGCATCTGTGCAACCTGTGGTGGTCAGCTCCCTTCCAATCTTGCGGAGCCAGTCATCAGCAACAATCGACTCGGTGCTACTAGAAAACACCGGCGGATTTAACCTCAGAAAACAGGCTAAGTTGTCCACTGGAGGTGGTGGAGGTGGGTTGTTGTTGTTTTTGTTGTTGCCTTGGTTCTGGACTAGCAACTGCATCAAGGCATTCTGCTGTTGGATCAACTGAGTGAGCTCCGGTTGGAAGACAAATCCGGGGTCACGTCTCGGAGGCATCTGATAGGTTTTAGAGGGGTGAGACAGAATAGACTGAGGTCTAAAGAGAAATCACTACCCATATGCACATGAGACAATCACATTTATTTCACACCACTCAATTCAAACAAGATCATACAATCAATCTAGACTATCGTTACAAAAAGCTCGGACTATAACTATATACATGGGGTAATACTAATGATAATATGGTGGCCTACTAGAAATTTTGATCGGTGGAAGACTCCATGATATCTGCTCCAGCTTCGTCTTCATCATCATCATCACTATCGGAGTCGGAGTCGGTGTCATCGATTATGATGTAGTCTCCAGGATGATTGTCCTCTTCAGGTTCGGGATCTCCCATGAATATTCCTAGCTTCTTCTTCAGGTCTTCATTCTTCTCCAGTAGTACTGCAATTTCTTCTTCATATCCATCGCATGTAGACTTGAGTTCCTCTTCTAGCTCCATGTTCCGGGTCATCACCTTCTTCATGTCTATCATGCTGGCGCACATTTGGTTCTCCTGACGACGAATGTGCTGGTTTAACTCCTGGATGTAGGCTGCAATGGATTTATCCTCCTGGTGCAAATCATCTCCCATTGCTCGTCTCGGCGTCCACATATCTGGTAGATGGTGTCCTTAAGATCCTTGTTGTATACCTCGTCGATGCATCCAATGGCGATGTGGGCGGCCATGCTCTTTCCTAGACTCCAGGTTGGTGCATCAAAAGAAAACTCTATGGGATCAGTAATAGGCGTGAATGTCCTTCCTGGAATATGAATTCGAATCATCCAGCGCTCCTCTTCTGGTAAAGTGGCGGTGTAGGTCCCGATGAAGCTTGGTATTCCGATGCTCAGGTACCTAGTGACTTCCTTCAAGTGTCGTCCAAAAGGAGTGTCATCATCCGGTTGAGTGAACTTGTTCCTTGGGTCCACCATCTATAGAGTAGAAAATGGGGAAGAGTCGGAAATGAGTAGAGAGGAGTATCCTGTGGCTTATCCTAGTGATCGTGTCCTATAGTCAGCGTGCTGATACCATCTTGTAGCGACCCGACCTCAGGCGGTCATGTCTCTGTGCTTAAGTGTCATCCCTGTATTGGTATTGCTAACACACACAGTACTCGAGGATTTATAACAGAGTTCAATCACACACTTATTACATCGAATGTCTCAAAACAGAAATTATTACAATAATATGGCTGAAGGCCATCTAAATAATATAACAGCGGAAGCTTCGAAGGTAGAAGAGTCCATCCAACTCCACGGCAAAACTGCGTGCATGACAACGACCTAGCGCACCTGTCGGCGTCCTCGGAACGGGGGTCCCCAGATGTGCTTGCCTACGGCCCACGGCGTGGCTCCACCAGCGGCCCTATACGGCCCATCTTCATCAGCGAACACTCAAGACCTTCGCGAGGGGCCAAGCCTCGCGAGGCGGACGACGCAAGACCTCCTCGGGGGCGGCCTCACTAGGCTGGCTCGCGAGGGGCGGAGAGATCAAGGCAAGGGGCACCTCGCGAGGTTCCTGTGACGCAAGCCATGACGACCAAGGCCAGGCAGGCACCAGGCAGGCGCCAACGCACGCACTGTACTCGTTTCCTCTTTGATGCTAAAGAGGCAAGCGCAGGCGAGGAGTCCCGAGGCATCAGGCAAAGGTTTCCATAACGGTGCAACGAGACCAAGACCAGCAGGACGGCAGGACGGAGGTCACCATAGAGCCCAGGACGATGTCACCACCAGAGCCTTTGGCAGGCGAAGACCACCTTTAGTCAGGATAACTTGTACTGGTTGTCTCCCTTCAAATTTGGCCATTGTTGGATCCCTTCCCGCCTATATTTGGGAAGAGGACTAGGGCCTCTATAAATAGGACTAGCCACCACAGTAGGAGGCAACTGATCATCGATCATTTAGATCATCCTCAACCACACAAGCTCACCGAGCTCAAGAACACCTCTCCTCAGGAGGCTATTCTTCCCTTGTATTTGTTCATCCTCGGCCCAAGAGGCAATCCACCACACCACACTGGAGTAGGGTATTACACCACATCGGTGGCCCGAACCAGTATAAACGTTGTGTCCTTTGTTCTACGCGTTCGATATGCTGTGCCTTGGGATCGTGGGGAGTGGGTGAGCTAGGGGAGGGAGAGATCTTCATGCGCACCCCAGTGTTCGAACCTCGAGGGTTTTGCCGGAACCCGAAATCCGACATTTGGCGCGCCAGGTAGGGGTGCGCTGAAGCTTTCCTTTCGTTGATCCACGTTCCACAGCTCCACCCCATCCATGGCAGACGCGCGTCAAGCCCGCGCCGTGCACCGGGCTGCCCTCGCCGCCCGTATCGCTCAGACGGCCCCTGTCGGCGGGCCTCCCCGTCGTTCTCCGTCGCTCGCCGCCAACGCCGCCACCGGCCCAGCAGGAAACGAGCAGCAAGTGTCCTCGCTGCACCCCTCTGTGCGGCGGGCCGAACCGCCACTCCATCGCTAACTCTGACCGGTTCATCGTCTCACGCTTGTCGCGCACCCACGGACACACAGCCGCGTTGCTCATGGCCCGCGAGCTCCTGCGCTACCGCCCGGTCGACGACCTCTACGAGGACTGGCTGGACCACATCGCCAAGCTCGTCAGCGCCACTGGGGGCTCGCCTGTCCCGTCTCTCTCGCTACCTCGCCCTCCTCCAGCCGCAGGTGACGTAGCCCATGGGGCGCCTCCGCCACCTCCACACCAAGACGGCGCCAAGGCGCGCGGACCCCGGCGCGACCCACCGTGCCGGGCGCCCGCGTGAGAAGAAGGAAGCTGCCAAGAGGTTCCCCGGCCGCAAGAAAACGCTCCTGCGCTCCCGGCGCCACCACGACAAGACCGCGTGCCGCCTGCGGTGGTGGCACGCGGACATCAACGGCAGGCTCCGCCTCTGCGAAGGGCCTCGGTGGCCACAGCAGGCTGCCGCGCCTTCACTCCAGAGCTGCGTACCATCGTCTGGCCAGGCAAGTTCAAGCCAGACCTGCCTCCTCGCTATGATGGCACCCCCGACCCTGCGGAGTTCTTGCAGCTCTATGAGCTAAGCATAAATGCGGCCAACGGCGATGAGAAAGTCATGGCGAACTGGTTCCCCATGGCTCTCAATGATGGTACTCGCTCGTGGCTCCTGAACCTGCCCCCGGGCTCGATCTCCTCCTGGGGTGTGATGCGCGACCGCTTCGTCACCAACTTCCAGGGCACTCGCGGCCGCTCGCGCGGCAGCGGGTGACTACGCCGCATCAAGCAGCAGCCAGGAGAGACCTTGCAGAAGTACATCCAGCGCTTCAACAGCGTTCGCCTCAAGATCCCCAAGGTGACGGACGAGGCCATCATTTCAGCGTTTTCCGATGGCGTCCGCGACGTCAAGATGAAGGAGGAGCCCGCCATCCACGAGGAGCTATGCACGGCTCTGGAGTTGTTCAACATGGCGACCAAGTGCGCAATAGCTGAGGAAGGGCGCCTTTCCCTCCTCGAGCTCCCTGCTTCCGACCCGGAGGAGAAGAAAGCCAAGGCCAAGGACGTGAAGCGCAAGGGGGTGGTCGTGCTCGCGGCGGAGCCAGACACAAAGCGCGGCCGAGACCACCCCGAGTCATCCAAGAGCAGCCGTCCGTTCTGCCCCTTCCACAATGTACACAGCTACAACACCAACGGTTGTCAAGAGCTTAGGGCCATTGGAGATGGACGCTTCGGTCGACGCCCCGAGCGCAGTGACCGGGGCTACGGCCGAGGAGGAGGACGAGGTGGAGGACGCTGGGACGATCGCGGCCCCCGCCAGGAGTGGTGCGACCGGCCTCGTGAGGACCGCTGGCAGGACCAGCCTCGTGAGGGCGCATGGAGGGACCAGCCTCGCGAGGACCGCCCTCAGGGCAATGTTGGTCTCCCTCCACTGCCACCACCACCAAGAAGGAACGACGACCACCATCAGGACGAGGGGGCTGGGGGCTTCCAGGAGCCACGCGCTATCGCCTGCATCTTGGGCGGAGCTCAGTGTTGGGGAACGTAGTAATTTCAAAAAATTCCTACGCACACGCAAAATCATGGTGATGTATAGCAAAGAGAGGGGAGAGTGTTGTCCACGTACCCTCGTAGACCGATAGCGGAAGCGTTAACACAACGCGGTTGATGTAGTCGTATGTCTTCACGATCCGACCGATCAAGTACTGAACGTACGGCACCTCCGAGTTCAGCACACGTTCAGCTCGATGACGTCCCTCGAACTCCGATCCAGCCGAGTGTTGAGGGAGAGTTTCGTCAGCACGACGGCGTGGTGACGATGATGATGTTCTACCGACACAGGGCTTCGCCTAAGCTCCGCAACGATATTATCGAGGTGTAATACGGTGGAGGGGGGCACCGCACATGGCTAAAATATCGTATATCAATTGTGTGTCCATGGGGTGCCCCCCTGCCCCCGTATATAAAGGAGCAAGGAGGAGAGGGTCGGCCAAGGGGAGGTGGCGCGCCCAAGGGGGGAGTCCTACTCCCACCGGGAGTAGGACTCCCCCTTTCCTTGTTGGAATAGGAGAAGGGAAGGGAGAAGGAGAAAGAAGGAAGGGGGCGCCCCCCCTCCCTAGTCCAATTCGGACTAGTCCATGGGGAGGGGTGCGGCCACCCTTTGGGGCCTTTCTCTCCTTTCCCGTATGGCCCATTAAGGCCCAATACGAATTCCCGTAACTCTCCGGTACTCCGAAAAATACCCGAATCACTCAGAACCTTTCCGAAGTCCGAATATAGTCGTCCAATATATCAATCTTTACGTCTGGGCCATTTCGAGACTCCTCGTCATGTCCCCGATCTCATCCGGGACTCCAAACTCCTTCGGTACATCAACATACATAAACTCATAATAAAACTGTCATCGTAACGTTAAGCGTGCGGACCCTACGGGTTCGAGAACTATGTAGACATGACCGAGACACCTCTCCGGTCAATAACCAATAGCAGAACCTGGATGCTCATATTGGCTCCCACATACTGTACGAAGATCTTTATCGGTCAAACCGCATAACAACATACGTTGTTCCCTTTGTCATCGGTATGTTACTTGCCCGAGATTCGATCGTCGGTATCTCGATACCTAGTTCAATCTCGTTACCAGCAAGTCTCTTTACTCGTTCTGTAATACATCATCCCGCAACTAACTCATTAGTCACAATGCTTGCAAGGCTTATAGTGATGTGCATTACCGAGTGGGCCCAGAGATACCTCTCCGACAATCGGAGTGACAAATCCTAATCTCGAAATACGCCAACCCAACAAGTACCTTTGGAGACACCTGTAGAGCACCTTTATAATCACCCATTTACGTTGTGACGTTTGGTAGCACACAAAGTGTTCCTCTGGTAAACGGGAGTTGCATAATCTCATAGTCATAGGAACATGTATAAGTCATGAAGAAAGCAATAGCAACATACTAAACGATCGAGTGCTAAGCTAACGGAATGGGTCAAGTCAATCACGTCATTCTCCTAATGAGGTGATCCCGTTAATCAAATGACAACTCATGTCTATGGCTAGGAAACATAACCATCTTTGATTAACGAGCTAGTCAAGTAGAGGCATACTAGTGACACTCTGTTTGTCTATGTATTCACACATGTATTATGTTTCCGGTTAATACAATTCTAGCATGAATAATAAACATTTATCATGATATAAGGAAATATATAATACTTTATTATTGCCTCTAGGGCATATTTCCTTCAGTCTCCCACTTGCACTAGAGTCAATAATCTAGTTCACATCGCCATGTGATTTAACATCAATAATTCACATCACCATGTGCTTAACACCCATAGTTCACATCTCTATGTGACCAACACTCAAAGGGTTTACTAGAGTCAATAATCTAGTTCACATCGCTATGTGATTAACACCCAAAGAGTACTAAGGTGTGATCATGTTTTGATTGTGAGATAATTTTAGTCAACGGGTCTGTCACATTCAGATCCGTAAGTATTTTGCAAATTTCTATGTCTACAATGCTCTGCTCGGAGCTACTCTAGCTAATTGCTCCCACTTTCAATATGTATCTAGACCGAGACTTAGAGTCATCTAGATTTAGTGTCAAAACTTGCATCGACGTAACCCTTTACGACGAACCTTTTTTCACTTCCATAATCGAGGAACATATCCTTATTCCACTAAGGATAATTTTGACCGCTGTCCAGTGATCTACTCCTAGATCACTATTTCACTCCCTTGCCAAAATCAGTGTAGGGTATACAATAGATCTGGTACACAGCATGGCATACTTTATAGAACCTATGGCCAAGGCATAGGGAATGACTTTCATTCTCTTTCTATCTTCTGCCGTGGTCGGGCTTTGAGTCTTACTCAATTTCACACCTTGTAACACAGGCGAGAACTCTTTCTTTGACTGTTCTATTTTGAACTACTTCAAAATCTTGTTAAGGTATGTACTCATTGAAAAACTTATCAAGCGTCTTGATCTATCTCTATAGATCTTGATGCTCAATATGTAAGCAGCTTCACCGAGGTCTTTCTTTGAAAAACTCTTTTCAAATATTCCTTTATGCTTTGCAGAATAATTCTACATTATTTCCGATCAAAAATATGTCATTCACATATACTTATCAGAAATGTTGTAGTGCTCCCATTCACTTTCTTGTAAATACAGGCTTCACTGCAAGTCTGTATAAAACTATATGCTTTGATCAACTTATCAAAGCGTATATTCCAACTCTGAGATGCTTGCACCAGTCCATAGATGGATCGCTGGAGTTTGCATATTTTGTTAGCACCTTTAGGATTGACAAAACCTTCTGGTTGCATCATATACAACTCTTCTTTAATAAATCCATTAAGGAGTGCAGTTTTGTTTATCCATTTGCCATATTTCATAAAATGCGGCAATTGCTAACATGATTCAGACAGATTTAAGCATAGATACGAGTGAGAAACTCTCATCGTAGTCAACACTTGAACTTGTCAAAAACCTTTTTGCGACAATTCTAGCTTTGTAGACAGTAACATTACCATCAGCGTCAGTCTTCTTCTTGAAGATCCATTTATTTTCAATGGCTTGCCGACCATCAGGCAAGTCAACCAAAGTCCATACTTTGTTCTCATATATGGATCTTGTCTCAGATTTCATGGCCTCAAGCCATTTCGCGGAATTTGGGCTCATCATTGCTTCCTCATAGTTCGTAGGTTTGTCATGGTCAAATAACATGACCTCCAGAACAGGATTACCGTACCACTCTGGTGTGGATCTCACTCTGGTTTACCTACGAGGTTTGGTAGTAACTTGATCTGAAGTTACATGATCATCATCATTAACTTCCTCACTAATTGGTGTAGGAGTCACAGGAACAGATTTCTGTGATGAACTACTTTCCAATAAGGGAGCAGGTACAGTTACCTCATCAAGTTCTACTTTCCTCCCACTCACTTCTTTCGAGAGAAAACTCCTTCTCTAGAAAGGATCCATTCTTAGCAACGAATGTCTTGCCTTTGGATCTGTGATAGAAGGTGTACCCAACTGTCTCCTTTGGGTATCCTATGAAGACACATATCTCCGATTTGGGTTTGAGCTTATCAGGATGAAACTTTTTCACATGAGCATCGCAACCCCAAACTTTAAGAAATGACAACTTTGGTTTCTTGCCAAACCACAGTTCATAAGGCATCGTCTCAACGGATTTTGATGGTGCCCTATTTAATGTGAATGTAGCTGTCTCTAATGCATAACCCCAAAACGATAGTGGTAAATTGGTAAGAGACATCATAGATTGCACTATATCCAATAAAGTACGGTTATGACGTTCGGACACACCATTATGTTGTGGTGTTCCAGGTGGCACGAATTTGTGAAACTATTCCACATTGTTTTAATTGAAGACCAAACTCGTAACTCAAATATTTGTCTCCGCGATCAGATCGTAGAAACTTTATTTTCTTGTTACGATGATTTTCTACTTCACTCTGAAATTCTTTGAACTTTTCAAATGTTTTAGACTTATGTTTCATCAAGTAGATATACCCATATCTGCTCAAATCATCTGTGAAGGTGAGAAAATAACGATATCCGCCACTGCCTCAATATTCATTGGACCACATACATCTGTATGTATGATTTCCAACAAATCTGTTGCTCTCTCCATAGTTCCGGAGAACGGCGTTTTAGTCATCTTGCCCATGAGGCATGGTTCGCAAGCATCAAGTGATTCATAATCAATTGATTCCAAAATCCCATCAGTATGGAGTTTCTTCATGCGCTTTACACCAATATGACCTAAACGGCGGTGCCACAAATAAGTTGCACTATCATTATTAACTTTGCATCTTTTGGCTTCAATATTATGAATATGTGTATCACTACGATCGAGATCCAACAAACCATATTATTGGGTGTATGACCATAGAAGGTTTTATTCATGTAAACAGAACAACAATTATTCTCTAATTTAAATGAATAACCGTATTGCAATAAACATGATCAAATCATATTCATGCTCAACGCAAACACCAAATAACACTTATTTAGTTTCAACACTAATCCCGAAAGTATAGGGAGTGTGCGATGATGATCATATCAATCTTGGAACTACTTCCAACACACATCGTCACCTCGCCTTTTACTAGTCTCTGTTTATTCTGCAACTCCCGTTTCGAGTTACTACTTTAGCAACTGAACCAGTATCAAATATCGAGGGGTTGCTATAAACACTAGTAAAGTACACATCAATAACATGTATATCCAATATACCTTTGTTCACTTTGCCATCCTTCTTATCCACCAAATAGTTGGGGTAGTTCCGCTTCCAGTGACCAGTCCCTTTGCAGTAGAAGCACTTAGTCTCAGGCTTAGGACCAGACTTGGGCTTCTTCACTTGAGCAGCAACTTGCTTGCCGTTCTTCTTGAAGTTCCCTTCCCTTTGCCCTTTTCTTCAAACTAGTGGTCTCGTCAACCATCAACACTTGATGTTTTTTTCTTGATTTCTACCTTCGTCGATTTCAGCATCACGAAGAGCTCGGGAACTACTTTCATCATCCCTTGCATACTATAGTTCATCACGAAGTTCTACTAACTTGGTGATGGTGACTAGAGAATTCTGTCAATCACTATTTTATCTGGAAGATTAACTCCCACTTGATTCAAGCGATTGTAGTACCCAGACAATCTGAGCACATGCTCACTGCTTGAGCTATTCTCCTCCATCTTTTAGCTATAGAACTTGTTGGAGACTTCATATCTCTCAACTCGGGTATTTGCTTGAAATATTAACTTCAACTCCTGGAACATCTCATATGGTCCATGACGTTCGAAACGTCTTTGAAGTCCCGATTCTAAGCTGTTAAGCATGGTGCACTAAACTATCAAGTAGTCATCATATTGAGCTAGCCAAACGTTCATAACGTCTGCATCTGCTCCTGCAATAGGTCTATCACCTAGCGGTGCATCAAGGACATAATTCTTCTGTGCAGCAATGAGGATAATCCTCAGATCATGGATCCAATCTGCATCTTTGCTACTAACATCTTTCAACATAATTTTCTCTAGGAACATATCAAAAATAAACACAGGGAAGCAACAACGCGAGCTATTGATCTACAACATAATTAGCAAAAGTACTATCAGGACTAAGTTCATGATAAATTTACGTTCAATTAATCATATTACTTAAGACCTCCCACTTAGATAGACATCCCTCTAATCCTCTAAGTGATCACGTGATCCATATCAACTAAACCATGTCTGATCATCACGTGAGATGGAGTAGTTTCAATGGTGAACATCACTATGTTGATCAAATCTACTATATGATTCATGCTCGACCTTTCGGTCTCCGTGTTCCGAGGCCATATCTGCATATGCTAGGCTCGTCAAGTTTAACCTGAGTATTCCGCGTGTGCAACTGTTTTGCACCCGTTGTATTTGAACGTAGAGCCTATCACACCCGATCATCACGTGGTGTCTCAGCACGAAGAACTTTCGCAACGGTGCATACTCAGGGAGAACACTTTTATCTTGAAATTTTAGTGAGAGATCATCTTATAATGCTACCGTCAATCAAAGCAAGATAAGATGCATAAATGATAAACATCACATGCAATCAATATAAATGATATGATATGGCCATCATCATCTCGTGCTTGTGATCTCCATCTCCGAAGCACCGTCATGATCACCATCGTCACCGGCGCGACACCTTGATCTCCATCGTAGCATCGTTGTCGTCTCGCCAACTATTGCTTTTACGACTATCGCTACCGCTTAGTGATAAAGTAAAACAATTACATGGCGATTGCATTGCATACAATAAAGCGACAACCATATGGCTCCTGCCAGTTGCCGATAACTCGGTTACAAAACATGATCATCTCATACAATAAAATATAGCATCATGTCTTGACCATATCACATCAAAACATGCCCTGCAAAAACAAGTTAGACGTCCTCTACTTTGTTGTTGCAAGTTTTACGTGGCTGCTACGGGCTTAGCAAGAATCGTTCTTACCTACGCATCAAAACCACAACGATAGTTTGTCAATTTGGTGCTGTTTTAACCTTTGCAAGGACCGGGCGTAGCCACACTCGGTTCAACTAAAGTGAGAGAGACAGACACCCACCGGTCACCTTTAAGCAGCGAGTGCTCGCAATGGTGAAACCAGTCTCGCGTAAGCGTACGCGTAATGTCGGTCCGGGCCGCTTCATCTCACAATACCGCTGAACCAAAGTATGACATGCTGGTAAGCAGTATGACTTATATCGCCCACAACTCACTTGTGTTCTACTCGTGCATAGCATCAACGCATAAAACCAGGCTCGGATGCCACTGTTGGGGAACGTAGTAATTTCAAAAAAATTCCTACGCACACGCAAGATCATGGTGATGTATAGCAACGAGAGGGGAGAGTGTTGTCCACGTACCCTCGTAGACCGATAGCGGAAGCGTTAACACAACGCGGTTGATGTAGTCGTACGTATTCACGATCCGACCGATCAGGTACCGAACGTACGGCACCTCCGAGTTCAGCACACGTTCAGCTCGATGACGTCCCTCGAACTCCGATCCAGCCGAGTGTTGAGGGAGAGTTTCGTCAGCACAACGGCGTGGTGACGATGATGATGTTCTACCGACGCAGGGCTTCGCCTAAGCTCCGCAACGATATTATCGAGGTGTAATATGGTGGAGGGGGGCACCGCACACGGCTAAAATATCGTATATCAATTGTGTGTCCATGGGGTGCCCCCCTGCCCCCATATATAAAGGAGCAAGGAGGAGAGGGCCGGCCAAGGGGAGGTGGCGCGCCCAAGGGGGGAGTCCTACTCCCACCGGGAGTAGGACTCCTCCTTTCCTTGTTGGAATAGGAGAAGGGAAGGGAGAAGGAGAAAGAAGGAAGGGGGCGCCCCCCTCCCTAGTCCAATTCGGACTAGTCCATGGGGAGGGGTGCGGCCACCCTTTGGGGCCTTTCTCTCCTTTCCCGTATGGCCCATTAAGGCCCAATACGAATTCCCGTAACTCTCCGGTACTCCGAAAAATACCCGAATCACTCGGAACCTTTCCGAAGTCCGAATATAGTTGTCCAATATATCGATCTTTACGTCTCGGACATTTCGAGACTCCTCGTCATGTCTCCGATCTCATCCGGGACTCCAAACTCCTTCGGTACATCAACATACATAAACTCATAATAAAACTGTCATCGTAACGTTAAGCGTGCGGACCCTACGGGTTCGAGAACTATGTAGACATGACCGAGACACCTCTCCGGTCAATAACCAATAGCGGAACCTGGATGCTCATATTGGCTCCCACATATTCTACGAAGATCTTTATCGGTCAAACCGCATAACAACATACGTTGTTCCCTTTGTCATCGGTATGTTACTTGCCCGAGATTCGATCGTCGGTATCTCGATACCTAGTTCAATCTCGTTACCAGCAAGTCTCTTTACTCGTTCCGTAATACATCATCCCGCAACTAACTCATTAGTCACAATGCTTGCAAGGCTTATAGTGATGTGCATTACCGAGTGGGCCCAGAGATACCTCTCCGACAATCGGAGTGACAAATCCTAATCTCGAAATACGCCAACCCAACAAGTACCTTTGGAGACACCTGTAGAGCACCTTTATAATCACCCATTTACGTTGTGACGTTTGGTAGCACACAAAGTGTTCCTCTGGTAAACGGGAGTTGCATAAACTCATAGTCATAGGAACATGTATAAGTCATGAAGAAAGCAATAGCAACATACTAAACGATCGAGTGCTAAGCTAACGGAATGGGTCAAGTCAATCACGTCATTCTCCTAATGAGGTGATCCCGTTAATAAAATGACAACTCATGTCTATGGCTAGGAAACATAACCATCTTTGATTAACGAGCTAGTCAAGTAGAGGCATACTAGTGACACTCTGTTTGTCTATGTATTCACACATGTATTATGTTTCCGGTTAATACAATTCTAGCATGAATAATAAACATTTATCATGATATAAGGAAATATATAATACTTTATTATTGCCTCTAGGGCATATTTCCTTCACTCAGGCCCCAGCATCCCAGCGTGTCTTCAAGCAGTTTGCTCGTGAGGTGAACGCGGCTCTTCCCAGGCTCGAGGCCACGCGCCCGCTCAGGTGGTTCAAGTGCGCCATCACCTTCAGCTCGTCAGACTATCTCAAGTGCGTGGCGACCGCCGGCGCCCTCCCGATGTTGTGCTCGCCCGTCATCAGCAACGTCCAAGTCACCAAGACCCTCATCGACGGCGGCGCAGGGCTTAACATCCTGTCCGTCTAGACATTCAACAGCCTCCAAGTGCCATACGATCAGCTACAGCCTACCAAGCCCTTCTCAGGAGTGACCGACGGCTCCACCACCCCGATAGGGCAAGTCCGCCTCCCTGTCACCTTCGGCCAGCGTGACAACTACCGCACCGAGCTCATCGACTTCGACGTCGCCCACATCCGTCTGCCGTACAACGCCATCCTTGGGTACCCAGCATTAGCCAAGTTCATGGCAGTGACCCACCATGGCTACAACGTCCTCAAGATGCCAGGAAGCGGCGGAATAATCATGGTCCCCTGCGAAGAAAGAGATGCGGTGTGCTCCCTGGAGCGTGCCTTCCAAGCCGCAGCAATCAAAGACCCCGACAGCGAGGGCATCTAGTACCCTCCTGGGGCCATTCCCAAGAAGAAGAAGCAATTACTCCGCACAGGGCCTCAGGAGAGCAGCATCTCCGGCGCCGCCGCCTCAGAATCAGTGCCCGCACCTGGGGCGCCTCCCTCCCTCGCATAGGAAGGCGTGCCCGGCGCCCTCCTCGGGCGAGGCCCGGGGGCTCTCTTCTGGAGGGCCTCAGACCTAGCCAACATCACGAGGGAGGCGCTCGGGAACCACGTGGAGGCGTGCTTTGTGGCACGTTTCCCTCAGGAGGGCACCGGGCAAGGAGCGCCCGGCGCTTAGGATTTCATCGTCAAGGCCACCCAGGAGCTTCAAGAAGCAAGGACCATGCGCGGCGACCGCCGCCCACTTGGCGCAGCTCCCCATCCTGGCGAGGATGGCGGGCTGCACGTGTGCGTCGACATTCCAGGGCTCGACAGGGCCGCATCTCAGGAGCGCTTCAGGCCTTCACGCGTTGGCGGTGCGAGGGTCCACCTCACAGCTATGTCCGCATGCCATTTGGCCTGCCGAGTGTGGCAGCCGCCTTCCAGCGCAACCTACAGAGCATTCTGGCAGCTCAGGAGGCCAGGCATCACGCAGTCCTGGCGGAGATGGAAACGGTACTCAAGGAACCACCTGAGCCCCCAGAGCCTCCCAAGGCTCAGGGTCTTGGCGGCTCATGAGGAGTGACTTCTTCAGCGCGCACCTTCAGCTACCCCAACACTCCTTCGACAACGGAACCAGGTGACATTTTCCAAGTTTACTCCGCTGGGAGCGCCCCTCGGGCTGCATCATTCCCAGGTCACGTGGGCCTGTCCCTGTGGCATGTATCATTTCGCGTTTCTAGCTTACTCTACTGGGGGCGCCCCTCGGGCTGCATCATCCCCAGGCTGCTCGGGTCTGTCCCAGTGGCATGTATCGTTCTCGCATCTATCTAAGCTAGCTTGTTCCATCTCATGAGTTACCTATGATTACCACTTGCCTGCCCGGCACTATAATGCCATGAACGTCACGCGCCCTAGCAAGCCCACCGATGACCACCTCATGATGAGAACTGGCATGGCGTCTGGGCTCGGGTCTGTCCCTGCAGAATCGCCAAACCCAAGAGGCTGAGCTCTGGCTCACGGGCCCACTCCCGTGTATGTCACCTCCCGTGGCCCTTGGTGCCTTGTTCTCGCATGAGCTGGTCATGAATGGACAGGCTAGGGCGCGCGACCCGGTGCCTCGCCACCGCAGGAGTCGCGCGCCGGTCGTCCTTCTTCAGGATCCTTCGCATGAGAAGACTAGGCATGGCGTCTATGCTTGGGTCCGTCCCTGCAGCGTCGATAAACCCAACGACTAAGCTCTGTCTGGCGGGCCGGCCCCACTCACGTCACCTCCTGGGGTCGTTGGTGTCTGGCCTTCTCATGTGATTGCCTCAGCAGAATCGCCTGGCGCAGGTTGCCTAACCATCTCGCAGGACCGTCGTGGCCACCAGGAATCAAGTCCAGGCGCAACCCGCCTTGAGGTATGGCCTCGTGAGTCCCGCGCTGGCTCACGAGTGCCCAGACACACCTCGTTCAGCCCTGTCGTGCAAGCCATGTGTCAGGGCGGGGCTGTACACGCCCCGGGGGCTCCACTCAGAGGGAGCCCTCACCCACGCACCAGTGGAAGTACCATGCTCCGCGCTGGCAGTCGACACGGTCGAGGAGCGGCTATGCCAGTGCAAGTGCGGAAGCGCTATGCTCCACACTGGTGATAAACAAGTGAGGGCAGCCCAATGGCCATACCAACCTCAGGGAGCCACCCGGCTCAGTGTCCAGCCTCACTGTAACGCTTTCCCCTCGGGAGAGCCGCGTGAGGGGGCTGGGCACGGGGGGTGCGCTCGGGTCACACCCAAGCATACGCCTCCCTGCCAGGTCTCTCGAACCTGGTCGTCACGCACCCTCCCGAGCGGAGCCAAGGTATGAATGTCGTTTGGACGTCAAGGGGGACTCCTGAGCATCGCGACTCAGGAGCCTAACTAGCCACGTAGCCCCTCACCCCTTGGTCTCGTCCTGGTGATCTGGACGACCCAACAGCGGCTGAGGTATGCGCGGGGTCGGGCCCTGCTGACGTAGAACACTAGGCCTACTCCTGCATCTCCTTTCTGTAAGCTGTTTGCGTGTCAAGGGGGACTCCTGAACATCATGACTCAGGAGCCTAACTGGCCATGTAGCCCCTCACCCCTTGGTCTCGTCCTGGTGATCTGGACGACCCAACGGCGGCTGAGGTATGCGCGGGGTCAGGCCCTGCCAACGTAGAATATGAAGCAAACAGGAAGGAAATCGCGGGACTCAAATAAATATTACAAAACATATTGTTCTGTAAATACCAAACACAAGTTTAACGCCTCCACAAGGCATGGTACGTGTTGCAGAGGCAAAGCAGGAAAAGGAGTCACCAGCAAGTCATCTCCTCACCCCTGGACGCCGCCGTCGCGTGCAAGAGGTGCCCCTTCGACGGCAATGTTGCCCTCACCTGTGCCGCCCGCCTGAGTTGCAGGTTCAGCAGCACCACCAGTTGAGGGCGCAGGGTCGAAGGCGCGGAACTTCTTCAGCAAAGCCTCCACCTGGCCCTTCACGGCTTCGGCAGCAGCTGCGCAGCGCTCGTCATCCACAGGCTCCAGCAGCTCGTCGAGGTTGGCATCAGGATCACAAAGATGGAGGTGGCTGAAGATGCGCGTCAGCGCGGCCGAGGAAAGCGTGCGAGCTTCTCCCTCCACCAAGGGGTCGATCTTGCCCACGACATCCTCAAGCGCCGCGACCAGATGAGGAAGCAGCTGGGTGGGGCCCTTGTCGTCTATAGCCAGCGGCTCCTCCAAGCCCTTCTCGTAGAGTGCTTGCAGCACCACGCGGGGCCTCTCCTCAAGGGACTTGAAGGCCACGCTGTCCTCACCCAGGACCTTCGCCTTGGCTTCCGGCTCGGCCTTCTCTGCCTTCATCTTATGCTCCAGCTTCTTCAGCCGGCTGCGCTCCGTAGCCTGCGCCTTCACCAACTGCTCCAGCTCGGCGTCGCGACCCCTGACGGCATCCTCTCGGGCCTTCATCTTCTCCTCCTCCACCTTGCGGCCTTGAGCTTCGTCCGCACACTCATTGCGCATGGTCTCCAGCTCGGCCTCCGACGATCGACAACGATCCTGGGCGGCCTCGGCATCCTTCAGCGCCACCTCGCGGGCAGCCGCAGCTTGGGCGACGACCTGCTTGTCCTTCTCGGAGGCCGCCGCAGCCTAGCTCAGCGCCGCCCGGACGGACACATCGGAGTGAAGCCAGCCAGAGATTAGCTCCAGGCGCCCGGCCACCAGGCTACGGTCGGTGCCTTGAAGATCCTCCCGCAGCAGGGTCAGCGTAGAAAGAGCGTGCTCCAGGACGTCAGGGGAGGCGGAAGGATCTAGGGTCAGTAGTGCGGCAGGAGAAGGAGGAGGCAACATCGTCACCATGGCATGGGAGGCTGGGAGCTCCTGAGCTTTGGGGACTCCAGCAACCGAGCCGGACGTTGGCACCTCCGGAGCCAGCGGGGTTACGGTGGCTGCCTCCTCCGGAGGACGCTCCCCCAAGTCTCGCGAGGACGATCGGGCCAGGGAAGCACTAGCACCGTCACTGCCCTTCCCCACGGAGGGGGGTGCGGCCGCCGCAGGCGATTTTATCCTGACCAGTACCACCGCTTCCTCCTTCCTCTTCTTTGTCGCGGGCGTCGGCCTAATTGCGCAACGGCGAAGCATCAAGAATTAGCAGCGGAAGCAAGAACAAGGCAGAACGAGAATACTTACTGGTCCACCGCGGCGTAGTCTCTCCGCTTCCTAAGCTTGAAACCTGAGAGCCTCGCAGCCTGAAGCGCGGGCGCGGGCTCTAGGAGTAGAAGAGGGGGCAGCAGATGGGCGGAAGTAGCTCCGGGCAGCGTCAGAAAAGGGGCGTCGTCTCGGGAGATCAGCGCCGACCTTCCCCTCGTCGGAACCTCGGCCGGTGACCTCCTCCGGGGACTGACCTTGGACCTCGTGGAGCCCCCTGCCACGGGCAGCTCCCCCCTCTCCGGGGGGACATCGGCCTCGTCATCGTCATCGGGCAGGGTGCGGAGGATGTCGGCCTTGCGCAAAGGAGAGGTCTGCCCCGCCCCTTCGCGGGTCGCCTCTGAGTCGCGCTCCTCCTCCTCTTCCTCCTCGCGAGACTCGTCGGAAGACATGTCCACCGGAGTCGTCGTCACCAGGACATTCGAGGGCGCAGGAGGCACAAGCCCACGCCCGTCGAAGACAGGCATGGCGGCGGCAGCCTCCGCCCCATCTGAGCGGTGGAACAAGGGAACGAAGGAGTCCGGCGGGTACCCTTGGTCGTCCCCAACCAAGGAGCGGAGGGCCGAGCGCAACTCCTTGTTAGAAAGGGCCTCCGGGCGCAGGCGGAGGTCGTCCCCTTCGTCTCCAAGCTTCCACAAGGGGCGCGGGCGCGCCTGAAGGGGAGCCACGCGCTGCGTCATGAATTCTTTGATGATCATGGCCCCCGTCAGCTTCGCCGCCCTTGAGTCACCAGGCCTCAGGTTGGCAGTCATCCTCTCCAACACCTGCGCCGCCCAGGGGTCGGTGAGCTTCGCGCGAAGCCATCCCTCTTGGGACACAGGCATCTCCGTCGGTAGCACCAGCCGGGGGTGGGAGCACTTGGCGTCCATCAAGACCCACTTGCTCCTGAAGCCCTCGGCCTTCTTCCCGGCCTTTGAGATGGAGTTGGTCTTGTTGGCCACGACGAAGCCAACACACCCTGAGCAGTGGCCCTCCTTGATCCGGAGGAAGAAGAAGTGGCGTAGCAGTGCCACGGATGGCATCACTCCAACGTACGCCTCGTAGTAGAAGACGAAGATCGACAGGAGGAGGATGGAGTTGGGATGAAGATGGAGGGCGTGGATCTTGTAATGGCTGAGGACGGAGTAGAAGAAGTCGGAGAAAGGGGAACCAACCCGGCGACAATGTTGCTCATAAAGAAGGGGTAGAAGGTGCTGCCAGAGGCCTCCGGCTCGGCGGAGCCAGCCCGGAGCACAGTCTCCCTCTTCTCATCACCCTCTGTCGTCATCAGGAGCATGGCGGAAAGGTTCTTCTCTGAAACGCTCGACGCATCGAGCGCCGGCTCGTACCAAGATGACGAGGGAGCGGCCCAAGCTTTCTTGGGCGCCATTGGCGGCAGGCTTGAAGGAGGATCCGGGCAGATCTGGAGTCTCTGGGAGTGAAGAGCAAGAAAGGGGATCTGGAGCAAGAAGAAGGAAAGCAATGAAGGCAAATGCAGCCCGCGCCAGCCTTTTGTCAGTCGGGCAGTTGCCGAGGCAGCATGGGGAAGCGGAGAGGCCCACGTCCATCAATCGCCATGCGTCAACCGAGGCCACAGGCTGTTGGGGCCCGCGGCGCTCCGCACTTGCCCCTTGGCTTCGCCTCGAAGCCAAGTCTGAGCGCGCCTTGGGCCCGAGGCCACTGTTGGCATCCTGGGAACGGGGGTCCCCAGATTTGACTGCCTGCGGCCCACGGCGTGGCTCCACCAGCGGCCCTGTACGGCCCATCTTCATCAGCAAACAATCAAGACCCTCATGAGGGGCAAAGCCTCGCGAGGCGAACGACGCAAGACCTCCTCGGGGGTAGCCTCACTAGGCTGGCTCGCGAGGGGCGGGGAGATCAAGGCAAGGGGCACCCCGCGAGGTCCCTGTGACGCAAGCCATGATGACCAAGGCCAGGCGGGTGCCAGCGCGCGCAGCGTACTCGTTTCCTCTTTGGTGCTAAAGAGGCAAGCGCAGGCGAGGAGTCCCGAGGCATCAGGCAAAGGTTTCCATATCGGTGCAACGAGACCAAGACCAGCAGGACAGCAGGACGGAGGTCACCATGGAGCCCAGGATGGCGTCACCACCAGAGCCTTTGGCAGGCGGAGACCACCTTTAGTCAGGATAACTTGTACTGGTTGTCTCCCTTCAAATTTGGCCGTTGTTGGATCCCTTCCCGCCTACATTTGGGAAGAGGACCAGGGCCTCTATAAATAGGACTAGCCACCACAGTGGGAGGCAACTAATCTTCGATCATTCAGATCATCCTCAACCACACAAGCTCACCGAGCTCAAGAACACCTCTCCTCAGGAGGCTGTTCTTCCCTTGTATTTGTTCATCCTCAGCCCAAGAGGCAATCCACCACACCACACTGGAGTAGGGTATTACACCACATCGGTGGCCCAAACCAGTATAAACCCTGTGTCCTTTGTTCTGCGAGTTCGATGTGCTGAGCCTTGGGATTGTGGGGAGTGGGTGAGCTAGGGAAGGGAGAGATCTTCGTGCGCACCCCAGTGTTCAAACTTCGAGGGTTTTGCTGGAACCCAAAATCCGACAGCACCTTACTCTTCGTCTGAAAATTCTGCAACATAATATGTTGCAGCCTGTGTAGGTCAGCACATGGAATATGCTGGCATGATAACACCATAGAGCAATGAACAAATAACAGCTATCACTACATGCATATATGGCTGGTGGAGGCTCTATGGTTATCATTTGCATAAGCTAGTTTTTCCCTACAACAAAGGAATATATTTTATTTAACTACCAAGTTGGTTGAAAAACATTGAGAAGGTAACCCCAACTCAATCCCAATTAAAAGTCAATAACCCGACAAATTAATTAATTAAAGTGATGAGATCAACATAATAATTCAAGCACCAGATACTCAAGATGTCCATAACCGGGGACACGGCTAATCATGATTAGTTTGTACACTCTGTAAATGTTTGCGCACTTTTCCCCACAAGACTCGATCTCCTCCATTAAATTTCTCGCACTGCATGATTTTTGAGAAACGGATGACCGAGACAAAGTCTTTCAGAAGCGTTAGCTCTTTACGACGGGTAGATAGTACCACCTACATCCCCTACATCTGCTAGTCTACCACTGAAAGAGGTCAAACAACATATTCAACTATGCCAGAGCCCATAATGGCTTGTGGCTGCACACGGAAGTTTCTAGAATGAATAACATTATGATCCCTTTGAGCTTGGGTGGCGAACCATAGGATGATCACACGGATACCCCGGGATCTCCTTGGACAACACTGGATTCCCCAGGTGCCCACAAACCAATCCACCCAGATGTGTATTAAAGTAGCCACCTTAAGTTAAACCTTAGTTAACAATAATCTCTCAGATCTTCCATGAATTCTCTCAAACCAAACCACGTCTACAAGCATAGCATAGCAATATAAGCATAACGTAGTAAATACCTAGGGTTTGATATACGACAATAGGTGCTACCTCATCAACTACTTCCCAATACCACATGTTAATCAAATCCTACTCATGCAGTAATTGAGGGTTGAAACTAATGCATAAAAACTGGGTAATAAAGGGATATGATCAAAGTGTTACTTGCCTTGCTGACGATCGGAAAACCCTAGAGATTCGTAGTAGCAAGCCTTGCACTCCGGAAACTCTATCATGAACAAACAATAGCATACATAATCACTCAAGCATAAGATGCAAGGTAAAACCAAGAGAAAAGATCTGAACAAAAAGTTCAAGAGAAGAGCTTCGATTTGCAAAAAGAATCAATCGAATCGGAGTTACGAAACTCAAACTACGATCAAAAGAAGTTCAAATTCAAATCTGCTGGAAACCAAATTTTAAATTCTCAAAACCATGCTCAAGTTGATTATCTGGATAGAGGGGATCGAGATGAAGATTTTTGGCGTTGGTTTCACTGGATTTGGACAAACAAGCAAAAAGTAGCAAGGGTTTGAAGTTCAGGGACTAATTCTGTAAGAAAAATATTCGCGGATAGGTCTCTGGCCGAAAATAAAATAGAAAAAGAAAAAATCTATCAGACGAACGTCCGCTAACAGAGACTAATGGATGAATACGTTCGTTAACAGAGAAGATCGGGTGAACGTTCACTAATTAGCGAACCCTAAAAGAAAACCGATCTAAAACGGAGAACCGAAAAAAAGCGGGGCGACGGTTCGGTTTTTACCGGTTCGACGGTTTTCGACGAAATCGGCGGCGGATCGGATCGACGGTGGCGGCTTGATGAGGAGGAGAGGGGCGGCGGGGCGGGGTATCTAAGGAGGGGAGAGGCGGCGGGGCAGCTTGCGGGAGGGGCGGGGCAGCTTGCGGGAGGGGCGGGGTTCCCCGTGTCCTTGTCGGACACGGCAGCGGGGCGAACTCGGGACTCCGGTCCCGAGCTAGAGGAAGGCGGCGGCGCTCGGCTGGGCCGTGGCCCGGCTGCGGCTGGGCCGACCGAGGAACTTTTTAAAAATAAATTTCGCTGCGAACAAAATCCTAATAAAATATAAAAAAATTCTAAAAATTCCAGAAACAATTTTCATCGTCCAAACCTAATATTTAGGACAAGATGAACATATTTATGGACTAAAATGCAATTTTCAAAAATGCATGTTTTTTCTCTAATTCAAATAAAATAGAAATAAAAATAATTTGATTTTAAAATTTCTTCTCCAATATTTCTCCTCTGTTGAAGAAGTCATTTTATCTTCTCTCATTTATTTTTATTGTTAGAAATAATTGGAGAGAAATTATTAAAATCAAATTGATCCTCTTTTCAAATTTGAAATAAATTCAAATAGGAAAATTTAGTGAAACCTCCAACTCTCTCCTTGGGTCCTTGAGTTGCTTAAGGTTTCCAGGATAAAAAAGTCCAAATAAAATTCAATTAAAATGCAAAGAGCATGAATGCATATGATGACCTAATGATTAACATCCAAACTGAAAATTGGGATATTACACTCCCCCAGGGTTTTGGGAGTATTGGGGTATTTATAGAGCAAAGAGGCGGTCCGGGGGGGCACCCGAGGTGGGCACAACCCACCAGGGCGCGCCTGGGCCTCCTGGCGCACCATGGTGGGTTGTGCTCTCCTCGGAGGACCCCCCCCCCAGGCGCAGCCATGGCCCATTACGTTCCTTCTGGTCCAAAAAAATCTCCGTGGAGTTTCGTTACGTTTGGACTCCGTCTGATATTGATTTCCTGCGATGTAAAAAACCTACAGAAAACAACAACTGGCACTTGGCACTATGTCAATAGGTTAGTACCAAAAAATGATATAAAATGACTATAAAATGGTTATAAAACATCCAAGATTGATAATATAACAGCATGGGACAATCAAAAATTATAGATACGTTGGAGACGTATCAGCATCCCCAAGCTTAACTCCTACTCGTCCTCGAGTAGGTAAGTGATAAAAACAGAATTTTTGATGTGGAATGCCGCCTAACATGTCATATCATATTCTTTTATTTATAACATGGACATTTGGACTTTTATGTGATTCAAAGCAATAGTCTAGTTTTGACATGATAATTTAAATACTCAAGCATATCAACAAGCAACCATGTCTTTCGAAATATCAACGTTAAAATAAGTTATCCCTAGCCCATCATGCTCAACAATTGATCCATTCATGAAACACACTCGCATATTAGTTACACCCAATACTTAAGTACAATCATATTGCCTCCTAGTTGGTGATTTTGTAAGAGAAGATGGAGACTCAAATTCAAAATAAAAATTGCATAAAGTAAAAGAAAGGCCCTTCGCAGAGGGAAGCAGGGATTTGTAGAGGTGCCAGAGCTTAAAGCGAAAAACTTAGAGATAAAAACATTTTGGGGGGTGTATCCATCCCACCAACGAAAATGACTTAGAGTTCCCAACACTTTCCATTCTAGATATATCATAGGCGGTTCCCAAACAGAAAATAAAGTTTATTCCTTTTTCCACCATACTTTCACTTTCCATGGCTAACAGTATCCACGGGTGCCTTCCATACCAACACTTTCCAAGGAATTTATTATTTGACAACATAAAGTAAATTCATTTTTCATTTCGGGACTGGGCATCCCTAATACCTTTGCCTTACTCTCATGCAATGACAATTGAATAAACACTCATCGTGAGAATAACACATCTAGCATGGAAAATATTAGCCACCCCTCACCGCTCCGCGAGCGAAACGAACACAAAAAAGAGAAGTTTATTTTGAAAATTAGAGATAGCACATGAAAATTTGCTTAGAACGGCAAAAGAATACCGCATATAGGTAGATATAGTGGACTCATGTGGCAAAACTGGTTTAAAGGTTTTTGGATGCACAAGTAGAGATCATACTTTGTGCAAAACGAAGGCTAGCAAAAGATTGAGAAGCGACCAACCAAGAAACAGATAATCTCATAAGCAAGCATTTAGCATAAATAATACCGAATAATGCACCACAAGTAGGATACAATTTCATTGCATGACTATTGACTTTCGTGCTTGCATAGGGAATCACAAACCTTAACACCAATATTCTTACTAAAGCATAATTACTCATCAACATAACTCAAATATCACATCATCATATCTCAAAACTATTACTAAGAGTCACGTTTCTTTTGTCCAATGATCTTCATGAAAGTTTTTATTATATCCTTCTTGGATATCTATCACTTTGGGACTAATTTTCATGTGTTGCTTTTCATAAGCTCAAACAAATATAAGTAAAGATCATGAGCATAATTTTTCTTTCTTTCTCTCAAAATAATTTAAGTGAAGCAAGAGAGAATTTCTTGAAAATTTTACTAACTCTCAAATAAATCTAAGTGAAGCAAGAGAGCATTTATTCAAAAATACAAAGCACACCGTGCTCAAAAAGATATAAGTGAAGCACTAGAGCAAGTCCATAGCTCATAACAAATTAAGTGAAGCATAGAGAGCAATTCTAACAAATCATGACATAATTTTGGCTCTCCAAAATAGGTGTGTCCAGCAAGGGATCAAGACTTAAAACACAAAATAAAACAAGCAAAGACTCATATCATACAAGACGCTCCAAGTAAAACACATAGTATGTGACGAATAAAAATATATCTTCGAGTAAAATACCGATGGTCGTTAGAAGAAAGAGGGATGCCACTCGGGGGGCATCCCCAAGCTTAGTTGGTTGCTCTTTTTTGGGATAATAGCCTGGGATGGCGGGGCATCCCCAAGCTTAGGCTCTTCTACTCCTTATTCCTTCATCCATTGTAAGATAACCCAAAACTTGAAAACTTCAATCACACAAAACACAACAAAACCTTCGTGAGATCCGTTAGTGTAAGAAGAATAAATCACTATTATAAGTGTTGTACCAAACCAATTCATATTTTGTTTTTGCATTATATATACTGTATTCCAACTTTATATGGCAAAAACTCATCAAAGAAAATCATAGGGCCATTAAAATAAGCACACAACGCAAAGAAGATAGAATCTGTCAAAACAGAATAGTCTGTAGCACTCTGATTTATTCGAATACTTCTGGAACTCCAAAAATTCTGACAAACTAGGTAGACCTGGGTCATTTGTATATTAATATTCTGCAAAAAGAATTGGCATTTTATCACGCTCTGGTAAAACATAAGAATTGTTTTCGTGAGCGCAAAAGTTTCTGTTTTTCGGCAAGATCAAACAACTATCAGCCATGAAGATCCTATCGGTTCTACCTGGCAGAAACACTAACTAAAACACAAAAAACACAATCATAACATTAGCATAATTGTGCTATCACTCAAGAACAGAAAGCAAAAAGAAAAAATAAATTTTATTCATTGGGTTGCCTCCCAACAAGCGCTATAGTTTTACGCCCTTAGCTAGGCATAAAGCAAGGATCTAAGTTTTGTCATCTTTGGTTCAAGATCCATAAGATGCCCTCTGTAACACCCGGATGTAACTTTCCATATTTGTAACTCCAACTCTTGCCATTTTCGGCTATGTGTTATGATATTCCCTCCGTGGTCGGGTTTTGTCTTTCGTTTTGCATTTTGTCCATGTCATGCATTTCATATCATGTCATCATGTGCATTGCATTTGCATACGTGTTCGTCTCATGCATCCGAGCATTTTCCCCGTTGTCCGTTTTGCAATCCGGCGCTCCCATCTCCTCCGGCGCACCCCTTTTGTTTTCTTTCGTGAGCGGGTGTCAAACGTTCTCGGAATGGACCGAGGCTTGTCAAGTGGCCTTGGTATACCACCGGTAGACCACCGGTCAAGCTTCGTTCCATTTGGAGGTCGTTTGGTACTCCAACGGTTAACCGGGCAACCGCAAAGTCCATTTATGTGTTGCAGCAAAACCCCCCTCAAAATCAGCCCAAAACTCCTCTAAGTCACTTCCATGCTGTAGGTCGTTCGATCACGATCGTGTGGGCGAAAACCGCACCTCATTTGGACTCTCCTAGCTCCCTCTAGCTATATATATGCTCCTCTCCCGAAATACATTCGCAGTCCAACCCTAAAAATCGCCATCCGGCGCCGCCGGACGTGTCCGTACGTCGCCGGACAAATCCACCGCCGCCCCGCAGCCACTCCACGTCCGCCGCCCGCGTTGACCTTCGCATCCGGCCACGCCGCCGGCAAGCCCTGCCTCCGTCGCCTCGCCAAGTTCCGCCGCTGGCGCCTCCTGCATCACGCCGCCCCTCCCCAAGCCCTCATCTCCGGGCTCCCCTGCAAGTTCTGCTGCCACCTGCTTCCTCTCGTGCGAGACCGAGACGAACGAGCACTTCCTCCTGCTCGATTCGCCCGTGCCCGTTGACCCGTCGTCCTCCACGTGGCCCGCCAGCCAAGCCGCGCCAAGGCCCACTCTGCGTCCAGCCCAGCTCCACCAGCGGCCCAAGGCCCTCTGGTGAGCCTCAGCCCAGCCACTGTTCGCCCATGTGCACCGCTGGCCCAGTCAGTTTCGGCCCAGTGTTGTTTTCTTTCTGTCTGCGATTTTTGCCTATTAATGCTGAGAAAACAGATTTGCAGAAAAACCCTTGAACTTCATGCATATAATAACTTCACAACCGTGCATCGGATTAAAATAATTTATACATGTTAAATGCTCAGAAATTTGTGTAGATTGATAATTTGCCACTTTCATCCCATGTTAAAATGTTTAAAATGCTGTTTGTTAAATTTTCTCAAATGCCTTGTTAAAATGCTTTATTTCATAACTAAATAACCGTAACTCGGATTTAAATAAACTATATATGTAACTTGCTTGGAAAAATGCCTAGTTTAACATGGTGCACTTTATTTTGCTGTTTAACAACATTGAAATTGTGTTTAGGGCAGAACAGTACCAAATTCAAAATATGCATTTGAGGATTTTCTGGAATTGTTATTTGTTGTTCCGGCCTCATTTAAACTTGCCTAAATAGTTAGTTTACTTATGCTTCACCTCTTGCCATGTTAATCAACATTTAATATTGACGAGTAGCATAAACAAGAGCGAACTAAATAATTGATGTGGTGTTTTGTCAATATGCAACTCGTTGCATATTGAGCTCCACTTAATTTGTAGTATTGTTTGTTGCATTTTGCCATGCCATGCCTCATTAAATCGGACATGCATCATACTTGTTTGTGCATCATGCCATGTGTATGTGGTGGTTGTTTACTATGTTGTTTGTTTCTTTCCGGGTTGCTTCTCTCGTTAGCTTTGGTTTCGTTCCGGAGTTGTGAGGATTCGTTCGACTACGTCCGTTTGTCTTCTTCATGGACTCGTTCTTCTTCCTTGCGGGATTTCAGGCAAGATGACCACCCCTCGAAATCACTTCTATCTTTGCTTTGCTAGTTGTTCGTTCTATTGCCATGTTGCGCTACCTACCACTTGCTATATCATGCCTCCCATATTTCCATGCCAGCCTCTAACCATCCTTTCCTAGCAAACCGTTGTTTGGCTAAGTTACCGCTTTTGCTCAGCCCTTCTTATAGCGTTGCTAGTTGCAGGTGAAGTTGAAGTTTGTTCCATGTTGGAACATGGATATGTTGGGATATCACAATATCTCTTACTTAATTAATGCATCTATATATTTGGTAAAGGGTGGAAGGCTCGGCCTTATGCCTGGTGTTTTGTTCCACTCTTGCCGCCCTAGTTTCTGTCATACCGGTATTATGTTCCTTGAGTTTGCGTTCCTTACGCGGTTGGCTGATTTATGGGACCCCCTTGACAGTTCGCCTTGAATAAAACTCCTCCAGCAAGGCCCAACTTTGGTTTTACCATTTGCCACCTAAGCCTTTTCCCCCGGGTTTTTGCGAGCCCGAGGGTCATCTTTATTTAAACCCCCGGGCCAGTGCTCCTCTGAGTATTGGTCCAACCTGTCAGTCACCGGTGGCCACCAGGGGCAACTCTGGGCTCGCCTATCGGAAGCTTGGACAATCCGGTGTGCCCTGAGAACGAGATATGTGCAGCTCCTATCGGGATTTGTTGGCACATTCGGGCGGCTTTGCTGGTCTTGTTTTACCATTGTCGAAATGTCTTGTAAACCGGGATTCCGAGACTGATCGGGTCTTTCCGGGAGAAGTTTTATCCTTCGTTGACCGTGAGAGCTTATGATGGGATAAGTTGGGACACCCCTGCAGGGTATTATCTTTCGAAAGCCGTGCCCGCGGTTATGAGGCAGATGGGAATTTGTTAATGTCCGGTTGTAGAGAACTTGTCACTTGACCCAATTAAAATACATCCACTGCGTGTGTAGCCGTGATGGTCTCTTCTTGGCGGAGTCCGGGAAGTGAACACGGTTTGAGTTATGTATGACGTAAGTAGGAGTTCAGGATCACTTCTTGGTCACTACTAGATGACGACCGCTCCGTTGCTTCTCTTCTCGCTCTCTTTTGCGTATGTTAGCCACCATATATGCTTAGTGCCTGCTGCAGCTCCACCTCATTACACCATCCTTTCCTATAAGCTTAAATAGTCTTGATCTCGCGGGTGTGAGATTGCTGAGTCCTCGTGACTCACAGATTCTACCAAAACAGTTGCAGGTGCCGACGATGCCAGTGCAGATGATGGGATCGACCTCAAGTGGGAGTTTGATGAGGAACGTGGTCATTACTATGTGTCTTTTCTTGATGATCAGTAGTGGAGCCCAGTTGGGACGATCGGGGATCTAGCAATTGGGGTTATCTTATTTTCATTTGGATCTTGACCGTAGTCGGTCTATGTGTGTATTTTGGATGATGTATGGATTATATTTATGTATTGTGTGAAGTGGCGATTGTAAGCCAACTCTTTATCCCATTCTTGTTCATTACATGGGATTGTGTGAAGATGACCCTTCTTGCGAGAAAACCACAATGCGGTTATGCCTCTAAGTCGTGCCTCGACACGTGGGAGATATAGCTGCATCGTGGGCGTGACAAGTTGGTAATCAGAGCCATCCCCGACTTAGGAGCCCCCTGCTTGATCGATTCGCTGGCATTGTTGAGTCTAGAACAAAAATGTTTTGAGTCTTAGGATTATATATATCGGAGAGTAGGATTCTTTTTACTCCTCAGTCCCTTCGTCGCTCTGGTGAGGTCTCCTGACGTAGAAATTTTGACTCTTCTCTCCTCAAATTTCACTAAAAAAAAAATTTAGGATCACGCGGGTATCTTGGAACCGTTCCGATGGTTTTGTGACAAGAACATTGTTCTTGGTGCCTCCTGATATTTAGGGGTTGTGGCAGTGTCCCGGGGAGTTGAGCTCCGAGGTGTTGTCGTCACAATTTTATCGTTGCAGTTCTGGAATACCTGAGTTTCGCCGACATCGAAATCTCTTTTATGCAGTTGTTGGTGAGATCACCTCGACGCCACCCAGTACTGGGGCGGGAGTTCGGGAGTATTGCCATAACTCGTATAACGAATGCTTTTCGAAGGTTGAGGTACACGAGTTTCGAAGGTTTCTTGGTTATGTGTTGACGGATGGATACAGCTGGATCTAGGGATTGTTAGTTTGGGTGATATTTTTTGTGTCCCCTGTATCCCCAACACCAGATTGCATAACCAGAAAGTTTCGGGAGTTTATAAGTGGGAATTCAAGTAGCTCTTAGGATATCTTTCCGACAGACGCATGATATGAGATTGGGGTTCGACGTCTAGTGGTCCGCCTGTACACGGTTGGTTTTACAGTGGTCTCGTAGTGTCTTAAAGAGTCCTTGGCTATGCCGACTCGGGGACGCTTCGTATGTCATGTGCACTGCCTTGTACATGATGGTGTTGTACGATTGAGCCCGTGTGGGCCCCACCACGAAAACTTTCGGACGAAATCTCTATCATATGTTTGTTCCGGCTTATTCTGCAAGCCAATACTTTGTTTTGTTTTGAATTGTGGTATTCGAGTTGCTTCGAAGTCATATGTTGATTCCATATCTTTTTCAAGTGGCTTCTCAACTAATGGAAGTGTGATGGTTTACTAAGGAATTCATTCGTTCATCCTCGTTCGAATGTTTATTGTGAAGACTATATGTTGCAATTTCTATTCGTTGATTCAACTTGGCTATTTGTCTATCAAGATGCTAACGGATGTCACCCTCTTCAGGATGGCTCCGCCAACGCGTCAGAATCCAGATCGCAATGAAGGGAGTCAAGGGAACCCTCCGCCACCACCTCCGCCTCCGGAGGCATGGCAAGCTATCATGGCAGCCATCAACGCCAATGCTCAGATGATTCTGCAACTCTTGCAAGAACGCACCCAAGGGCAAGGCAATCAAGGAAATCAAGGCCAAGGCAACAATCAGCCTCACTTCGCTACCCTCAACCAGTTTCTCGCAAATCAGCCCAAGTCTTTCAGCTACTGTGCCGAGGCCACGGATGCCGATGATTGGCTCGTGGACATCAACAAGCATTTTGAATGTAGCAATGTCAGGCCTGAGGACTATGTCAAGTTCGCTTCTTTTCAGCTCAAGGACAAAGCTGCTGATTGGTATCAACAATACAAAGATTCCAGAGGAGGTCGTGTGATCACTTGGACTGACTTCTGTCGGGACTTCAAAGCGCACCACATTCCACAAAGTGTTGTTGAGAGCAAGCATGAGGAGTTCCGCAATCTCAAGCAAGGCAACATGTCTGTGTATCAATTCAACATCCAGTTTCAGAAACTTGCTCGCTTCACTAAACAAGACGTTCCTGATGAAAAGAGCATGATCTATCACTTCAGAGGTGGCCTTAGAGAGGATCTGCAGTTAGCTCTCGTTCTTGTTGAGCCTACTCAGTTTGATCAATTCTATAATATGGCACTGAAGCAAGAGGCTGCTCAGCTCAAGTGTGAGGCTTCTAAGAAGAGAGTCAGAGACGCAGTTCAGTCTTCTTCTTCCTCACTTGTGGCAGCTAAGCAACAGAAGTTCTGGTTGCCTCCTCCTCCTCCGTTTCGTCAGCCTTACCAGCAGAAGAACAAAGGTGGCCATGGTTCTTCCCACTCTTCCAATTCTGGCTATCAGAACAAGTCTCAGAATCAAGCTCCAAAGTCGAATGCTCCTTATCATCGTCCACTCTCAAAGGTGACTTGCAACAAGTGTCAGCAGAAAGGTCACTATGCTAACAAGTGCTTCAACCAAAGGCGCCTTCCGCCTCCTCCTCCTGTCAGATCTTCCAGCAATGCAGTGGTCAAGCATAATCCAAAGTCTGCAAAGGTGAACATGATGAATGCAGCTCAAGCGGAGGAATCTACTGATGTGATAATGGGTAATCTTCCTGTTAATGATATTCCTGCAAAAGTTCTTTTTGATACCGGTGCATCGCTTTCTTTCATATCAAGACCATTTGCATCCAAGCATGAGTGGGTTTTTCAAGAATTGCCTAAACCGTTAGCAGTTGTCTCTCCGGGCAAATGCATGAATGCAAGCTACATGGTTCCGGATGTTTCCATTAAGATGGAGAACTATAAATTTCTGTCTTCTCCAGTTGTTCTTGGTGACTTGGATATTGATCTAATTCTCGGGATGGACTGGCTTTCTAAGCACAAGGCTCAACTTGATTGTGCTGCCAGGGAAATTCAATTGACACACTCTTTTGAGGATGTGATTATTTATGCCGCTCGTGATGAAACCATTCGGTTATTTTCTCTCAATGAGAAGGGCGAATTGAATGCCATCTCTCAAATTCCAGTCGTTTGTGAGTATCAAGATGTCTTTCTAGAAGAGCTTCCGGGTATGCCTCCTCACCGGCCAGTTGAGTTCGTTATCGATCTTGAGCCGGGCACTGAACCCGTTTGCAAGCGTCCATACAAGCTTGGACCCAAGGAGCTGAAGGAATTGAAGAAACAGCTCGATGAACAAGAGCGTCTGTGTTTGATCAGACCGAGTTCATCTCCATGGGGTTGTGGTGTTCTTTTTGTAAAGAAGAAGGATGGCACGGACCGACTTTGTGTCGACTACCGTCCATTGAACAAGAAGACAATCAAGAACAAGTATCCACTTCCCAACATCAATGAGCTATTCGAGCAACTCAAAGGTGCTAAAGTATTCTCCAAGCTTGACCTTCGTATGGGTTAACATCAGATTCGCATTCGTGAAGAAGATATTCCCAAGACAGCATTCAGAACAAGCTTTGGTTCTTATGAATATACTGTCGTGTCTTTCGGCCTTGTCAATGCTCCTCCAACATTCTCTCGGATGATGAATTTCATCTTCAACCCCTATACCAATGAATTCGTCCTGGTGTATCTCGATGATATATTGGTCTTCTCCAAGAATAAGAAGGACCATGCCAAACATTTGCGATTGGTGCTCGACAAGCTCAGAGAGTATCAATTCTATGCGAAGTTCTCAAAATGTGAGTTTTGGCTTGATGAAGTTCTTTACCTTGGTCACATCATCTCTGCCAAGGGCATCGCTGTTAACCCCGAGAAGGTGTCCGCAATTGTGAATTGGGAACCTCCTCAGAATGTCAAGCAGCTCCGCAGTTTTCTTGGTCTTGCAAGCTATTGCCGAAGATTCGTTGAGAATTTCTCTAAGATTGCAAAGCCTCTTTCCAACCTCCTCCAGAAGCATGTGAAGTATGTCTGGTCTCCTGAGTGTGACGTTGCTTTACACTCTCAAAGAGAAACTTGTCATAGCTCCTGTCTTGACTCCTCCTGATGAATCCAAGCCATTTGAAGTTTTCTGTGATGCTTCTCTCCAAGGTCTCGGTGCTGTGTTAATGCAAGAGAAGAAAGTTGTGGCCTATACCTCTAGTCAGTTGAAGCCCAATGAGAAGAACTACCCCACTCACGATCTTGAGTTGGCGGCAGTTTTCCATGCATTAATAACGTCGAGACATCTCTTGTTGGGAAGACAAGTGGACATATTCACCGATCACAAGAGTCTCAAGTATATCTTCACTCAGCCCAACCTCAACCTCAGGCAGACTCGATGGGTCGAAATGATTCAAGAGTACAATCTGAGTATTGAGTATACTCCAGGCAAGGCAAATGTCATTGCAGATGCTTTAAGTAGGAAGGCTTATTGCAACAGTTTAATCCTCAAGCCATTCCAACCGGATCTTTGTGAAGCTTTCCGCAAGCTGAATCTCCAAGTTGTTCCTCAAGGCTTTCTTGCCAACCTCATAGTCTCTCCTACTTTGGAAGATCAAATTCGTGAGGCACAACTTCTTGATGCCATGGTGAAGAAGGTGAAACGTGGTATCGACAAGGGTCTTTCTAAATACAAGTGCTATCGCATTGATGACAGAGACACTTTATTCTTCGAGGACCGGATTGTGGTTCCTAAAGGTGATCTAAGGAAAGTCATTATGAACGAGGTGCACAATTCTCTTCTTTCCATTCATCCTGGAAGTACGAAGATGTATCATGACCTCAAGCAGTCGTATTGGTGGACTCGAATGAAGCAAGAAATTGCTCAATTCGTGAATGAATGTGATGTCTGTCGAAGAGTGAAAGTAGAACACCAACGACCAGCTGGTCTCCTCCAACCTCTTGCTATCCCAGAGTGGAAGTTTGATCATATCGAAATGGACTTCGTGACTGGATTTCCCAAGTCCAAGCGTGGAAATGATGCTATCTTCATTGTCATCGACAAGCTTTCTAAAGTGGCTCATTTTCTTCCAATCAAAGAATCTATCACAGCAGCTCAGTTGGCAGAGCTATACACCTCCAGAATTGTCTCCTTGCATGGCATTCCACAATTGATTTCTTCTGATCGTGGAAGCATCTTCACCTCTAAGTTCTGGAACTCCTTCCAGAAGGCCATGGGCACTAACATTCGCTTCAGCACAGCTTTCCATCCTCAAACTAGTGGCCAAGTCGAGCGAGTCAATCAAATTCTTGAAGATATGCTCAGGGCTTGTGTCATTTCCTTTGGCATGAAATGGGAAGATTGTCTTCCATATGCCGAATTCTCCTACAACAACAGCTTCCAAGCAAGTTCGGGCAAGGCCCCATTCGAGATTCTCTATGGCAGAAAGTGTCGTACTCCTCTCAATTGGTCAGAGACTGGTGAACGCCAACTTCTTGGCAATGACTTAATCACAGAAGCTGAAGAAATGTGTAAAGTCATCCGTGATAATCTCAAAGCCGCGCAATCGCGTCAGAAGAGTTACTATGATAGTAAGCACAGTGATGTGGCTTTCGAGATCGGAGACCATGTCTACCTCCGCGTCTCTCCAATGAAAGGCACTCGTCGCTTCGGTATCAAAGGGAAGCTTGCCCCTAGATACGTGGGTCCTTTCAAGATCATTGGAAAAAGAGGCGACCTCGCCTATCAACTTGAGCTTCCTTCCAATTTCGCGAACGTGCACAATGTGTTCCACGTGTCACAGCTCCGCAAGTGCTTCAAGACTCCTGAGCGCACTATCAACTTCGAAGAGATTGACCTCCAAGAAGATATGTCTTATCATGAGCACCCCGTTGCTATTCTTGAAGAAACTGAGCGCAAGACTCGCAACAAGTCAATCAAATTCCTGAAAGTGAAGTGGTCGCACCATTCTGACTGGGAAGCCACCTGGGAACGCGAGGACCATCTCTGTTCCGAATATCCGGAGTTCTTTCAGTCCTAGATCTCGGGGCGAGATCCTCTCGTAGTGGTGGAGTGTTGTAACACCCCGGATGTAACTTTCCATATTTGTAACTCCAACTCTTGCCATTTTCGGCTATGTGTTATGATATTCCCTCCGTGGTCGGGTTTTGTCTTTCGTTTTGCATTTTGTCCATGTCATGCATTTCATATCATGTCATCATGTGCATTGCATTTGCATACGTGTTCGTCTCATGCATCCGAGCATTTTCCCCGTTGTCCGTTTTGCAATCCGGCGCTCCCATCTCCTCCGGCGCACCCCTTTTATTTTCTTTCGTGAGCGGGTGTCAAACATTCTCAAAATGGACCGAGGCTTGTCAAGTGGCCTTGGTATACCACTGATAGACCACCGGTCAAGTTTCGTTCCATTTGGAGGTCGTTTGGTACTCCAACGGTTAACCGGGCAACCGCAAAGTCCATTTGTGTGTTGCAGCAAAACCCCCCTCAAAACCAGCCCAAACTCCTCTAAGTCACTTCCATGCTGTAGGTCGTTCGATCACGATCGTGTGGGCGAAAACCGCACCTCATTTGGACTCTCCTAGCTCCCTCTAGCTATATACATGCTCCTCTCCCGAAATACATTCGCAGTCCAACCCTAAAAATCGCCCTCCGGCGCCGCCGGACGTGTCCGTACATCGCCGGACAAATCTGCCGCCGCCCCGCAGCCACTCCACGTCCGCCGCCCGTGTTGACCTCCGCATCCGGCCACGCCGCCGGCAAGCCCTGCCTCCGTCGCCTCGCCAAGTTTCGCCGCCAGCGCCTCCTGCATCGCGCCGCCCCTCCCCAAGCCCTCATCTCCGGGCTCCCCTGCAAGTTCTGCTGCCGCCTGCTTCCTCTCGTGCGAGACCGAGACAAACGAGGGCTTCCTCCTGCTCGATTCGCCCGTGCCCGTTGACCCGTCGTCCTCCACGTGGCCCGCCAGCCAAGCCGCGCCAAGGCCCACTCTGCGTCCAGCCCAGCTCCACCAGCGGCCCAAGGCCCTCTGGTGAGCCTCAGCCCAGCCACTGTTCGCCCATGTGCACCGCTGGCCCAGTCAGTTTTGGCCCAGTGTTGTTTTTTTTCTGTCTGTGATTTTTGCCTATTAATGCTGAGAAAACAGATTTGCAGAAAAACCCTTGAACTTCATGCATATAATAACTTCACAACCGTGCATCGGATTAAAATAATTTATACATGTTAAATGCTCAGAAATTTGTGTAGATTGATAATTTGCCACTTTCATCCCATGTTAAAATGTTTAAAATGCTGTTTGTTTAATTTGCTCAAATGCCTTGTTAAAATGATTTATTTCATAACTAAATAACTGTAACTCGGATTTAAATAAACTATATATCAACTTGCTTGGAAAAATGCCTAGTTTAACATGGTGCACTTTGTTTTGCTTTTTAACAACATTAAAATTGTGTTTAGGGCAGAACAGTACCAAATTCAAAATATGCATTTGAGGATTTTCCGGAATTGTTATTTGTTGTTCCGGCCTCATTTAAACTTGCCTAAATAGTTAGTTTACTTATGCTTCACCTCTTGCCATGTTAATCAACATTTAATATTGACGAGTAGCATAAACAAGAGCGAACTAAATAATTGATGTGGTGTTTTGTCAATATGCAACTCGTTGCATATTGAGCTCCACTTAATTTGTAGTATTGTTTGTTGCATTTTGCCATGCCATGCCTCATTAAATCGGACATGCATCATACTTGTTTGTGCATCATGCCATGTGTATGTGGTGGTTGTTTACTATGTTGTTTGTTTCTTTCCGGGTTGCTTCTCTCGTTAGCTTCGGTTTCGTTCCCGAGTTGTGAGGATTCGTTCGACTACGTCCGTTTGTCTTCTTCATGGACTCGTTCTTCTTCCTTGCGGGATTTCAGGCAAGATGACCACCCCTCGAAATCACTTCTATCTTTGCTTTGCTAGTTGTTCGTTCTATTGCCATGTTGCGCTACCTACCACTTGCTATATCATGCCTCCCATATTGCCATGTCAGCCTCTAACCATCCTTTCCTAGCAAACCGTTGTTTGGCTAAGTTACCACTTTTGCTCAGCCCTTCTTATAGTGTTGCTAGTTGCAGGTGAAAATGAAGTTTGTTCCATGTTGGAACATGGATATGTTGGGATATCACAATATCTCTTACTTAATTAATGCATCTATATATTTGGTAAAGGGTGGAAGGCTCGGCCTTATGCCTGGTGTTTTGTTCCACTCTTGCCGCCCTAGTTTCTGTCATACCGGTATTATGTTCCTTGAGTTTGCGTTCCTTACGCGGTTGGCTGATTTATGGGACCCCCTTGACAGTTCGCCTTGAATAAAACTCCTCCAGCAAGGCCCAACTTTGGTTTTACCATTTGCCACCTAAGCCTTTTCCCCCGGGTTTTCGCGAGCCCGAGGGTCATCTTTATTTAAACCCCCGGGCCAGTGCTCCTCTGAGTATTGGTCCAACCTGTCAGTTGCCGGTGGCCACCAGGGGCAACTCTAGGCTCGCCTATCGGAAGCTTGGACAATCCGGTGTGCCCTGAGAATGAGATATGTGCAGCTCCTATCGGGATTTGTCGGCACATTCGAGCGGCTTTGCTGGTCTTGTTTTACCATTGTCGAAATGTCTTGTAAACCGGGATTCCGAGACTGATCGGGTCTTTCCGGGAGAAGGTTTATCCTTCGTTGACCATGAGAGCTTATGATGGGCTAAGTTGGGACACCCCTGCAGGGTATTATCTTTCGAAAGCCGTGCCCGCGGTTATGAGGCAGATGGGAATTTGTTAATGTCCGGTTGTAGAGAACTTGTCACTTGACCCAATTAAAATACATCCACTGCGTGTGTAGCCGTGATGGTCTCTTCTCGGCGGAGTCCGGGAAGTGAACACGGTTTGAGTTATGTATGACGTAAGTAGGAGTTCAGGATCACTTCTTGGTCACTACTAGATGACGACCGCTCCGTTGCTTCTCTTCTCGCTCTCTTTTGCGTATGTTAGCCTCCATATATGCTTAGTGCCTGCTGCAGCTCCACCTCATTACACCATCCTTTCCTATAAGCTTAAATAGTCTTGATCTCGCGGGTGTGAGATTGCTGAGTCCTCGTGACTCACAGATTCTACCAAAACAGTTGCAGGTGCCGACGATGCCAGTGCAGATGATGGGATCGACCTCAAGTGGGAGTTCGATGAGGAACGTGGTCGTTACTATGTGTCTTTTCCTGATGATCAGTAGTGGAGTCCAGTTGGGACGATCGGGGATCTAGCAATTGGGGTTATCTTATTTTCATTTGGATCTTGACCGTAGTCGGTCTATGTGTGTATTTTGGATGATGTATGGATTATATTTATGTATTGTGTGAAGTGGCGATTGTAAGCCAACTCTTTATCCCATTCTTGTTCATTACATGGGATTGTGTGAAGATGACCCTTCTTGCGACAAAACCACAATGCGGTTATGCCTCTAAGTCGTGCGTCGATACGTGGGAGATATAGCCGCATCGTGGGCGTGACACCCTCATGATTGATTCATATGGTGGCCTAATTATTATTCTAGGAAAGTGTTCCATACCCTTCCTGAAAGGAAATTGGAACTGAATATTGCCTTCTTTCATATCAATCACGGCATCGATAGTGCGTAGAAACGGTCTACTAAGAATAATTGGACAAGACGGATTGTAATCAATATCAAGAACAATAAAATCTATGAGCAGATAATTCCTATTTGCAAGAATAAGAACATCATTAATTATTCCCATAGGCTTTTTAATAGTAGAATCCGCCAAGTGCAAATTTAAAGAACATTCTTCAAGATTGGTAAGACCGAGCACATTACATAAAGATTTCGGAATTGTAGACACTAGCACCCAAGTCACACAAAGCAAAACATTCATAATTTTTAATCTTGACTTTGATCGTAGGTTCCCACTCGTCATGCAATTTTCTAGGAATTGATACTTCTAATTCCATTTTTTCTTCAAAAGCTTTCATCATAGCATCAACAATATGTTTAGTAAAAGCTTTATTTTGTTCATAAGCATGGGGTGAATTTATCATGGATTGCAACAAATAAATACAATCAATCAAAGAGCAACTATCATAATTAAAGTCTTTGTAATCCAAAAGAGTGGGCACATCACTAGTTAAAGTTTTGACCTCTCCAAACCCACTTTCATCAATTCAACAAGATTTTCACCCTCCAAAATATTGGGACGCCTTCTACCTGGAGTTGACTTTTCTCCAGACCCTTTTCCAACAACATTAACTTTACAAAACACGGAATCAATAGAAGAAACACCAACCATTTTAAGATCTTCATCACTTTTGCGAAAGAAATCGCTAGAAAATGCTTTTTCTAAAAATTCTCTTTTAGCTCTAAGCATAGCGGTTCTTTCTTACTTTCATCCATAGAAATATAAAGAGCTTTAATTGATTCATCCACTTTAGGCACAAAAATTTTCATCTTGATATTTTCCACATCATGAGCAATTCTATCAACACTTCTAGACAAATCATCAATCTTACTCAACTTTTCTTCTATGGAAGTGTTGAAAGCTTTTTGCGTGTTGATAAATTCTTTAATATTGTTCTCAAGATCAGAGGCATTCCTATTATTATTATAAGATTGATTTCCATAGGAATTACCATAATTATTAGAGGAATTACTAGTAAAAGGCCTAGGATTAAAATTACCTCTATAAGCATTGTTATTGAAATTATTTCGAGAGATAAAATTCACATCTATGGCATCACTACTTTGCTCAATCAAAGTAGACAAATGCATATCACTAAAGTCAATGGGAGCACTTTTACTAGCAACCAATTTCATAAGAGCATCAACTTTTTCACTCAAAGAAGAAATTTCTTCAACCGAATTAACTTTTTTACTAGGAGGAGCCCTTTCGGTATGCCATTGTGAATAATTTGCCATAATATTATCAAGCAATTTGGTGGCTTCACCCAAAGTAATTTCCATAAAAGTACCACCCGCGGAGGAATCTAAAAGATTACGAGAAACAAAATTCAATCCCGCATAAAAAATTTGTATGATCATCCAAAGATTTAACCCATGAGTTGGGCAATTCCTTAGCATCATTTTCATCCTTTCCCAAGATTGTGCAACATGCTCGTGTTCAAGTTGCTTGAAATTCATGATCTAGGTTCTAAGGGAAATATTTTTTGCGGGCGGAAAATACTTAGTGATAAAAGCATCTTTGCATTTATTCCAAGAATCGATACTATTGCGAGGCAAAGAAGAGAACCAAATTTTTGCAGAATCACGCAAAGAAAACGGAAATAATTTCATCTTCACCACATCATTGTCCACATATTTTTTCTTTTTCATATCGCATAATTCCACGAAGGTATTAAGATGGGACGCGACATGCTCATTAGGAGTACCGGAAAATTGATCTTTCATAAGAAGATTTAGCAAAGCAGTATTAATATCACAAGACTCCGCACTGGTGGCGGGAGGAGCAATTGGAGTGCCGATAAAATCATTGTTGTTGGTATTTGAGAAATCACATAACTTGGTGTTCTCTTGAGTCATGATGACCACACAACAAGATTGCACTCAAAAACAGATCCGACAAGAAAACGGCGAACAAAAAAGAGGGACAAATAAAATGGCAATTTTTTGTGAAGTGGGGAAGAGGAAAACGAGAGGCAAATGGAGAATAATGCAAATTGCGAGGAGATGAGATTTGTGATTAGGAAGCTGGTATATGTTGAAGATCCTCCCCGGCAACGGCGCCATAAATTCCTTTTGATGTCGCTTGAAGCTACGTCAGTATTTCCCCAAAGAGGAAGGGATGATGTAGCACAGCGGCGGTAGGTATTTTCCTTAGATATGAAACCAAGGTTATCGAACCAGTAGGAGAACCAAGCAACACAACGTAAACAACCCCTGCACACAGATAACAAATCCTCGCAACCCGACGTGTTAAAGGGGTTGTCAATCCCTTCCGGGTACGGTGCCTCAAGATAGGCAAACGGACGTGAGATAAAATTATAGTAGATTGATAGATCGAACGCCAAATAAAATAAATAAGAATAAATTACAGCAAGGTATTTTTGTATTTTTAGTTTAACTAGCAAGATGCCCATGCATTGCACGGAGAATCAAGATGCATTTGTATGAGTACTTTATGTTGTGGGAGAAAAGGATGAACAAGAGAAGGCCTAATTTGCAAATGTGGAGAGGGGTGTGGGTATCTTTTTGCAAAATTGCCATAGTTTCCTTCCTATCCATCAGATATAAATCGGACGGCCTATATTGCAGGATGGCAGGCACACCATCATCACCAACTCTGTTTTTTATAAGAGTAGAGATAGATATGAAAATAAATGCAAGGAAAAATTAGATCGCAAAGGCAAATATATGAGAAAGAGACTCGGGGGCTGTAGGTTTCACTAGTGGCTTCTCTCGAGAAAAATAGCAAACAGTGGGTGAACAAATTACTGTTGGGCAATTGATAGAACTTCAAATACTCATGACGATATCCAGGCAATGATCATTATATAGGCATCACGTCCAAGATTAGTAGACCGACTCCTGCCTGCATCTACTACTATTACTCCACACATCGACCTCTATCCAGCATGCATCTAGTGTATTAAGTTCGTGGAAAAATGGAGTAATGCAATAAGAACGATGACATGATGTAGACAAGATCTATCTATGTAGAGATAGACCCCATCGTTTTATCCTTAGTATCAACGATACATACGTGTCGGTTCCCCTTCTGTCACTGGGATCAAGCACCGTAAGATTGAACCCACTACAAAGCACCTCTTCCCATTGCAAGATAATTAGATCAAGTTGGCCAAACAAGACCCAAATATCGGAGAAGAAATATGAGGCTATAAGCAATCATGCATATAAGAGATCAAAGAAACTCAAATAACTTTCATGGATATAAAAAGATAGATCTGATCATAAATTCAAAGTTCATCGATCCCAACAAACACACCGCAAAAGAGTTACATCATATGGATCTCCAAGTGACCATTGTATTGAGAATTCAGAGAGAGAGATGAAGCCATCTAGCTACTAACTACGGACCCGAAGGTCTACAAAGAACTACTCACGCATCATCGGAGAGTCACCAATGGAGGTGGTGAACCCCATTTGAGATGGTGTCTAGATTGGATCTGGTGGTTCTGGACTCTGCGGCGGCTGGATGAATATTTCGTCGACTCCCCCAACGTTTTGGGAATATTGGGGTATTCATAGAGCAAAGAGGCGGACCGGGGGGCACCTGAGGTGGGCACAACCCACCAGGGCGCGCCTGGGCCTCCTGGCGCGCCCTGATGGGTTGTGCTCTCCTCGGAGCACCCCCCAGGCGCAACCAGGGCCCATGATGTTCCTTCTGGTCCAAAAAAAATCTCCGTGGAGTTTCGTTGCGTTTGGAATCCATCTGATATTGATTTCGTGCGATGTAAAAAACATGCAGAAAACAACAACTGGCACTTGGCACTATGTCAATAGGTTAGTACCAAAAAATGATATAAAATGACTATAAAATGATTATAAAACATCCAAGATTGATAATATAACAGCATGGAACAATAAAAAATTATAGATACGTTGGAGATGTATCAGATTGTTTCAAGGAACGGACTAGGCGAGGCTTAATGCCGCTCATGATTAGTCTGTTGGCCCTCTAAACTTGTCTGTTGGTTTGTAGGTGGTACACCGAAGCATAATCGAGCTTGATGCCCATAGTAGCGCACCAGCCCTTGACTTCTTGGGCCATGAAATTGGATCCATTATCCGCGATAATACTGTGAGGGACACCATAATGGTGTACCACGCCGGATATAAAGTTGATAACTGGTCCAGACTTTGCTGAGGTTACTGGTTTTGCCTCAATCCATTTATTGACCATGACTAGTAGGTATTTCTTTTTCTTGGTTCCCCCTTGAAGTGGTCCGACCATGTCCAATCCCCAGACTGCGAAAGGCCAGGTGATTGGTATAGTCTGGAGAGCCGTGAGGGGCATGTGGCTTTGCTTAGTGAATAGCTGGCATCCAACACAATGTTGGACTAGAGTGCAGGCATCTTGGCGGGCGGTGGGCCAGAAAAACCCTGCTCGGAAGGCCTTGCTTACCCGGGCCCGAGCTGCCGCGTGGTGGCCGCCCATGCCAGCATGTATCTCGGCCAAAACTTTGAGAATGCATCACGCCCCAATAGGGCGTGGTATCCGCTATGGAAGGGCACAATGTGGAAGAGTAGTTCTTCGGTCCTATAGTTCGCCAAAGTGCCGAATACTACATCCATAGTAACTCGTACGGAGCAGCGCGCCTCTTTGTCGAGGATGATTCCCCGAAACATAGTGTAACATTGTTCGACTCGAGATCTGTCGAATTGCATCTTGTCAAGGGTATCCTCGTAGATGAGGTTTAAGCCACTGCCTCCATCCATAAGCACCTTGGTTAATCTGAAGCCGTCCACGATGGCATCGAGGACTAGCGCAGCGGGTGCTCGGATGAGTCGTGCCCTTGGTTCGTCCTCCACATTGAAGGTGATCGGGGTGTCCGTCCAGTAGCTTGCTGTTGTGACCTGGTGGACTTGGTTGAGCTCTCGAAGGGCTCTTTTCCTCTAATTGTTCGAGGAGAAGGTTTCGTAGATGGTTAAGACATTATGGTCATTGGATGAAGGTGTTTCTGATCCTCTACTGGGAGTTTGAAGGCGGAGTATGGCTTCGCCACTTTTGGTGACCTGTCTAACAACCCAGCAAGCTCGAAGCCTGTGAGTCAAATTTGTGTTTAACTGGGCCGAGTGTATGGGGCATGGCTTATCCAGTATTTCGTCCAGGACCGATCTGGGTCCGACGAGGGATCTATTCCCTTTTTCAGCGGGCTCGTGTTCGGACGACCACTTTGTGTATGCACGCTTGTCCCGGATTATACTTGACTGTTCTGCATGGTTTGACTCCACGCGTATTTGTTGTTCCTTCCAGGTGCTCTCCATGGCGCAGTACTTGCGTACCAGGTCTGATAACTCGGCAATGCTTTTGCACGTGGTGACGGGCGAGGGCGTTCAGAATCCCTTCTTCTCGGCAGTTAGACCGAAAAGTTGTAATTATGTCTTGGTCACAGTAGCTTGTGATTTTTTCTTGTACCAAGAGGAATTTGCCCCAATAATGATGGACCGTCTCTCCAGGCTGCTGCTTTACGTACATCAAATCCCAGATGTCCGGAGGACCCAAATTGTCTGGGGAGTACACGACATGGGTGGTGGGTGGGAGAAAATTTTGTACTGTCCCAGGTTGTGTGTCCAGAACTCTAGCGGTGGTATCTGCAACATCCTACTGTCAGCGGACGGTGTTAGGGACTTGAAGTCGTGTTTTAGGTCAGAACTTGGCTTGGGACCTTCTTCGGGGCTCGTGACCCGATCATTGATCTGGACGTAACTCATTTTGAGCTTCGGCGATGATGATTCTTCGGCCAATTCTTCAATGGTGGCGACGAGGTGCGTGGCAGGCGGGGTGTAAATTTCCCTATTGCCGGGCATAAGCCCGATCCGGTCGTAGACCGAGGATTGACCGTCGGAGACTCCCATGGCCCGAATCCGATCTAGGATATCGTTTACGGATGAGAGGTCCATCGGGTCCATGCTTCTCGCGTGTTCGGGACTGACTCGAAGTGCGGTCGCTCCGGGTCTGTTCAAGACAGTGTTCGGGCGGTGCGCAGTCGACGTATTGACGGAAACCGGGTCTAAGGCCAGGCTCCGCACATCGTTGGTTTCCGTCCCTGAGGTCAAAGCGGCGGGTTCCTGGTCTTCGGACGTCAGAGCTGCACCCAAACTCGAAGCTGATAGTGCGGTAAGGGCCGATCCGAAGATCAAATCGGGAAGAGGCGCCGAAGTTAATGCTTTGGGAGCCGTGGTGTTTCCAGGTGAGGCTGAGAAGCCGGTGAAGATCAGATTGCCCCGAGCGTCGGTGATGTATTCAAAGTTACCAAACCAGATCTGATGCTCAGGGGCGAAGCTGTCGACCGGGTTGAGATGGCCGGTCGAGTCAGCGTGCAAAACAATGCCGCCGAACACGAAAAGTTGCCCGGGATGAAGATGTCCCCGGTGCTAACGCCGTCTCCGATGATCAGGCGAGCCATAGACCCTTCGGCGACCCAGCAGCGGAACTCTCAATGAAAGCACCAATGTCGTGTAAAAACCGGCGGATCTGGGGTAGGGGGTCCCGAACTATGGACCTTGGATCGATGGGGAACAGTAGAAGTGGGACGCGATGTTTACCCAGGTTCGGGCCCTCTCTAAGATGTAAAACCATACATCCTGCTTGATTATATTGCTTGTGTATAAGGGGGTTACAGAGTAGATCTACCACGAGATCAGGCGAACTAAACCTAACTAATAGGATGGCGGTTGTTCTTCTAGCCTCTATGGACTAAGCCCCCTGGTTTATATAGACACTAGGGGTGCTAGGGTTTACAGATAGTCGGTTACATCAAGGAAACTCCGGATCTTCCATCTTGACTTGGGGTGCACACCAAGGAACAAAAGGTCTTCGGTCCAGATACAATGCGGCCCACCAATCCGGCCCATGTAAGACTGGCCGGCATCCGAGGATCCCCTAATCCAGGACTCCCTCAGACGTATCACCTAGCTAGCTTATGTGCTTCAAAGTTTGAAGCTCTAGATTCAAAACTAAAAACACATGAAGTAAAATCTTTAGCAGTTTCTCTCAACTCTCTAATGATGCTGCCAACCCCCTGCTGAATATGGGAGACCACTTGTTTACATTAAGATGCTATGTGCATATATTGCATGCCAAAATTCTATGCCAAAGCCAGAGCCTCTCTGCATGCTACTGCTTCAACAATGGCCGGATCATCCCCTGCATGACCAGAATTGATGAGTCCAAGGAACTCCCTACCCGGTCACAGTAGATGCCTGATGCAGCCCCAATATTGTGATCAATTGAGATCCCCGCATCTACATTGATCTTGACTGAACCTTCTGGCGGCTGAACCCACCTCGTTGACCATATTTTGTTGGAGTTATTGCATGTGGTGCGTTTGGGACTTGTACTTGGTCAAGCTTTGAGATGAACCTTGTGACAAAAAGGTGGGTAGATAATGGGCTCTGGTTAATCCCCTCATGCATTAGCTTTCGTCTTGTGCACTAGATCGCCCAAAGGGTCACGGTCACGCTGGTCATTTCATCGTGGCTAAGAACCTCCATCCTTGCGAACACCCAGCTTCAGGCGGACGATTCAGTCGTTTGCGATCATGTGTTCCATCAATTCGAGATCAACCAACACCCACATGCACCGCACCATGTTGCATTCTATTATACTGGTTTCCAGGAGTCTGGCATGCCAGATACATAACAAGTATCGATGGGGGACATGTTTATGTGGTTTCGAGCATCTTCAGTCGGGATAGAATTGTATGATAACCTCCAAAGGAACTTCCTAACCTTTGGCGACACCGGCACCTTCCACAACATAACCCATGATTTACCTAAACTTTGCAGGCACCGCCACCTTCCACAACATATCCCATGATTTCTCATTTGCTACAGTATTCAAAGAACCAACCCTCTCTACCAACTAGTCTTCCCTCCTTTTCTTTGTTGCCCCTATCATTTTGTATGCAGACCTGACAGAGAAAATGCCATTATTTTTGAAGCCCCATGACCCGAAATCATCCATGTCTCGAGTACAAATAGGGACTTGAAGAATTGTTGTGGCATCATAGGAAGAAATACTTGTTGTACCAACTGTATGTTCCAGCGAGCATTCAAGGGATCCAGGAGCTCTGCCACCATTTGCGAAGGATTTTGGATCAAGGAAACGATCGGTCTCATGTTCTCCTTTCTCGGCATCCAGTTTGTGTCCCATATATTTGTTGTGATCCCATTGCCAATCCTTTTTTATAAGTCCTTACTTGAGTGTGTCACGACCTTCCACCACTCCTCTTCATATTTGAGATGGGTGCGCATCAAGAAAGTTAAAAGACTCATTTTTTGAGGTACCAACATCAGGCATGCCCAGGTACTTCTCAGTTTTTTTAGATGAGTATTTTTTTAGAAGAAGTCTTTTTAGATTTTTTTTTTGAGAAATAGAAGCCTTTTTAGATGAGTAGAGTGTGTTACTTGTGTCATCAGGAGAGGAGGTGACAATGACCTTGGCCCTTTGGGTACACGTGGGCTGTGGCTAGTGATTTCGTAGGCTTCGGCTTCGGCTTTGGCCTTTGTTTTCTTCCGACGGGCCACGAAGCGGTTCCATTGACTCTCTCAATCGAAACCCAGTTCTGCGTGGGCCGGGAGGGTTGGAGTGGGGAGCCGACGAGGCGGCAGCGGAGGGGGATCGCCGGAGACGGGATGGACGTGCCGTGGCTGCTGGTGGCGCACGGGTCCGTGACGGCGCTGGTGGTTGTGTCGTTTCTCTGCGGGCAGTGGCCCATCTTCGAGGGCACCTTCGTTCAGAGCATCAACCACTTCCTCACCTCCGGAGCCTACCGCCACTTTCTGTGCGCGCTGCACGCCTCCTCCCGTTCCCTCACACCGCCTCTTCCGCTTCTCACTTAGTGAAGATTGTTTGCGCAGGCGGCTCGTGCAGGCGGCGTGCGGTACTGGAGCCAGGGATCTCGTGCTCGGCGTCGAGCAGTACTGCTGCGACCGCCCTAACCCTATCCTGCAGGTGCACGTGGTGCTGAGTATCTATGTGTGTTGTAACGCCTGCTCATATCATGAAAAGTTAGGGTGTTTGATTTTGATGCTATGTTATGCGAGATTGTTGCTTGGGATTGGCTGATATGATATTGCTCTCTTATGCTGAGTTGAATCAACCAAGGTAGAGAGTTTATTGAATCAGAATGTGGTCGGTTGAATAGAGAAAGAGTTTGTCAGGGGTTTTGGGTCTGTTGATGATGAATGGATGAATGTTGAGCGATTTGGTGGTTGGTTGTCTACAGACAGTTATGAGATATGCTTTGTTGTGTAAATCTATTGCATTTTCTGCACAAATTGGACGTGCATCTAAATGTTGCCAATTGAGAAGGGACAATGGAGTATTGAGTTGTGTCAGTTGTGTGAAATTTTAAGGGGTTTCATGCTTGGCTTATTTCTACATTTATGGTGTACTATTTCCATGGGAGAGCTGGTTTTGGGGTGGACTAAAAGTAATTGAAGAATGTCAGAAGGGCATCCTACCTCCGTCCTGGTTTATTAGTACCCTTTGTATTCTGTGCCAAATTTTGATCTTAAATTTAACTAACAAAATGTTAATGCTTGTCATAAAAAATAATATAATTGGAAACTATTTTCGAATACGAATCCAATGATATAATTTTGCTGACATGCATTAATATTTTGTAAGTTAAATCTCTAGTCAAAATTTGGCACAAAATACAAAGGGGACTTATAAACCAGGATGGAGGTATTACTTGTTTGGGAGCCGGTTTGATGCATCTAAGCTACATGTGAATTGGTGCCTGGTTGGTGGGAAGCCTCACAAGTAATGGTTGGTCCATTTTTAGTGAATGGGCGGTGCTTTGGTCTTGTAGTTGCATGAGCATGTAAATTATGGGGAAGTGGGGAAGAGTGAGGGGAGAAAATAAGTGGAACTAGACAAAGATGAGCTGAGTGCTGGGTCACTTGGGATGGACAAATCTCATGGTTTAGTAGTTGAGCTGACTTAAGATCTTTGCACTGATTCAGTAGTGCATTATTAGAGTTACTACTATGAAATTATGATACATACATATAATGCACTTATCCTAGCGGTGCCATCTACAGTTATCTCTCTGTGTTTAATAATGAAATGTTTGCCGCAAAAATAAGTCACTACTTGGCCTGGAAAATAATTAAAACTCTGGTCAAATATGGAGCCTACTATGTTTAGGAAGTTCTAATCTGTTCGCAGCAATAACCTCTAAGCTTCTCCTCCTAATCATACCAGCTGACTATTTCAAAGTGTTAGATGTGCCATCTTTTTTACGTTTATTTTCATTTTTGGAACATGAGCCTGCCCTATTCCAACACTCTCATGCTCCTTATCTCTGCAACTGATTTACACTCCTTTTTTTTTTGTTTACTCTGGTTCCTCTATTTACTTGCTTTGTAGTCTTATAGCAGCATAACCATTAGGTTCGTCAGAAAATTGCTTACTTATGCAACATCTTATTTGTGATTTTTCTTTTTTTCTTAACTGCAGGTTTTGTATGTTGCCATAATTGGCGGAACATATTTTATAATAGTGCAGTCATCTTTCAAGTACATTCCTGGGTATTACGTGAGTGTATTGCACAGGTATCTCGTTAACATTTACCAATTTGCAAGACAGTCATTCCTTTCTCCATTTTTGGCAGTCAGAGATCTTGCTCTTGCAGGTACCTGAGCATTGTGGTTGTTTCTATTGGTGCTATACTCTTTGTCCTCACTAGCTTTTCTGATCCTGGGACTGTTACTTCTGAGAACGTGTCTCAGTATGTATCTGCCTATCCTTTTGACAACATTATTTATGTAGAGAAAGAATGTTCAACATGCAGGATTACCAGGTATGCTATTTTCTAGTGATTAGTCATACCATGGCTTAATAATTTTAGGTGTTGCCGTGCTTTTACTTTTGTGAATGATTGAAGAGAATAATTTTATCACGATAGTTTAGAACTGAATAAAGGTAAACCACACTGATTATTGTAAAAAAAACACCTGATTATTTTGGGACGTTTCTCGAGAGGCAATTATCTCATCAAGTAGAAATCAGATTTGCTCTATATGTTGGCTATTGTATTTGCATGAAATTTTAAAATTCTTTTACTTTCCGTCTGTCATGGATTTGATATGAAGCATGTTGTGGTGCGGTCAAGGTTTTGGAGCGGACAAATTGTATCCTAGAATTTAAGTTGACAGAGATCTTTTGTACTTGCATTCAGTAGAAGGTGTAGATATTGTTTGATGGTATGCTGGTAACTGTGCAAGTATACTTTGTAGTTTCGTAGACTAATTAACTATGATTGATCCTTCATAAGTGCAACCGATAAACTATTAACTATTATTTTGAAGTTTTTATGAAGTTATGATCATGCACTCATGCTACAATGTATTATAAATATGTGTTGTTCTCTTTGTTTAGTGTTGTTCATATCAATCTGCTTTGTTTGACATCCTAATAATGGTTCATTGATATGCAGACCAGCTAGGGCAAAGCACTGTAGAATATGCAATAGATGTGTGGCTCGATTTGATCATCACTGTGGATGGATGGTACTTTTATTTGCTGCTTGATGCGTGATGGTATCTTTGGCTTGTTTATATCCTGAAATTTGTGTGCTGACACAGAATAATTGCATTGGGGAGAAGAATACTCGCTATTTTGTGGCCTTCTTATTTTGGTGAGTTTTCTCTTACCTTTTTTCCATATTTCTTTTCTTTTGGCTACATAGATAGTCCCAACTCCCAAGGATCCATGACTCCATTCAGTTAACATCGACAAACCCCATTGTGCTATTCAATTTTCTTTTTGTTTCTTAGCATCATCCTTATTAGTACATGTCAGACTCCTAATTTCTCATCCTCTTGGCACCCGATAGTATCTCTCAGTTACGAGCACCAACCATGGAGACATTAATAAATGTGACAAGCCCACTAGGTATTTCAAAGTAGATATATATGGCTGGCAAGTTATTGGGAGCTAAAAGATTGAAGTGGAAAACATTATTGTTGAAGATGTGACTTACCTTCTAAATTATTCATAAATAATTTACCATGTTCTATCCAAGTGCAGTTGTTTAAATATTGTATGTATGATTATGCCCTCCTTTCCAAAATATAAGGTTTATAGTCAAACATGTGCATGTTTGACCAAGTTTTTAGAGAAAATATCAATATCTACAGACCAAATTGGGATCATTAGATCCATCACAAAAAGTATTTTTATATTTTATTTATTTGTATTGTAGATGTCGGTATTTTATTCTATAATCTTGGTCAAACATACACAAGTTTGACTTGCACGAAAATCGATAAACCTTATACTCTGTATGTCTAGTTGTCTGCAGTTTGGGACAGTTGGGGCTGTAGTTCATTTTAATTTGTGTTACAGTCTGTTTAGGAAGATTGATCTGCTACTTGATTTTAAAACCTATACTAATGCTGGAAATATTAGATCAACCTGTTCAAAGCAGATCCTTGCACTTTTCTTGCAACTTTATATTATTTATCTTTCTCCTTCTTCATAACAGGCATTTTCTTTTATGTCTGTATGGAGCAATTATCCTTGGCTTCATTGTTGCTGGTGAATTAAAAGACAAGAAAGTTGTCTACATACTGACAGGTTATTATTCTGTCCGTTCTAAGAGCTCACACTCTTGTCTAACAGGAATGTCTTCTCATGCCACATTTAACACTAACCATATGTGGAAGAGTGTTTAATCATTTTATTCCCTTGCGGCGTGATATAATAAAACTCGTCTAATAGAACTATAGGTGAAATTTTTTACCATCTTGCTGATATTTTGTGTTCTCGTATTTGAATATGAATGACTCAATACCCTTTGAGGAAAAGTTATCTAAATCATGTGACATAAATTATGGAACAGCTCATTTCACTTTATATTTCATTTAAGCATTATACTCCATCCGTTTTTGTTTACTCTGCATATAGCTTTGTCTCAAGTCAAACTTTGTTGACTTTGACCAAGTTTATACAAAAAACTATTGACTTCTACAATACCAAGTCAATATCGTTAGAATCATCATTGAATATATTTTCACATCATATATTTATTTTATTGTGAAAGTTTTTTTCTATATACTCGGTCAAGCATTATAAAGTTTGAATTAGGTCGAAACTAATATGCGGAGTAAATAAAAATGGAGCGTGTATATGTCTTCCTTCATAAGTTGACATTGTTAGACGGGATAGAGAGGTTTTGGTGGAATAGTTCGTTGTGTTGCTTGAGCCTCATGGGCATATATATAGGAGTACAATGATCAACTTGGAGTACAAGACAAGCCAGAACAAATCCTAGTCTATCTCGTCTTTCCTAATAATCAATATACTCAACATCCCCCCGCAGTCACAACGGTAGCAACACAGACGGTGAGACTGGAGAATAATCCGAAGGCAAGCCGACGGACCCCCCCCCCCCCCCCCCCCCCCCCCCCCCAAGTCGTAACGGTCGATGCATCGCGGAGTCGTGGCTGGAGTGAAAACCGACGAGGTTGCTCAAGCAAGGCGGTAGCCCTTTGTGCCGTTTGTCGATGTAGCTGAGTGTAGGGTGGTGCAGCCGTAGTCGAGGTAGCCATGCGAAGAATGCCGTGGTCGATGTCGAGTCGGGGTGGCCGGTGTAGAGGAAGTCGCCGTGGAGCTGCGGGCGCAAGGAGGCGCCGTGTTAGTCATAGGCGCAGTGGTGTCGAAGTAGTGGCAGCGCGCGGGCGGAAGCGTCGGGCGGCGGCGGGCTGAAGCTAGGGTTTAGAACCCGGAAACTGATACCATGTTAGACGGGATAGAGAGGTTTTGGTGGAATAGTTCGTTGTATTGCTTGAGCCTCATGGGCATATATATAGGAGTACAATGATCAACTTGGAGTACAAGACAAGCCAGAACAAATCCTAGTCTATCTCATCTTTCCTAATAATCAATATACTCAACAGACATTTTCTGTTTTCTAATTGAGTTGTCGTTGGAATTTGACAGTTTATTATGGCATTGATAATTCATTCTCTGGCCTGTTTCCCCATGTTGCACAGGTATGATAGAGGAATGAATAGAAATTTTTGAGTCCATCAGCATTCAGCACCCTATTCAGTGTCTAACCTAACTTATGGTCACTTTTGCAGTGGTTGCTTGCTGTCCATAACACACAGATACTTTTGGTTGTATTTTTGGGTATAATAGCGTTGCTTCTTGGGGGGTTTTGTGCTTATCATGTACATCTTTGCTTATCCAATACGACTACGAATGAGGTAACGCCTTGCCACACGCTTCATTTGAAAATTGCCAAATTTTCCATCATTTAATTTGTCCTTTTCTGAGGCTTCAAAAGCGATCACCTGAGTTGATCAATGAACCATGTTCTAATTAGTTTTTGCGAAGGGGTTCTTTGAGTAGACAGGAGAGGAAAGTGAGATTTTCTTTCAATGAATCATCTTAACAATGTTGATTTTACAATGCCTCTTTCCAATAGAGGCATAGTGATAAGACTATGTCGAGTAATGGAAGCAGTAACCCTAATGAGGATGAAACAAGTTTGAAGCATGTTATTAATACAAAAATGTCTTTCTGGACTTTCTTCTTCCAACTCATCTTGTGAAAATTAATGCAGACATTCAAATGGCAAGACTACATTTTCTGGATGAAAAAGGAGAACGCAGCGAAAGCTAGCGCATACACACTGAAGGCGAGCATCAACGCAGCCAGCAGTGAAGCGCAGAAATCGCCGCCAAGCAAATGGAAGACGTTCTTCTCAAGGTCGAAAACACGGGCCGAGGAGCTGGTCGTGAAGAATAACATATATGACGTTGGCTGGATCAGGAACCTGTGTGAGGTGATGGTACCTTTATCAGAGCGGAGGTCGTTCTCTTGCAAGAAGTCCGAATGAAGTGAAATGCTGTTGCAACTGTTGTATATCCGTTGTAGAATTTTGGGAACATTTCCCCTCCTCCCTCATACACTGACATGGTGTTAGGGCCGTGATCGGAGCCAAAGTAATTAACTGTAGATGACAGTATGTGCAAGTCGTTTTTGCTTGTATCATTCCTGAAGCAATCAATAGTTTTGGCATTTTGATTACTTTATTATGTGGGCACAGTGAGACACGTGAGTACGGCGGCGCATCTATCAGGAAGGGGGAAATATCAAGTACTCCCATCCTTGGAGTACTCCCTTTGCTCCAAGTCTAAAACATCAATTTTAAATGTTTCAAAAATTCTGAAAAAAACTGTGTACATTCACATGGAATGTGACTACATCCCCTAAAAAATTCAGGTCCAAACTCGTAATGTACATTGAGAAACAAAAAAGACAAATTCAGATGTGAATAGTGTAAATGTTGCTTTTGTCTTTTTATGACACTATTCATGCTAGATTTCACATTTTTGTTTCTCAATGTGCATTTAGAATTTGGGCTTGAAATTTTTAGGAGGTGTAGTCACAATCCTAGTAAACATACATATTTTTTTCCAGAATTTTTGAAGGATTTAAAATTGATTTATTTCAAGTTGGAGCATGGGGAGTACCTCAAGGATGTGAGTACTTGATATTTTCCCTATCAGCAAGATCCCAGGTTCCAAACATCTAGATAGATTGAAACCAACAAGAATGGTAGGAGGAATGGTTCTATATTTCTGATGTGCCGCTGGAGGACCCACCCCCCCCCCCCCCCCCCCCCCCCCCCGGCGCGCGTCCAAACTCAACTCTCCAGCCTCTCCAGGCTCAGGTGCATCGGATGTGGATGTTAAACGGCAAGGATGACGCCACCCGGGCCATCTGGGGCAACTTCTACGGGGGCAAATCCATGAAAGGGGCGGTCTCGCTTTTATGCAGAGGCAAAGCCAGCGACTTCCCGGACAACAAGGTGGACTCCGGTCATAGCGAGACCAACCCCATAGCACAAGTATGTCTTATGTCATAATTCTTCATGCCGTTGTGCTCAATCTAACCACTCTTCTCGGATGCTGGGAGAACTGGCGTTCCTGGTCGACCGCCATAAGCTTTTCGGCCCCACAGCACGAAGATGAGTAGACGCCGGAGCTGGCATGGATGCTCTCAGCTGACTTGTCTCAGGCTGCCCCACGCCAAACGTGCCAGGGAGCCCATCCTCTAGATAGTTCTAGGGACGACAATGATGACAAAAGCCACGGCGATCCCAACGCCGGCAAGGAGTCCAGCGGCAAGAACCTCTACCACGATGACGGCGATTATATGTTGCAGCAACATGCCCATGACGTGGTGTAACGCCCAACATGCGGTCCAAGCCGCAGCAAAGACTTTGCAATCCTTGCTAATGATAGAAACGCATATTAGTTGCCCCAACATATGACTATAATATATACGTAAGGTCATACTTGGTAACAAAGTGGACATCACAACAAATACAACTACTCATGAATATAGGAGTTGATACGAGATACAATAGGGTGTACATATGCTAATATTCAAAATGTCAAAACTATTGATTGCTTTCTGGATAACGGACTAGTGCCCAGATAATAAAGTAATCAAAATGCCAAAACTAATTGCTTCAGGAATGATACAAGCAAAAACGACTTGCACAGACTGTCAACTACAGTTAATTACTTTGGCTCCGATCACGGCCTTAACACCATGTCAGTGTATGAGGGAGGAGGGGAAATGTTCCCAAAATTCTACAACGCCATGGATATACAACAGTTAAGTCATACAACAGTCGCAACAACATTTCACTTCATTCCGACTTCTTGTAAGAGACGACCTCCGCTCTGATAAAGGTACCATCACCTCACACAGGTTCTTGATCTAGCCGCCATATATGAAGGAGACCCCAAAGAAAGGGGTGCATTGGAAACCGGAGACCATGCACGAGGTGGGGAACGAAGCATACCTGCTCCTTATCGGTTGCGTGAGGCTGGGGCATTGTGACAGACCAGGAGGCACCACCCTAGGAGATGAGCGCGGAGCCGTGTTCAGCTGGTGGCAGTTAGCTGGCGTCGGTCAGTCGGTCGAGCTGGTCCATGGTCAATGGCCTCCATTTCACCTTCGTTAGGGAAGGGGCCTTGGGCTCCCCCGCCGCTTCTTGCCGGTGTTCTTCGTCTTCCCACCATTGCGTAGCTTCCCTTCTCCGGCCATGTAGTCGGGAGTGGCTAGAGGCTAAAGGCACTGCTTTTTTGGAAGGGTGTATGGAAAGGTTTGAGTGTCGGAGGTCCGGGAAGAAGACAAAGGAAGGAAGGAGGAGAGCGTAAAACTCTCCCTCTCATTGCCGCCCTCCTTTTATAAGCAGGGCGAAGCTCGAAGTAGCGGCAGGTTAAATGCGCCACATGGAAGTAAATCGCCCCACCTCCCCATGTTTATGTGTTAATTGCACACGGGGATCAAGGGGGCAACCATTTAATCAGTGGGTGTTTCAATACACACGATCTCTCTTGATGGGACGTGCCCTTGGTGGGTCCAGCACCCACATTCACATGCCATGTTGACCGCTGGGTTAAGGACGCCACGTTGTCTAGTGAGCCCGTGGATAAAACAGATCTACGTTGTCAGGACCAGACTGAATAGGCATCACATTGGGAGCGCGGGAATACTTCACGCCCACGGGCCTGCTTTGCGTGAAACATTTCCGACATGAAGCTCAGTTCAAGTTCTTTCAACACATGCCAGAGACCGATGTGTTGATACTCACCTCGGACGCGGTACGACTTCAAGACTTGACTACAGAAGGAGGCTTTCATTGAACCAGTTTCAAGACCGTCGATAGAAGATGAAGTGTAGCCCAGATGATCCAAGGTGCATACAGACTTGAAGACCGGTTCAGGGGCTAATGATGGTGTCCCGGCTAGGAGGCCTCTCACCATGTCGGCTCTCAGCCTGGTGGGCTAGGCCGAGGATCCCATGTCTGTTCTATCCTGGCCACTTCGGGCAACCCATGACAATTACAAAGAAGATCCCGAAGACTTGATGTATACTCCAAGACGCTGGATCCATGGAGAACTTTGTCTCCCATACGTAGCCGACTAGGATATTGTAACCCTAGTGTTGGGGAACGTAGTATTTCAAAAAGTTTGCCTACGATCATGCAAGATCTATCTAGGAGAAGCATAGCAACAAGCAGGGAGAGTGTGTCTACGTACCCTTGTAGACCGAAAGCGGAAGCGTTTAGTTACGCGGTTGATGTAGTCAAACGTCTTTGCGATCCAACCGATCAAGTACCGAACGCACGACACCTCCGCGATCTGCACACGTTCAGCTCGGTGACGTCCCTCGTACTCTTGATCCAGCTGAGGCCGAGGGAGAGTTTCGTCAGCACGACGGTGTGGTGACGGTGATGATGAAGTTACCGGCGCAGGGCTTCGCTTAAGCACTACGACGATATGATCGAGGTGTGTAACTGTGGAGGGGGGCACCGCACACGGCTAAAAGATCAACTTGTATGTTTGGGGTGCCCCCTTGGCCACGTATATAAAGGAGGGAGGAGGAGGAGGCCGACCTAAGAGGGGTGCGCCTATAGGGGGAGTCCAACTAGGATTCCCAATCCTAGTTGGAGTCCCCTTCCTTTTCCAAGAGGGGAGAGAGGGAAGGAGTAGGAGAAGGAGAAGGAAAGAGAGGGGGGCGCCGCCCCTCCCTAGTCCAATTCGGACTTGCCATTGGGGCGGGGGGGGGGGGGGGGGGGGCGGACACCCCTTGAGGCCCTTCTCTCCTTTCCCGTATGGCCCATTAAGGCCCACTACTTCCTCTGGCGAATTCCCGTAACTCTCCGGTACTCCGAAAAATACCTGAATCACTCGGAACCTTTCCGACGTCCGAATATAGCCTTCCAATATATCGATCTTTACGTCTCGACCATTTCGAGACTCCTCGTCATGTGCGTGATCTCATCCGGGACTCCAAACAATCTTCGGTACATCAAATCACATAACTCATAATACAAATCGTCATCGAACGTTAAGCGTGCGGACCCTACGGGTTCGAGAACTATGTAGACATGACCGAGACACATCTCCGGTCAATAACCAATAGCGGAACCTGGATGCTCATATTGGCTCCTACATATTCTACGAAGATCTTTATCGGTTAAACCGCATAACAACATACGTTGTTCCCTTTGCATCGGTATGTTACTTGCCTGAGATTCGATCGTCGGTATCATCATACCTAGTTCAATATCGTTACCAGCAAGTCTCTTTACTCGTTCCGTAATGCATCATCCTATAACTAACTCATTAGTCACATTGCTTGCAAGGCTTATAGTGATGTGCATTACCGAGAGGGCCCAGAGATACCTCTCCGATACATGGAGTGACAAATCCTAATATCGATCTATGCCAACCCAACAAACACCTTTGGAGACACCTGTAGAGCATCTTTATAATCACCCAGTTACGTTGTTATGTTTGATAGCACACAAGGTGTTCCTCCGGTATTCGGGAGTTGCATAATCTCATAGTCAGAGGAACATGTATAAGTCATGAAGAAAGCAATAGCAATAAAACTCAATGATCATAATGCTAAGCTAACGGATGGGTCTTGTCAATCGCATCATTCTCTAATGATGGGATCCCATTCATCAAATGACAACACATGTGTATGGTCAGGAAACATAACCATCTTTGATTAACGAGCTAGTCAAGTAGAGGCATACTAGGGACACTCTGTTTTGTCTATGTATTCACACATGTACTAAGTTTCTGGTTAATACAATTCTAGCATGAATAATAAACATTTATCATGATATAAGGAAATATAAATAACAACTCTATTATTGCCTCTAGGGCATATTTCCTTCAGTCTCCCACTTGCACTAGAGTCGATAATCTAGTTCACATCGCCATGTGATTTAACACCAATAGTTCACATCACCATGTGATTAGTTCACATCATCATGTGACTAATACCCAAAGGGTTTTACTAGAGTCAATAATCTAGTTCACATCGCTATGTGATTAACACCCAAAGAGTACTAAGGCGTGATCATGTTTTTCTTGTGAGAGAAGCTTAGTCAATGGGTCTGTCATATTCAGAGCCGTATATATTTTGCAAATTTTCTATGTCTACAATGCTCTGCATGGAGCTACTCTAGCTAATTGCTCCCACTTTCAATATGTATCCAGATTGAGACTCAGAGTCATCCGGATCGGTGTAAAAGCTTGCATCGGCGTAACTCTTTACGATGAACTCTTTATCACCTCCATAACCGAGAAATATCTCCTTAGTCTTCTAAGGATAATTTTGACCGCTGTCAAGTGATCCACTCCTGGATCAATATCGTACCCCTTTGCCAAACTCATGGCAAGGTACACAAAAGGTTTGGTACACAACATAGCATACTTTATAGAACCTATGGCTGAGGCATATGGAATGACTTTCATTCTCTTTCTATTTTCTGCCGTGGTCGTGTTTTGAGTCTTACTCAACTTTACACCTTGCAATACAGGCAAGAACTCCTTCTTTGACATTTCCATTTTGAACTATTTCAAAAATCTTGTCAAGGTATGTACTCATTGAAAAAATCTTATCAAGGGTCTTGATCTATCTCTATAGATCTTGATGCCCAATATGTAAGCAACTTCACCGAGGTCTTTCTTTGAAAAACTCCTTTCAAACACTCCTTTATGCTTTCCAGAAAATTCTACATCATTTCCGATCAACAATATGTCATCCACATATCTTATCAGAAAGGCTGTAGTGCTCGCACTCACTTTCTTGTAAATACAGGCTTTGCTGCAAGTCTGTATAAAACTATATGCTTTGATCAACTTATCAAAGCGTATATTCCAACTTCGAGATGCTTGCGCCAGTCCATAGATGGATCGCTAGAGCTTGCACATTTTGTTAGCACCTTTAGGATTGACAAAACCTTCTGTTTGTATCACATACAACTCTTCTTTAATAAATCCATTAAGGAATGTAGTTTTGACATCCATTTGCCAGATTTCATAAAATGTGGCAATTGCTAACATGATTCGGACATACTTAAGCATCACTACGAGTGAGAAAATCTTATCGTAGTCAACACCTTGAACTTGTCGAAAACTTTTTGCGACAATTCGAGCTTTGTAGATAGTAACACTATTGTCAACGTCCGTCTTCCTCTTGAAGATCCATTTATTCTCAATGGCTAGCTGATCATCGGGCAAGTCAATCAAAGTCCATACTTTGTTCTCATACATGGATCCCATCTCAGATTTCATGGCCTCAATCCATTTCGTGGAATCTGGGCTCATCATCGCTTCCTCATAGTTCGTAGGTTTGTCATGGTCAAGTAACATGACCTCTAGAACATAATTACCGTACCAATCTGGTGTGGATCTTACTCTGGTTGACCTACGAGGTTCGGTAGTAACTTGATCAGAAGTTTCATGATCATCATCATTAGCTTCCTCACTAATTGGTGTAGGAATCACTGGAACTGATTTCTGTGATGAACTACTTTCCAATAAGGGAGAAGGTACAACTACCTCATCAACTTCTACTTTCCTCCCACTCACTTCTTTCAAGAGAGACTCCTTCTCTAGAAAGGATCCAACCTTAGCAACAAAGATCTTGCCTTCGGATCTGTGATAGAAGGTGTACCCAACAGTTTCTTTTGGGTATCCTATGAAGACACATTTCTCTGATTTGGGTTCGAGCTTATCAAGTTGAAGCTTTTTCACATAAGCATCGCAGCCCCAAATTCTAAGAAACGAAAACTTGGGTTTCTTGCCAAATCACAGTTCATATGGTGTTGTCTCAATGGATTTAGATGGTGCCCTATTTAACGTGAATGCAACCGTCTCTACTACATAACCCCAAAACGATAGTGATAAATTGGTAAGAGACATCATAGATTGCACCATATCTAATAAAGTACGGTTACGATGTTCAGACACACCATTACGCTGTGGTGTTCCAGGTGGCGTGGGTTGCGAAACTATTCCACATTGTTTCAAATGAAGACCAAACTCATAACTCAAATATTCGTCTCCGCGATCAGATCGTAGAAACTTTATTTTCTTGTTACGATGATTTTCCACTTCACTCTGAAATTCTTTGAACTTTTCAAATGTTTCAGACTTATGTTTCATCAAGTAGATATACCCATATCTGCTCAAATCATCTGTGAAGGTCAGAAAAATTATGATACCCGCCGCGAGCCTCAACACTCATCGGATCGCATACATCAGTATGTATTATTTCCAATAAGTCAGTTGCTCGCTCCATTGTTCCGGAGAACGGAGTTTTAGTCATCTTGCCCACGAGGCATGGTTCGCAAGCATCAAGTGATTCATAATCAAGTGATTCCAAAAGCCCATCAGCATGGAGTTTCTTCATGCGCTTCACACCAATATGACCTAAACGGCAGTGCCACAAATATGTTGCACTATCATTATCAACTTTGCATCTTTTGGCATCAATATTGCGAATATGTGTATTACTATGATCGAGATTCAATAAACCATTCACCTTGGGTGTATGACCACAGAAGGTTTTATTCATGTAAACAGAATAACAATTATTCTTTGACTTAAATGAATAACCGTATTGCAATAAACATGATCCAATCATATTATGCTCAACGCAAACACCAAATAACATTTATTTTAGGTTCAACACTAATCCCGAAGGTAAAGGGAGTGTGCGATGGTGATCTTATGAACCTTGGAATCATTTCCAACACACATCGTCACCTTGCCCTCAACTAGTCTTTGTTCATTTTGTAACTCCTGTTTCGAGTTACTAATCATAGCAACTGAACCAGTATCAAATAACCAGGGGCTACTATCAACACTAGTAAAGTACACATCAATAACATGTATATCATATATACTTTTGTTCACTTTGCCATCCTTCTTATCCGCCAAGTATTTGGGGCAGTTCTGCTTCCAGTGACCATTTCCTTCGCAGTAGAAGCACTCAGTTTCAGGCTTGGGTCTAGCTTTGGGCTTCTTCATGGGAGTGGCAACTTGCTTGCCATTCTTCTTGAAGTTCCCTTTCTTTCCCTTGCCCTTTTACTTGAAACAAGTGGTCTTGTCAACCATCAACATTTGATGCTTTTCTTGATTTCTACCTTCGTCGATTTCAGCATCACGAAGAGCTCGAGAACCGTTTTCGTCATCCCTTGCATATTATAGTTCATCACGAAGTTCCAGTAACTTGGTGATAGTGACTAGAGATCTTTGTCAATCACTATTTTATCTGGAAGATTAACTCCCACTTGATTCAAGCGATTGTAGTACTCAGACAATCGGAGCACATGCTCACTGGTTGAGCTATTCTCCTCCATCTTGTAGGCAAAGTACTTGTCAGAGGTCTCATACCTCTTGACTCAGGCATGAGTCTGAAATACCAATTTCAGCTCTTGGAACATCTTATATGCTCCTTGGCGTTCAAAACGTTTTTGAAGTCCTGGTTCTAAGCGGTAAAGCATGGCGCACTAAACTATCAAGTAGTTATCATACCGAGCCTGCCAAACGTTCATAACATCTGCATCTGCTCCTGCAATAGGTCCGTCACCTAGCGGTGCATCAAGGACATAATTCTTCTGTGCAACAATGAGGATAATCCTTAGATCACGGACTGAGTCCGCATCATTGCTACTATCATCTTTCAACATAGTTTTTCTCTAGGAACATATCAAAAATAAACGGGGAGCTACATCGCGAGCTATTGATCTACAACATAGTTATGCAAATACTATCAGGACTAAGTTCATGATAAATTAAAGTTCAAGTAATCATATTACTTAAGAACTCCCACTTAGATAGACATCCCTCTAATCATCTAAGTGATCACGTGATCCATATCAACTAAACCATGTCCGATCATCACGTGAGATGGAGTAGTTTTCAATGGTGAACATCACTATGTTGATCATATCTAGTATATGATTCACGCTCGACCTTTCGGTCTTAGTGTTCTGAGGCCATATCTGCATATGCTAGGCTCGTCAAGTTTAACCCGAGTATTCTTTGTGTGCAAAACTGGCTTGCACCCGTTGTATGTGAACGTAGAGCTTATCACACCCGATCATCACGTGGTGTCTCGGCATGACGAACTGTAGCAACGATGCATACTCAGGGAGAACACTTATACCTTGAAATTTAGCGAGAGATCATCTTATAATGCTACCACCGTACTAAGCAAAATAAGATGCATAAAAGATAAATATCACATGCAATCAAATAAGTGATATGATATGGCCATCATCATCTTGTGCCTTTGATCTCCATCTCCAAAGCACCATCATGATCACCATCGTCACTGGCTTGACACCTTCATCTCCATCGAAGCATCGTTGTCGTCTCGCCAACTATTGCTTCTACGACTATCGCTACCGCTTAGTGATAAAGTAAACCAATTACATGGCGATTGCATTTCATACAATAAAGCGACAACCATATGGCTCCTGCCAGTTGCCGATAACTGTTACAAAACATGATCATCTCATACAACAATTTATATATCATCATATCTTGACCATATCACATCATAGCAAGCCCTGCAAAAACAAGTTAGACGTCCTCTACTTTGTTGTTGCAAGTTTTACGTGGCTGCTACAGGCTTCTAGCAAGAACCGTTCTTACCTATGCATCAAAACCACAACGATTTTTCATCAAGTGTGATGTTTTAATCTTCAACAAGGACCGGACATAGTCACACTCGATTCAACTAAAGTTGGAGAAACAGACACCCACTAGCCACCTGTGTGCGAAGCACGGCGGTAGAACAAGTCTCATGAACACGGTCATATAATGTCGGTTTGGGCCGCTTCATCCAACAATACCGCCGAATCCAAGTATGACATGCTGGTAAGCAGTATGATTATTATCGCCCACAACCCTTTGTGTTCTACTCGTGCATATAACATCTACACATAGACCTGGCTCTGATACCTCTGTTGGGGAACGTAGTATTTCAATTTTTTTGCCTACGATCATGTAAGATCTATCTAGGAGAAGCATAGCAACGAGCGGGGAGAGTGTGTCTACGCACCCTCGTAGACCAAAAGCGGAAGCATTTAGTTATGCGGTTGATGTAGTCGAACGTCCTGGCGATCCAACCGATCAAGTACCAAACGCACGGCACCTCCGCGATCTGCACACGTTCATCTCGGTGACATCCCTCGTACTCTCGATCGAGCTGAGGCCATGTAAGTGCATCTAGTGCCACCCCTAGTTAGTTTTGGAGTATTGACGACAAACCTGGTTGAGGGACTAATGTGTTTGTGAGAATTGCAGGATAACACAGGTAGTAGTCCCTCATTGATTCGGTTTACCTACCGGAGATGACCCCTAAAAATGTATGAAGACGTTGAAGGCAATGGTGGTATGTGAAGATATTCACATTGAAGACTATGACAAGAGAAGACATTGCATGAAGACTATGGAGCGCGAAGACTTAGTTGTTTCGTTGTTTCCTTTTCTTCTTTGTTGAGTCATAGGAACCACCGTACTGTTAAGTGGGGTCCCAGTGAACAAAGTCAGAGTGACTGAAGTGATGCTTAACCAAATCCTATGTCTTCGAGCGAAGACAATGAGAGCAAATCTTATCCAGAGCTGGATGAGTCAGCTTTACTTGTAGCCCAAGTCAAGCTGCCGCATGTGTTTGAAATCTGACCGTTGGAACACGTGTCAGTTCCTTAGTGACCCAGGGTCATTTCGGACAAATCAGGTCGGGTTGCCTAGTGGCTATAAATAGCCCAACCCCTACACCATAAATTGGTGGCTGCTCACAGTTAGTACACGACTTTTGTCGTTTGAGAGCAACCCACCTCCGAAGCTTTTGAGAGAGAGAAATCCTTGCGAGGACAAAGCCCAAACACCTAGGGCCAAAGAGTGTTAGGCATCACTGAAGTCTTTCTGTCCGCGTGACCTGAAGACTTGTTACACTTGAGGACTGTGAATCCTCCAGCCGGTTAGGCGTCGCGTTCTGAGCATCCAAGAGTCATTGTGGATCGCCGGTGAACGAAGTCTGTGAAGGTTTGGAAGTCTACCTTGAAGACTTACCAGAGTGATTGGGCGAGGACTGGGTGTCCTTAGCTCAAGGGGAATAAGGTGAAGACGCGGTCTTCTGAGTTGAATCTCAGCCTCCCTAACCAGATGTACAGTTGTCACAGCAACTGGAACTGGTCCAACAAATCCTTGTCTTCGTCAAGCAACTGGTTCTACCGTCTCCCTCTCTTTACTTACAGTTTGTCTTCTTGAAGTCATTGCCTGTTTGCTTTACCTATTTGTCTTCACTGTGTGACTACTATCATTGTTTGGCTTCATACCATCTTCCATCCCGATCCTTACTACCTAGCTGCTATTAGTCTTCGTGCTTTCACTTCATTGCATACTTGACTATGGCTTGCTTAGTGTAGTTTACCTTCCGCTGCATATCAATAGGTTCATTTCTATTGTTTGTCTTCAAAACTCTCATGTTTTGAAGACTTCGATAAAAATCGCCTATTCACCCCCCTCTAGTCGATACTAGCACTTTCAATTGGTATCAGAGCAAGGTACTCCCTTGTTCTGTGTGATTCGGTTTAACCACCTGGAGTTTTAGCTATGTCGACTGCAGGGATAATCAAAGTCTCCGCTGCTTGCGCCGTCTTCGATGGAACTGAATATCCCTACTGGAAGAATAAGATGCGCATGCATCTTGAAGCCATTGATGTCGACCTCTGGTATGTCGTCAAGAATGGCGTTCCCAAGACTGGTGAAGGTGTCACCCCTGCTGATGCCGAAGTTCATACAACTGGATTCTACTGCCAAGAACATCATCTGTGGTCATCTGACCAAAGGACAATATGGCCGTGTGAGTGCTCTGGAAACGTTGAAGCTAGTCTGGGACTGGCTCTCCAAGGTCAATGAAGGCGTCTCAACCCAGAGAGATCAAAGGATCCGTGTTCTTCGCAACCTCTTCAACCGCTTCAAGAGAAACGACAATGAGAATGTCCAGCTCACGTTTGATCGCCTCACTGACATCACAAATGAGCTTCGTGCTCTCGGCGCCACTGAGATCACCAAGCATGAAATCGTCAAGACACTACTGAGATCACTTGACAACTCATTCGACACCCTTGCCCTCATGATACAAGAACGCCCTGACTTCAAGACACTCGATCCGTCTGATATACTTGAGAGGCTCAACACACATGAGTTCCAGCTATCTAAGAAAAGAGATATCTATGGTCCCAACTACGGCCGAACTCGTGCTTTGAAGGCAAAAGTTGTTTCCTCATCTGAAGAAGAATCTGACTGCAGTTCTGATGATCCTGAAGACATTGGAAAGGAACTTGCTATGCTTGTGAAGAAGTTCCAGAAGTTCACTAAGAAGAAGGGCTTCAGAAAGTCTTCACGATCCAGCTCAAGAAATGATGAAGCTTCCACTCATGACTACAAGAAGAGAACATGTCACAAGTGCAAGAAACCTGGACACTACATCTCTGAGTGTCCACAGTGGGACAATGAGAACAACAAGAAGAAGAAGAGCAAGGAATATGATTCTGATGACAAGAAGAAGAAGAAATCCTCAAAGTCTTCTTCCAAGTCCTCATCCAAGTCTTCATCTCATAAGAAGAGCTCATCTGGCAAGGCTCGTGCTTTTGTTGGCAAGGAGATGGATTCAGAGGAGGAGTCTGCTTCTGAGGAGGCGGAGGTGGAGTCTGAGGAGGAGTCTGACCCTGGCGTTGCAAGTCTGGCTCTAGCTACAGCCTACATTGCCAAGTCCATCTTCAACACTGAAGACAATGGCCCCGTCACCAACGCTGAAGCTAATGACAAGGACGACTCTGCTCCCACCTACTGCTTCATGGCACGTGGTGCCAAGGTAAAATCACGCGATGCTTACTTTCAAACTTCAAGTGAAGATGACTCTCATTTTGAATCCAAACCCAGCTACAAAACACTTGCTAAAATTGCAACTGAACAACAAAAAGCTATGGAACATACTCAAAAACTGTTAGACAAAAGCGATGACCTGTTGGACGCTGAAATGACCCGTTCTCAGTCCTTAATTGAAGACATAAAAAATCTTCATGTTAAGTACCAGGAACTTGAAAGTCGTCATGAAACGCTCTCAACCACTCAGGAAAAGCTCTCCTATGATTATCTTCAAAGGAAGCAAGAGCTTGAGAAATTGAGAGCGGCTCATGAAGATCTTCAAAAAGAGAATGAGTCACTTCGCGCTCAACAGATCAGTTCCGCTCAGGAAGGATTTGAACCACCTTGTCTAAAATGCCTTGAGCGTGATAACGCTACTTCTATTGCTGAATGTTCTACTACTGCTATTGTTGCAATATCTTCAACTGCTGATGTGGTAACTAACCCCTCTGCTGAGGATACCACTACTATTGCTGATGAAAATGCTAGGTTGAAGATATTGCTTGAAACAGGGATGTACAAAAGTCTCAAAGGGCATCAGACACTATGCGATGTCCTCAAAAAGCAGATTCTGAACCGAAACCCTAGGAAAGAGGGTGTTGGGTTCGAGAGGAAAATGAATGTTGATGGCTCCTACTGGAAGCTTGAGCAGTACCCCAAAACCACATGGGTTGCTGCAAAGGGACCTTCAGTGGATCCATCCACCTTATCTGGCTTCACTTGTGCTAACCTATTATCATTGATGAATCCTTTGATGCAAACTATAAACTGTTTAAGAATCAGAATGGTGAAGTGTCTACCTATGAAGAAGATCTGGGTTCCCAAAAGTTGTCTTGAGAATCTTCCTGTGAATGTCATCATGACACCGCCTGGGAAGAAGATAAATCCCAGACCAAAGGCTTCATATGGTCCAAAGGCTTCATACAGACAGAGGACTCACCTGAGTCACCCTAACGCCAATGTTTTGCAGGGAAACCATACTCAGACTTATGAATATGAGCGTGTTTCTTCAAACCCCTATGTTCATAAAACTAAGAACTATTCTGCTTATTCATATGAGTACTATTCACCTCCTGCAAGGCTATTTGCTAGGGCTTCAAAGCCGAAGTTCTCAGATGCTGCACTTAGACTCATTGCTTCTAAGCCACCCCTGAAGATGTGGGTGGGTAAGAAGAGTTAACTTTCTTTTGCAGGGAAAGGTCTCCAGCCGGAAATCAAAGGCGTCTGATGCTATTGCTAGGGACCAAAAACATCTTGTAGGGTGCAAGATCAAATGCCCAAATGGTCTCACTATGTATTTTGTTCCTGAATCGTTTGCCAATCATCCTATCAGTCCTAATCTTGATCTGAGCTTTGATAATCCTCTTGCCCGTCAAATGTTTATGCTTCACAATACTCTTGGTGAAGCCTATCCCCCTAACTATACTGTAGGGTATGACACCTCATGCTTCAGAATGGATTATGGACAGCGGATGCACTAATCATATGACTGGTGATCGAAGTCTTCTCATGGACTCAACCTTACGTCCATCTGACAAGAGTCACATCACATTTGCTGACACTGGTAAAAGCAAGGTATTGGGTCTAGGTAGAGTTGCAATCTCAAAGGATCAGCACATGGATAAAGTGATGCTTGTTGAATCCCTTGTTTTGAACTTAATGTCTGTCTCAATGCTTTGTGACTTGAACATGATTGTGATATTTGGAAAATATCGTTGCCTTGTACTAATGGAATCTGACAAGTCTCTAGTCTTTGAAGGGTACCGGAAAGATGATCTGTACATGGTAGATTTCTCAGCAGGGCCACAGCTTGCCGTATGCCTTCTTGCAAAAGCTTCAGAGTGCTGGCTCTGGCATCGGAGGCTAGGGCATGCTGGCATGAGGAACTTACACACTCTCGCAAAGAAGAAGCATGTCATAGGCATCGAGGGCGTCAGGTTCAAGAAGGATCACTTGTGCGGTGCCTGCGAAGCTGGAAAGATGACTAGGGCCAAGCATCCCTCGAAGACAATCATGACGACATCTCAACCCTTCGAGCTGCTACACATGGACTTATTTGGCCCTACTCACTACTCTACTCTCACTACTACTGCTTTTCTCTATGGCTTCATCATTGTTGATGATTATTCAAGATATACATGGGTGCACATAATTCTCTACAAGACTGAAGTGCATGATGTCTTCAAACGCTTCGCCAATCATGCCATGAACAACTATGGCGCCAAGATCAAGCATATCAGGAGTGACAACGGCACAGAGTTCAATAACACCGACCTCGATCTGTACTTGGATACATTAGGCATCACTCATGAGTTCTCAGCTCCGTACACCCCTCAGCAGAATGGCATCATGGAGCGCAAGAACAGAACACTCATTGAGATGGCTCGGACGATGCTCGATGAATACAAGACACCAAGAAAGTTCTGGCTTGAAGCTATTGATACTGCATGCCATGTCATCAACCGTGTTTATCTGCACAAGCTTCTAAAGAAAACATCCTATGAACTCCTCACTGGTAAGAAGCCAAATGTCAGTTACTTCAGAGTATTTGGTGCTAGGTGCTGGATCAAGGATCCACATCACACTTCAAAATTTGCACCGAAAGCACATGAAGGTTTTATGCTCGGTTACGGAAAGGATTCACACTCCTACAGAGTCTTCAACCTCTTTCACTATAAAGTGGTTGAAACTGTGGATGTGCGGTTCGATGAGACTAACGGCTCGCAAAGAGAGCACCTGCCAAATGTGCTAGATGAAGTTCCACCCAGTGAATCCATCAAGCTAATGGGAACTGGAGAAATCATACCGTCTGAAGCACAACCTGAAGAGGAACTTATCATTTCTGCACCTAATCAACCTGAAGACAATGCTCAGCCCGAAGACAATCCTCCCAACGATGACAGTGATCAGCAAGAGCAAAATCTTCGTCCAGTTCATCCTCGTGTTGCAAATGAAGTACAAATTGAGAAGATAATTGATAGCATCAATGCGCCTGGTCCACTCACTTGTTCAAGAGCAACACAACTAGCAAATTTCTGTGGGCACTTTGCTTTTGTCTCAATATCTGAACCCAAGAAAGTTGCTGAAGCCTTCATGGAACCTGAATGGGTTCAAGCTATGCAAGAAGAGCTTCAACAGTTCAAGCTGAACAATGTCTGGGAACTTGTCAAGCATCCTGACCCCCGCAAGCACAACATAATAGGCACAAAATGGATATATCGCAACAAACAAGATGAGCATGGTCAAGTTGTCAGAAACAAAGCTCGTCTCGTTGCTCAAGGATACACTCAAGTTGAAGGGATTGACTTCGATGAAACATTTTCTCCTGTGGCTAGGCTTGAAGCTATTCGCATATTGCTAGCCTATGCAAACCATCACAATATCTTGCTGTGTCAAATGGATGTGAAGAGTGCATTTCTCAACGGCAAGATTGAAGAGTGTATGTTGCACAACCTCCCGGTTTTGAAGATCCAAAACATCCTGATATGGTGTACAAGCTAAACAAGGCACTATATGGCCTCAAACAAGCCCCTCGTGCTTGGTATGACACACTCAAAGACTTCCTGAAGAGCAAAGGCTTCAAACCTGGTTCCCTGGATCCCACACTCTTCACGAAGACATATGATGGTGAACTGTTTATGTGCCAAATATATGTGGATGACATTATCTTCGGCTGCACCAACCAAAAATACAGTGATGAGTTTGGACACATGATGCAAGAGCAATATCAGATGTCCATGATGGGTGAGCTGAAGTTCTTCCTTGGTCTTCAAATTCGTTAGCAAAGAAATGGCATCTTCATATCTGAAGAGAAATACCTCAAAGATTGCCTGTAGAAGTTTGGAATGCAAGACTGCAAAGGTTACACGACGCCAGTGCCAACCAAGAGTCATCTGGGTCCTGATGCCAATGGTAAAGAGTTCGATCTAAAGGTATACCGCTCCATGATTGGTTCTTTACTTTATTTATGTGCATCTAGGCCAGATATTATGCTTAGTGTTTGCATGTGTGCTCGATTCCAAGCGGCACCAAAGGAATCACATCACTTAGCTGTGAAGCGAATTCTTCAATATTTGGCTTACACCCCAACATTAGGATTATGGTATCCAAAGGGCTCCGAATTTGATCTAGTTGGATTCTCGGATGCTGATTATGCTGGTGACAAGGTGGATCGCAAGTCTACATCAGGCACATGTCACTTTCTAGGACGATCACTTTTCTGTTGGTCTTCAAAGAAGCAGAAATCACTCTCCACTGCTGAATCTGAATACATTGCTGCTGGATCTTGCTGCGCTCAGCTTCTATGGATGAAGCAAACACTCAAGGACTATGGCATCCATCTGAAACAAGTACCACTCTACTGCAACAATGAAAGCGCCATCAAGATTGCCAACAACCCAGTTCAGCACTCGAAGACAAAGCACATTGAAATTCGTCATCACTTTCTCAGAGATCATGTCATGAAGGAAGATATTGATATCATACACGTCAACACTGAAGAGCAACTGGCAGATATCTTCACAAAGCCCTTGGATGAGAAAAGGTTTTGCAAGTTGCGGTGTGAGCTAAATATCTTGGAATCCTCAAATGTCCTGTGATCAGGCACACATCCTAACACTTATGCATGTTGATGACTTAGATGTGCAACACACGAAGTAAAGTATATCTTCAATCAATGAAGACTTACATTCTAAGTGTGAATACATTAACACGGAATTTGACTTCGGAGCGCCACGATAATTGTGCGCCGTGTCTGTGTCTAATACTTCCTATATGGTGGGTAACGCCACCACCAAATTCTTCTGTTTGAAGTGTTTTTCTCATGGCGTTACATTTGCTATGTCTTCGCATTTAGTTTGTCTTCATTTTCAACATGTCTTCATGTTTATCTTCACTATGTTGATTTGGTTGTATTCTGATATATACATATATTAGTGTTCTGTCCTCTACAGCATTCACTTATAGCTATGTATTCTCATTTGAATCTTTTGAACTAAGTGAATGTGATCAGACCCTAACCTCTCTATGCTTTCTACCTCAAACTCTATCTTTCCAAATCATATGCATTCTGTTGAAACTGTCGAATGTCTTCTCTGCGTCCTTGTCAGCAGAAGATACAGAGACAAACATTAAATCTGTTTTAAATGTTCAATTCTTATTGCCTGAAACCCGGAGAAGCCGGAATGACCATCCGACAGACCAGGCGGGCATGGGAACGTGGGACAACTCTCAATGTGTTGCATGTTTGCCATGTGTCCCTCAGATGTGAACCGCCAGGGGCACCTGCGTAATTGCGCTGTGCCGTCCCTTTCCCTATAAATACACATCCAATCGCGGTCAAAATCTTTCTTCCACCTCTCCACCTCGACAAACCCTAGCGCCATCGCTAGCTCTCGACGACACTGGCGACGAAGCGCTTAGCTGCCGCGACCTCTCCGACGCCGTCTTCATGCCGGCCGCGGACATCGTCTTCTCCACCGCCGCCGTAGGTGTCCTCCGTCGCCAAGTTAGGGCACGGAAGATTGAACTGCTCGACCTCATCTTCTACTCCGTCTAGCAGTTCATCGTGTGGTAAATTAAAACCCTCTTTTTACCGTCCTTTTGATCCTATAGATTCATCCTTTCTACCAAAAGTGGTTTCTGCCTCCACAAATTTGGATCTATCCCGTGTGCATCTCATATGATGCCTAGTATATTCACTTATGCTTCACACGTAGTTAGATTCCTCACTTGTGCTTATTCTTGGATTCGTACAAATCTGGAACCAACTCTCAACATATAAGTGAATATCTTCTCGCTATGAGGTCAATGTCTTCTAAACTGATTTATCTTTAAAATCTTCTGAGAATGCATATGACCTCTTCCCCTTCCCTCACATCTCTAATGCTGTCACAGGTACATGTCCGTGGGAGAATCCCTTGGTTCTCATAGTCTGCATTCATTTGCAGAATTCTTACAGCATCACATCAACTCTCCCGAAGCCAGTTCCTGTCTGACCAGTAGACGGAAGCCTTTGACAGTGTTGAAGCCATTCAGTCTGAACCTCATGGCAACAGAGAAGTCTGCAAGGAAGGGTGGCAGACAGCGCCATGGGAACACATCAAGAGATTTGCCTCCTGACCTCTATGAGCTGTACAAGACATATCCAGAGGAGGACTACAATCAGCGAAAAACCCGAATCCAATGGATTCGGAGATATTGGGCAGAAGAATGGTACAAGTACAGGTTCGTGACCCAGGAATATGCTGAGAAGAATGCCATCAAGCGACCCTGGGGAGACATCTTGTACAAAAATCTTCCACCCAGGTCCAGAGCTGAAGCCATTGAACAAGGCTTCTACCCTTGCATGGTCCATGGACCACAGCCTGCAGATGCCGACCCATCTTCATTGCTATGGTGTCGTGACGACAATCTGTTCAAGCGCAACTTCCAGTTTGCCAAGAACTCGGCCAAAGAAAACAAGAAGTCGCGGGGATTAGACTTCAACCCCGGTCCCTCTGCTCCTCGTGCCGATGGCACACGCGAAGCTGAACCCAATCTTGTTGGGCCCTTCTACAACCTAGAAGGTCTCACCACCCATATTATGGTTCAAGGAACAGCCGTGGATGAACCTGCAGATGACGCTAATTCTGACGAAGCACCTGCACCACCGAAGCCAAAGAAGCTAAAGAAACCCAAGGCTTCGAAGCCTTCCACTGCACCAAAAGCTTCACGAGCGAAACCTCTGGCTACTGCTCCTCCTGCACAAAGTGTGCAGTCTGAAGATCTCTCACGGATCTCCAAGTCTGAGAAAAAGAAGAAGAAGCCCATGCACACCACTGGTCCAGCTCTGACCCCTGCTACTGTTCTGAGGAACGAGAATGACGCCATTGATCAAGTGACGACAATCTTGCTGATGACGCTCTTGAGCAGCTGATAAGAGCAAGCAAGAGGAGGAAATCTTCAATGATTTGCCTCTCTTTGATGTGGAAGTATTGAACAACTTCATTGATGAGTGGTTTGACACCCCCAATCTCAGCTTTGACGATCTGCAACTTCCCATTGGCCTAAGCGTCTCCTTCCATGGAGCCATTGCTCCTGAGCTGGCTCTTGCTCAGAAAATTGTTGAGCTGAAGCATAAGATCGATTATGAAAAGGCTCAGTTCAAGAAGCACATGGCCAAGCTCAGCGTGGCAGACGTCCAAAACTTCAAGGTCATGCTGCATGAGCTCAAGGAAGCGTTTCACAAGAAACGTGAAGAAGCCAAAGGTTCTCGTGAGCGCATGAAGATTCTCGTAGCCAAGTGTGTTCAAGCTTACAATGAAGCTGAGAAGCGCAAGGCACTTGGGCATCCTGGCATCGACCCTAAGATGGCTGCCAAGCAGAAGAAGAAGCCTGCTCTGGACCAAGCTGAACCATCCAGGCGGGAAGAACCTCACATTGTCTTCACCGCCAGTATGACAGGTGTGAAGCCTAAGGTCCCCACAGTGGCTTCAGAGCTTGAGAAGACAAGGGCAGCTGAAGCCAAGGCTAGAAAGTGCAAGACCAAGAACACCACTGATGACGCTCCACCCACCAAGAAGCGCATGACCAAGAAGAGAGATCGGGCTGCTCCCACAGAGCCCCTTGTCGTCGAGCCAATTTCTGTTGCTCGTCCTCCATCTGCACAACAAGAACGCTGTTTGATAGTTCACGAGCCTGCTTCCCCAGAGGCTCCTGAAGCTGAAGATATTCCACCTGTTGACCCCATCGCAGCTGAAGACATTGGTCATCAAGACAATGTTGACGATGATGAAGTCCTTCCTCAGATCGAGCACAATGTGGTATCATCGCCTGTTCTCACGAACATCGAACTCATCAGCATTGGTCGTCCATTGACGCCAATTGCTCAGGATGATTCATGGGCTGATCACCCACAAGACTCCCCCCGTCAAGCAGAAACACCAGTTACTCCCCCAACTCAAGTCACCACTCCGGTGATTGAAGATGAAGACTTTGTGGCCCAACCAACTCCATGTCCACAAGCATCGCCAGCGTTTCGCAGGCTTCGCAAAGGACCAAGGCCACAGGTCACTCTGTCAAGTGTTCCAAAGGAGAAGAGCGCCAATCCGTTTCACGCCAAGTCTTTCCTGAAGCCTCTCCAACTATGAACAACCCCGAGACTGAAGCCAACATGGCTGAAGATATTCCGGCTGCATCAGCCGATGACCAATAAGAACGAAGAGAAGAAGAAGAACATGTTGCTACACCCCCGACCAACCAAGTTGTTCTCGAGGAGAACGTGTGTGACCCTCCAGCTACTCAAGTGGAGGTTAACAACATTGAGGCGACCACCAACACCAACACTGAAGCCAGTGATGTTGTCATGGCTTAAGCTAATGTGGCGCCTGAAGTCAATGTGGTGCCCGAAGTGATAGCACCTGAAGTCAATGCTGCACCTGATGCCAATCTGCAGCCTGAAGTCACTGCCACTGCCATTGCTCCTGTACCGCCTCCCAGGCCACATACTATTGAGCAAGCATACAACTATGGTCAGCTGGTCACTGTCAGATGGCCTATTCTCATTCCTCCACCTGCTGCTGGTCCGCAATTTGATTATCATGTTGAGCACAGGCCTCAGGTCCCGAAGCCAAAGCCAAGATTGCCCAGGTTTCCAGGTACTGCCACTTCACCAGGGTCCTTCAATGCAAATGGCTTCATTGCGCACAACACTTTCTTTGATAGCGCCAAGAACCCCTATTCCAAGCCAAGGATTTCATCAGATCGGTTCTGGAGCTATCAACAGCGCAGTTATTATTCTTGTGTTCTTTATGATCAAGGGCGCATCTTCCCTCATATGCGTCTTGACTATGAAGCCATTGCTGGATTGCCATGCCTTGAAGAAGCCCTTGACTGCTTCCGTGATGCTGGATTGCTGAATTTTGTGACTGATAATGAGCATTGGAATGAAGAGCTTCTGCTGCAATTCTATGCCACCCTCCACATTCGCGGCTACAACAGGGATCCGAAGACATGGGTCCTTGAGTGGATGACAGGCAACGTACACCATGAAGCTAAAGCTTTTGACATTATAAGCTCACTGGTCTGCCCACTCCAGGTGAACTATATGAACCTGGTTGTCAGCTTCACCGCAATGCTTTGGAGAGCATCTTTCAGAAGCCAGAGCCCAACATGAGGCAAATGCTGAGCATGATGAAGCCATTGCCACATGACGATGATTACCCAAAGGAGTTCTTTGTCGAAGACCTAGAGTATCTGCCCCGCACTATTTATCATATCATCAGGCGAACTCTATGGCCTGTCAAAGGACATTCTTCAGCAGCAAAACTTGAAGGAGCAATGAAGACTTTGGTCTTTTATATCTTCAATGGCATCAGCTTCAATGCTCAAGACTTCTTTATCAGGAAGTTGGCTGCATTAGGCTGTGATCTCTTTGGACTGAAGTTCTACGCTCCATGGGTCATGCGCCTCATCAAGCTACATTCAGCTGTCAACTATCAGCTCTCTACTCACAACCATCTAATCTTTCTGCCAGAGGTTGATATGTCAGTTGAAGCCATATACCCAGAGCCTGCCAAGGAGCCTGTTTGTCTTCACAATGCTGATCACCAAAGCTTCACGCAACCCATTGAAGGAGTCCAGGCAGTCACTCGTGTTTATCCTTTGGCTGGCAATACACGCTTACCTCACCGTGCTCAAACTGAAGCCACTGAAAGCACTATTTCTCAAAGGCCTCGGAAGTGATCTCGTGTTCTCATCGAGAACTTCTCGTTGCCCTGCATCAGAAACAGGATAAGCATCACTACTGGCTGAAGCGGCAGATGCAAAGCCTCTTGGTGGACGTCAATCGCATTCGCAATCTTGCCACCAAGAATGCCTTTGTTACACATGAAACCTGTCGGAGGTCATGGAAGAGTTTGACATTGCTGAGTGCTGAAGCGGATCTTCAAGACGATGGCTTCACCGAAAGATTCAAGTTTGACTCCACTCCTCCAAGGAATGCTGTCTTGCGTCGAACTCCGTCTCTTGAAGACTCTGATTATTCCTCCTCCGCTGCAACGGTGAATGCGAGAGTGATAGATGATCAAGATGATGCTACTTCACCACCTCCAAATTCAGCGCATATCAACACTACTCCAAGTTCTTCTGCACCGCCAAACCCCGACGCCGACCCTGCATTTTCTCCTACTCCTTCTGGGAACGAGTAGAGGCTCTATGTCTTCAAAATTTTTTGGTCCTTACTGACAAAAGGGGGAGAAGCATATGAGTTGATAGTCTTCAAGCGGGTCCAAATGGGCGGTTGCTTTATATTTTGCCTAGTGTTTGCAACTCTCGCTTTTGATACATTTGGTTCTTTGAGTTGTAACACTTAAACTTGATGGTCGTCTGCTACTTGTTTGCTATTCCGTGATGCGATGATAAATTCCGCATGTGCGATGATAAATCCCGCACGAAGTCATATTGCAGACGTCCATTTTTCATTATGCATATCATTATCTTCGTTATATCAAATCATGCATGATGAATTGTCTTCATAAGTTGAAGAGGATCTCCACAAGTACAACCTTCCATGTGCATTTGCATTCCAAAAGCAAATTACTTATATGCACATCTTCAGGGGCAGCCTTTTGCTACTTATGAAGACAATACCTAAATACTCTACAATTTCACATACTTCTATCCCCGTTGAAAACTTCAACCAGTTTGTCATCAATCACCAAAAAGGGGGAGATTGTAAGTGCATCTAGTGCCACCCCTAGTTGGTTTTGGAGTATTGACGACAAACCTGGTTGAGGGACTAATGTGTTTGTGAGAATTGCAGGATAACACAGGTAGTAGTCCCTCATTGATTCGGTTTACCTACCGGAGATGACCACTAAAAATGTATGAAGACATTGAAGGCAATGGTGGTATGTGAAGATATTCACATTGAAGACTATGACAAGAGAAGACGTTGCGTGAAGACTATGGAGCGCGAAGACTTAGTTGTTTCGTTGTTTCCTTTTCTTCTTTGTTGAGTCATAGGAACCACCGTACTGTTAAGTGGGGTCCCAGTGAACAAAGTTAGAGTGACTGAAGTGATGCTCAACCAAATCCTATGTCTTCGAGCGAAGACAATGAGAGCAAATCTTATCCAGAGCTGGATGAGTCAGCTTTACTTGTAGCCCAAGTCAAGCTGCCGCGTGTTTTTGAAATCTGACCGTTGGAACACGTGTCAGTTCCTTAGTGACCCAGGGTCATTTTGGACAAATCAGGTCGGGTTGCCTAGTGGCTATAAATAGCCCACCCCCTACACCATAAATTGGTGGCTGCTTAGAGTTAGTACATGGCTTTTGTCGTTTGAGAGCAACCCACCTCCGAAGCTTTTGAGAGAGAGAAATCCTTGCGAGGGCAAAGCCCAAACACCCAGAGCCAAAGAGTGTTAGGCATCACTGAAGTCTTTCTGTCCGCATGACCTGAAGACTTGTTACACTTGAGGACGGTGAATCCTCCAGCCGGTTAGGCGTCGCGTTCTGAGCATCCAAGAGTCATTGTGGATTGCCGGTGAATGAAGTCTGTGAAGGTTTGGAAGTCTACCTTGAAGACTTACCAGAGTGATTGGGTGAGGACTGGGTGTCCTTAGCTCAAGGGGAATAAGGTGAAGACGCGGTCTTCTGAGTTGAATCTCAGCCTCCCTAACCAGACATACAGTTGTCACAGCAATTGGAACTGGTCCAACAAATCCTTGTCTTCGTCAAGCGACTGGTTCTATCGTCTCCCTCTCTTTACTTACAGTTTGTCTTCGTGAAGTCATTACCTATTTGCTTTACCTATTTGTCTTCACTGTGTGACTACTATCGTTGTTTGGCTTCATACCATCTTCCATCCTGATCCTTACTACCTAGCTGCTATTAGTCTTCGTGCTTTCACTTCATTGCATACTTGACTATGGCTTGCTTAGTGTAGTTTACCTTCCGCTGCATATCAATAGGTTCATTTCTATTGTTTGTTTTCGAAACTCTCATGTTTTGAAGACTTTCATAAAAATCACCTATTCACCCCCCTCTAGTCGATAACTAGCACTTTTAGGCCAAGGGAGAGTTTCGTCAGCATGACGGCGTGGTGACGGTGATGATGAAGTTACCGGCGCAGGGCCCTCTTGATGGAGGTAATACCCTACTTCCTGCTTGATTGACTTTGATGAGTATAGGGGTTACAAGAGTTGATCTACCACGAGATTGTAATGGCTAAACCCTAGATGTCTAGCCTGTATGATTATGATTGCCTCTATGGACTAAACCCTCCGGTTTATATAGACACCGGAGGGAGCTAGGGTTGTACAGAGTCGGTTTAAAGAGAAAGGAATCTTCATATCCGCACGCCAAGCTTGCCTTCCATGCCAAGGGGAGTCCCATCCGGACACGGGGAAAGTCTTCTGTCTTGCATTTTCACGGCCTACCAGTCCGGCCCACATTACATAGCCCGGATGCCCGAGGACCCCGTAATCCATGACTCCCTCAGTAGCCCCTGAACCAGTCTTCAATGACGATGTGTCCGGTGCGCATATTGTCTTCGGCATTGCAAGGCGGGTTCCTCCTCCGAATACTTCAAAGCAGTTGATCATCAGTACTATATCTGGCTCTGTACAGTAATCACACCTCGGAATGACAAGGGCAGAATACGAATAAGTTCTGTCTTCTGAAGGTTTTACTGGCGAGACGTTACGTCCGACCACTTTATTATTTTGAACCGTTTTTTCAGCCTCCCGTTTCGCGTTTTGAGACGCAACCTCCGACGACACGCCTTGTCAAAACAGAGATCGTGCCCCCTTATTACGGGATTCTCATCAATATGGGTTTGGAAAACCCAACCGTGCCGTTTGCACGACCCCTTCGGAATAAGCGAGTTTTAAGGCTTGAGGGAGGGGGACGCTCAATACTCGCAGTCCATATAAGTGGATAGAATCCAACTCCTCCGCCCCACGCCTCATTCTTCCTCTGCCTCTCCATCCTTGAGCTTCAACACCCAAGTTCAAGCCTTCCTCCCTTCCACAACTCCTCCGACCATGGCTGGCTCTCAAGGCAAATGGATGGCCTCCTCCGTTACGGAGGAGAACATTAAGGAGCTGCGGGAAGTGCGGTATCTAACCGCGGAGATCAAGCATAGGCTTCCCGATCTGGAGCAGGTCATCCCCACTCCGGAGCCCGGCGAGAGGGTGGTGTTCATCCCCCACTTCCTCCGCGGACTCGGATTTTCCCTTCACCCCTTCATGAGGGGGCCTCATGTTCTACTACGGGCTGGATTTTCATGATCTGGCCCCAAATTCATTCCTCCAAATCTCGGTGTTTATCGTCTTGTGTGAGGCTTACCTCCGCGTCCCACCACACTTCGGCCTATGGCTCAAGATTTTTAATGTGAAGCCGAAGGTGGTCGACGGGCAACACGCGGACTGTGCTGGAGCCATGGTGAGAAAGCTCCCCAAAGTGAATTGGCCAAAGGGAGTCTTTGTGGACACCGTCAAGATATGGCAACAAGAATGGTTCTACATCACAGAACCACGCGGCTCCAAGTGGGCAGCCGCTCCAGCCTTTAGATCCGGACCCCCGCTGAGGCTCACATCCTGGACCGACAAGGGTTCGGACTATGGTCGGTCCCTAAGGTGCTGTTGTTGCAAAAGTGTGTGTGGAGCATGATAGCGAAGGGCATTACCCTTGCTGATGTAATCCAAGTGATGCTAATCTGCCGGGTACTTCCCTGCCAGCGGCGGCCCCTCAAAATGTGGGAGTTTAATCCGGAAGGTTCGCAGACCCTACAACGGTTCTACGACACAACGCACAAGGGGATCTGGAAGCTGCTTTTTAAGAAGCATAAATTGTGGCCAAAGTCCTCAGACGACACCGGCATCGACTGCAACCATCCGGCCTCCGAGGTAAATTCCTAAACCTCCGAACACCAATTGACTTTGTTAACCCAAAAGAGAAGTATTGAGCAGTCCATCCCCAAACAGGTCTGCATTAAGAAGGTGGAGCAAATTTGGTGTCCGTCTCCACTTCCCGAAGACCCGGCCAGTCCTCTACTAATGAGGATGCTGGTCCCGGTGCCATACCAGGTGCGGGCCAAGAGGGACAAAAAGAAGAAGAGGAAGAAAGAAGAGGGCACTTCGGACACAGTGTCCGGAGAGGCTGATGCCCAGTCCTCTCACGAGGATGACGATGACGAGGACGAGGAGGAGGAAGAAGAAGATCCTCCCCGCAAGGGCAAAAAGAGGGCGACCTCTGAAGATCTAGAAGCCGAAGCGTCCAAGAGGGACAAAATTACCCTCCCCGATGACTCGGAGTCAGACGCCGAGGTCATCCCGAAGCATCGTCGCCAGATTAAGCCCCAGGCTGACTCGTAAGTAGTCCGGGATTTATCACATTCATTCAATCTTTTATGCATTGTGATAATAACTCTAAGTGCTATCTCTTAGTCCGGTGCGCAATCTCCCCCAGCTATCCTCATCCTCGGGGGATCTGCCGGCTGAGATGATGGAGAGCGAATCGCCCCCACTAGCTTCCCCGCTGCCTAGGGCGGATGACGCCTGCTACCTCTTGAGCACTGCGTTGGTTTTCCCTTGAAGAGGAAAGGGTGATGCAGCAAAGTAGCGTAAGTATTTACCTCAGTTTTGGAGAACCAAGGTATCAATCCAGTAGGAGACTACACGCAAGTCGCCTTGTACCTACACAAACAAATAAGAACCTTGCAACCAACGCGATAAAGGGGTTGTCAATCCCTTCACGGCCACTTGCAAAAGTGAGATCTGATAGAGATAATAAGATAACTATTTTTGGTATTTTTATGATATAGATTGAAAGTAAAGATTGCAAAGTAAAATAGATTGGAAACTTATATGATGGAAAATAGACCCGAGGGCCATAGGTTTCACTAGTGGCTTCTCTCAAGATAGCATAATTTACGGTGGGTGAACGAATTACTATCGAGCAATTGATAGAAAAGCGCATAGTTATGAGAATATCTAGGCATGATCATGTATATAGGCATCACGTCCGTGACAAGTAGACCGAAATGATTCTGCATCTACTACTATTACTCCACACATCAACTGCTATCCAGCATGCATCTAGAGTATTAAGTTCTTAAGAACGGAGTAATGCCTTAAGTATGATGACATGATGTAGAGGGATAAACTCCAACAACATGATGAAAATCCCATCTTTTTATCCTCGATGGCAACAATACAATGCGTGCCTTGCTGCCCCTGCTGTCATTGGGAAAGGGCACCGCAAGATTGAACCCAAAGCTAAGCACTTCTCCCATTGCAAGAAAGATGAATCTAGTAGGCCAAACCAAACTGATAATTCGAAGAGACTTGCAAAGATATCAAATCATACACAAAAGAATTCAGAGGAGATTCAAATATTGTTCATAGATAATCTTGATCATAAACCCAGAATTCATCGGATCTCGAGAAACACACCGCAAAAAGAATTACATCGAATAGATCTCCAAGAAGATCGAGGAGAACTTTGTATTGAGATCCAAAGAGAGAGAAGAAGCCATCTAGCTAATAACTATGGACCCGAAGGTCTGTGGTAAACTACTCACACATCATCAGAGAGGCTATGGTGTTGATGTAGAAGCCCTCCGTGATCGATTCCCCCTCCGGTGGAGCGCCGGAAAAGGCCCCAAGATGGGATCTCACGGGTACAGAAGGTTGTGGCGGTGGAAATAGGGTTTCGCGGTGCTCCTGGATGTTTTCGGGGTATATGAGTATATATAGGTGAAAGAAGTCGGTTAGGAGAGCCATGAGGGGCCCACGAGGGTGGGGGGCGTGCCTACCCCCTGGGCGCGCCTCCCTGACTTGTGGCCACCTCGTCGCTTCCTTGACGTCCACTCCAAGTCTCCTAGATTGCGTTTGTTCCAAAAATCACTCTCCCGAAGGTTTCATTCCGTTTGGATTCCATTTGGGATTCCTTTTCTGCGAAACACTGAAATAGGCAAAAAATAGCAATTTCACTAGGCCTCTGGTTAGTAGGTTAGTCGCAAAAAAATATAGAAGTGTATAATAAAGCCCATTAAACATCCAAAACAGATAATATAATAGCATGGAACAATAAAAAATTATAGATACATTGGAGACGTATCAACGCCGAGGTGTCGTCCCGCAGGCCCTTCCCGGGCCTTGAAGAGGTACGGGGGGGGGGCAATGTAACGGCGTCGGAGGGCAATACCTCGGCTGCCGAAGGCCTGGGGGGTACAGTTGCTCCGAAGACCGGGGATGGGGGCCCCTTTCAGTCAGCCCCCAACCGAATACCACTCCGGAGACCCATAAAGCTCCGGAGTCAGACGAGCGACCCCCTGCAAGAGAAGAGAGAACGGCAACTTCCGCTAAACCGGATGCGCCGGATACCATGGCGGATGTACTTCAAGGTGCATCCGTCCTGACGAGCACCGCATCCTAAAGGGTGCGGTGTCTGAGAAGATTCAGTCCGCCAAGAGCGGGCTGAAGGAAGCCTTCTCTAGGTTGCTAGCAGGCTTCGAGGTACGCAATGTAATGTTTCATTTTTCTAATCATTTTGTGAGAAATATGCCTGTCTATAGATGTTGGGGAACGTAGCAGAAATTCAAAATTTTCTACGCATCACCAAGATCAATCTATGGAGTAATCTAGCAACGAGGGGAAGGGGAGTGCATCTACATACCCTTGTAGATCGCGAGCGGAAGCGTTCAAGAGAACGGGGTTGATGGAGTCGTACTCGTCGTGATCCAAATCACCGATGATCCTAGCGCCGAACGGACGGCACCTCCGCGTTCAACACACGTACGGAGCAGCGACGTCTCCTCCTTCTTGATCCAGCAAGGGGGGAGGAGAGGTTGATGGAGATCCAGCAGCACGACGGCGTGGTGGTGGAAGTAGCGGGATTCCAACAGGGCTTCGCCAAGCGCTGCGGGAGGAGGGAGGTGTGTCACGGGAGGGAGAGGGAGGCGCCAGGGCTTAGGTATTGCTGCCCTCCCTTCCCCCCACTATATATAGGGCCAAGTGAGAGGGGGGGGGGGCGCAGCCTTGGCCCTTCCTCCAAGGAAGGGTGCGGCCAGGGAGGAGTCCTTCCTCCCCAAGGCACCTCGGAGGTGCCTTCCCCCTTTAGGACTCTCCCTTTTTCTTATCTCTTGGCGCATGGGCCTCTTGGGGCTGGTGCCCTTGGCCCATATAGGCCAAGGCGCACACCCTACAGCCCATGTGCCCCCCCGGGGCTGGTGGACCCCCTTGGTGGACCCCCGGACCCCTTTCGGCACTCCCGGTACAATACCGATAAAGTGCGAAACTTTTCCGGCGACCAAAATAAGACTTCCCATATATAAATCTTTACCTCTGGACCATTCCGGAACTCCTCGTGATGTCCGGGATCTCATCCGGGACTCCGAACAACTTTCGGGTTACCGCGTACTAATATCTCTATAACCCTAGCGTCACCGAACCTTAAGTGTGTAGACCCTACGGGTTCGGGAGACATGCAGACATGACCGAGACGACTCTCCGGTCAATAACCAACAGCGGGATCTGGATACCCATGTTGGCTCCCACATGTTCCACGATGATCTCATCGGATGAACCACGATGTCGGGGATTCAATCAATCCCGTATACAATTCCCTTTGTCTATCGGTATGTTACTTGCCCGAGATTCGATCGTCGGTATCCCGATACCTTGTTCAATCTCGTTACCGGCAAGTCTCTTTACTCGTTCCGTAACTCACATCATCCCGTGATCAACTCTTTGGTCACATTGTGCACATTATGATGATGTCCTACCGAGTGGGCCCAGAGATACCTCTCCGTTTACACAGAGTGACAAATCCCAGTCTCGATTCGTGCCAACCCAACAGACACTTTCGGAGATACCTGTAGTGCACCTTTATAGCCACCCAGTTACGTTGTGACGTTTGGTACACCCAAAGCATTCCTACGGTATCCGGGAGTTGCACAATCTCATGGTATAAGGAAATGATACTTGACATTAGAAAAGCTCTTAGCAAACGAACTACACGATCTTGTGCTAGGCTTAGGATTGGGTCTTGTCCATCACATCATTCTCCTAATGATGTGATCCCGTTATCAACGACATCCAATGTCCATGGTCAGGAAACCGTAACCATCTATTGATCAACGAGCTAGTCAACTAGAGGCTTACTAGGGACATGGTGTTGTCTATGTATCCACACATGTATCTGAGTTTCCTATCAATACAATTCTAGCATGGATAATAAACGATTATCATTAACAAGGAAATATAATAATAACCTATTTATTATTGCCTCTAGGGCATATTTCCAACAGTCTCCCACTTGCACTAGAGTCAATAATCTAGTTCACATTGCCATGTGATTAACACTCATAGGTCACATCACCATGTGACCAACATCCAAAGAGTTCACTAGAGTCAACAATCTAGTTCACATCACTATGTGATTAACACTCAATGTGTTCTGGTTTGATCATGTTATGCTTGTGAGAGAGGTTATTAGTCAACGGGTCTGAACCTTTCAGATCCGTGTGTGCTTTACGAATATCTATGTCATCTTGTGGATGCTACCACGCGCTATTTGGAGCCATTTCAAATAATTGCTCTACTATACGAATCCGGTTCACTACTCAGAGTCATCCGGATTAGTGTCAAAGTTCGCATCGACGTAACCTTTTACAACGAACTCCTTTTCACCTCCATAATCGAGAAAATTCCTTAGTCCACTAGATACTAAGGATAAGTTCGACCGCTGTCATGTGATCCTTTCCCGGATCACTATTGTACCCCTTGACCAACTCATGGCAAGGCACACTTCATGTGCGGTACACAACATAGCATACTGTAGAGCCTACGTCTAAAGCATAGGGGACGACCTTCGTCCTTTCTCTCTCTTCTGCTGTGGTCAGGTCTTGAGTCTTACTCAATACTCACACCTTGTAACACAGCCAAGAACTCCTTCTTTGCTGATCTATTTTGAACTCTTTCAAAATCGTGTCAAGGTGTGTGTTCTTTGAAAGTATCATCAGGCGTCTTGATCTATCTCTATAGATCTTGATGCCCAATATGTAAGCAGCTTTATCCAGGTCTTCCTTTGAAAAACTCCTTTCAAACAACCCTTTATGCTTTCCAGAAATTTTACATCATTTCGGATCAACAATATGTCATTCACATATACTTATCAGAAATGTTGTAGCGCTCCCACTCACTTTATTGTAAATACAAGTTTCTAACAAACTTTGTATAAACCCAAAAACTTTGATCACTCCATCAAAGCTTATATTCTGACTCCGAGATGCTTGCTCTAATCCATGGAAGGATCGCTGGAGCTAGCATACCTTTTAGCATCCTTAGGATCGACAAAACCTTTCCGATTGTATCACATACAACCTTTCCTTACGAAAACTGGTAAGGAAACTTGTTTTGACATCCATCTGCCAGATTTCATAAATGCAGCTAATGCTAACATGATTCCGACGGACTTAAGCATCGCTACGGATGAGAAAATCTCATCGTAGTCAACTCCTTGAACTTGTGAAAATACTCTTTGCCACAAGTCGAGCTTCATAGACGGTAACATTACCGTACATGTCCGTCTTCTTCTTAAAGATCCATTTATCTCGGATTTCAAGGCTTCGAGCCATTCGTCGGAATATGGGCCCACCATCGCTTCTCCATAGCTCGTAGGTTCATCCTTGTCCAACAACATGATTTCCAAGACAGGATTACACATTACTCTGAAGTAGTACGCATCCTCGTCGTCCTACGAGGTTTGGTAGTGACTTGATCTGAAGTTTCATGATCACTATCATAAGCTTCCACTTCAATTGATGTAGGTGCCACAGGACCAACTTCCAGTGCCCTGCTACACACTAGTTGAAGTGACGGTTCAATAACCCTATCAAGTCTCCACCATCCTCCAACTCAATTCTTTCGAGAGAAACTTTTCCTCGAGAAAGGACTCACTTCTAGAAGCAATTACTTTTGCTTCCAGATCTGAAATAAGAGGTATACCCAACTGTTTTTGGGTATTCTATGAAGATGCATTTATCCGCTTTGGGTTCGAGCTTATCAGCCTGAAACTTTTTCACATAAGCGTCGCAGCCCCAAACTTTTAAGAAACGACAACTTAGGTTTCTCTAAATGGTGTCGTCTCAACGGAATTGCGTGGTGCCCCTTTTAAAGTGAATGCGGTTATCCCTAATGCCTAACCCATAAACGATAGTGGTAATTCGATAAGAGACATCATGGTATGCACCATATCCAATAGGGTGCAGTTATGATGTTCGGACACACCATCACACTATGGTGTTCCAGGCGGTATTAATTGTGAAACACTTTCCACAATGTCTTAGTTGTGTGCTAAACTCGTAACTCAGATATCTCTATGATCATATCATAGACATTTTATCCTCTTGTCACGACGATCTTCAACTTCACTCTGAAATTACTTGAACCTTTCAATAATTCAGACTTGTGTTTCATCAAGTAAATATTCTCAGCATCTACTCAAATCATCTGTGAAGTAAGAACATAACGATATCCACTGCATGCCTCAGCATTCATTGGACTGCATACATCAAAATGTATTACTTCCAATAAATTGCTCTCTTGTTCCATCTTACTGAAAACGAGGCCTTTCAGTCATCTTGCCCATGTGGTATGATTTGCATGTCTCAAGTGATTCAAAATCAAGTGAGTAAAAACGATCCATCTGCATGGAGTTTCTTCATGCATATATACCAATAGACATGGTTTGCATGTTTCAATCTTTTCAAAAATGAGTGAGTCCAAAGATCCATCTACATGGAGCTTCTTCATGCGTTCTACACCAATATGACTCAAGTGGCAGTGCCACAAGTATGTGGTACTATCATTACTATTTTATATCTTTTTGGCACGAACATGTGTATCACTGCGATCGAGATTCATTTTAGGTGCAAGACCATTGAAGGTATTATTCAAATAAACAGAGTAACCATTATTCTCCTTAAATGAATAACCGTATTGCGATAAACATAATCCAATCATGTTTATGCTCAACGCAAACACCAATCTCGATGGTAGAGAGAGCATGCGATGCTTGATCACATCAACCTTGGAAACACTTCCAACACACATCGTCATCTCACCTTTAGCTAGTCTCCATTTATTCCGCAGCTTTTATTTTGAGTTACTAACACTTAGCAACTGAACCGGTATCTAATACCCTGGTGCTGCTAGGAGTAAAGTACACATTCATATAATGTATATCCAATATACTTCTGTCGACCTTGCCTGCCTTCTCATCTACCAAGTATCTAGGGTAGTTCCGCTTCAGTGACCGTTCCTCTCATTACAGAAGCACTTAGTCTCAGGTTTGGGTTCAACCTTGGGATTGTTCACTAGAGCAGCAAACGACTTGCTGTTTCATGAAGTATCCCTTTTGCCCTTGCCCTTCTAGAAACTAGTGGTTTTACTAACCATCAACAATTGATGCTCCTTCTTGATTTCTACTTTCGCGGTGTCAAACATCGCGAATAGCTCAAGGATCATCATATCTATCCCTGATATGTTATAGTTCATCACGAAGTTCTACTAGCTTGGTGGCAGTGATTATAGAGAACCATCACTATCTCATCTGGAAGATTAACTCCCACTCGATTCAAGCGATTGTAGTACTCAGACAATCTGAGCACATGCTCAACGATTGAGCTTTTCTCCCTTAGTTTGCAGGCTTAAGAAACTTGTCAGAGGTCTCATACCTCTTGACGTGGGCACTAGTCTGAAATCCCAATTTCATTCTTCGGAACATCTCATATGTTCTGCGACGTTTCAAAAACGTCTTTGGTGCCACAATTCTAAACCGTTAGCATTACTCACTGAACTATCACGTAGTCATCAAAAACGTGTATGTCAGATGTTTCGCAACATCTACAGACGACGCTGAGGTTCAGCACACCGAGCGGTGCATTAAGGACATAAGCCTTCTGTGCAGCAATGAGGACAATCCTCAGTTTACGGACCCAGTCCGCATAATTGCTACTACCAACTTTCAACTAAATTTTCTCTAGGAACATATCTTAAACAGTAGAATTAAAGCGTATGACATAATTTGCAAAGACCTTTTGACTATGTTCATGATAATGAAGTTCATCTGATTAATGAACTCCCACTCAGATAGACATCCCTCTAGTCATCTAAGTGACACATGATCCGAGTCAAACTAGGCCGTGTCCGATCATCACGTGAGACGGACTAGTCATCATCGGTGAACATCTCCATGTTGATCGTATCTGCTATACGACTCATGTTCGACCTTTCGGTCTCTTGTGTTCCGAGGCCATGTCTGTACATGCTAGGCTTGTCAAGTCAACCTAAGTGTTTTGCATGTGTTCCAAGGCCATGTCTATACATGCTAGGCTCCTCAACACCCGTTGTATTCGATCGTTAGAATCTATCACACCCGATCATCACGTGGTGCTTCGAAACAACGAACCTTCGCAACGGTGCACAGTTAGGGGGAACACGTCTCTTGAAATTTTAGTGAGGGATCATTTTATTTATGCTACCATCGTTCTAAGCAAATAAGATGCATAACATGATAAACATCACATGCAATCAAAATAGTGACATGATATGGCCAATATCATTTTGCTCCTTTGATCTCCATCTTCGGGGCACCATGATCATCTTCGTCACCGGCATGACACCATGAACTCCATCATCATGATCTCCATCATTGTGTCTTCATGAAGTTGTCACGCCAACGATTACTTCTACTTCTATGGCTAACGCGCTTAGCAATAAAGTAAGGTAATTTACATGGCGTTATTCAATGACACGCAGGTCATACAAAAAATAAAGACAACTCCTATGGCTCCTGCCGGTTGTCATACTCATCGACATGCAAGTCGTGATTCCTATTACAAGAATATGATCAATCTCATACATCACATATATCATTCATCACATCTTCTGGCCATATCACATCACAAGGCACATGCTGCAAAAACAAGTTAGACGTCCTCTAATTGTTGTTGCAAGTTTTTTTACGTGGCTTGTATAGGTTTCTAGCAAGAACGTTTCTTACCTACGTAAGACCACAACGTGATATGCCAATTTCTATTTACCCTTCATAAGGACCCTTTTCATCGAATCCGTTCCGACTAAAGTGGGAGAGACAGACACCCGCTAGCCACCTTATGCAACTAGTGCATGCCAGTCGGTGGAACCTGTCTCACGTAAGCGTATGTGTAAGGTCGGTCCGGGCCGCTTCATCCCACAATGCCGCCGAAACAAGATAAGACTAGTAGCGGCAAGAAGAATTGGCAACATCTACGCCCACAACTGCTTTGTGTTCTACTCGTGCATAGAAACTACGCATAGACCTAGCTCATGATGCCACTGATGGGGAACGTAGCAGAAATTCAAAATTTTCTACGCATCACCAAGATCAATCTATGGAGTAATCTAGCAACGAGGGGAAGGGGAGTGCATCTACATACCCTTGTAGATCTCGAGCGGAAGCGTTCAAGAGAACGGGGTTGATGGAGTCGTACTCGTCGTGATCCAAATCACCGATGATCCTAGCGCCGAACGGACGGCACCTCCGCGTTCAACACACGTACGGAGCAGCGACGTCTCCTCCTTCTTGATCCAGCAAGGGGGGAGGAGAGGTTTATGGAGATCCAGCAGCACGACGGCGTGGTGGTGGAAGTAGCGGGATTCCAACAGGGCTTCGCCAAGCGCTGCGGGAGGAGGGAGGTGTGTCACGGGAGGGAGAGGGAGGCGCCAGGGCTTAGGTATTGCTGCCCTCCCTTCCCCCCACTATATATAGGGCCAAGGGAGAGGGGGGGGGGCGCAGCCTTGGCCCTTCCTCCAAGGAAGGGTGCGGCCAGGGAGGAGTCCTTCCTCCCCAAGGCACCTCGGAGGTGCCTTCCCCCTTTAGGACTCTCCCTTTTTCTTATCTCTTGGCGCATGGGCCTCTTGGGGCTGGTGCCCTTGGCCCATATAGGCCAAGGCGCACCCCCTACAGCCCATGTGCCCCCCCGGGGCTGGTGGACCCCCTTGGTGGACCCCCGGACCCCTTTCGGCACTCCCGGTACAATACCGATAAAGTGCGAAACTTTTCCGGCGACCAAAATAAGACTTCCCATATATAAATCTTTACCTCCGAACCATTCCGGAACTCCTCGTGACGTCCGGGATCTCATCCGGGACTCCGAACAACTTTCGGGTTACCGCATACTAATATCTCTATAACCCTAGCGTCACCGAACCTTAAGTGTGTAGACCCTACGGGTTCGGGAGACATGCAGACATGACCGAGACGACTCTCCGGTCAATAACCAACAGCGGGATCTGGATACCCATGTTGGCTCCCACATGTTCCACGATGATCTCATCGGATGAACCACGATGTCGGGGATTCAATCAATCCCGTATACAATTCCCTTTGTCTATCGGTATGTTACTTGCCCAAGATTCGATCGTCGGTATCCCGATACCTTGTTCAATCTCGTTACCGGCAAGTCTCTTTACTCGTTCCGTAACTCACATCATCCCGTGATCAACTCCTTGGTCACATTGTGCACATTATGATGATGTCCTACCGAGTGGGCCCAGAGATACCTCTCCGTTTACACGGAGTGACAAATCCCAGTCTCGATTCGTGCCAACCCAACAGACACTTTCAGAGATACCTGTAGTGCACCTTTATAGCCACCCAGTTACGTTGTGACGTTTGGTACACCCAAAGCATTCCTACGGTATCCAGGAGTTGCACAATCTCATGGTCTAAGGAAATGATACTTGACATTAGAAAAGCTCTTAGCAAACAAACTACACGATCTTGTGCTAGGCTTAGGATTGGGTCTTGTCCATCACATCGTTCTCCTAATGATGTGATCCCGTTATCAACGACATCCAATGTCCATGGTCAGGAAACCGTAACCATCTATTTATCAACGAGCTAGTCAACTAGAGGCTTACTAGGGACATGGTGTTGTCTATGTATCCACACATGTATCTGAGTTTCCTATCAATACAATTCTAGCATGGATAATAAACGATTATCATGAACAAGGAAATATAATAATAACCTATTTATTATTGCCTCTAGGGCATATTTCCAACAATAGACAGTAGCCCCTGAGACTCTGTTCGGGTTTTTGAAAGAAAGGCGAGCAGAGGATCAATAATCAGTTGTCAGGTGGTAACATGCTATTTTATTTGGGTGTAAAACAGGTTTCTCTGTTAGTGGCGACTGCCCAGTCAGCGGAAATTTCCGAACTCAAACGGAAACTGGAGCAAGCCGATGAGGATCTAGTCCTTGTGAACACGCGGCTCGACCAGGCGCAAGGTAAAATATACATCTTACTGTATGCCTATTTATGTCCGTGCTTTTGTGGAAGTTGAAAAGCTGCAATGTGCATTTTTGTACAGATGGTGCCGCCGCGGTCGAGATCCTCATGAGCGAGCTTGCTCAAGCCAAGGAGCAAGCGAGGGTAAGCAAGGCAGCTGCTGATAAGGCGACTGTGGACTTAACGGCCGAACAGGCCGCTCGGCGCCGTTTTGAGGAACGGGTGACCGAGATGGAGAAAAATCTCAAGGATACTGCCGCCAAGTGCGAGTCCTTGGAATCGGAAAATAAGGCGAAGGGGACCGAACTCGCTAAGGCTCTTCATGATGCTTCGGAGGCGCGGTCCTAACCCCGCGCAGCGTGCGAGGAAATCTGTTAAGCCGGATAGATAGCGGCTGGTAAGCCCTTTCTTTTACAGGCTAAATTTGGGGACCCGAAGTATGCCTTGCTTAATCGACTGTGGAGTTCTCCAGACGTATATGCGGATCTGCCAAAGAGTGTTGCGGACGCCGCCGACTTCTTCCAGGCCTAGGAGGGGTATGCGACGGAGAGGCTCTTCTGGTCGCAGTTCGTGGGGCAGGAGCGCCCCCTTCTGCTAAATGACCAGATGGCACAATGGGCGGAGCTGCATAAGATGTCCAGCGCAGCCATGAAGGACGTCATAGTACAGTTGTGGCCGACCGAGGCCATGCCAGATAGCTACTTCAGCCTTGTGCGGCGTCTCATTGATGCGCTGCCCCGGATTGATGCCGTCAAGAGGTGGTCCTGTATAGAAGGAGCGCGCATGGCTTTCGCCCGTGTCAAGATGCACTGGGTGAAAATGAGTGCCGAAAAGGTGGCAGTTGAGGGTCCTCCCGAAAGCAAGGCCCACCGCACACCGGAGCGCTATTTTGAGGACATGCTAAAAGGTGCCCCCCTTGTAGAGGGCCAATGCTCTAAGGACGTAGTCTTCTAATAAAAAAGTTCGAAATGTCTGGGGGTTTGTATTATGAACTAAGTATTTTGTTATATATTCATTCCTTGATGAAAATGTTTTTATCCTCCTGTGCGACCGTTTATTATATCTGTGAGTTCCTAGTCGTCGGCTTCAACCCCCATGTAGATGCTACTGGGGTGTTCGGGATTGCACATGACTACACTTAATCCAACGTCTTGGTCCTTGAAGGAGGTGTCAGTGTGGCAAACCAGGCAATCAGACTATTTGGTTTTATTGCTCTCACTTAGTTATAGGAGTTTGACAATGGGTCTATTAGGTAGCCCCTGGTATGTATGTGGCTACCCTGATGCGGGTGCGTTACATATGTGACCGGGAAACGGTCCTTCGTGTAATATGGAAAAATTGCTAAGGATTGTAATGAATCACCGAGTGGCTGATCAGCTCTCGCCGCATCATGATAGTCAGTTTTCGGCTTTCTCTACTGAGGTGCTTAACCGGACGAACCAGAAACACAATCGCAGTAGTTCTCCCTTCACTACCCTAGCCGATCAGAAGGAACATAAGGTAGCAAGCACAGGAACCGGGCAACCCAACTATTGACCAAAGACATGATTCAGAGCCGATGCATATAATGCCGAACTGTGCTGTGAAGCTGTTCGGACTTTTGTTTGGCAACACATATGCTGCCTTATAGAGCCCCTGGAAATTTAATGCCGAGGTGCGTGCGTGAAACAATTTAACAGGCGGAATAAGGTCTATGAGTAAAGACGATACCGAATAAGAATTTTGGTTCACTGAAATCTGATTGATACGTCCAAACGTAATCTTACAGAAGGTACCGTAATCACCAAGGCCATTTTACATGCCAGGAGTCTAGGGCTATGGGAAAAGCTCTATATAGGTTCTTGAGTAAAGCTGTGGTCTGCAAAATGCTTTGAACCTTCCTGCCGCACGTCTGCGCCGCTTTCGCCCAAATAAGGAAGAATCCTTTAGAGGAATGGTCTTCAGCTATGTATATGGAACAGGGCTCGGAGAGAGTCCTTGTGAGTCCGGAGAACGAGTAGGTTTTGATTCACCTGTGGTAAAAAGGAAAAGATGATTAAATAAAGGAGAAGGCCGTGTAAGGTCGAACCGTGTTATAGGCCTGTCCGTATATTGCCTCCGCCGATGCCCAAGGTATTTTGTGTGCATAATTATGCACGCACGGTACGAATTTCGCTGATGTATGCGGCGGTCGATGGGGCGAAGCTGCTAGTCCAGCCCTGAAGTTGCCGGACTGTCGGCATGCAGAACTGACCAGCCTTGCGCGGTGAAGTCCGGTGGCTTAACAGCCAATGAGGTGTGCGGCTTGACAAGGCCACTTTGTACTTTGACAGCAATGGCCACGGTATGCTCCTCAGTACGGAGGGAGCGCTCCATGTTTCCATTGATTGTAAGGACGCCACATGGACCGGGCATCTTGAACTTCAAATAGGCGTAGTGTGGGACCGCAATGAAGTTGGAAAAAGCGGTTCGTCCGAGCAGTGCATGATAGCCGCTGCGAAACGGGACGATGTCGAAGATCGAGTCTTCGCTTCGGAAGTTGTCCGGCGAGCCGAAGACGACCTCCACCGTGATTGAGCTTGTACAGCGGGCCTCTACGCCAGGTATTACTCCTTTGAAGGTAGTTTTAGTGGGCTTGATTCTTGACGGATCAACGCCCATTTTGCGGATAGTGTCTTGATAAAGTAGATTGATACTGCTACCGCCATCCATGAGGACTCGCGTAAGGTGGAATCCGTCGATGATTGGATCAAGGGTCAGAGCTGCCGAACCTACGTGACGGATACTGGTTGGGTGGTCCTTTCGATCGAAGGTGATCGGACAAGCCAACCATGGGTTGAATTTTGGGGCGACCGGGTCCATGGCGTACACGTCCCGTAGTGCACGCTTGCGCTCCCTTTTAGGGATATGTGTGACATATATCATATTCACTGTTTTTACCTCGGGGGGAAATTGCGTCTATCCCCCTGTGTTCGGTTGATGAGGCTCTTGGTCATCGTCATCACTTGGCGATCCTTTTCCCTCATGTTCGGCGTTAAGCTTGCCGGCCTGCTTAAAGACCCAACAATTTTTGTTGGTATGATTGGCAGGTTTATCGGGGGTGCCGTGAATCTGGTAAGGCCAATCCAGTATTCTGTCTAAGCTGGATGGGCCGTCTCTGTTTGCCTTGAATGGCTTCTTCCGTTGACTGGTTTTGGAGCCGCTGAATCCGGCGTTAACCGCCGTGTCTTGCATTCCTTCATTGTTGTTTCAACGCTTGTGCTTGTCGCGTCATGGCTTGCCATTGCCGTCCCTGGTTTTAGAGGTACCAGGGTCGCTGGTGCTATTGCTTCTGCGAACAAGCCAGCTGTCTTCTCCCACGCAAAAATGGGTCATGAGTGTGGTGAGGGCTGCCATGGACTTCGGCTTTTCTTGGCCGAGGTGTCAGGCAAGCCACTCGTCACGGACACTATGTTTGAAGGCCGTGAGGGCTTCTGCGTCCGGACAATCCACAATCTGGTTCTGTTTAATTAGGAACCTTGTCCAGAGCTGTCGGGCCGATTCCCCGGGTTGCTGGATTATGTGGCTAAGGTCATCGGCATCTGGGGGCCGAACATAGGTGCCTTGGAAGTTATCTCTGAATGCGTCCTCCAAGTCTTCCCATCTACCAATAGAGTTTTCTGGGAGGCTGTTTAACCAGTGCCGAGCTGGCCCTTTAAGTTTTAGGGGAAGGTATTTGTCGGGGATATACCCCGCAGTGTGACCCGGCCGGAGATATGACACGGCCGGGACTTGGTGTTTCATTGGTAACCCGACAGATGATAACCTGGCAGATGATAACCCGACAGATGATAACCCGGCAGATGATAACCCGACAGATGATAACCCGGCAGATGATAACCTGGCAGATGATAACCCAGTAGATGTTAAGTCAGATGGTAACCAGTAGACAGTCATAACCCAGCAGACAGAGTCGCCTGGGGTTAATAAGCCCGAGACGTTAAGAAGCCCAAGATGTTAAGAAGTCCATGAAGAGAAGTTAGAATAGTTTAAGTCTTAGTCCGAGATGGACTCTACATGTAACCCGCACCTTCAACTTATATAAGGAGGGGCAGGGCACCCCAAGAGAGGAGAGGAATAATCTTAAGGCTAGACATAATAGGAGAGCCGGTTTACGGCGACTCCCTCGTGATGATAATGAGACCTAGCCACAAATAACATGTAGGGTTGTTACCGGATGATGTTTCCCGGGGCCCGAAGCTGTCTAAATCCTTGACTTGTGTGTTGATCCACCTCGCGTCTCTCATCCCGATCAACCCCTCTCAAGCTACCACATAGAGGCGTTGGCCTCATGACTAAGTCCTCACACTAGGACATCTGCAGTGACAAATCCACGACAGTTAGCGCCCACCGTGCGGCTTGCGCACGGTGGTGTTGAGTTCTTGAAGGGATCTCTCCTACGGATCGAGAAGCTCGCGGTTGGATAGATGAAGGTTTGAGTTTAAGAAAATTAAGACTGCGTCGGGTGCCCCGCCGCTGCTGCAAGTTGAAGATGTGTTTGAGATCGATCAGTGCACGGATCACATCGCAGGAACCGACAAGATTGCAAGAAAAATATTGACAGCGTGTTGTGCGATTAAGGAGCAGTCAAATCACAAGTCGCCAATACCGCGGTTTCCTGTCGCAACCCGTCTCACCTGTGCGCCGAATCCCGATGGTGTTTGTCGCTACTGTTAGTACTGTTTTCGAGTTGTAGAGCACCACGTCATAGCACAAAAGACCAACAGGGTCTGTACTTTTCGTGAGTTACATACTGCAAAGGAGGAAGCAGGCTGTATAAGAAAATATGAGCCGAGATGTCCAATCAGCAGCACTGCACACAAGAAAGGAAAAGGGCGTGGGGTTGCCAAGTCAACTACGATCCGGATATGGACGTGGGCGCCTATTCAGCCCTTGCCTTGCGACGCCCTAGCCTCTGCCTGAGAACCGACATAGTGGCCATCCGAGCCGCGGTGGTCTTCGCCTCTGCCCAGGCCTCACCCTACGTCAGCCCGCCTCTGCTGATGTGGCCACAGGCGCGCCGCAAGCCACAAACTGCCGGCCGCCACAGTTTGCCTCTGCTACTACCCGTCAGCTATGTCTCCGCTGGCCTTGCCTCTGCTTTACCAAAGCGCCGTGTTAACCCGCCCTCCTCTGACTCTGAATCCACTGCTGCGTTTCCAAGGCTCCAACCCGCTGGCCGCTGCCGAGCCGCCGTTCCCACAACCTTGTTTCTGTCGCGAACCGCCGGCGCGCCTCCTCATCCGCTCAGTTCGCCGGTGCGCCGCTGCTATCACCCGCGCCAGTAGCTTCCTCCCGCTGTTCCAAGGTCACTGCGCCGCCCGAGAGACATTGCCCCTGCCTTGGAGCCTCTCCGGGTTAAGGTGTCAAGTTGCCGGGTGACCTCTGCGCCAAATGACTGTTGTGGACGCCTCAATTACCAAATCTCCGGGTTAATTGCTATGGCCTCCGCGCTGCCTCCAAGCCGCCTGATTGTTTCCACCACTGCACTTCATGCCGCTTCTATGGCCTCGCACTGCATTCGCCTCCGAGTCAGCCCCGCAGCTTCAAGCCGGTCCTGAGTTGACCTCACTTCCGCTCCATCTTCGCCTCCCGCAGTTTCCGGGCAGTCCACAGCTCCGCTGACCTCGGCCTTGACCCGCCGTCGCAGGGTCGACCGGGTCTCCCGTGTTTGGCTGAGCCGGCTTGTCAGCCAACTCCAATCGCCGCTCCGGCCGCGCCTGCCTCAAGTCACCGGCGGCCTCAGTCTCTGGTCTGAGCCGCCGGGCGCTTTCCCCTCTGGCGCGCTGAGCTGCCCCGAGTCTCCGATGCCTTCACCCTTGCGTGCCTACGAACCGCTATTCGCGCATGAGCCGCCCATTGGCCTCTCAAGCCGCGCCGCCGCCGCCCCCACAGACCCGTGAAGTTGCCTGTTTCCAAAGCGTCACCGTGGCGTCATTCTGCTATAAGCCGCAGTCTCCAAGCGCGCCAATCCGCTCTCGCCGGAGTCGCTTGCATTTAAACCGCCGTGGCCCGGTGGCGTTAAACCGGAGCGACCTCCGCCTACTTCAAATCGCCGCCGCAATACACCTCATGGCTCTTGTGCTGTGGCTGCGCCTAGCTGCCCAAGATGAGCAGCCTCACCTCTGCTTAACTGAGCTGCCCTTGCACCCGCGGCCGAAGCTGAGCCACCGTGGTCAAACCGCGTCGCTTCCGCTTCACCTCGCCACCTCATCCATCACGCCCTTGAACCGGCCTCATGTCTTAACTGCGCGCATCAAGCCAGATTTTCCTTCTCCGCTGTTGAATCGCCGGCCCCGAGCTATTTCTATGACCAGTCTCCGTTGAATCAGACCGAAGTTGCCTCCACCGTGACTCTGCCCCAGCTTCGCATTTGAGTCGCCCGGACTACGCGCCTCCGTCGTTGACCGGCTGTGCTGACCCGCTGCCGGCTGCTGCGCCCGCTACCCAATAACTCACTGGCGAGTTGCCGGTGAGTCTTGACCTGTGAAAGTGCAACTATCCCTGGGTGGTTTGGGTAATTCCTAACAACATATAGCTCATTGAGCTAATGCTATTTCAAGACAAACATTCCAGGAAAGCTCAATGATTGGCATGGCATGGATGAGAAAAGTGGACCCCTCAAAATGCTAAGGACAAAGGATTGGCTCAAGCTCAAAGCTCAGGACTCTACATTTTTCATTTTGAGTGATCCAAGATCACATCGAGTCCATAGGAAAAGCCAATACTATCAAGAGGGGGTGAGGTGTTGCTTAATGAGTTTCTTGCTCAAAGTGCTTAGAGATATGCTCCAAAAACCCTTAACTACTTTCTCACATCCACATATGTCCCAAACCAAAGGTCAAACTCGGCCCCACCGAATCTTTCTATCCGGCGCCACCGAGTTCAGTTGACATAGCCACTGCCAGAAACCCTAGTCTTTTCGGTCTCACCGACAGGGATCTCGGTCTCACCGAGATGGGGTTGTAATCTCTCTGTTTCCCATCGTAACGTTTCGGTCAAACCGAGATGAGCGATCGGTCCCACCGAGATTGCAATGCAAACTCTCTGTTTCCCTTTCGTAACGCTTCGGTCCAACCGAGATGAGCGAATCCGCCCCACCGAGTTTGCCTGACCAACTCTCCGTTTGTCTATTACCAAAATCGGTCTCACCGAGTTTGTGTAATCGGTCTCAGCGAGATTCCGTTATGCCCTAACCCTAACGAAATCAGTCTCACCGAGTTGACGTGTCGGTCCCACCGAAATGCCTAACGGTCACATTATGAACTAAATCGGTCTGACCGAGTTTCACGACTCGGTCCCACCGAGTTTGGTAAATTGTGTGTAACGGTTAGATTTTGTTGTGAGGCTATATATAGCCCTCCACCCACTCTTCATTCGTGGAGAGAGCCATCAGAACATGCCTACACTTCCAACATACATTTTCTGAGAGAGAACCACCTACACTTGTGTTGAGGTCAAGATATTCCATTCCAACCACATAAATCTTGATCTCTAGCCTTCCCCAAGTTTTTTTCCACTCAAATCATCTTTCCACCAAATCCAATCCTATGAGAAAGAGTTGAGTGTTGGGGAGACTATCATTTGAAGCGCAAGAGCAAGGAGTTCATCATCAACACACCATTTGTTACCTCTTGGAGAGTGGTGTCTCCTAGATTGGCTAGGTGTCACTTGGGAGCCTCCGTCAAGATTGTGGAGTTGAACCAAGGAGTTTGTAAGGGCAAGGAGATCGCCTACTTCGTGAAGATCTACCTGAGTGAGGCAAGTCCTTCGTGGGCGACGGCCATGGTGGGATAGACAAGGTTGCTTCTTCGTGGACCCTTTGTGGGTGGAGCCCTCCATGGACTCGCGCAACCGTTACCCTTCGTGGGTTGAAGTCTCCATCAACGTGGATGTATGATAGCACCACCTATCGGAACCACGGATAAAAATCTCCGTGTCAACATTGCGTTTGCTCCCTCAAACTCCTCCCTTTACTTTCATATGCAATTGTTTTACTTTCCGCTGCTGCACTCTTAGAATTGCATGTGTAGGTTTACTTGACTTGTGCTAAGTTGCTAAAATCTGCCAAGAACTAAAATTGGGAAAAGGCTAGATTTTTATTTGGTCAAGTAGTTTAATCACCCCCCTCTAGACATCCTTTTGATCCTACAACCCGCCGGAGCCTGTTGACCCGTTGTGGAGCTGCTCCCGTAAACTGCCACTCCATCTACACTGAGACGGCGAGTCATGCATTACCGCGGCTGAGCGTCACCAAGTTGCCAAGCTCTGATGGGGTTCGCTGGTCTCTAAACCGCCGCTACCCTATATCTGTGCCGGCTTCGCTCCACCTCAACCATGAGTCGCCCTGCTTTAGCACTCCTCTGTGCCACCTCCGTTGACCCGCCGGTCCACCTCGCCTCTGGACTGCGGTTCGATCCACCATGGCCATGGCCATCGCCTCCATTGCCAAGAACCTGCGCCTCTGCTTTAAGCCACCATAGTGTCGCTTTAAACCGTCGGCTCATTGTCTTCCTTGCGGGTTTTGCATCCAAACCGCCGCTACGAGCCGCCTGTGGTCCTGATTCTGCCACGTTCATCTGCGGGCTTTGACCCATCGGGTTTTTCCGTTTTTATTCAAACAAGAGCCGTCCCGGTTTGAGGTTTCCTCGAGAGAGTGATTAATGCGCTATTGAAATTACCATGGATCATTCATGGACGATATATATACGGGTTATCCGTCGTCCGGACAAAATTAGGTGATGACTATCTAAGTCCATTTTATTGGCACATATTGTTTTTGTCAAAGAATAATTACTTTGGTCTATATATTTTCATGTGCAGGACAAATTGTCTGCTGCAGAAGTGACCACCATGTCACGAAATTAATTGAATGACTCATATTGGGATATACAATGAGTATTGAGAAGGTCATCAATTTGCCACCTTTGCCACTAAGCTGTTTGAATGACTCATACCGGTTATATCACGGTCAAGCATGGAGAATCTCAAGAGAACTTCTCGAGTCACCTTGAGACTCGGGGGCAACGATGGCATGACTCAGTAAATGACTGACAGTTTGAATCAAGTCAAGAACTCCGGGTCAGTGGAGGGATGATAACCCGGTCCCGGAGGCCGCTGTTATATTGATGAAAACTTAAAAGGCCGTCAGAAAATTTTCGGCTCAAAATGAAGATTCCGGTTTAAAATCCGGTTCAAGGAAATCTGTCTCCCACAAAGCTTTGAAGCTCTCAATATCTGGTTTAAAACTCCGGTTGAAAAAAGAAATTCATCTCTCGCAAGTTCGAGTTCTCAGAAAAATTAAAGGTTGCCAAAGAGAACTTGCGGCCATGATGCGCGGTTCAAACATGGGTATCCTCCCTTATGGGTTTATCTTATTAGGGTCACATGGGGGCTTTCGGCTTATGGGCGAAGTTATGATTACCCTTTGAGCCGGCTTATAAGCCAACTGAAAAAAAACTTGGGGGCTTGCTACCCAGGTTGAAGGGATCAAAGAGAGTATGTTGCAAAAGCATAGCTCAAACATAGGTGCCCCTTGAGCACAGCTCAAAAATATTGCTTGGGGGCTCCTTGTTCTAAAGAACAACGAGTTTTTATAACCCTTGTAATAGGCTTAAAAGCCAGGCTTGGAAGCCAGGTGCATTCACCTAAAACCCCGGGTTATCCTACCTTTTTAAGTAAGCCACTCCGCCCAGGTATTCCTGGAAAGACCCGCCATACGTTTGACAAGTCAATCTGATGCAGACCCTGAACTTGTCAAAGTTAAAATGATGATTGGTTATGTGAGGTCCATCTTATAAGGTTTGTATATAGGATTAACTCAGTGGCGGTGCGGCCCGTGAAAGCACTCGATTTTCGGCCTGGCAGCCCATGAAAAGCCTCGTTTTTTCGTTTGTTTTTATTCAAGAGATCTTTTGAGGTTTATTTGATGAGGCTTATAATGCTTTATGATTATAATTGAGCGGTGTTTATTAACCCCGCTTGGCTTTTGACTATAAGTCGCCAGTGTGAGATAAAATAATATCCGATGTTTATTAACCCAGCCTGGCTTTGTTCTCAAGCCGGCAATATATGATAATTATCAGTGCTCAAATTTTGGGTTATCACCCTTACTTCACTGGCTTGGTAAACCAACAGTGTGATCAAATATCACAGGAACCGGTTTTCAAACTGGGTTATATTATTCAAATCTTTAATAGCCAACATGGCTGGATTTTTATTATGGTTATCAATAGCCAATGTTATGATTGAGTTTTTCAAAGTCGCTTCAGCGTAATGGCTATTACTTTATCAATGGATATAATTTATTCTACAATGGAAGGAATAGTCCCGAGTCGCTGCAGGCTTACGACCCGACACTTGGGGGCTACATTATTCAAGTTGAGATTACATCAAATATGCAAGTCCCATGTCACTGCCAGCATGCACCATGGCACTTGGGGGCTAATGCAAGGTCATTTTTTACCTGCCTTATTGAAGACCCGACTCATCACATCGTAATGAGCCGCCCCTTGGGGGATACCAATTGCTCTTGTCAACAATTCAAGGTACACAAGTCTTAATACATTATATTGAAGGGTCCACTGCTCAGTTGGTAAAGCATAAAGCTCTTAACCTTGTGGACGTGGGTTCAAGCCCCATGATGGGGGTTACATCATATGATGTTCTTTTCAAAGAAGTATATATAAAGTCCCAGCTCACTATTATCTTACTAAGCCGGCCATTGGGGGCTACACGTTGCTGTTCAAGTCTACATGATCATATCTACAAAGTCCCTGCTCATTATTACATAATGACCCGGGCCTTGGGGGCTATATTGGTTGAAGTTTTTATGAGCATAAGGCAATTACAAGTCCCAGGTTGCTGCAAGCATGACAACCCGGCACTTGGGGGCTACATATGTGGAATATTCAGTTTTGACTAGTGACTGAGATGAACAACCTGGATTTATTCAAGCTTGTGACATTCACATTGAAGCAAGTCTTAAGCTGTTACTACGTTCCCTTCTTAAGACTTGGGGGCTACAAGTGATATACATATAAGGGAGGTACGCTTTCAAAGCTGATGTTAACAAACAATTATGACCTGGTGCCATTAATATTTATAAACCGGGAATTTTGGCAATGATAAACCAGCACGTTTTACATTGTTAAACCAGCTGAAAATCAGATGAGTATTTCAAGACTAATATTTTTGTTAAGCATTGGGAGCTGAATCAAATGAATTATCCTTCATAGTATTTCTCTGTGAGAAACCAATGTCAGCAAACTGAGTATGAAGCTGGCCTATTGACCCGGATTTTCTAGAAGAAGGAAATGACAAGGACTTAAGGATGTTCAGGTGCCGGTTTACAAGAATATTTAACCCGGAGCACAATCTGTTAAATTTGTTCTTGTGTTTTGTTTACAGGATCAGTTTAACATGGATAAATCCAAATTAAACTGGGGGCTAATGTCAGGGATATACCCCGCGGTGTGACCCGGCCGGAGATATGACCTGGCCGGGACTTGGTGTTTCATTGGTAACCCGGCAGATGATAACCCGGCAGATGATAACCCGACAGATGATAACCCGGCAGATGTTAAGTCAGATGGTAACTGGCAGACAGTCATAACCCAGCAGACAGAGTCGCCTGGGGTTAATAAGCCCGAGACGTTAAGAAGCCCAAGATGTTAAGAAGCCCATGAAGAGAAGTTAGAATAGTTTAAGTCTTAGTCCGAGATGGACTATACATGTAACCCGCCCCTTCAACTTATAGAAGGAGGGGCAGGGCACCCCAAGAGAGGAGAGGAATAATCTTAAGGCTAGACATAACTAGGAGAGCCGGTTCACGGCGACTCCCTCATGATGATAATGAGACCTAGCCACAAACAGCATGTAGGGTTGTTACCGGTTGATGTTTCCCGGGGGCCCGAAGCTGTCTAAATCCTTGTCTTGTGTGTTGATCTGCCTCGCGTCTCTCATCCCGATCAACCCCTCTCAAGCTACCACATAGATGCGTTGGCCTCACAACTAAGTCCTCACACTAGGACATCTGCCGTGACAAATCCACAACAGTATTTGATGGCGTGTAGATCATCACCGCGAGCCATGTGAATGTGGAGAAGAAAGTCTTCAATCCATACTGTAGGGTCTGTTGTGCCGTCGTATGATTCTATGTTCACGGGTTTAAACCCTTTTGGGAACTGGTGTTTCATTACCTCATCGGTGAAGCATAGGGGGTGTGCGGTGCCTCTGTATCGGGCCACGTCGCAACGCAGTTCGGACGAAGTTCAGATGCGGTTTTCGGCCCGGGCGTGGTTATGCTTGTTGCGCCAGGCTTGATAGCCGTCCTCTCGCACTGGGGCACGCCCCCGTGATCCGTAGATTAATCTGGTCTAACCTATTCTATTTTCCAGGTCCTGTCATAGGTCATATGTGTATCCTCGAGCTGTTGTCTCTTTGCTTTTGTGGCGCGGTGGTGCGGGCTGGTGTTCGGCTTGAGTTGCCGTTCTATCCCGGCCACGTGGTGGTCGATCGGGTCCGTCTGCCGCATTACGCACGGGTGGTATAGGCTCCAACGCCTCATCGTCGAATTGGGGTAGCAGCTCACGCTTCGGGTAACTCTTTGTTGGGCGTTCGAGGCCGTATTCTTCGGCTGCTAGGACATTACTCCATCTATCGTTGAGCAGATCTTGGTCAGCTTGAAGCTGTTGCTGCTTATTTTTTAGGCTTCTTGCCGTGGCTATTAGCCAGCGCTTAAAGCGCTCTTGTTCTAGGGGTTCCTCTGGTATGATAAAATCTTCGTCGCCGAGGCTCACGTCGTCCTCGGAGAGTGGCAAGTAGTTGCTGTCCTCCGAGTCTTTGTTCTCTGCTTGCACGTCAGGGTCAACTTGCCCATCCTCCCGATCATCCTGTTTGGATGCTCGTTCGATGGAATCATCTTGGTCTTCGGCGTTTTCTGGAGTATCATTGTCTCCTGTGCCGGTATTGATGTCTTTTCCGCGACGCGATTTAGAGCGGCCCCGCTAACATCGACGCTTCGGTGGTATTTTAGGAGGTTCATCCTCGACTAGGTTCTTCTCACCATCGTCGTCGCCTTTCTTAGGTGTGTCCACCATGTATACGTCGTATGAGGAAGTGGCCGTCCAGCATCCGGTGAATGGCGGGTTTTGGGCCTGCTCCTCTCCGGCATCGTTGTCCATAACGTCAATGTCTTCGGAGGCGTAATCGAGTATGTCTGTAAAATCCTCGACAATGGCTATGAAGTGGGTGGTGGGTGGGAAGGAAAATTCCCTGTTTTCAGCCCCTAGTCCGGGCTGGGCACAATTTGGAAGTGGTTCCTCTATAATAACGAGGGATCACATTAAGTCCAGAGCCTCATTTAAGAGTGAGGTTTGGACGGGGACAGGAGTTTCCGGGCCGAGCTCGCATGACGCGGACTTCTAGGGTTCGGAGTTAGTGCCCGTAGGAGAGTCCGGCTTTGTAATGATTGCCGGAGATGCGATTCTCTCGGGATCTCCAGTGTTGAGCTCTATAGCTACAGAGAGTCCGGCGGGCTCTAAACTCCCGTCTTCGGACCTGGTGACGCGTTCTGGGTCTAAGGCCGGAGCGGTGGTTGGGGCCGCGAACCCTTGGAAGATCAAGTCTCCTCGGATATTAGCGACATAGTTCAGATTTCCAAAACTGATCTGGTTACCAGGGGCGTAGCTGTCGATCTGCTCCAGGCGGCCAACCGAGTTAGTACGCAGTGCGAAGCCGCCGAATACAAAGATCTGGCCGGGGAGAAAAATCTCCTTCACGGTGGCATTGTTGTAGATGATTGATGGAGCCATCAAGCCTTTCGACGACGGCACAGTGGAACTCTCAATGAAAGCACCAATGTCGGTGTCAAAACCGGCTGATCTCGGGTAGGGGGTCCCGAACTGTGCGTCTGAGGATCGAGGGTAACAGGAGGCAGGGGACATGATGTTTACCCAGGTTCGGGCCCTCTTGATGGACTTTGATGAGTATAGGGGTTACAAGAGTTGATCTACCACGAGATCGTAATGGCTAAACCCTAGATGTCTAGCATTATGATTATGATTGCCCATATGGACTAAACCCTCCGGTTTATATAGACACCGGAGGGATCTAGGGTTGTACAGAGTCGGTTTACAGAGAAAGGAATCTTCATATCCGCATGCCAAGCTTGCTTTCCACGTCAAGGAGAGTACCATCCGGACACGGGGACAGTCTTCCGTCTTGTATTTTCACATCCCACCAGTCCGGCCCACATCACATAGGCCGGACGCCCGAGGACCCTGTAATCCATGACTCCCTCAGGCGGGGGGGGGGGACACCCCTTGAGGCCCTTCTCTCCTTTCCCGTATGGCCCATTAAGGCCCACTACTTCCTCCGGCGAATTCCCGTAACTCTCCGGTACTCCGAAAAATACCCGAATCACTCGGAACCTTTCCGATGTCCGAATATAGCCTTCCAATATATCGATCTTTACGTCTCGACCATTTCGAGACTCCTCGTCATGTACGTGATCTCATCCGGGACTCCGAACAACCTTCGGTACATCAAATCACATAACTCATAACACAAATCGTCATCGAACATTAAGCGTGCGGACCCTACGGATTCGAGAACTATGTAGACATGACCGAGACACATCTCCGGTCAATAACCAATAGCGGAACCTGGATGCTCATATTGGCTCCTACATATTCTACGAAGATCTTTATCGGTCAAACCGCATAACAACATACGTTCTTCCCTTTGTCATCGGTATGTTACTTGCCCGAGATTCGATCGTCGGTATCATCATACCTAGTTCAATCTCGTTACCGGCAAGTCTGTTTACTCGTTCCGTAATGCATCATCCCATAACTAACTCATTAGTCACATTGCTTGCAAGCTTATAGTGATGTGGATTACTGAGAGGGCCCAGAGATACCTCTCCGATACAGGGAGTGACAAATCCTAATCTCGATCTATGCCAACCCAACAAACACCTTTGGAGACACCTGTAGAGCATCTTTATAATCACCCAGTTATGTTGTGACGTTTGATAGCACACAAGGTGTTCATCCGGTATTCGGGAGTTGCATAATCTCATAGTCAGAGGAACATGTATAAGTCATGAAGAAAGCAATAGCAATAAAACTCAACGGTCATAATGCTAAGCTAACGGATGGGTCTTGTCCATCACATCATTCTCTAATGATGGGATCCCGTTCATCAAAAGACAACACATGTGTATGGTCAGGAAACATAACCATCTTTGATTAAAGAGCTAGTAAAGTAGAGGCATACTAAGGACACTCTGTTTTGTCTATGTATTCACACATGTACTAAGTTTCCGGTTAATACAATTCTAGCATGAATAATAAACATTTATCATGATATAAGGAAATATAAATAACAACTTTATTATTGCCTCTAGGGCATATTTCCTTCACCTAGGACACCTTGGTATGTATATAAACCGAGGGGCTAGGCTCGTAGAGAACACATTACAATCTCTTAGTAGATACATGTACTCAGTACTACACACCGACGCAATAAACACAAGTAGGACGTAGGGTATTATCTCCTCGGTGAGTCTGAACCTGGGTAAAATCTTGTGCCCTTGTTACCATCGCTCCTAGATGGCTAGTTTAGGAACCCCTACCTCGAGATCTGCCAGTTTAGACTCCGTCATCTCCTATCCGCAACTGTAGAGGGTGTAGAGGGGCCGCACCATAGAAGCTGTAGTGCTAGCAAGCGTCCCAAGATAAATTTAGATAATGATCAATTAATTGTTTTATACTATGCACAGTCTATATAGTTTTAATTATTTTGTGTAATGAAGAACCTATGACCCTATATTCTTGTATAATTTACTGTTCTTATGCATGTTTTAAATATTTTGTGTAGCCGGGCAGGGAATTATATGAGCATAATCACACATGGCTTTTTAGGTGTAATTTTCTGCGACTGTAAATATCGCTCACACGGTTTGTCAACATGAATTGTCTGTTATAAATCACACAAAATACATCCAAAATTTACATGTGCAATTGATCAAACACCACACGACGCCAGGCCGCTCGTCTTCACCTCTGACGCCGTCCCTTCCCGAGCCCACTACATCTTCCTCGACCACGGGAGCGAGCGAAGAGTCCCACAGTGCCCGCACCATCGTCTTCCTCCTCGCCGGTCGCCGCCACTGCCTCGACCGTGTCTTCAAGCACCGACACGTCCATGACCTCCCAGAGCTCTCCCCGAGCTCGCGACGACCTTGCTGTGAGCCCCCATTGTCTTCCCCCACTCCCCCCTAGCCCGCGCACGGCCTCCAACTACCCCCGCACATCCCGAGCTCGACCGCCGCCATGGTCGCACCGCACGAGCTCTCCGGACCCGCGCGTGCAGGCCAACTCCAACGACACAGCACCGCACGGTCATCGCCTCTCTTGGTCGCCGCTACCTCCCTCTATTGCATAGAAAAATTTGCATATAAAAATTTTCATAGAAAAATGTTAAATTTTTAATGTTGTATTGGCAAAATATTGATAAAAAACATGTTAATATCTTATTTGGAAAATGTTAATATCTTCATGTTGTATTTGCAAAAGTTTGTCATGTATTTTAATGTTAATATCTTAATGTTGTATTTGCAAAATATTTTAATGTTTTATTTGCAAAAGTTTGTCATCTTTTCAAAACATGTTAATATATTATTTGGAAAATGTTAAAATCCTATTCAAAAGTTTACACCATGCTATAAATTTCTTTGCCAGGCTCCCGGATTTCTCCGCCACGGCCGCCGTCATTGATTCCGGCGCTGTCGAGCCTCCTCGAGTCCACATCGCACCTCTGCAAGCTCCCGGTGAGCACCCGCGATGATCCCTTGGTCGCCGGCGTTGCTCCGGTGATAAAATTTTGTATGCAATTAATCCAAGGAACCAGTGCTTTAAGTGACTTGGAAAAACAAAATTTGTAAGTTATATCATATGGTTAGTGCTTCATATTTACGTACACGATCATATATGCGCCGTCGAGCCTCCCCCGAGTACACGATCATGTTATATTATATGTTCGGAAAAAGCCAAATGCCGGGAAACCCCTCCAGATGTTTCCCCCTTTAACGGTATCGTGTAGTACTGCGATAGGTCACCACTAGCACTACCGGGAAGACCCCTCCAGATGTTTTCCCCCTTCACCGGTATCGTGTAGCTAGTACTGTGAGAGGTCACCACTAGCACTGCCGGGAAGATCTCTTCGGATGTTCCCCCCTTCTCATTTACACTTGATGAAATCTGCTAAGTCTGAAACTGCCTGAATTATAACTTGCCACGTTTGCCGGATGTTAGTTGCATAAGCTCAATCCACATCATATCTCCATGTCATGATCATGTGTATCATATTTTTGCATTGCAATGTATTGATTGCATCTCTGGTATTGTTCTTCTCGATACTATGATTCAATTTTTGCTTATTGAATGCACTCTAATTGTTTTATCTTTCTTCTGGATTAGTTAAGCTATGGACGATAGCGGCAGAGACGACCATGATCAAGAGGAGATCATGTTCGGCATGATACACTCCGAAAACCTAGAGAATATTGAACCAGACGGCGGCCCATAATATCTGAACGATTCCATGGGAGGCATAGGATGAAGATGGTCTCTCTCAAACGACCCTCCAACCAAATAATAAAAAGTCTCTTGTGTCCCCAACACACCAAATACAATGGTAATTTGTATAGGTGCACTAGTTCGGCGAAGAGATGGTGATACAAGTGTAATATGGATCGTAGGTATTGATTTTTGTAATAAGAACACTAGAAAACAGCAAGGTAGCAATTGATAAAACGGAGCACAAACGGTATTGCAATGCTTGAAAATGAGGCCTAGGGTCCGTACTTTCACTAGTGCGATCTCTCAACAATGCTAATATAATTGGATCATATAACCATCCCTCAAAGTGCGATGAAGAATCACTCCAAAGTTCCTATCTTACTACTGCAGGATGGTCCAAACGCGACACTACGATCAGAGACCCTTCGACGAAATTGTGTGCGATGCCATAATCACAAAAGGTGGTGTAAAAAACCCTTCAAAAAAGGTGCAAAACGTTTGCGATGACGGATGCATCAAACATTCAGATTTTAGTTGCGTGTGCGATGTAGGGCATACGGTTGAGTTCAATTAACTGTTTGGGATGAGGAGGAACAAAAGAAACAGGCAGCTAGATGAAGGCGTGTGCGATATACAACATACGGTTCACTAGGATGAACTGTGTGTGATTAGGCAACACAATGGAAATGGTTCAACTGAACAAGATGTGTGTGATAGGCGGCAAACAGGTCCGTAATCTGAAATGTGTGCAAAGACCAATAATAACATAGACGATTGCTGCTAATAAGCCGTGTGATTTGCTCTGTCTACAGTAGAATAACATGTATATATATAACTAAAATAAACATCCAATTACATAAGTGACTATACAAATCATTCGCACACACCTTAATCAACAATTGCATGCATTCTGAAGTAGGAGAAACGATCGTCTACTCATCTGCTTCTTGTGACGCTCCCGCCACTGCTATGTGGCTCAATCCCTCGTCTGGGGCAGGAAGAAGACATTTCCTCATGTCAACGATCCGCCTGTACATCTCATAGCTTGTGTACGTGTCGTTGGCCGCGTATTTGACGTGTTCTTCATCCAGTCTCTCATGCCAAACACTGTGCCATGCGTTCTTGTCCTTCTTGCTCTCTTCCTTCATCTTCACGTAGTAGGGGTCAATGATGGCCGAGGCGAGGTCAACCAGGGAGTTCAATTTGTTGTTGTCACTCCCCCAGACCTTGTAGTGGTGCTGGATGTTGACAAGATTCAGGCATTTCAAGCCCGAAACCTTGAGCGCTTTTAGATCGTCGGTGGTGTCCACCATAGCAAAACTGTAGTCGGAGCTGTTGATAAACCTGGAGAAACGCTCGCAAGGCCATGTGGAAAGGTGGTAGTGGTAGACGAGGATGTCATGTCCCACGCACAACTGGGCGACGACAACCTTCTGATCGTGCCCGGCACGACCCATGGTGTACTCGAGGTCAACGACCACTCGGTACTTGTCCTCGGCAAGGAACTGTTCCATAGTTTGGATGGAGCTCTCCACCGAGACCGGATCGTTCATGTACACCACCGAGAGGGCCTTACCCCTCACGTGGGTGTCCACTACGTGATGTGTGGTGAACTGCCCGCCGTTGTCGTCGTCGACCGCTCGGAGCGCCATTGGAACCGCTGGATGTCCTCTCTATATGTGTCGTCGTGGGTGTGCTTATTGTGTCGTGTGACGCGAGAGATATAAGGTAAATGGCCGCAGGAATAAATGGGGGCTGGGCGGCCTGGATTCTATGCGCGTCCGCATGGCAATTTTTGTAGCGGGTAACTGCATCATCGCGCCGCGCCCGGCGCAACCGAAAGAACACGAATGTGCGTGATCGTGCGCCGGCCCCAATGTCGGGTGGTAGGTGCGACATATGCCAACGGGTGGCTTATCATTGTGGGAGCCAGTAAGACATCGCCGGTGCCTGGAAACGGGATAAGGCAAAGACATGCACGCCGGCGGATCTTACCTAGGTTCGGGGTTCTCCATGGAGATAACACCCCTAGTCCTGCTCTGCGGGGTCTCCGCATGATCACAAGATCAATACAAGTAGCTACAAGTGCTCCTTGAGCTGTTTGGCTAGGGGAAGAAGAAGGGCAAGGCTAGCTCTCCTTTTCTCTCTATGTGGTGTGTGAAACTCTATGAGATCAACCCTTTGCATGGGTGTCCCGGGGGGTTTATATAGGCCTACCCCTAGGGGTACAATGGTAATCCGTCTGGGCGCGGGTCCCAACCGTCAGTGTCTGTGCTCGTCTGCTTCTCCGCCGGCCATTGGGGCCCGCCGACTGGTGGGTCCCGCCGGCTGCCGGCCTCTTGGCCGACAGGCCGGCCCCACCGCTTGGGGGCCTTGTCGGCGGCTGGTTACTGTTGCCTCGCCTCTGATGATGAGGGCTTTGTCGAGGTAAGTGTGGCTACAGTGCCGCCGCCTTGCGGGCTCTCACTGTAGCCTCACCTCGTCTTGTCTCCTTAATGATGCACATGTTTTGAGGGAGGGAGGTAGCCGGCTATTGGGAGCCGGCTACGCCCCAGGCTGACTAGGGGAGGCCGGGCCGCCTTCGAGCGTCTCTCTGGCTAAAGGGGACCACTGCCCGCAGGCCGTACTGGCGCCTGTCGTGGGTGACATCGAGGTCAACATGGCTACAGTGTCGCGCCGAACGGGGGATGGCTGACCCGTACGGCGCCCTGTGGCCATGCCTGTTCCGGGATTTGGGGGTAGTGGGCTGTACTGCGTCCACGCCCCGTCTTATCACCGTTATGTGGGTGCAGCCCTGGTGGGTGCAGTTTTGGCCGGCTTCTGGGAGTCGGCTCTCTTCATGGCCGGCTTCTGGGAGTCGGTCCTCTTGGGGCCGGCTTCCTGGAGTCGGCCATCTCGTAGCTTTCTTCGAGAAGGTTTTTGAGGCCGGGTCGCCTTCTGGTAGTCGGCCCTAGGGATAGCCGGCCGGAGGAAGGAGGCCCCATGCTCTGGATGCTTGAAGGCTCGAATGGCCTAATAATTTTTTGAAGAGCCAGGGGGAGTCGGTTAGGCTACCCGTGGCCATTTACTCCGACACCCAAACACTGGCAGCACGCGTGGAGGGACGAGGGCAGAGCACCTGGAGGGACACGAGAGCAGAGCGCGCGTGGCGGGATGCGAGCAGAGCGCGCCACGGCCGCCTGAACCGCAAGCAACCACACGCATAGAGCAGCTGAACACGCAGGAAATGGTTGCCAACAAGTCGGCCGACAGTTGCATCGCTACGTAGAGAGCGGCCGTGTGCTACCACCTCCGTCTAGTCTATAGTCCCCTTTAATTTATATTAGGTGCCATACTTTTCCCTCAAATTTAATCCACAAAATATTAATGCATGTTATAAAAATAATATAATTGGAAACTATGTTCAAATATGAAACCAACTTTATAATCTTTGGCGACATGCATTCGTATTTTATTCATTAAGTCATACTTATAAACCAGGACGGGGGTATAGTAGGCAATTAAATCGCAAACGTTTTTTTTATTAACCGTGTGTGTACGTGGCCTTTCGTCCTCCTCTCGCACATCTTGTCACCCCGCTGCCGCAAACGGCTTACAGCGCAAGCTTGCGCAACGCATGGGGGCGTTCTTTTGTCCAAACGGTGGCGCCAATGAATCGTCGGTGAGCCCGTTCCCGCGCAACCTCGCAGGTTCCCGCGCAAGCTTCCCGCCCGACTCGGTGAAATCCCCCAAAATCCCAATGCTTACCTGCCTGCTATAAAAACCCTCACGGCCGGCGAGTCCTGCATCGCATTTTCCCCTCCCTCCCTGTAGCTTATCTCGTCTGCTTCTCCCACAATCACCAATGGCACCGGTCCGTCGTCATCGCTCAGCCGCTCTACCGTCATCAGAGGACAGCTCCAGCTGGGAGGCTACACCGCGGCAGTGGCGCAGTCCCCGGCATAGTGTAGTGCGCGTGGCGTCCCTGTTGGGTGTGCGCGGAACACCCACCACACGTTCCGCCGCCGGTGCCCGTCGGCAGCTGTTGCCGGCCACCGTTGCCGCCACACCACCGTCGAAAGCTAGGGCCATCGCCCGCTCCGCCGTCGCGGCCCGAAGGCGGGAGGTGGCCCTCGTGACCGCCACCCCACTACCGGCCATCGTGGCCATCACCCGCTCCGCCACCGCGGCCCGAAGGCGGGAGGTGGTGGTCGTGGCCGCCACCCCATCATCGGCCGCCATGGCCGCCAGCCCACCGTCGACCGCCGCGGTCATCACCCGCTCTGCCACAGCCGCCCGAAGGCGGGAGGCGGAGGTGGATGCCCGCACATGCATCAGCGACCTTGCGCGCTACACCGAGTTCCTGCGGGAGGAGGAGGAGCTCCTCGTCGAGCACGCAAAGAGCCTTATCATCGCCGTGGTCGCAGCACACGCCGCCTCAGAGGCGAGGAATCAGGAGATCTACAAGGAGAACCACCGCTTCGAGAGGGGTCGTTTGGAGCGGCAGAGGGCGTTCGAGGTGAGCGTCGCTGAAGCTGCAACAGCGGCAGGCACCATATTACAGTTGCCCAGCTCGTCGGTAGGCTCCTCCTCCTCCGCCTCTTACTGAGCACGCTCGGCAGAGTAGAGGCAGCCGGAACTGGAAGTAGTACAAAGCCCCTCCGCAGTAGTAGTAGTATTCAGGGGCTATTTTGTTCAGTTCATCTGACTATAGATGTGGTGGAACTGTACAACGTACTTAAAATTATCTAGTATATATAGTTGAACTAGCTATTTCAGTACATGGTCGGCAACAATTGGGGAAAAGTTTGGTCGGTTCAGCTGTCGAGTTGAACTGTTTGTATAAATTAAGAATGACTGCTTAATCTATGAATGAAATCTATGCTTAATTACTGAATTTTAGTTGCAAAAATTAGATACTGCTAGTGATTTGTAGCTTCATATTTTGACAAATCGCAGTGCTACAAGGTTGACAAATGGCAATGTTACTAGATCAACAAATGTCAATCTTTCTAGTTTGGCAAATGGCAACGTACCCAATATGACAGATGCGAATCGCACCAAATTGTTTGTAAGTGGTTGCACACGGGTCATCCAAAAGAACCGTTTGCGTTGAAGAGATGCACAAATCCTGCTCTCACTTTGCATCATGTCGTCCCGGGGTCGACGGGCGGGGCGTGGGAGGACGGCAGCTGGCGGCGCTGAGAGGTAGCGTTCGACGGCGGCGTCCCATGCCGCTAAGGGGGGCGCGCGCACGGAGAGGAAGGCGGGCGACCATGGAAGTCAAATGGCTCACTTTCGAGTGAGCCTGCGCAGCGTAGAGCTCACACGCTTCCCGGTGAGCCTGCATAGCGTACAGCTCACACGCTTCTCGGTGAGCTTGCGTATTGGAGGACAGCTTCTATGCCTCTCGGTCAGCCTACGCACCGGACTGCGCTCGCACGCCTCCCATTCAGTCAAGGTCAAGCAGCTGTCCGCACGGCACCTACTACAACCATTAAAACCAAGACACGTGGCATCACATGAACGCACACTGTTTGAATTATACAAACGTTTGAGATATTAAAGTGGGAGCTATTTTTAAAAAATGCCTTTGTTGGTTGTTATTATTCGAGTGCGCCTTCTCTCAAAATGGACACAAAAAATACCACAACATGTCGAGTGCCATTCCATGATAGCATGCCAAGTTTCATGAATTTCAGAAGAGTTTTGGATTCACTGGAATTTAAAAACCAGGCATCTCAATCTTTTGCTGGCAATCAACGGTGCCCTAGTGTTTCAAATTCATTACCATTTTTTGCATGGGACCTAAGCATGCACCCAAGGACACATACTTGATTTCTCAACCAATTTATATGCAATGGGGCATATGCATATAGTTCAAATTTGAATTATGCACATAAATACATTGAAAACTAAGTTAGTGCATAAATATGTCCAAACGAACCCCGAAAAATCACAAAAAATGACACGAAACTCTTGTTGTTCTATGTTGACACGAGAAATTTTTTGGAAGCAATAAGAGGCAATGGATACTGTTTCATCCCCAAAGGTGGGACGTTCCCTACCGAAACCATCATGCTTGTTGTGAGAAGCTCTGGTTTCTGAGAAGCATATACCCAAACCCGCCCCAAATGGGACAAATTTTTACCACGGCATGTTGATGCCGCTCCATGATAGCATGCCAAGTTTCATGAATTTCAGACGAGTTTTGGATTTACTAGAATTTGAAAACCAGGCATCTCAATGTTTTGCCCGCAATCAACGGTGCCCTGGTGTTTCAAATTCATTACCATTTCTTGCATGGGACCTAAGCATGCACCTAAGGACAAGAATTTGATTTTTCAACCAATTTATATGCACTAGAGCATGTGCATGTAGTTCAAATTTGAATAATGCACATAAATGCATTAAAACCAAGTTAATGCATAAAAATGTCCAAACGAAACCAAAAAAATCACAAAAAATGACACAACACACCTGTTGTTCTATGTTGACACGAGAATTTTTTTGGAAGCAATAAGAGGCAATGGATATCGTTTCGTCCCCAAAGGTGGGACGTTCCCTACCGAAACCATCATGCTTGTTGTGAGAAGCTCTGGTTTGTGAGAAGCATATACCGAAACCTGCCCCAAAATGGGACAAAAATTTTACCACGGCGTGTTGATGCTGCTCCATGATAGCATGCCAAGTTTCATGAATTTCAGACGAGTTTTTGATTTACTAGAATTTAAAAACCAGGCTTCTCAATGTTTTGCCGGCAATCAACGGTGCCTTGGTGTTTCAAATTCATTACCATTTCTTGCATGGGACCTAAGCATGCACCCAAGGACACATATTTGATTTTTCAATCAATTTATATGCACTGGAGCATGTGCATGTAGTTAAAATTTGAATTATGCACATAAATGCATTGAAAACTAAGTTAATGCATAAAAATGTCCAAATGAACCCCGAAAAATCACAAAAAATGACACAACACTCCTGTTGTTCTATGTTGACACGAGAATTTTTTTGGAAGCAATAAGAGGCTATGGATATCGTTTCGTCCCCAAAGGTGGGATCTTCCCTACCGAAACCATCATGCTTGTTGTGAGAAGCTCTGGTTTCTGAGAAGCATATACCGAAACCTGCCCCAAAATGGGACAAAATTTTTACCACGGCATGTTGATGCTGCTCCATGATAGCATGCCAAGTTTCATCAATTTTAGATGAGTTTTGGACTTACTAGAATTTAAAAACCAGGTATCTCAATGTTTTGCTGGCAATCAACGGTGCCCTGGTGTTTCAAATTCATTACCATTTCTTGCATGGCACCTAAGCATGCACCCAATGACAGATATTTGATTTTTCAACGACTTTATATGCACTCGTGCATGTGCATGTAGTTCACATTTGAATTATGCACATAAATGCATTGAAAACTAAGTTAATGCTTAAAAATGTCCAAATGAACCCCAATCAATCACAAAAATGACACAACACTCGTGTTGTTCTATGTTGACATGAGAAAATTTGGAAGCAATGAGAGGAAATGGATATCGTTTCGTCCCCAAAAGGTGGGACGTTCCGAACCGAAACCATCATGCTTGTTGTGAGAAGCTCTGGTTTGTGAGAAGCATATACCCGAACCTGCCCCAAATGGGGCAAAAAATTTACCACGGCATGTTGATGCCGCTCCATGATAGCATGCCAAGTTTCATGAATTTCAGACGAGTTTTGGATTTACTAGAACTTAAAAAACAGGCATCTCAATGTTTTGTCAGCAATCAACGGTGCCCTGGTGTTTCAAATTCATTACCATTTCTTGCATGCGACCTAAGCATGCACCCAAGGTCACATATTTGACTTTTCAACCAATTTATATGCACTGGAGCATATGCATGTAGTTAAAATTTGAATTATGCACATAAATGCATTGAAAATTAGTTAACGTATAACAATGTCCAAACGAACCCCGAAAAATATCAAAAAATGACACAACACTCCTGTTGTTCTATGTTGACACGAGAAAATTTTTGGAAGCAATAAGAGGCAATGGATATCGTTTGATCCCCAAAGGTGGGACGTTCCCTACTGAAACTATCAAGCTTGTTGTGAGAAGCTCTGGTTTATGAGAAGCATATACACAAACCTACCCCAAATGGGACAAATTTTTTAACACGACAAGTTGATGCCGCTCCATGATAGCATGCCAAGTTTCATGAATTTCAGATGAGTTTTGGATTTACTAAAATTTAAAAACCAGGCATCTCAATGTTTTGCCGGCAATCAACGGTGCCCTGGTGTTTCAAATTCATTACCATTTCTTGCATGGGACCTAAGCATGCACCCAAGGACACATATTTGATTTTTCAACCAATTTATATGCAATTGAGCATGTGCATGTAGTTCAAATTTGAATTATGCAAATAAATGCATTGAAAACTAAGTTAATGCATAAAAATGTCCAAACGAACCCCGAAAAATCACAAAAAATGACACAACACTCCTGTTGTTCTATGTTGACACAAGAAATTTTTTGGAAGCAATAGGAGGCCATGTATATCATTTCGCCCCCAAAGGTGGGACGTTCCCTACCGAAACCATGATGCTTGTTGTGAGAAGCTCTGCTTTGTGAGAAGCATATACCCAAACCTGCCCCAAATGGGACAAAATTTTTACCATGGCATGTTGATGCCGCTCCATGATAGCATGACACGTTTCATGAATTTCAAACGACTTTTGGATTTACTAGAATTTAAAAACCAGGCATCTCAATGTTTTGCCGGCAATCAACGGTGCACTAGTGTTTCAAATGCATTACCATTTCTTGCGTGGGACCTAAGCATGCACCGAAGGACACAAATTTGTTTTTTCAACCAATTTATATGCACTAGAGCATGTACATGTAGTTCAAATTTGAATTATGCACATAAATGCATTGAAAACTAAGTTAATGCATAAAAATGTCCAAACGAACCCCGAAAAATCACAAAAAATGACACAACACTCCTGTTGTTCTATGTTGACACGAGAAAGTTTTGGAAGCAATAAGAGGCAATGGATATTGTTTCGTCCCCAAAGGTGGGACGTTCCCTACTGAAACCATCATGCTTGTTGTGAGAAGCTCTGGTTTGTGAGAAGCATATACCCAAACCTGCCCCAAAATGGGACAAATTTTTTACCATGGCATGTTGATGCTGCTCCATGATAGCATGCCAAGTTTCATGAATTTCAGACGAGTTTTGGATTTACTAGAATTTAAAAACCAGGCATCTCAATGTTTTGCCGGCAATCAACGGTGCCCTGGTGTTTCAAATTCATTACCATTTCTTGCATGGGACCTAAGCATGCACCCAAGGTCACAGATTTGATTTTTCAACCAATTTATATGCATTGGAGCATGTACATGTAGTTCAAATTTGAATTATGCACATAAATGCATTGAAAACTAAGTTAATGCATAAAAATGTCCAAACGAACCCCGAAAAATCACAAAAAATGACACAACACTCCTGTTGTTCTATGTTGACACGAGAAAGTTTTGGAAGCAATAAGAGGCAATGGATATTGTTTCGTCCCCAAAGGTGGGACGTTCCCTACTGAAACCATCATGCTTGTTGTGAGAAGCTCTGGTTTGTGAGAAGCATATACCCAAACCTGCCCCAAAATGGGACAAATTTTTTACCATGGCATGTTGATGCTGCTCCATGATAGCATGCCAAGTTTCATGAATTTCAGACGAGTTTTGGATTTACTAGAATTTAAAAACCAGGCATCTCAATGTTTTGCCGGCAATCAACGGTGCCCTGGTGTTTCAAATTCATTACCATTTCTTGCATGGGACCTAAGCATGCACCCAAGGTCACAGATTTGATTTTTCAACCAATTTATATGCATTGGAGCATGTGCATGTAGTTCAAATTTGAATTACTCACATAAATGCATTGAAAACTAAGTTAATGCATAAAAATGTCCAAACGAACCCCGAAAAATCACAAAAAATGACACAACACTCCTGTTGTTCTATGTTGACACGAGAAATTTTTTGGAAGCAATAAGAGGGAATGGATATCGTTTCGTCCCGAAAGGTGGGACGTTCCCAACCGAAACCATCATGCTTGTTGTGAGAAGCTCTGGTTTGTGAGAAGCATATACCCAAACCTGCCCAAAATGGGACAAATATTTTACTACGACATGTTGATGCCGCTCCATGATAGCATGCCAAGTTTCATGAATTGCAGATGAGTTTTGGATTTACTAGAATTTAAAAACCAGGCATCTCAATGTTTTGCCGGCAATCAACAGTGCCTTAGTGTTTCAAATTCATTACCATTTCTTGCATGGGACCTAAGCATGCACCCAAGGACACATATTTGTTTTTTCAACCAATTTATCTGCACTCGAGCATGTGCATGTAGTTCAAATTTGAATTATCCACATAAATGCATTGAAAACTAAGTTAATGCATAAAAATGTCCAAACGAACCTCGAAAAATCACAAAAAATGACACAACACTCCTGTTGTTCTATGTTGACACGAGAAAATTTTTGGAAGCAATGAGAGGCAATGGATATGGTTTCGTCCCCAAAGGTGGGACGTTCCCTACCGAAACCATCATGCTTGTTGTGAGAAGCTCTGGTTTGTGAGAAGCATATACCCAAACCTCCCCAAAATGGGACAAATATTTTACCACGGCATGTTGATGCCGCTCCATGATAGCATGCCAAGTTTCATGAATTTCAGACGAGTTTTGGATTTACTAGAATTTAAAAACCAGGAATCTCAATGTTTTACCGGCAATCAACGGTGCCCTTATGTTTCAAATTCATTAACATTTCTTGCATGGGACCTAAGCATGCACCCAAGGACACAGATTTGATTTTTCAACCAATTGATATGCACTGGAGCATGTGCATGTAGTTCAAATTTGAATTATTCACTTAAATGCATTGAAAACGAAGTTAATGCATAAAAATGTCCAAACGAACCCTGAAAAATTACAAAAAAAGACACAACACTCCTATTGTTCTATGTTGACACGAGAATTTTTTTGGAAGCAATGAGAGGCAATGGATATCGTTTCGTCCCCAAAGGTGGGACGTTCCCTACCGAAACCATCATGCTTGTTGTGAGAAGCTCTGGTTTGTGAGAAGCATATACCCAAACCTGCCCAAAATGGGAAACAAAAATTTACCACGACATGTTGATGCCGCTCCATGATAGCATGCGAAGTTTCATGAATTTCAGACGAGTTTTGGATTTACTAGAATTTAAAAACCAGGCATCTCAATGTTTTGCCGGCAATCAACGGTGCCCTGGTGTTTTAAATTCATTACCATTTCTTGCATGGGACCTAAGCATGCACCCAAGGACACAGATTTGATTTTTCAACCAATTTATATGCATCGAAGCATGTGCATGTAGTTCAAATTTGAATTATGCACATAAATGCATTGAAAACTAAGTTAACGCATAAAAATGTCCAAATGAACCCCGAAAAATCACAAAAAATGACACAACACTCCTGTTTTTCTATGTTGACACGAGAAAAATTTGGGAGCAATGAGAGGCAATGGATATCGTTTCTTCCCCAAAGGTGGGACGTTCCCTACCGAAACCATCATGCTTGTTGTGAGTAGCTCTGGTTTGTGAGAAGCATATACCCAAACCTGCCCCAAATGGGACAAATTTTTTACCACGGCATGTTGATGCCGCTCCATGATAGCATGCCAAGTTTTATGAATTTCAGACGAGTTTTGGCTTTACTAGAATTACAGAAGCAAGTACGTCGACGTTTGCCGGAGAGCCACGGTGCCGTGGTGTTCGAATTTCATCCCCATTTCTTGCATGGGACATAAGCATAAACCCATGGACACATATATGATTTTACAACCCACGTTGGTGCACCGAAGCATGTGCATGTAGTTTAATTTTGAATTGTGCACCTGAAATGGCTACAAAACCAATTTAATGTATAAAATGTTCCAACGAACCCTGAATAATTCCAATTCCAAAACGACACACATATAGTTGCATGTTCACTCCAGAAAGAAGGTCTAGCAATTCAAACACAGTCCATTGCCGCTGTGACCCCATTATGTAATTCAAATCAAGATGAAAAATCAAGTAGATCACACACAGTTTATTATCACCAACCGTGTGAGATACAACACAAAATATCCTGGAGCACCGTGGGTGTATAGTACGCCTATGGCTTACACGAGAAGGTGCGTCGGCTACAGTCCACAGCCGGTGTCTCAAGCACACTAGCTCGCTCCCAAAATATCATTTCACTGTTCAATCGTCGCCAGTGAAAGATTGGCACGTGGACCCGCGTCATGAGGGCAACTTTGGTGGCCCACTCAGGCGAGAGCGCGGCCGCAGCCGCCATGCGCGTGCTAACAAGATGCATGAGCGCGGCCGCAATCTGCGACCGGGCGGCCATGGCAGCCCAAACGGTAGCTGTTGCTTCTCAGGTAGCGGCAGCAACATCTGGCTCGGGGATAACAACTGGCGAGAGCGGCACAGCAGCTGTCCGTTCCGCAGCGGCGGCCTTAGCCCTGATGGAGGCCGCCCACGACCATGTCGAGGCCGCCCACGCGCTGCTCCTGGCGGTCACCGCACAAATCGAACGAAGCTTCTCCGACAACAGTCGACAACCCACGGCCGAAGAGCTGGCAATCGCCGAGAGCGTTCGAGCAGCTGTTCGTTCCTCCGCCGCATACCTTGCAACAACGGAGCCCGTCCAAGCCAAGATCACGTCCGCCCACGCACAGCTTGTGGCAGCCTTTTCCAAAGAGATGGCAGACGCGGATGGCGAGATGGTTGCCGAGTACGGTGCGATGGATGCCATGGAGCCCCTTCCCCAGGAGACCGTCGGGCGCGAGCTGGACATGGAGGGTGCGGCGGAGATCGACGAGCACCAGCCGTAGTAGCACTCTTTGTTTTGTTTAATTAAGAGCGCCGGTCTTTAATTTGGTAGAGTAATGTTTAGGTCAGCTAGCTCTGTTTAATTGCTGAACTTGCTCGATTAAGAAGTGTGGGTGTGCTGTAGTCTCCTTTGTGTACCCAGATTATGCAATGACGTGGATGACCACTGTAACCAGGGAAATTCGAACCAAAAATTTTGACGTTCAAACTCAACACACACGGGTTAAGCTCTCTGAATCATTTGTGATGTTCACATATCATACACAGTTCTAAATAAGGGACCGTGTCTGATGACACTGTGCGCGCCAGTTTTTTCGCTGAAGCGATTCCAAATTTTCGGCTTCCGCGGAAATATCTACCTCCCCGCCCCTCCCTCTTACCAAAAGCCACATTTCCCCTATTTCTGCCTTCCTTTCCAAGTTGAAACCTTCACTCCTTGCTTGCAGCGCCGCCGCCTCCTCGTCGGCGACCCTCCTTCACGCTACTCGGCCTCGTCTATCCAGGTAGGTAATCCACACCCGACCCCCATCCTCCTCGTCCTTCTACATCCCACATGCCCCGACCGCCGGCGCGAGTGCGACACCTTCCACCCAAATCACCGACCCCTCCACCAAATAAGCGCGGCCCTAAGCCATGGTGCATGCAGTATAGCCAGGATCTCAAGAAGCATTTGGCACCGGAGAAGCAAATCGCGGCCGCACGCGCGAATGAGGTCACAATGGCTGCCATTTGTGCCGACCCCCAGATCTTGGAGGAGCACCTTGCCATTTGCTAGCTACACCGGTTAAGCATGCTCGGTTTACCCGGTGCGTGTGCTGCTCCTTCCTTTCCTTCACAAATTCTAGTGAATTGTGCTATCTAATTTTACCATGCAATCTGTTGCTCTAGTGTATATGTTCTATATGTCATGCAATGTGGTGCTCACTTATTAATTGTTTTGTTAATTAGTTGTCGTCTTCAGTTAACTGTTTGGTTCAGTTCTACAAATGTGATGTTCAATTCTTCAGGCAGCAATTTTGTATTGTCTTCCATGTGAGAAATAAATAGAATTTATCTTTACAAAATACATGAGAAACGAATACAATTGCTATATTTCCAAGTTGTCAAACATGCTTGGTTTGGTTATACATTGTGCAATGTGGTGCTCAGTTAATGTTTGGTTCATTTGTGTTGTGGTGCTTAGTTAACTGTTTGGTTCAATTCTGCAATGCGATGTTCAATAGTTGTGGGTGCATTCTGTTATTGTATACCATGTGAGGAATAAATTGAATTTGGCTGTAGTAAATACATGAGAAACAAATACAATTGCTACAATTGGCTGTAGTTAACTGTTTGGTTAACTGTGTGATCTTCTATTAGGAGTAAGTTATATTGTGCAATGTGGTGCTCAGTTAATGTTTGGTTCATTTGTTGTGGTGTTTAGTTAACTGCTTGTTTCAATTCTGCAATGCGATGTCCAATTGTCATGGGTAGAATTTTGTATTGTTGTGCATGTGAGGAATAAGTCAAATTTGGCTGCACCTAATACATGAGAAACATATACAAGTGCTATATTTCCTAGTTCTTAATCATGCTTGGTTTGGACAAATGGGTTTTCCACGTGGCTTAAATTAATCTAGTGAATCTGCAATGTGCTTATTTTTCATCAACATATTTTACTGATAGTATGCGAACCCTTACTTAACCTGATGACTAACTACCGTATATGTGTTGCAGGGAAATAATGGGAAGCACTGAGGTTTACATCGAGGTTAGCATGTGCATGGTCCGTTCTCTAATAGCACATTATTGTGCAATTGCAGGAACCATTCTAATATTTAGGTTTTTAACAATTTGGTCTTGCACATGTAGGTCCTGTTGTCAGAGGGTTTTAACCCACTGTTCGACCCTTTTTGCATATGGGGAAATGAGTTGTCCATGAATATCAATCAAATCAAGAAACTCAGAAAGATTGTTAGGATAAAGAAATTAGTGACAAAAAACAACAAGATCTTTGTCTGCACAATGAAGAGGACATCAGTTCACTACAAGATGGTACTAACTATTATACCTTGCCTTTTTTTATTCCTTTGCCCCATTTCCAATATAGAGAAGATATTTATGCACATCCTTGTTTTCAGGCCTTTCCAAAGAAGTTCACTGATGATTACCTCTCAAACCACCTCTATGGCCAGGAGACGAGGAAAGTTTTCATACAACACCCACGGTTCCTGAAGAGGACGAAGGACGGACGGTCAATCATCCACAGGCACTGGCCTAAAGTTGCAAAGACCTTCAACATGAATGAAGGCTCAATATTCGCCTTCCGCTTCAGCAGTTTTCCAGATGATATGCATCTGTCTATATACCGTCTATGATGCTAATTTCAAAAGGTTCTACATGTTGCATGTGAAACTTGGTGCTGGTGCAGTTGTGTAATGGGGTAGCTAAGTGCTGAAGCTATATCATGTTGTACTCTGATGTATTTCAATTATGAAATTCTGCTTCCTTAATATGGAAATGAAATATATTATGTGCTTAATATGAATGTCAATTAGATTAATAAATGGATTATTAATAAGAGGGCAATCAGCCTGCTAATGGCGAATTAGCATGCTAATTGGGTTTTGCTATTGCAAACGGTTATTGAAAAAATACCGTGGGCGATGACCTCAGGCAACACACACAGTTTCTAGGAATAAACCGTGTTGGATCATTGAACAATCACACACGACTTTCTCTTGAAAACTGTTTGCGTTAGGCGACGGCCTTTGCCACACAGTTTCCTCTATGGACCATGTGTGATACATTCAATAACGCAAACGATTTAACGGGAAAAATTGTGTGTGATGTATCTACGAACAGAAACGTTTTCCTTGGAGCGACTGTGTGGGATGTACATAGGAACGGAAACGTTTAGCGAGGACTGACCGTGTGGGATGTACTTGCGACCGGAAACAATTTCGCCTGTATAATTGTATTTTTTAGCTCTACTATACATATTTCCGTATTTGAGCGCTCGCCGGTCGCACATGACCTCATTTTGCCGAGCGTGTGTGCCAGGAGGGCATATCCCCGATGGTTTCTGGGTCATGTGGGAAGGACCCCCCTATCACCCACACTCACTAGGCGACGGTTCCAAATGCCGTCGCGGAAAGGGGTTAAAACCGTTTGTATAGGACCGACGCGTAGCAGTGTCTAGTGGAGAACATAAGAAGAAATTATTTGTAGGGTACGAAACCACCTCGAAGCTATTCTTTTTGATCGATCTATCCAAGAGTTCGTACTAAAATAACACCAAATATGCTTGCTTGTTTAATGAATCTATTTGAGGATAGGAGTATTAAATATGCAGAGGCATTTAGTATGAAATGTTGAATAATAATTTTAGTGATTTTCTACAGTAGATAATGATGAGGTTTTTGCATTGGTTTATACTAACTTATCTCACGAGTTCTTGTTGACTTTTGTGTGGATGAAGCTTTTGAGATTTAGGAAAACCGTGATATGAGAAGCATTAAGGAGACACCAAAGCTCAAGCTTGGGTATTCCCAAGGCATCCCAATATAACATTCAAGAAGTCTCAAGCATCTAAGCTTGGGGATGCCCCGCTAGGCATCCCACCTTTCTTCTTCGACAATTATCGGTTAGTATCAGTTGAGCCTATGTTTTTGCTTCTTCACATGAGTTGTGCTATCCTTGGAATGTCATTTTATTTTCTTTTGCTTGCTGTTTTAATAAAGTACTTAGATCTGAAAGTTTTTAAATAAAATAGAGCCCTCGAATAGTTGCCAAGGAGGCTAAGTAAGCGGCATTCACATCCCGTCAATGAAGCTCTTTTCTTTGGAATTGCTCTTGTGCTTCACTTATATCATATGAGTAAATTGTTGAATAAATTGAATGTCATGAAGTTGAAATCATATCATGCCTAGAGGTAGCTTCACATTGGGTTTAGAAAGTGAAATCTTTTGAGGCTTGACAATCACAATATTGGTCATACAAGCAATTCATGAATAATTAGTATAAGGAAGAGAACTTTCACATGCAAATACACTATCCTAGAAATCTTTTGTGATTGTGGGCCCCCATCAAAATATTATATGCCAAAATGGTTGATGTTGGACAAGGAAGACAACGTAATGATTTATGTTTGTTCATATTCACATGGAAGTTATATTTTCATAGATCCTTCAACATGTGGTGCTTGCCCCCCATCTTTGCTAGCCAAAAATTCCGTACCAAGTAGAGATACTACTTGTGCGTCCAAAAACCCTTAAACCCAAATATTATTTTCAAGAGTCCACGATACCTACCTAAGGATTGAGCAAGATCCTTCAAGTAAGTTGTCATCGGTGTAATAATGCAATAAAAATTGCTTCTAAAAGTGTTAGATCATTTAGTGTAAGAGAAAATTGAGCGTTGTACGAACATGTGATGGCAAAGCAATAAAAGCGACGGACTGCATAATAAAGGATGCTATCATAAGGGGCAATATAACTTGACATTCTTTTGCACTAAGGGGTTGAGCATACAAACAAATAAGCACATGACAACTTCTTCTTCCCTCTGCGAAGGGCCTATCTTTTACTTTTCAGTATTTATTTTTATGCAAAGAGTCAAAGTTATTCTCTCTATTCCTTTTTATTTTTCTCTTTTGGCAAGCATCATGTGGTGAGGAAAGATCTAGGCACATATGTCCAGTTGAATATGGGTAGCATGAGTTATTATTGTTGACATCACCCTTGAGGTGAATACGTTGGGAGGCAAAACAATAAGCCCCTATCTTTCTTTGTGTCTGGTTGAAACGTTTTGCTCATGTGTATGCGGTGAGTGTTAGCAATCATAGAAGACTATATGATGGTTGAGTATGTGGAGCTCTTACTTAGACTTCGTTGAATAAGTTGAATTGCAATTGCTTGGTGACTAAGAACATAAGTTGTTGAGTTTCAAGAGAGTTCATTGTTTGAACCTTAACATGTGAATTGGTTGCTACTATAACATGATAAGTTTTATAAGAAAGAATTGCTGTTATGTTGCTAGGAAAAGTGATTAAAATTATCATTGACCAAACTTATGCACTTTGCCAGCATTCACACTTCATAAATTATTTCTTTTATCATTTACCTACTCAAGGACGAGTAGGAATTAAGCTTGGGGATGCTGATACGTGCCCAACGTATCTATAATTATGAAGTATTCATGCTGTTATTTTATCATTCTTGGGTGTTTTAGAATCATTTTGTAGAAACTTTATATCATTTTGGGACTAACATATTGACCCAGTGCCCAGTGCCACTTGCTGTTTTTTCTTTTTTTTACATCACATGAAATCAATATCAAACGGAGTCCAAACACCGTGAAACTCCACAGAGATTTTTTATGGGCCAGAAGACATCCATTGGGCCAGAGCAGCACCTGGGGGGTGCCCGAGGGGGGCACAACCCACCTGGGCGCGCCAGGCCCCCTGGCGCGCCCAGGTGGGTTGTGCCCACCTCGGTGGCCTCCCGCACCCCCTCTTTGCACTATAAATTCCCAAATATTCCAAAACCCATCGGGGTTAACCTAGATAAGAAGTTCCGCCACTGCAAGGGTCTTTAGCCATCGAAAACCAATCTAGCTCTGTTTCAGCACCCTGCCGGAGGGGGGAATCATCTCCGGTGGCCATCTTCATCAGCCCGGCGGCCACCACGATGAGGAGGGAGTAGTCCACCCTCGGGGCTGAGGGTTTGTACCAGTAGCTATGTGTTTTATCTCTCTCTCCCTCTCGTGATCTATATCATGGGCTTTGTTAATATAGTCGGATCATATGATGTTTCTCCCCTCTATACTCTTGTTGTGATGAATTGAGTCTTTACCCTTTGAAGTTTTTTCATGTCGGATTGAATATTCAGAGATGAGAACACATGATGTATGTCTTGCAGTATGAATACTTGAGGTGACAATTGGGGTATCATATTGATTCACTTGATATGTGTCTTGGCATTCAACTCGCGGATTCCTGCGGTGATATTGGGGTAATCCATGCATAGGGGTTGATGCACGTTTTTATTATCTTTTCTCCGATAGAAACTTTGGGGTCTCTCTGTAGTTCCTTGTATGGATTGAGTATTATGAATATGATGCTTTGGTGTTATTCTAGTACGAACTCTAGGATAGATCGAACGGAAAAAATAGCTTTGCGTTATTTTAGTACGAACTCTTGAATAGATCGAGCGGAAAGAATAGCTTTGAGGTGGTTTCGTACCCTACAAACAATTCCTATCTTTTGTTCTCCGCTAATAGGAACTGGGGAGTGATTCTTCATTGCACTTTGAGGGATAATCATATGATCCAACTATGTTAGCATTGTTGAGAGGTTGCACTAGCGGAAGTACGGACCCTAGGCCTTGTTTTCAAGCATTGCAATACCGTTTTTGTGCCCGTTTACTATTTGCTACCTTGCTGTTTTTATTTATTCAGATTATAAAAATATGTTTCTGCCATCCATATTACACTTTTATCACTATCTCTTCGCCGAACTAGTGCACCTATACAATTTTCCATTGTATTGGGTGTGTTGGGGACACAAGAGATTTCTTGTACTTGGTTGCAGGGTCGTTTGAGAGAGACCATCTTCATCCTACCCCTCTCACGGATTGATAAACCTTAGGTCATCCACTTGAGGGAAAATTGCTACTGTCCTACAAAACTCTGCGCTTGGGCCCAACACGTGTCTACAAGAATAAAGTTGCGTAGTAGATATCATATAGGTAAATGTTGGGTTGTCTCCCAACAAGCGCTTTTCTTTAATGCCTTTTAGCTAGGCATGATGATTTCAATGATGCTCACGTAAAAGATAAGAATTGAAACACAAATAGAGCATCATGAAGCATATGACTAGCACATTTAAGTCTAACCCACTTCCTATGCATAGGGATTTTGTGAGCAAACAAATTATGGGAAGAAGAATCAACTAGCATATGAAGGCAAAACAAGCATAACTTCAAGATTTTCAACACATAGAGAGGAAACTTCATATTATTGCAATATGTAAAAGCATATGTTCCTCTCTCATAATGATTTTCAGTAGCATCATGAATGAATTCAACAATATAACTATCACATAAAGAATTCTTTTCATGATCCACAAGCATAGAAATTTTATTACTCTCCACATAAGCAAATTTATTCCCATGAATAGTAGTGGGAGCAAACTCAACAAAATAACTATCATGGGATTGAAAATTACAATCATGAGGATAAGTTTCATGGTTATCGTTATTCCTCATAGCATACATGTCATCACCATAATCATCATAGATAGCAACTTTGTTGTCATAGTCAATTGAAACCTCTTCCAAAGTAGTGGATTCATCATTAAATAAAGTTATGACCTCTCCAAATCCACTTTCATCATTATAATAAGATTCAACACCCTCCAAAATAGTGGGATCACTACCTAGAGTTGACACTCTTCCAAACCCAGTTTTATCAATATAATCATCATAAACAGGAGGCATGCAATCATTATAACAAATTTGCACATCAAATCTTGGGGGACTAAAAGTATCATCTTCATCAAACATAGCTTCCCCAAGCTTATGGTTTTGCACAACATTAGCATCATGAATATTCAAATAATTCATACTAACAACATTGCAATCATGCTCATCATTCAAAGATTTTTTATCAAACATTTTATAAAATTCTTCTTTGATCTCTTATATGCATGATTATTTATAGCCTCATATTTTTCTTCAAATCTTTGGTTTAGTTAGGCCAACTAGATCGATTTTTCATGCCATGGAAAGAGGTGCTTGGTGATGGGTTTGATCTTGCGGTGTTCTTTCCCAGTGACAGAAGGGGAAGCAAGACACGCATGTATCATTGCTATTAAGGATACCAAGATGAGAGCTATTCCTACATGAATAGATCTCGTCTACATCATGTCATCGTTCTTATTGCATTACTTCGTTTCCCCATGAACTTAATGCACTATCACTACTGTAGGATGCTGCTAATGCGACACTACAATCAGAGGCCCTTCGACGAAACTGTGTGCGATGCATTAATCACAAACGGTGGTGTAATAAAACTGTAAAAAATGAGACAAACTATTTGCGATTGCGTAGTCATCAAATATGATAGAGATCAGAGATGCGCGTGTGATGCGTGGAATATGGTTAATCTATATGAACTGTTTGCGATGATCCATAACAACAAAAACGGCCAGCCAGATGAGGGCGTGTGCGATATATAGCATACAGTTTACTAGGATGAACTATGTGTGATTAGGCAACACAATCGAAATGGTCAGCCAGATCAAGGTGTGTGTGATGGAGGGCATACAATTCACTCGGACGACTGTTTGCTATGAGCCAAGACAACAGAAACGGTTCAACTAAACAAGATGTGTGTGATACGCGGCAAACAGGTCCGTAATCTAAAATGTGTGTGAATACCAATAATAACACAGACGATTGCTTCTAATAAGCCATGTGATTTGCTGTGTCTACAGAAGAACAACATATATATATATAAAACTAAAATAAACATCCAATTACATAGGCGGCCATACAGATCATTCGTACACACCTCAATAAACAATTGCATGCATTTTAAACTAGGAGAAATGATCATCTAGTCATATACTTCTTGTGACGCTCCTGCCACTGCTCTGTGCCTCGATCCCTCGTCTGGGGCAGGAGAAAGACACTTCCTCATGTCAACGATCATCATGTACATCTCGTAGCTTGTGCATGCGTCCTTGGCTGCGTACTTGATGTGTTCTTCATCCAGTCTCTGATGCTAGGCGATCCTGTCCTTCTTGCTATCATCCTTCATCTTCATGTAGTAGGGGTCGATGATGGCCGAGGCGCGGTCAACCAGGGAGTTCTGTTTGTTGTCTGTGCTGCCCCAAACCTTGTAGTGGTCACTGATGTTGAAAATATTCTTGCAGGTCAAGCCCGAAACCCTGAGCGCTTTTAGATCGTTGGTGGTGTCCACCGCAACGAAACTGTAGTTGGAGCTGTTGATAAATCTGGAGAAATGCTCGCAAGGCCTTGTGGCTAGGTGGTAGTGGTAGATGAGGACGTCATGTCGCACGCACAATTGGGTGACGACAACCTTCTGATCTTGCCCGGCACGACCGCTGGTGAACTTGAGGTCAAACCCGACCACTTGGTACTTGTCCTCAGCAAGCATCTGCTCCATAGTTTGGATGGAGCTCTCCACCTAGACCGGCTCGTTCTTGTACACCACCAAGAGGTCCTTCCCCCTCACATGGGTGTCCACTACGTGATGCGTGGTGAACTGCACCCTGTTGTCGTCGTCGGCCGCCGGGAGCGCCATTGGAGCCACGGGGAGCGCCATTGGAACCACTGTATGTCCTCTCTATATGTGTCGTCGTGCATGGGCTTATTGTGTAGTGGGGTGCGAGAGATGAAGGTAAATGGACGCGGGAATAAATGGGGGCCGGGCGGCCTAGATTCTCGGCACGTCCGCAGGGTTGTTTTTGAAGCGGGTGCTAAGTCTCCAACGTATCCATAATTTTTGCTTGTTCCATGCTGTTATATTATCATTCTTGGATGTTTTACAATAATTTTATAGTAACTTTATATCATTTTTTGGGACTAACCTATTGACATAGTGCCCAGTGCCAGTTGCTGTTTTTTGCTTGTTTTTTCCGCAGAATATCAGTACCAAACAGAATCCAAATGCAACGAAACTTTTGGGAGATTTTTTTGGACCAGAAGACACCCAGTGGGCCAAAGATGTTCCAGAGGGGAGGCCTGAGGTGGGCATAACCCACCAGGGCGTGCCAGGAGGCCCAGGTGCACCCATGGGGGTTGTGCCCCCTCTGTGACCTCCCGCACCACCTATTCACCCTACAAATTTCGAAATATTCCAGAAACCCTAGGGGAATCGACGAAACACAATTCCAGCCGCCGCAAGTAATAGAACCACGAGATCCAATCTAGACACCATCACTGAGGGGTTCATTATCCTCATTGGTGCCTCTCCGATGATGTGTGGGTAGTTCATCATAGACCTAAGGGTCCATAGGCAGTAGCCAGATGGCTTCCTCTCTGTCTTTTGATTCTCAATACAATGGTCTCTTGGAGATCTATTTGATGTAACTCTTTTTGCGGTGTGTTTTTTGGGATCCGATGAACTTTGAGTTTATGATCAGATCTGTATCCATGAATATTATTTGAGTCTTCTTTTGATCTCTTATATGCATGATTATTTATAGACTCATATTTATTCTTCGAATGTTTGCTTTAGTTAGGCCAACTAGATAGATTTTTCTTGACATGAGAAGAGGTGCTTTGTGATGAGTTCGATCATGCGGTGTTCTTTCCTAGTGATAGAAGGGGCAGCAAGACACACATGTATCATAGCTATTAAGGATAACAAGATGGGGGCTATTCCTACACGAATAGATCTCATTTACATCATGTCATCGATCTTATTGCATCAGTACATTTCTTCGTGAACTTAATACACTAGATGCATGCTGGATAGCGGTCGACGTGTGGAGTAATAGTAGTAGATGTAGGCAGGAGTCGGTCTACTAATCTTGGACGTGATGCCTATATATTGATCATTGCCTTGGATATCGTCATAATTATTCGATCTTCTGTCAATTCCCTAACAGTAATTTTTTTACCCTCCGAGTGCTATTTCTTGAGAGAGGCCACTAGTGAACAACGCCCCCCGGGTCTATTCTTTATCATATTTGTTTGAGATCTATTTTTATTTGCTTTTATTTTCATATCTATTATTACAAAAATACCTTGCTGCACTTTTTATTACTTATTTTATTTCGCCTTTTATCGAGATCTATTTATCCAATCTACCACAATTTTTATCCCATCAACTTGACAATTTCTAGCACCGTTACCCGAAAAAGGGATTGACTGTTAGGGAACGTTGCATGGGAAACAAAAATGTTCCTACGCTCACCAAGATCAATATAGGAGATGATCATCTACGAGAGGAGAGATTGGATCTACATACCCTTGTAGATCGCTAAGCAGAAGCGTTAAGAAACGCGCTTGATGTAGTTGAACGTCTTCGTGATCCAATCCCGATCCGTCCCGCGAACGTCTTCGCGATCCAATCACGATCCGTCCTGCGAACTCCCGATCCAAGTGCCGAACGGACGACACCTCCACGTTCAACACATCTACGGATTGATGACGCCTTCACCTCCTCAATCCAGCGAGCGATGGTGAAGTAGTAGATCGAGTCCTCCGGCAGCACGACGGCGTGGTGGCGGCGGAATCTCAGCAGATCTTTGTTAAGCACTACGGAGAGGAAGAAAGCTACGAGAGAGAGGAGTGGCAACCCCGTGGTGTATGAGGGTGCGGCTGCCCTCTCTCTACCTCTCTATATATAGGGGGAAGGGGGAGAGGGGGGCGCCCCTAGGGGATCCCATCTAGGGCCGGCGGCCACAAATGGGAAACCCTAGATAGGTCTTCCCCCTTAGGAGACTTGGCCACCAAGCCAAAGGGGTGAGAACCCTAGGGGGCGCTCCCACCTCCTCTGGCAATGTTGGATGGGGTGAGGGGGGCGCACAACCCCTTAGTGGGCTGGTTTGCCCCCTCCCCTTGGCCCATGAGGCCACCCAACATTTGCTGGCCCCCCCTGAAACCCCTTTCGGTCATGCTGGTCATCACCCGGTACCCCTGAAACACTTCTGGACTCCAATACCCTTCGTCCAATATATCAATCTTCACCTCCGGACCATTCCGGAGTTCCTCGTCATGTCCGGGATCTCATCCGGGACTCCAAAGAACCTTCGGTGACCACCATAATGACTCAACTATACTTATATCGTCACCAAACGTTAAGTGTGTTGACCCTGCGGGTTTGAGAACTATGCAGACATGACCGAGACACCTCTATGGTCAATAACGAATAGCGGGACCTCGATGCCCATATTGGTTCCTACATATTCTACGAACATCTTATCGGTTGAACCTCGATGTCAAGGATTCAGCTAATCTCGTATGCAGTTCCCTTTGTCTATCGATATGTTACTTGCCCGAGATTCGATCATCGGTATACCCATACCTAATTCAATCTCGTTACCGGCAAGTCTCCTTACTCGTTCCGTAACACAAGATCCCGTGGCTAACCCATTAGTCATATTGCTTGCAAGCTTACTATGATGTAGTATTATCAACTGGGCCCTAAGATACCTTTCCGTCATACAGAGTGACAAATCCCAGTCTTGATCCATGCCAACTCATCAGAAACCCTCGAAGATACCTATAGAGCACCTTTATAGTCACCCAGTTACGTTGCGACGTTTGATACACACAAGGTATTCCTCCAGTGTCAGTGAGTTGCATGATCTCGTGGTCATAGGAACATATATACTTGACATGGAGAAAATGCTAGCAATAAACTTGATACGATCATATGCTACATTTATAGTTTGGGTCTTGTCCATCACATCATTCTCCTAATTATGTGATCCCGTTATCAATGACAACTCATGTCTATGGCTAGGAAACCATAGCCATCTTTGGTCAACGAGCTAGTCTAGTAGAGGCTCACTAGGGACACATTGTTGTTTATGTATCCACACATGTATTTGAGTTTCCAATCAATACAATTCTAGCATGGATAATAAACAATTATCATGAACAGGGAAATATGATAATAACCAATTCATTATTGCCTCTAGGGCATATTTCCAACAGTCTCCCACTTGCACTAGAGTCAATAATCTAGTTCACATCGCCATGTGATTAACACTCATAGTTCACATCGCCATGTGACTAACACCCAAAGAGTTTACTAGAGTCAATAATCTAGTTCACATCACCATGTGATTAACACTCAATGAGTTCTGAGGTTTGAACATTTTATGCTTGTGAGAGAGGTTTTATTGAACGGGTCTGCAACATTCAGATCCGCATGTACTTCACAAATCTCTATGTCATATTGTAGATGCTGCTACCACGCTCCACTTGGAGCTATTCCAAATGGTTGCTCCACTATACATATACGGTTTGCTACTCAGATCCATCCGGATAGGTGTTAAAGCTTGCATCGACGCAACCCTTTACGCCAAACTCTTTATCACCTCCATAACCGAGAAACATTTCCTTCTTCCTCCAAGGATAATTTTGACCGCTGTCCAGTGATCCACTCCTGGATAACTCATGTACCCCCTTGCCAGACATGTGGCAAGGCACACATCAGGTGCGGTACATAGCATGGCATACCGTATAGAGCCTATGGCTATGGCATAGGGGACGACCTTCGTCCTTTCTCTTTCTTCTGCCGTGGTCGAGCTTTGAGTCTTACTCAAGTTCACACCTTACAACTCAGGCAAGAACTCCTTCTTTGACCGATCCATTTTGAAATCCTTCTTTGACCGATCCATTTTGAACTCCTTCAATATCATGTCAATGTATGTGCTGTGTGAAAGTCTTATCAAGCATCTTGATCTATCTCTATAGATCTTGATGCCCAATATGTAAGCAGCTTTACCCAGGTCTTCCTTTGAAAAATTCCTTTCAATCAACTCTTTATGCTTTCCAGAAAATCTACATCATTTCCGATCAACAATATGTCATCCACGTATACTTATCAGAAACGTTGTAGTGCTCCCACTCACTTTCTGGTAAATACAAGTTTCTTGCAAACTTTGTACAAACCCAAAAACTTTGATCACCTCATCAAAGTGCATGTTCCAACTCCGAGATGCTTGCTCCAGTCCATAGAAGGATCGCTAGAGCTTGCATACCTTTTAGCATCCTTAGGATCAAAAAAACCATCTGGTTGTATCACATACAACCTTTCCTCACGGAAACCATCAAGGAAACTTTGTTTTGACATCCATCTGTCAGTTTTTGTAATTGAAAATGCAGCAGCTGCTAACATAATTCCAACAGACTTTAGCATCGTTATGAGTAAGAAAGTCTCATCATAGTCAACTCCTTGAACTTGTCGGAAACTTCTTTGCGACAAGCCGCGCTTCCTAAATGGTGACATTACCATCAGCGTATGTCTTCTTCTTAAAGATCCTTTTATTCCCAATGGCTTGCCGATCATCGGGCAAGTCCACCAAAGTCCATACTTTGTTCTCATACATGGATCCTATCTCGGATTTCATGGCTCCTAGCCATTTGTTGGAATTCGGGCCCACCATCGCTTCTCCATAGCTCGTAGGTTCACTGTTGTCCAACAACTTGACCTCTAAGACAGGGTAGTCGTACCACTTATAAGCTGTATGTACCCTTGTCGACCAACGAGGTTTGATAGTAACTTGATCTGAAGCTTCATGATCATCATCATCGTCTTCCTCTTTAACTGAAGTAGGTGCCGCAGAAACATCTTTCTGTGCTGCGCTACTCTCTGCTTGAAGTAAAGGTTCAACAACCTCATCAAGTTCTATCTTCCTCCCACTCAATTCTTTCGAGAGAAACTCTTTCTCAAGAAAGGACCTGTTCTTAGCGACAAACACTTTGCCCTCGGATCTGAGATAGAAGGTGTACCCAACCATCTCTTTTGGGTATCCTATGAAGACGCATTTGTCCGCTTTGGGTTTGTGCTTTTCTAGCTGAAGCATTTTGACATAAGCATTGCAGCCACAAACCTTCACAAACGACAACTTGGGTTTCTTGCCAAACCACAGTTCATACGTTGTCATCTCCACAGACTTAAATGGTGCCCTATTTAAAGTGAATATAGTTGTCTCTAATGCATAACCCCAAAACGATAGTGGCAGATCGGAAAGAGACATCATAGAATGCACCATATCCAATGAGGTACGATTACGACGTTCAGACATACCATTACGCTGTGGTGTTCCAGGTGGCGTCAACTGTGAAACAATTCCACATTGTCTTAAGTGATTGCCAAACTCATAACTCAGATATTCTCCCCCTCGATCGGACTGTAGGAATTTAATCTTCTTGTTATGATGATTCTCAACTTCACTCTGAAATTGCTTAAACTTTTCAAACGTTTCAGACTTATGCTCTATTAAGTAAATATACCCATATCTACTCAAATCACCAGTGAAGGTGAGGAAATAACGATATCCACCGCGCGCGTCAACACTCATTGGATCGCACACATCAGTATGTATGATTTCCAACAAGTCACCTGCCCATTCCATTGTTCTGGAAGAAGAGGTTTTAGTCATCTTGCCCATGAGGCATGGTTCGCATGTGTGAAGTGATTCGAAATCAAGTGACATCAAAAGTCCATCAACATGTAGTTTCTTCATGTGCTTTACACCGATATGACCTAAGCTGCAGTTGTTGGGGAACGTAGTAATTTCAAAAAAATTCCTACGCACACGCAAGATCATGGTGATGCATAGCAACGAGAGGGGAGAGTGTTGTCCACGTACCCTCGTAGACCGACAGCGGAAGCGTTATCACAACGCGGGTGATGTAGTCGTACGTCTTCATGATCCGACCGATCAAGTACCGAACGTACGGCACCTCCATGTTCTACACACGTTCAGCTCGATGACGTCCCACGAACTCCGATCCAGCCGAGTGTTGAGGGAGAGTTTCGTCAGCACGACAGCGTGGTGACGATGATGATGTTCCACCGACGCAGGGCTTCGCCTAAGCTCCGCGACGGTATTATCGAGGTGTAATCTGGTGGAGGGGGGCACCGCACACGGCTAAAATATTGTATATCAAGTGTGTTCTTAGGTGCCCCCTGCCCCCGTATATAAAGGAGCAAGGGGGAGGCCGGCTGCCCTAGGCGCGCCAAGGAGAGAGGGGGAGTCCTCCTCCTAGTAGGAGTAGGACTCCCCTTTCCTAGTCCTACTAGGAAAGAAGGGGGGAAGGAAAGAGAGGGAGAGGGAGAGGGAAAGGGGGCTGCGCCCCCCTCTCCTAGTCCAACTAGGACTCCCCTTGGGAGGGGGCGCGCCACCTCCTGGCTGCTGCCCTCTCTCTCCCCTCTAGGCCCACCTAGGCCCAATACTTCCCCGGGGGGTTCCGGTAACCCTCCGGCACTCCGGTTTAATCCGAAACTTCTCCGGAACACATCCGGTGTCCGAATATAGTCGTCCAATATATCAATCTTTACGTCTCGACCATTTCGAGACTCCTCGTCATGTCCGTGATCACATCCGGGACTCCGAACAACCTTCGGTACATCAAATCACATAAACTCATAATATAACTGTCATCGTAGCTTTAAGCGTGCGGACCCTTTGGGTTCGAGAACTATGTAGACATGACCGAGACACCTCTCCGGTCAATAACCAATAGCGGGACCTGGATGCCCATATTGGCTCCCACATATTCTACGAAGATCTTTATCGGTCAGACCGCATAACAACATACGTTGTTCCCTTTGTCATCGGTATGTTACTTGCCCGAGATTCGATCGTCGGTATCTCGATACCTAGTTCAATCTCGTTACCGGCAAGTCTCTTACTCGTTCCGTAATACATCATCCCGCAACTAACTCATTAGTCACAATGCTTGCAAGGCTTATAGTGATGTGGATTACCGAGTGGGCCCAGAGATACCTCTCCGACAATCGGAGTGACAAATCCTAATCTCGAAATACGCCAACCCAACAAGTACCTTTGGAGACACCTGTAGAGCACCTTTATAATCACCCAGTTACGTTGTGACGTTTGGTAGCACACAAAGTGTTCCTCCGGTAAACGGGAGTTGCATAATCTCATAGTCATAGGAACATGTATAAGTCATGAAGAAAGCAATAGCAACATACTAAACGATCGGGTGCTAAGCTAACGTAATGGGTCATGTCAATCACGTCATTCTCCTAATGAGGTGATCCCGTTAATCAAATGACAACTCATGTCTATGGCTAGGAAACATAACCATCTTTGATTAACGAGCTAGTCAAGTAGAGGCATACTAGTGACACTCTGTTTGTCTATGTATTCACACATGTATTATGTGTCCGGTTAATACAATTCTACCATGAATAATAAACATTTATCATGATAAAAGGAAATATATAATACTTTATTATTGCCTCTAGGGCATATTTCCTTCAGTCTCCCACTTGCACTAGAGTCAATAATCTAGATTACATAGTAATGATTCTTACACCCATGGAGTCTTGGTGCTGATCATGTTTTGCTCGTGGAAGAGGCTTAGTCAACGGGTCTGCTACATTCAGATCCGTATGTATCTTGCAAATTTCTATGTCTCCCACCTGGACTAAATCCCGGATGGAATTGAAGCGTCTTCTGATGTGCTTGGTTCTCTTGTGAAATCTGGATTCCTTTGCTAAGGCAATTGCACCAGTATTATCACAAAATATTTTCATTGGTCCCGATGTACTAGGTATGACACCTAGATCGGATATGAACTCCTTCATCCAGACTCCTTCATTTGCTGCTTCCGAAGCAGCTATGTATTCCGCTTCACACGTAGATCCCGCCACGACACTTTGCTTGGAACTGCACCAACTGACAGCTCCACCGTTCAATGTAAATACGTATCCGGTTTGCGATTTCGAATCGTCCGGATCAGTGTCAAAGCTTGCATCAACGTAACCCCTTACGATGAGCTCTTTGTCACCTCCATATACGAGAAACATATCCTTAGTCCTTTTCGGGTATTTCAGGATGTTCTTGACCGCTGTCCAGTGATCCACTCCTGGATTACTTTGGTACCTCCCTGCTAAACTTATAGCTAGGGACACATCAGGTCTGGTACACAGCATTGCATACATGATAGAGCCTATGGCTGAGGCATAGGGAACATCTTTCATCTTCTCTCTATCTTCTGCAGTGGTCGGGCATTGAGTCTTACTCAATCTCACAGCTTGTAGTACAGGCAAGAACCCTTTCTTTGCTTGATCCATTTTGAACTTCTTCAAAACTTTGTCAAGGTATGTGCTTTGTGAAAGCCAATTAAGCGTCTTGATCTATCTCTATAGATCTTAATGCCTAATATATATGCAGCTTCACCGAGGTCTTTCATTGAAAAACTCTTATTCAAGTATCCCTTTATGCTATCCAGAAATTCTATATCATTTCCAATCAGTAATATGTCATCCACATATAATATTAGAAATGCTATCGAGCTCCCACTCACTTTCTTGTAAATACAGGCTTCTCCAAAAGTCTGTATAAAACCAAATGCTTTGATATCAAAGCATTTATTCCAACTCCGAGAGGCTTGCACCAGTCCATAAATGGATCGCTGGAGCTTGCACACTTTGTTAGCTCCCTTTGGATCGACAAAACCTTCCGGTTGCATCATATACAACTCTTCTTCCAGAAATCCATTCAGGAACGCAGTTTTGACATCCATTTGCCAAATTTCAGAATCATAAAATGCGGCAATTGCTAACATGATTCGGACATACTTAAGCATCGCTACGGGTGAGAAGGTCTCATCGTAGTCAATCCCTTGAACTTGTCGAAAACCTTTCGCAACAAGTCAAGCTTTATAGACAGTAACATTACCATCAGCGTCAGTCTTCTTCTTAAAGATCCATTTATTTTCAATGGCTTGCCGACCATCGGGCAAGCCAACCAAAGTCCATACTTTGTTCTCATACATGGATCCCATCTCGGATTTCATGGCTTCAAGCCATTTTGCGGAATCTGGGCTCACCATCGCTTCTTCATAGTTCGTAGGTTCGCCATGGTCTAGTAACATGACCTCCAGAACAGGATTACCGTACCACTCTGGTGCGGATCTTGATCTAGTTGACCTACGAAGTTCAGTAATAACTTGATCTGAAGTTTCATGATCATTATCATTAACTTCCTCACTACTTGGTGTAGGTGTCGCAGAAACTGATTTCTGCGATGATCTACTTTCCAATAAGGGAGCAGGTACAGTTACCTCATCAAGTTCTACTTTCCTCCCACTCACATCTTTCGAGAGAAACTCCTTCTCTAGAAAGGATCCATTTCTAGCAACAAATATCTTGCCTTCGGATCTGTGATAGAAGGTGTACCCAACGGTCTCCTTTGGGTATCCTATGAAGACACATTTCTCCGATTTAGGTTCGATCTTATCAGGTTGAAGTTTCTTCACATAAGCATCGCAACCCCAAATTTTAAGATACGACAACTTTGGTTTCTTGCCAAACCATAGTTCAAAAGGCGTCGTCTCAACGGATTTCGATGGTGTCCTATTTAGAGTGAATGCAGCCGTCTCTAAAGCATAACCCCAAAACGATAGCGGTAAATCAGTAAGAGACATCATAGTTCGCACCATATCTAATAAAGTACGATTACGACGTTCGGACACACCATTACGCTGTGGTGTTCCGGGTGGCGTGAGTTGCGAAACTATTTCGCATTGTTTCAAATGTAGACCAAACTCGTAACTCAAATATTCTCCTCCATGATCAGATCGTAGGAATTTTATTTTCTTGTTGCGATGATTTTCAACTTTACTCTGAAATTCTTTGAACTTTTCAAATGTTTCAGACTTATGTTTCATTAAGTAGATATACCCATATCTGCTCAAATCATCTGTGAAGGTGAGAAAATAACGATATCCGCCACGAGCCTCAATATTCATCGGACCACATACATCTGTATGTATGATTTCCAACAAATCTGTTGCTCTCTCCATAGTTCCGGAGAACAGTGTTTTGGTCATCTTGCCCATAAGGCACGGTTCGCAAGTACCAAGTGATTCAAAATCAAGTGATTCCAAAATTCCATCAGTATGGAGTTTCTTCATGCGCTTTACACCGATATGACCCAAACGGCAGTGCCACAAATAAGTTGCACTGTCATTGTTAACTCTGCATCTTTTGGCTTCAACATTATGAATATGTGTATCGCTACTATCGAGATTCATTAAAAATAGACCACTCTTCAAGGGTGCATGACCATAAAAGATACTATGCATATAAATAGAACAACCATTATTCTCTGATTTAAATGAATAACCGTCTCGCATTAAACAAGATCCAGATATAATGTTCATGCTCAACGCTGGCACCAAATAACAATTATTTAAGGTAGATGTAGAGGTAGCGTGCCGACGACGATCACATTGACTTTGGAACCATTTCCCACACGCATCGTCACCTCGTCCTTAGCCAAACTTCGCTTAATCCGTAGCCCCTGTTTCGAGTTGCAAATATTAGCAACAGAACCAGTATCAAATACCCAGGTGCTACTGCGAGTATTAGTAAGGTACACATCAATAACATGTATATCACATATACCTTTGTTAAACTTGCCATCCTTCTTATCCGCCAAATACTTGGGGCAGTTCCGCTTCCAGTGGCCAGTCTGCTTACAGTAGAAGCACTCAGTTTCAGGCTTAGGTCCAGACTTGGATTTTTCTCCTGAACAGCAACTTGCTTGTTGTTCTTCTTGAAGTTCCCTTTCTTCTTCCCTTTGCCCTTTTTCTTGAAACTAGTGGTTTTACTGACCATCAACACTTGATGCTCCTTTTTGATTTCTACCTCCGCTGCCTTTAGCATTGCGAAGAGCTCGGGAATCGTCGTATCCATCCCTTACATGTTATAGTTCATCACGAAGCTCTTGTAGCTTGGTGGTAGTGATTGAAGAATTCTGTCAATGACGCAATAATCCGGAAGTTGAACTCCCAGTTGAATCAAGTGATTATTATACCCAGACATTCTGAGTATATGCTCACTGACAGAACTATTCTCTTCCATCTTGCAGCTATAGAACTTATTGGAGACTTCATATCTCTCAATCCGGGCATTTGCTTGAAATATTAACTTCAACTCCTGGAACATCTCATATGCTCCATGACGTTCAAAACGTCGTTGAAGTCCCGGTTATAAGCCGTAAAGCATGGCACACTGAAATATTGAGTAGTCATCAGCTTTGCTTTGCCAGACGTTCATAACTTCTTGTGTAGCTCTTGCAGGAGCCCTGGCACCTAGCGGTGCTTCCAGGACGTAATTCTTCTGTGCAGCAATGAGGATAATCCTCAAGTTACGGACCCAGTCCGTGTAATTGCTACCATCATCTTTCAACTTAGCTTTCTCAAGGAACGCATTAAAATTCAACGGAACAACAGCACGGGCCATTTATCTACAATTAACATAGACAAGCAAGATACTATCAGGAACTAAGTTCATGATAAATTTAATTTCAATTAATCATATTACTTAAGAACTCCCACTTAGATAGACATCTCTCTAATCATCTAAGTGATTACGTGATCCAAAGCAACTAAACCATGTCCGATTAACACGTGAGATGGAGTAGTTTCAATGGTGAACATCACTATGTTGATCATATCTACTATATGATTCACGCTCGACCTTTCGGTCTCTGTGTTCCGAGGCCATATCTGTACATATGCTAGGCTCGTCAAGTTTAACCTGAGTATTCCGCGTGTGCAACTGTTTTGCACCCGTTGTATTTGAACGTAGATCCTATCACACCCGATTAACACGTGGTGTCTCAGCACGAAGAACTTTCGCAACGGTGCATACTCAGGGAGAACACTTTTGTCTTGAAATTTTAGTGAGAGATCATCTTATAATGCTACCGTCAATCAAAGCAAGATAAGATGCATAAAGGATTAACATCACATGCAATCAATATAAGTGATATGATATGGCCATCATCATCTTGTGCTTGTGATCTCCATCTCCGAAGCACCGTGCTCGTGATCTCCATCTCCGAAGCACCGTCATGATCACCATCGTCACCGGCTCGACACCTTGATCTCCATCGTAGTATCGTTGTCGTCTCGCCAACTTATTGCTTTTATGACTATCGCTACCGCTTAGTGATAAAGTAAAACTATTACATGGCGATTGCATCTCATACAATAAAGCGACAACCATGGCTCCTGCCAGTTGCCGATAACTCGGTTACAAAACATGATCATCTCATACAACACATTATATCACATCATGTCTTGACCATATCACATCACAACATGCCCTACAAAAACAAGTTAGACGTCCTCTACTTTGTTGTTGCATGTTTTACGTGGCTGCTACGGGCTTAGCAAGAACCGTTCTTACCTACGCATCAAAACCACAACGATAGTTTGTCAAGTTGGTGCTGTTTTAACCTTCGCAAGGACCGGGCGTAGCCACACTCGGTTCAACTAAAGTGAGAGAGACAGACACCCGCCGGTCACCTTTAAGCAACGAGTGCTCGCAATGGTGAAACCAGTCTCGCGTAAGCGTACGCGTAATGTCGGTCCGGGCCGCTTCATCTCACAATACCGCTGAACCAAAGAATGACATGCTGGTAAGCAGTATGACTTATATCGCCCACAACTCACTTGTGTTCTACTCATGCATAGCATCAACGCATAAAACCAGGCTCTGATACCACTGTTGGGGAACGTAGTAATTTCAAAAAATTTCCTACGCACACGCAAGATCATGCTGATGCATAGCAACGAGAGGGGAGAGTGTTGTCCACGTACCCTCGTAGACCGACAGCGGAAGCGTTATCACAACGCGGGTGATGTAGTCGTACGTCTTCACAATCCGACCGATCAAGTACCGAACGTACGGCACCTCCAAGTTCTACACATGTTCAGCTCGATGACGTCCCTCGAACTCCGATCCAGCCGAGTGTTGAGGGTGAGTTTCGTCAGCACGACGGCGTGGTGACGATGATGATGTTCCACCGACGCAGGGCTTCGCCTAAGCTCCGCGACGGTATTATCGAGGTGTAATCTGGTGGAGGGGGGCACCGCACACGGCTAAAATATCGTATATCAAGTGTGTTCTTAGGTGCCCCCCTGCCCCCGTATATAAAGGAGCAAGGGGGAGGCCGGCTGCCCTAGGCGCGCCAAGGAGAGAGGGGGAGTCCTCCTCCTAGTAGGAGTAGGACTCCCCTTTCCTAGTCCTACTAGGAAAGAAGGGGGGAAGGAAAGAGAGGGAGAGGGAGAGGGGGCTGCGCCCCCCTCTCCTAGTCCAACTAGGAATCCCCTTGGGAGGGGGCGCGCCACCTCCTGGCTGCTGCCCTCTCTCTCCCCTCTAAGCCCACCTAGGCCCAATACTTCCCCGGGGGGTTCCGGTAACCCTCCGGCACTCCGGTTTAATCCGAAACTTCTCCGGAACACTTCCGGTGTCCGAATATAGTCGTCCAATATATCAATCTTTACGTCTCGACCATTTCGAGACTCCTCGTCATGTCCGTGATCACATCCGGGACTCCGAACAACCTTCGGTACATCAAATCACATAAACTCATAATATAACTGTCATCGTAACTTTAAGCGTGCGGACCCTTTGGGTTCGAGAACTATGTAGACATGACCGAGACACCTCTCCGGTCAATAACCAATAGCGGGACCTGGATGTCCATATTGGCTCCCACATATTCTACGAAGATCTTTATTGGTCAGACCGCATAACAACATACGTTGTTCCCTTTGTCATCGGTATGTTACTTGCCCGAGATTCGATCGTCGGTATCTCGATACCTAGTTCAATCTCGTTACCGGCAAGTCTTTACTCGTTCCGTAATACATCATCCCGCAACTAACTCATTAGTCACAATGCTTGCAAGGCTTATAGTGATGTGGATTACCGAGTGGGCCCAGAGATACCTCTCCGACAATCGGAGTGACAAATCCTAATCTCGAAATACGCCAACCCAACAAGTACCTTTGGAGACACCTGTAGAGCACCTTTATAATCACCCAGTTACGTTGTGACGTTTGGTAGCACACAAAGTGTTCCTCCGGTAAACGGGAGTTGCATAATCTCATAGTCATAGGAACATGTATAAGTCATGAAGAAAGCAATAGCAACATACTAAACGATCGGGTGCTAAGCTAACGTAATGGGTCATGTCAATCACGTCATTCTCCTAATGAGGTGATCCCGTTAATCAAATGACAACTCATGTCTATGGCTAGGAAACATAACCATCTTTGATTAACGAGCTAGTCAAGTAGAGGCATACTAGTGACACTCTGTTTGTCTATGTATTCACACATGTATTATGTGTCCGGTTAATACAATTCTAGCATGAATAATAAACATTTATCATGATAAAAGGAAATATATAATACTTTATTATTGCCTCTAGGGCATATTTCCTTCAGTCTCCCACTTGCACTAGAGTCAATAATCTAGATTACATAGTAATGATTCTTACACCCATGGAGTCTTGGTGCTGATCATGTTTTGCTCGTGGAAGAGGCTTAGTCAACGGGTCTGCTACATTCAGATCCGTATGTATCTTGCAAATTTCTATGTCTCCCACCTGGACTAAATCCCGGATGGAATTGAAGCGTCTTCTGATGTGCTTGGTTATCTTGTGAAATCTGGATTCCTTTGCTAAGGCAATTGCACCAGTATTATCACAAAAGATTTTCATTGGTCCCGATGTACTAGGTATGACACCTAGATCGGATATGAACTCCTTCATCCAGACTCCTTCATTTGCTGCTTCCGAAGCAGCTATGTATTCCGCTTCACACGTAGATCCCGCCACGACACTTTGCTTGGAACTGCACCAACTGACAGCTCCACCGTTCAATGTAAATACGTATCCGGTTTGCGATTTCGAATCATCCGGATCAGTGTCAAAGCTTGCATCAACGTAACCCCTTACGATGAGCTCTTTGTCACCTCCATATACGAGAAACATATCCTTAGTCCTTTTCGGGTATTTCAGGATGTTCTTGACCGCTGTCCAGTGATCCACTCCTGGATTACTTTGGTACCTCCCTGCTAAACTTATAGCTAGGGACACATCAGGTCTGGTACACAGCATTGCATACATGATAGAGCCTATGGCTGAGGCATAGGGAACATCTTTCATCTTCTCTCTATCTTCTGCAGTGGTCGGGCATTGAGTCTTACTCAATCTCACACCTTGTAGTACAGGCAAGAACCCTTTCTTTGCTTGATCCATTTTGAACTTCTTCAAAACTTTGTCAAGGTATGTGCTTTGTGAAAGTCCAATTAAGCGTCTTGATCTATCTCTATAGATCTTAATGCCTAATATATATGCAGCTTCACCGAGGTCTTTTATTGAAAAACTCTTATTCAAGTATCCCTTTATGCTATCCAGAAATTCTATATCATTTCCAATCAGTAATATGTCATCCACATATAATATCAGAAATGCTATCGAGCTCCCACTCACTTTCTTGTAAATACAGGCTTCTCCAAAAGTCTGTGTAAAACCAAATGCTTTGATCACACTATCAAAGCATTTATTCCAACTCCGAGAGGCTTGCACCAGTCCATAAATGGATCGCTGGAGCTTGCACACTTTGTTAGCTCCCTTTGGATCGACAAAACCTTCCGGTTGCATCATATACAACTCTTCTTCCAGAAATCCATTCAGGAACGCAGTTTTGACATCCATTTGCCAAATTTCATAATCATAAAATGCGGCAATTGCTAACATGATTCGGACAGACTTAAGCATCGCTACGGGTGAGAAGGTCTCATCGTAGTCAATCCCTTGAACTTGTCGAAAACCTTTCGCAACAAGTCGAGCTTTATAGACAGTAACATTACCATCAGCGTCAGTCTTCTTCTTAAAGATCCATTTATTTTCAATGGCTTGCCGACCATCAGGCAAGTCAACCAAAGTCCATACTTTGTTCTCATACATGGATCCCATCTCTGATTTCATGGCTTCAAGCCATTTTGCGGAATCTGGGCTCACCATCGCTTCTTCATAGTTCATAGGTTCACCATGGTCTAGTAACATGACCTCCAGAACAGGATTACAGTACCACTCTGGTGCGGATCTTGATCTAGTTGACCTACGAAGTTCAGTAATAACTTGATCTGAAGTTTCATGATCATTATCATTAACTTCCTCACTACTTGGTGTAGGTGTCACAGAAACTGATTTCTGCGATGATCTACTTTCCAATAAGGGAGCAGGTACAGTTACCTCATCAAGTTCTACTTTCCTCCCACTCACATCTTTCGAGAGAAACTCCTTCTCTAGAAAGGATCCATTTCTAGCAACAAATATCTTGCCTTCGGATCTGTGATAGAAGGTGTACCCAACGGTCTCCTTTGGGTATCCTATGAAGACACATTTCTCCGATTTAGGTTCGATCTTATCAGGTTGAAGTTTCTTCACATAAGCATCGCAACCCCAAATTTTAAGATACGACAACTTTGTTTTCTTGCCAAACCATAGTTCAAAAGGCGTCGTCTCAACGGATTTCGATGGTGTCCTATTTAGAGTGAATGCAGCCGTCTCTAAAGCATAACCCCAAAACGATAGCGGTAAATCAGTAAGAGACATCATAGTTTGCACCATATCTAATAAAGTACGATTACGACGTTCGGACACACCATTACGCTGTGGTGTTCCGGGTGGCGTGAGTTGCGAAACTATTCTGCATTGTTTCAAATGTAGACCAAACTCGTAACTCAAATATTCTCCTCCACGATCAGATCGTAGGAATTTTATTTTCTTGTTACGATGATTTTCAACTTTACTCTGAAATTCTTTGAACTTTTCAAATGTTTCAGACTTATGTTTCATTAAGTAGATATACCCATATCTGCTCAAATCATCTGTGAAGGTGAGAAAATAACGATATCCGCCACGAGCCTCAATATTCATCGGACCACATACATCTGTATGTATGATTTCCAACAAATCTGTTGCTCTCTCCATAGTTCCGGAGAACGGTGTTTTGGTCATCTTGCCCATAAGGCACGGTTCGCAAGTACCAAGTGATTCAAAATCAAGTGATTCCAAAATTCCATCAGTATGGAGTTTCTTCATGCGCTTTACACCGATATGACCCAAACGGCAGTGCCACAAATAAGTTGCACTGTCATTGTTAACTCTGCATCTTTTGGCTTCAACATTATGAATATGTGTATCGCTACTATCGAGATTCATTAAAAATTGACCACTTTTCAAAGGTGCATGACCATAAAAGATATTATTCATATAAATAGAACAACCATTATTCTCTGATTTAAATGAATAACCGTCTCACATTAAACAAGATCCAGATATAATGTTCATGCTCAACGCTGGCACCAAATAAAAATTATTTAGGTCTAAAACTAATCCCGAAGGTAGATGTAGAGGTAGCATGCCGACGACGATCACATTGACTTTGGAACCGTTTCCCACACGCATCGTCACCTCGTCCTTAGCCAAACTTCGCTTAATCTGTAGCCCCTGTTTCGAGTTGCAAATATTAGCAACAGAACCAGTATCAAATACCCAGGTGCTACTGCGAGTATTAGTAAGGTACACATCAATAACATGTATATCACATATACCTTTGTTAACCTTGCCATCCTTCTTATCCGCCAAATACTTGGCGCAGTTCCGCTTCCAGTGGCCAGTCTGCTTACAGTAGAAGCACTCAGTTTCAGGCTTAGGTCCAGACTTGGATTTCTTCTTCTGAACAACAACTTGCTTGTTGTTCTTATTGAAGTTCCCTTTCTTCTTCCCTTTGCCCTTTTTCTTGAAACTAGTGGTTTTACTGACCATCAACACTTGATGCTCCTTTTTGATTTCTACCTCCGCTGCCTTTAGCATTGCGAAGAGCTCGGGAATCGTCTTATCCATCCCTTACATGTTATAGTTCATCGCGAAGCTCTTGTAGCTTGGTGGCAGTGATTGAAGAATTCTGTCAATGACGCAATCATCCGGAAGTTGAACTCCCAGTTGAATCAAGTGATTATTATACCCAGACATTCTGAGTATATGCTCACTAACAGAACTATTCTCTTCCATCTTGCAGCTATAGAACTTATTGGAGACTTCATATCTCTCAATCCGGGCATTTGCTTGAAATATTAACTTCAACTCCTGGAACATCTCATATGCTCCATGACGTTCAAAACATCGTTGAAGTCCCGGATCTAAGCCGTAAAGCATGGCACACTGAACTATTGAGTAGTCATCAGCTTTGCTTTGCCAGACGTTCATAACTTCTGGTGTAGCTCTTGCAGGAGGCCTGGCACCTAGCGGTGCTTCCAGGACGTAATTCTTCTGTGCAGCAATGAGGATAATCCTCAAGTTACGGACCCAGTCCGTGTAATTGCTACCATCATCTTTCAACTTAGCTTTCTCAAGGAACGCATTAAAATTCAACGGAACAACAGCACGGGCCATTTATCTACAATTAACATAGACAAGCAAGATACTATCAGGTACTAAGTTCATGATAAATTTAAGTTCAATTAATCATATTACTTAAGAACTCCCACTTAGATAGACATCTCTCTAATCATCTAAGTGATTACGTGATCCAAAGCAACTAAACCATGTCCGATTAACACGTGAGATGGAGTAGTTTCAATGGTGAACATCACTATGTTGATCATATCTACTATATGATTCACGCTCGACCTTTCGGTCTCTGTGTTCCGAGGCCATATCTGTACATATGCTAGGCTCGTCAAGTTTAACCTGAGTATTCCGCGTGTGCAACTGTTTTGCACCCGTTGTATTTGAACGTAGATCCTATCACACCCGATTAACACGTGGTGTCTCAGCACGAAGAACTTTCGCAACGGTGCATACTCAGGGAGAACACTTTTGTCTTGAAATTTTAGTGAGAGATCATCTTATAATGCTACCGTCAATCAAAGCAAGATAAGATGCATAAAGGATTAACATCACATGCAATCAATATAAGTGATATGATATGGCCATCATCATCTTGTGCTTGTGATCTCCATCTCCGAAGCACCGTGCTCGTGATCTCCATCTCCGAAGCACCGTCATGATCACCATCGTCACCGGCTCGACACCTTGATCTCCATCGTAGTATCGTTGTCGTCTCGCCAACTTATTGCTTTTACGACTATCGCTACCGCTTAGTGATAAAGTAAAACTATTACATGGCGATTGCATCTCATACAATAAAGCGACAACCATGGCTCCTGCCAGTTGCCGATAACTCGGTTACAAAACATGATCATCTCATACAACACATTATATCACATCATGTCTTGACCATATCACATCACAACATGCCCTGCAAAAACAAGTTAGACGTCCTCTACTTTGTTGTTGCATGTTTTACGTGGCTGCTACGGGCTTAGCAAGAACCGTTCTTACCTACGCATCAAAACCACAACGATAGTTTGTCAAGTTGGTGCTGTTTTAACCTTCGCAAGGACCGGGCGTAGCCACACTCGGTTCAACTAAAGTGAGAGAGTGTCACGCCCAATATGCGATACTATCCTAAAGAGACTCGAAGGTCCCACCAAGGATAGAACCGCATATTGAAACGCTTTTGCAAGGTGGATATCTTTACATCAACATTACACAATATTTGGGGATACATACAAGGCATACAAATGCCGCAAGAATACAACAATACATCAAACAAGAGATCAACATCCGACTACGGATGAAACATAAACAGAAACTCAAACGACATCCACCCTGCTAGCCCAGGCTGCCGGCCTGGAACCTATCCCCTGATCGAAGCAGAAGCAGAAGAAGAACTCCAAAGAAGCGAACATCACTCTCGCGTCATGATCATCGCATAACCTGAACCTGCAACTGGTGGTGTAGTAATCTGTGAGCCACGAGGACTCAGCAATCCCATTACCATGGGTATCAAGACTAGCAAAGCTTAAGGGAAAGGAATGGATAAGGTGGTGAGGTTGCAGCAGCGGCTAAGCATGAATATGGTGGCTAACTTACGCAAATAAGAGCGAGAAGAGAAGCAAAGGAAGGGTCGTCAACTAGTAATGATCAAGAAGTGATCCTGAACTCCTACTTACGGCAAACATAACTCAGAAACCGTGTTCACTTCCCGGACTCCGCCGAGAAGGGACCATCACGGCTACACACGCGGTTGATGCGTTTTAATTAAGGTCAAGTGTCAAGTTCTCTACAACCGGATATTAACAAATTCCCATCTGCCACATAACCGCGGGCACGGCTTTCGAAAGATAAATACCCTGCAGGGGTGTCCCAACTTAACCCATCATAAGCTCTCACGGTCAACGAAGGATATTCCTTCTCCCGGGAAGACCCGATCAGTCTCGGAATCCCGGTCACAAGAAATTTCGACAATGGTAAAACAAAACCAGCAAAGCCGCCCGATGCGCCGACATCCCGATAGGAGCTGCACATATCTCGTTCTCAGGGCAACACCGGATGAGACATCCTACGAGTAAAACCAGACCTCGAGTTTCCACGAGGGGGCCCCGCAGTCTACTCAGTTCGGACCAACACTTAGAGAAGCACTGGCCCGGGGGGGTTAAAATAAGATGACCCTCGAGAGAGCGACTCCCTAGGGAAAAGAAATAGGCTGGACAAATGGTAAAACCAAGGTTGGGCCTTGCTGGAAGAGTTTTATTCAAGGCGAACTGTCAAGGGGGTCCTATAAATCACCCAACCGTGTAAGGAACGCAAAATCCGGGAACATAACACCGGTATGACGGAAACTAGGGCGGCAAGAGTGGAACAAAACACCAGGCATAAGGCCGAGCCTTCCACCCTTTACCAAATATATAGATGCATTAATAATATAAGAGATATTGTGATATCCCAACATAAACATAATCCAACATGGAGCAATCTTCATCTTCACCTGCAGCTAGCAATGCTATAAGAGGGGCTGAGCAAAGCGGTAACATAGCCAAACAACGGTTTGCTAGGAAGGGTGACAAAGGTTGGAGGTTCATGGCAAAATGGGAGGCTTGAGGAACAAGTGAATAGGTAGCGCAGCAAAGCGATAGAACGAAGCAACTAGCATAGCAATGATAGTAATGAGATCCAAGGTGACGGTCATCTTGCCTGAAATCCCGCTAGGAAGAAGAACGAATCCATGAAGACGATGAAGCCACGAAGACGAACGAATCCTCACGATCGCAACGACACGGGAACTATCGAGAAGAAGCACACAACAAGGTAAACACACCACACAAGAACAAGGCATGATGCTCAAACAAGAATGATGCATGACGAGGCTATATGAGGCTACACACGGCAAGAAATGATGCATACAAGAACAACACACCAAGGCAAGTTTAAATGAGGCCGGAAACAACATATAACAATTCCGGTAAGTCCTCATATGCATATTTCGAAATTGGTCCATAACTGAACAAGCATTAAGTTGAAGTTGTTAAACAGCAAGTTAAAGAGCACCATGATGATCTACACGAAATTCTAGTCAAGTTACATATAAAGTTCATTAGATTCGGAGGTACGGCCTAGAAGATATGAGCAAAACAAGATAAGTATGGCATTGATGCAAAATGCATACAAACATCAAGCAAACACCTCAACACGAGGATGCAACATGATAATATGAGACTACATGCAAAACTAAGCAAGTTTCATATAGAGCACGCTCGAAACGGAGCAACGGTGCAACACATACACTCCAAACAAGACATAGCAACAATCTGTCCAAAACAGCAACTAGGCATAATGCAAGCATCAAAACAATGTGCTACAGCAACTCAACATGAAAACAAAAGGCATGGGCATGATTTACAGGTAAAGCACAACAAAACATGAACACTGAGCTATCTCCAGAAATCACTAGAACATGCTCAAATGGACAATGCAAGATTGCAAATAATAACAGGTTCCCAGACTTAACAAGCTCAAATCACTAGAAACAGCATCAGGTTGCAATGTTCAGAGCACGAAATCAACATGCTACAGGAACTTAACATGGCAAAACAAAGCATGGCATGAATCTACTCAAAGCATATGACAAAAGTACCTTAATGACCATAAGCCAAAAAGGACCAGAAGATATGATGGCAAGCATGTAAACATAGCAAGTTTCGTTATCAGGTTTCAGACTTAGCAGAAAACAGAGCATGGCAGAAACTATAATATGTAGCCATGTTGACGAGCTTGATGCACTCACTACAGAGAAATGCATGACAAAACAAGCATACCTACAGCAAGATGGCATGTTTATGAAGCTAACCATGGCAAGAACAAATTCATAGAATGTATGGATCAACTATAACAAGCTTGGCAAAAATGAATATCATGTTAAGAATCTGCCAGAAATAATTTATAGCAAAAGTAGAGCAAGATTGAGTCATGCTATGGCACTCCATAATCGCAAACAATTACAGGAATGGATCAATTACAACTATAGCTACAAAACATCCTTACAGAACATCTCCAAAATATGCATGGATCTCTCTGTAACATCAAGTTTACATGGCAACAAAATTACAGCAGACAAGGACTTGGAGAAATCACCAAGTCCCTGAAATCAGAAATATTACGGGGCCTACTTTGCATGCTTGTGCTAGTCACCACAGAGATCACAAAAATACATGGCATACACCCTTGGAAAGATGGCATGGCATACTTCAAAACACATGTAGAGCTCATGCCCATAAGATGCACAGATTAAATGATACAAAAATGACAAATCTCCAAGTTCTGATAAGAATCAGAGAATAACAGCAACTAGCCCTCTTGCAACGATGATTAGGGAATCAAGATGACCTCTAATGAACATGGTGTAATTGAACAAAACGAAGATCATCACTAGACGAACAATTTGACATATTACACGCGCGAATCGGAGCTACATGCAAGAAGTTACGATGCTATGTACATGGCATGATAATGTAAAAGTTTCCAGACTTGGGGATTTCGAGGGGGAGGGGAAAAGTCAACGTACGGCTCCGTTCAGATCGGATCGAGGAGGGCCTCGAGGAGCTCGCCGGTGGCGGTCGCCGATGGCAGCACGGAGAAGGAGGAGCGCCGGGGGAGGCGCGGTGGCCGGCGGGGAAGAGGGGGCGGCGCCGGAGGGAGGCCACGCCGGGCGCGGGCGGCGCCGGCGGGCGACGCGGGCGGCGGCGCGTGGCAGAGCGGCGGCGGGGCAGAGGCAGGCGGCGGCGCATGTCAGAGCAGTGGCGGGGCAGAGGCGGGCGCCGGCGAGGCGGCGCGACGGCGCGGGAGGCGGGGCGCGCGGGCCCGGTGCGGCCCGGGGCGGGCCGGCCGTGGGCTCGCGGGCCGCGGCGGCGGGGCGCGGGCGAGACGGCGGCGGAGGACACGTGGCGTGCTGGGATTGGTCGGGGCGGCGGCGGACGGCGTCCGGCGGCGGGCGGACATGTCCTGTGCGGTGAGGAGAGGATTTTAGGGTTTGGACTGCGGGATTTCGGGGAAGAGGCATATTTATAGGTAGAGGGAGCTAGGAGAGTCCAAACGAGGTGCGGTTTTCGCCCACGCGATCGTGATCGAACGACCGAGAGCATGGCAGAGACTTAGAGGGGTTTTGGGGCTGTTTGAAGGGGGTGTTTTGCCGCAACACACGAACGGACTTAGCGGATGCCCGGTTAACAGTTGGAGTACCAAACGACCTCCAAATGGAACGAAACTTGACCGGTGGTCTACCGGTGGTATACCAAGGCCACTTGACAAGCCTCGGCCCATTCCAAGAAAGTTTGACACCCGCAAACGAGAAGAGGCAAAAGGGGGCGCCGGGTGATATAGGAGTGCCGGATTGCAAAACGGTCAACGGGGAAAATGCTCGGATGCATGAGACGAACACGTATGCAAATGCGATGCACATGATGACATGATATGAAATGCAGATGAAGACATGGCAAAATGAACACACAAGCAAATGACATGGCAACGACAGCGAATAACTGGCAGACACCTGGCGCATCGGATCCGGGGCGTTACAGAGAGACAGACACCCGCCGGTCACCTTTAAGCAACGAGTGCTCGCAACGGTGAAACCAGTCTCGCGTAAGCGTACGCGTAATGTCGGTCCGGGCCGCTTCATCTCACAATACCGCTGAACCAAAGAATGACATGCTGGTAACTAGTATGACTTATATCGCCCACAACTCACTTGTGTTCTACTCGTGCATAGCATCAACGCATAAAACCAGGCTCTGATACCACTGTTGGGGAACGTAGTAATTTCAAAAAATTTCCTACGCACACGCAAGATCATGCTGATGCATAGCAACGAGAGGGGAGAGTGTTGTCCACGTACCCTCGTAGACCGACAGCGGAAGCGTTATCACAACGCGGGTGATGTAGTCGTACGTCTTCACGATCCGACCGATCAAGTACCGAACGTACGGCACCTCCAAGTTCTACACACGTTCAGCTCGATGACGTCCCTGAAACTCTGATCCAGCCGAGTGTTGAGGGAGAGTTTCGTCAGCACGACGGCGTGGTGACAATGATGATGTTCCACCGACGCAGGGCTTCGCCTAAGCTCCGCGACGGTATTATCGAGGTATAATCTGGTGGAGGGGGCACCGCACACGGCTAAAATATCGTATATCAAGTGTGTTCTTAGGTGCCCCCTGCCTCCGTATATAAAGGAGCAAGGGGGAGGCCGGCTGCCCTAGGCGCACCAAGGAGAGAGGGGGAGTCCTCCTCCTAGTAGGAGTAGGACTCCCCTTTCCTAGTCCTACTAGGAAAGAAGGGGGGGGAGGAAAGAGAGGTAGAGGGAGAGGGAAAGGGGGCTGCGCCCCCCTCTCCTAGTCCAACTAGGACTCCCCTTGGGAGGGGGCGCGCCACCTCCTGGCTGCTGCCCTCTCTCTCCCCTCAAGGCCCACCTAGGCCCAATACTTCCCCGGGGGGTTCCGGTAACCCTCCGGCACTCCGGTTTAATCCGAAACTTCTCCGGAACACTTCCGGTGTCCGAATATAGTCGTCCAATATATCAATCTTTACGTCTCGACCATTTCGAGACTCCTCGTCATGTCCGTGATCACATCCGGGACTCCGAACAACCTTCGGTACATCAAATCACATAAACTCATAATATAACTGTCATCGTAACTTTAAGCGTGCGGACCCTTTGGGTTCGAGAACTATGTAGACATGACCGAGACACCTCTCCGGTCAATAACCAAAAGCGGGACCTGGATGCCCATATTGGCTCCCACATATTCTACAAAGATCTTTATCGGTCAGACCACATAACAACATACGTTGTTCCCTTTGTCATCGGTATGTTACTTGCCCGAGATTCGATCATCAGTATCTCGATACCTAGTTCAATCTCGTTACCGGCAAGTCTCTTTACTCGTTCCGTAATACATCATCCCGCAACTAACTCATTAGTCACAATGCTTGCAAGGATTATAGTGATGTGGATTACCGAGTGGGCCCAGAGATACCTCTCCGACAATCGGAGTGACAAATCCTAATCTCGAAATACGCCAACCCAACAAGTACCTTCGGAGACACCTGTAGAGCACCTTTATAATCACCCAGTTACGTTGTGACGTTTGGTAGCACACAAAGTGTTCCTCCGGTAAACGGGAGTTGCATAATCTCATAGTCATAGGAACATGTATAAGTCATGAAGAAAGCAATAGCAACATACTAAACGATCGGGTGCTAAGCTAACGTAATGGGTCATGTCAATCACGTCATTCTCCTAATGAGGTGATCCCGTTAATCAAATGACAACTCATGTCTATGGCTAGGAAACATAACCATCTTTGATTAACGAGCTAGTCAAGTAGAGGCATACTAGTGACACTCTGTTTGTCTATGTATTCACACATGTATTATGTTTCCGGTTAATACAATTCTAGCATGAATAATAAACATTTATCATGATATAAGGAAATATATAATACTTTATTATTGCCTCTAGGGCATATTTCCTTCAGCAGTGCCACAAGAAAGTGGTACTATCATTATCAACTCTACATCTTTTTCGCATCAATGTTATGAACATGTGTATCACCACGATCGAGATTCAATAAACCATTTACATTGAGTGCATGACCATAGAAGGTATTACTCATGTAAACAGAATAACCATTATTCTTTGACTTCAATGAATAACCGTATTGCAATAAACACGATCTAATCATGTTCATGCTCAACGCAGACACCAAATAATATTTATCTAGGTTCAACACTAATCTCGAAGGTAGAGGGAGCATGCGATGGTGATCACATCAACCTTGGAGATACATCCAACACACATCGTCACCTCGCCCTTAGCTAGTCTCCGTTTATTCTGCAGCTTTTGTTTCGAGTCACCAATATTAGCAACTGAACCGGTATCTAATACCCATGTGCTACTAGGATTACTAGTAAGGTACACATCAATAACATGTATATCAAATATACTTTTGTTGAATTTGCCAGCCTTCTTCTCTACCAAGTATTTGGGGCAGTTCCGCTACCAGTGACTATTCCCCTTACAATAGAAGCACTTAGTCTCGGGTTTGGGTTCAATCTCGGGTTTCTTCACTGGAGCGGCAATTGGCTTGCCATTCATGAAGTTTCCCTTTTTACCCTTTCCCTTCTTGAAACGAGTGGTCTTATTAACCATCAACACTTGATGTTCCTTCTTGATTTATACCGTGACGGCCTTAAGCATCGCGAATAGCTCTGGGATCATCTCCATCCCCTACATGTTATAGTTCATCATGAAGCTCTAGTAGCTTGGTGATACTGACTGGAGAACTCTGTCAATCACTATCTTATCTGGAATATTAACTCCCACTTGATTCAAGCGATTGTAGCACTCAGACATTCGGAGCACATGCTCACTGGCTGAGCTATTCTCCTCCATCTTGTAGGCAAAGAACTTGTCAGAGGTCTCATACCTCTCAACACGGGCATGAGCCTGAAATACCAATTTCAGCTCTTGGAACATCTCATATGTTCCATGGCGTTCAAAACGCCTTTGGAGCCCCGATTCTAAGCTTTAAAGCATGGTGCACTAAACTATCAAGTAGTTATCAGAACGTGTCTGCCAGATGTTCACAACATCCACATACAACGCTAGAGGGGTTGGCACACCGAGCGGTGCATCAAGGACATAAGACTTTTGTGTAGATGTGAGGACAATCCTCATACTACGGACCTAGTCCGCATAATTGCTTATAATATCTTTCAACTTAGTCTTTCTCTAGGAACATATTAGAAAAGGGAGCTACAGCATGAGCTATTGATCTACAACATAATTTGCAAAGACAACATAGACTATTGTTCATAATAATGAGTTCAAATAATCATATTACTTAAGAACTCCCACTCAAAACAACATCCCTCTGGTTGTCCGAGTGTAACACGATCCAAATTCACCAACCCAAGTCTGGTCATCACGAGAGATGAGGTGGTTTCAATGGTGAACATCTCCATGTTGATCATATCTACTATATGACTAATGTTCGACATTTCGGTCTCTTGTGTTCCGAGGCCATGTATGTACATGCTAGGCTCGTCAAGTTTAACCCAAGTGCTCCGCATGTGCAAAACTGGCTTGCACCCGTTGTATGTGAACGTAGAGTCTATCACGCCCGATCATCACGTGGTGCTTCAAAACGACGAACTTTCGCAACATGCACACTTGGGGAGAACACAATTTTATCTTGAAATTTTAGTGAGGGGTCACCTTATAATGCTACCGTCGTCCTAAGCAAAATAAGATGCATACAAGGATTAACATCACATGCAAATCAGAAGTGACATGATATGGCCATCAACTTGTGCTTTTGATCTCCATCTCCAAAGCACCGGCATGATCTCCATCGTCACCGGCATGACACCATGATCTCCATCATCGTGTCACCATCGGGGTTGTCACGCCAACCATGCTTCTACTACTATTGCAACCGCTTAGCGATAAATTAAAGCATTACTTAGCGCTTAATGATTGACACACAGGTCATACAATAATTAAAGACAACCCTATGGCTCTTGTCGGTTGCCGTATGCATCGACATGCAAGTCAATATAAACTATTACAAACATGATCATCTCATACATCAAATATATCTCATCATGTCTTTGGCCATATCATATCACAACATACCCTGCAAAAACAAGTTAGATGTCCTCTAATTGTTGTTGCATGTTTTACGTGGCTGCTTCGGGTATATAGCAAGAACGATTCTTACCTACGCAAAGCCACAATGGTGATATGCAAGTTGCTATTTAACCTTCTACAAGGACCTCCTTTGTCGAATCCGATTCAACTAAGGTGGGAGAGACAGACACCTGTCATCCATCTTTATGCAACAAAGTCACATGTCTGTCGATGGAACTGGTCTCATGTACGTGGACATGTAAGGTTGGTCCGGGCCGCTTCATCCCACAATACCGCCGACTCAAGAAAAGAACAAGGAAGGAAGCAATCGGAATATCAACGCCCACAAACTCCTTTGTGTTCTACTCGTGATGTCATCTACGCATAGACCTAGCTCCTGATGCCACTGTTGGGGAACGTTGCATGGGAAACAAATTTTTTCCTATGCTCACCAAGATCAATCTAGGAGATGACCATCTACGAGAGGAGAGATTGGATCTACATATCCTTGTAGATCGCTAAGCATAAACGTTAAGAAATGCAGTTGATGTAGTCGAACGTCTTCGCGATCCAATCACGATCCGTCCTGCAAACGTCTTCGTGATCCAACCACGATCCGTCCCGTGAACTCCCGATCCAAGTGCCGAACGGACGGCACCTCCGCGTTCAACACAGGTACAGCTTGATGATGCCTTCACCTCCTTGATCCAGCGAGCGATGGAGAAGTAGTAGCTCGAGTCCTCCGGCAGCACGACGGCATGGTGGCGGTGGTGGTGGCGGAATCTCAGCAGATCTTCGCTAAGCGCTACGGAGAGGAAGAAGGCTACGAGAGAGAGGAGGGGCAGCGCCGTGGCATATGAGGGTGCGACTTCCCTATCTCTACCTCTCTATATATAGGGGGAAGGGGGAGAGGGGGGCGCCCCTAGGGGATCCCATCTAGGGCCAACGACCACAAGAGGGAAATCCTATATGGGTTTTCCCCCTTAGGAGACTTGGCCCCAAGCCAAAGGGGTGGGAACCCTAGGGGGCGCCCCCACCTCCTCTGGCAACGTGAGATGGGGTGAGGGGGCCGCACAACCCCTTAGTGGGCTGGTTTTCCCCCTCCCCTTGGCCCATGAGGCACCCCAACACTTGTCGGGGCCCCCGAAACCCCTTTCGGTCATGCTGGTCATCACCCGGTACCCCCGGAACACTTCCGGACTCCAATACCCTTCGTCCAATATATCAATCTTCCCCTCCGGACCATTCCGGAGTTCCTCGTCACGTCCAGATCTCATCCGGGACTCCGAACAACCTTTGGTAACCACCATAATGACTCAACTATACTTATATCGTCCCCAAACGTTAAGTGTGTAGACCCTGCGGGTTCGAGAACTATGCAAACATGACCGAGACACCTCTACGGTCAATAACCAATAGTGGGACCCGGATGCCCATATTGGTTCCTACATATTCTACGAAGATCTTATCGGTCGAACCTCGATGTCAAGGATTCAGCTAATCCGTATGCAGTTCCCTTTGTCTATCGATATGTAGGGATGACAGTTTTGCCCATGGGTATGGGTACCCGCGGGTACCCTACCCGAAAATAGTGGGCATGGGTGAGACTTTCTACCACTTCATACCCATGGGTAATGGGTATCCATACCCACAAAATGCGTGGGTAGGCTATGGGTATGAAATTATACCCATGGGTAACCCAATGGATACCCAGAAAATTAATGAATAAATTAAACCCTATAATATGTGGGTAAAATCTACAGTAATTATCTTAAATTCTTAGCTAGCCCGTGGACCACAGACCCATAACCGGCCATCCTACCAGAACCCTCGTAAACCTACAGTAGTAATTTTCTCTGCTTTTCCTCGACCTCGAAAGATGAAGCAATCAAGGGTAGAGTTACTGAGTCCTCATCGATTCATCCCCAATCGAGGCGCCCCACTTCTCTCCAATCTACATCTTGGAATCAATTCCTCAATTCTTCATCTTCCCTAGTACTACTACTACTACTACTACTTATCTCCTAATCCTGTCCCACTTTCCCAGTCCTTTAGCGTGGAGTGCTCTGGACTCTAGTCGTCGCCGTCTAGTTTTGCCGTCGCCTAGGGGCAGCTCACTGGTCAGCCTTCACTCCGCCGGCTAGGTCCTCTCCCTAGCCGCCCTTCCTTGCCGTCGACTAGGTCCGCTTGCTAGCCATCCATCCTTGCCGCCGGCCACAGTCGTTTGCTGCTCCTCTAGCGATCATGGCTGAAACGGAGATCACTTCGAGTGGAGAAGCAGAGCAATGTTAGTTCGAGGGAAGAGGTGAATATTTTTCCTAGTCCTCTGAACATATGTACGCATAAATTTGCAGTTTTAGTTCTCTGAATTTGTCTTTCAGTAAGTTTCAGTTCTCTGCACATGTTTCTTTCAGTATCATATGGCATACAATAAGCACAAACTGTCCTCATATTTTTTTGCCTATTTTTTAAGGTTGTTGGAATGGTGTCTACTATCACCGGCTCATCAACGTCACCGGCAATAGAGAGGTCAGCTGCGAATACGTCAGCAATACAACAAGGTAATGGTACTCAAAGTGAGGAATGTCAATCTGAAATCACCATTGAAGACTAAAATGAGCAAGTGGCTTTAGGGATGTGCTGTTAGCATTGAAGCGTGGTTGTGCATTGCCGTTATTCATGTCATGTTGTTTGGCTGATTGGTCTTAGCATTGCAAGTTTGCAAATTATTGTTTTCTTAATGTTAGTTCGTAATGGAGATCAAGACCTCTAATTGTGTGTCAATCGTCATTGTGAACTTTTGATGTAAGTGCAAACCTGATTGTGATGGATGGGTACCTGAATTTAGACCCTTTTCTCATCTTACTTTTTCCATGTCAATGATATGTATTGTACCCACCGGATACCCATTAGGTATAGGATACCCGATGGGTACCAACTTGTGCCCATGGGTAGTGAAGTGGGTGGTTATAGAAATTTTTTTGGGTATGGGTTTTGGTAGAAAAGGGTCGTACCCGCCCATACCCTACCCATTGCCATCTCTATCGATATGTTACTTGCCCGAGATTCGATCATCGGTATCTCCATACCTAGTTCAATCTTGTTACCGGCAAGTCTCTTTACTCGTTCCGTAATACAAGATCCCATGGCTAACCCATTAGTCACATTGCTTGTAAGCTTGCTATGATGTTGTATTACCGAGTGGTCCCTGAGATACCTCTCTGTCATACAGAGTGACAAATCCTAGTCTTGATCCATGCCAACTCAACAGACACCCTCCAAGATACCTATAGAGCACCTTTATAGTCACCCAGTTATGTTGCGACGTTTGGTACACACAAGGTATTCCTCCGGTGTCAGTGAGTTGCATGATCTCATGGTCATAGGAACATATATACTTGACATGTAGAAATGATAGCAATAAACTTGATATGATCATATGCTACGTTTATAGTTTGGATCTTGTCCATCACATCATTCTCCTAATGATGTGATCCCGTTATCAAATGACAACTTATGTCTATGGCTCGGAAACCATATCCATCTTTGATCAACGAGCTAGTCTAGTAGAGGCTCACTAGGGAGACATTGTTGTCTATGTATCCACACATGTATTTGAGTTTACGATGAATACAATTCTTGCATGGATAATAAACGATTATCATGAACAGGGAAATATGATAATAACCAATTTATTATTGCCTCTAGGGCATATTTCCAACACTGACAACCCCTTATACGCGTCGGGTTGCAAGTATTTGTTCTTTGTGTGCAGGTACCGTTTACATAGCGTTGCATGGTTCCCCTACTGGATTTATACCTTGGTTTCATAACCGAGGGAAATACCTACCATAGCTGTGCTGCATCATCCCTTCCTCTTTGGGGAAATACCGACGTAGTTCAAGCGACATCAGCGGGTTACTGCATCGTGGCGCCGCGCCCCGTGCAACCGCATGCATAATGGCAGCACGAACATATGTGATCGTGCCGGCCCCAAACACTGGCAGCGTGCATGGAGGGACGCGGGCAGGGCACGTGGAGGGATGCAAGAGCAGGGCGCGTGCGGCGGGCCGCGAGCAGAGCGCGCCGCGGCCCTCTCAACCGCGAGCAACCACACGCATAGAGCAGTTGAACACACATGGAATGGTCGTCTACAAATCGGACGGCTGTTGCGATGCTGTGTAGAGAGCGACCGTCTGCTACTACCTCTGTCTCGGCATTTTAGTCATCTTTATATTCTGTGCCATATTTTGACCTTAAGTTTCACTAACAAAATGTTAATATATGTTATAAAAATTATATAGTTGGAAACTATGTTCAAATACGAATCCAACGATATAATCTTTGGCGATATGCATTCGTATTTTATTAGTTAAATCTCTAGTCAAAATTTGGCACAAAAATGGTAGGTAAATTAAATCGCAAACATTTTTTATTAACCATATGTGTATGTGTCATTTCGTCCTCCTCTTGCACGTCTTGTCACCCCGCTGCCGCTGACGGCTTCGAGCGCAAGCTTGAGCAGCGCGTAGGGGCATTCTTTTGGCCAAACAGTGGCTCGTAGTGGCGCTAATGAATGGTTGGTGAGCCCGTTCTGGCGCAACCGCAGAGGTTCGCGCGCAAGCTTCCCGCGCGACTTGGTGAAATCCCCTAAAATACCAATGCTTACCGGCCTGCTATAGAAACCCTCACGGCCGGCGAGTCATGCGTCACATTTCCCCGTCCCTCCCTGTAGGTTATATCGTCTGCTTCTCCCACAATCGCCAATGGAACAGGTCCGTCATCGTCGCTCAGCCAGTCCGTCGTCATCAGAGGATAGCCCCAGCTGGGAGGCTACACCACGACGGCGGCGCAGTCCTTGGCGTAGTGTAGTGAGCGTGGCGTCCCTGTTAGGTGTGCGCGGAACACCCACCACACGCTCCGCCGCCGCTGCCCGTCGGCAAATGTTGCCGGCCGCCATTGCCGCCACCCCACCATCTGTCGTTGTGGCCGCCACGTCACCGTCGAAAGCCAGGGCCATCGCTCGCTTCGCCGCCGTGGCCCGAAGGCGGGAGGTGGCCGTCGTGGCCATCACCCACTCCACCACCATGGCCTGATACGTCTCCAACGTATCTATAATTTTTGACTGTTCCATGCAATTATATTATCTGTTTTGGATGTTTTATATGCACTAATATGATAATTTATATTATTTTTGGGACCAACCTATTAACCTGAGCCTAGTGCAGTGCTAGTTTCTGTTTCCCTTGTTTTTGAGTTTTACGGAAAAGGAATATCAAACGGAGTTCAAACCGTATAAAACGTTATGATGGTTTTTCTTGGACTAGAAGACATCCACGGAACTTGGAGAGGGGGTCAGAAGATGGCCGAGGAGGCCATAAGCCTGTCAGGCATGCTCCTGGGGTGCGCCCTTAGGGCCTGTGGGCCCCTCGGGGGTCCTCCAACCCTAAATCTTACACTATAAATTCCCAAATATTCCCAAACCACCAGAAGCGTCCACCAAAAAACTTTTCCACCGCTACAAGCCTCTGTTCCCATGAGATCCCATCTTGGGGCCTTTTCCTGCACCCTGCCGGAGGGGGATTCGATCACGGAGGGCATCTACATCAACCTTATTGCCCTCACAATGAAGCATGCGTAGTTTACCACAGACCTATGGGTCCATAGCTAGTAGCTAGATGGCTTCTTCTTTCTCTTTGATCTTCAATACAATGTTCTCCTCAATGTTCTTGGAGTTCTATCCGCTGTAATATTCTTTTGCGGTGTGTTTGTCGAGATCTGATGAATTGTGGATTTATGATTAGATTATCTATGAATATTATTTGAGTCTTTTCTAAACTCTTTTATGCATGATTAAATATCTTTGTATTTCTCTTCGAATTACCGGTTTGGTTTGGCCCACTAGATTGGTATTTCTTGCAATGGGAGAGGTGCTTAGTTTTGGGTTCAATCCTCCGGTGTCCTCACCCAGTGACATAGTAGGGGTAGCGAGGCACGTATTGTATTGTTGCCATCAAGGGTAAAAATATGGGATTTTCATCATATTGCTGGAGTTTATCCCTCTACATCATGTCATCATACTTAAGGCATTACTCCGTTCTTATGAACTTAATACTCTAGATGCATGCTAGATAGCGGTCGATGTGCGGAGTAATAGTAGTAGATGCAGGAAGGAGTCGGCTTACTTGACACGAACGTGATGCCTATATTCGTGGTCATTGCCTTGGATATCGTCATAACTTTGCGCTTTTCTATCAATTGCTCGACAATAATTTGTTTACCCACCGTATGTTTTCTTTCAAGAGAGAATCCTCTAGTGAAACCTATGGCCCCCGGGTCTATTTTCCATCATATATTTTCAGATATTTAAACCAAAAAACCCAAAAATATCTTTCTGCAATTTATTTATATTTAATTTAGTTTGCCTTTTTATTTATCTTTTATACCTATCTTTTTTAGATGTCACTCTTGTTCGAGACCATGAAGGGATTGACAACCCCTTTTTCGCATTGAGTGTAAGTGTTTGTTAGTTTGCGAAGGTGCATAGATTGGAGACTTGCTTGCACCTCCTACTGGATTGGTACCTTGGTTCTTAACTCTGGGAAGTACCTATCTCTACTTTGCTGCATCACCCTTTCCTCTTCAAGGAAAAAACCAACACAAGCTGAAGAAGTAGCAGGAAGAACTTCTGGCGCCGTTGCCGGGGAGGTTCTACATCAAGCCTACCAAATACCCATCATAAACTCTCATCTCTTGCATTACATTATTTTCCATTTGCGTCGCGTTTTCCTATTCCCCACTTCTAAAATGTTTTCAGAAAAACACAAAAATATTTGCATTTTTATTCGCCTTCTTTCGTTCGTCTTTTCGTTTGCCCTTATGTCTTACTTGGTTTGTTTGGTCGTTTGCTTGGTAATTGTGCGTTTATTGAAAATCAGAAGCAAGGAGTTTATGGATCCTCATCCACTTGCTAATATTTTTAAAAGGTCCAATTATGATGAACCAATTGCTAGTGAGTTGTGTGCACTAGATTATCTTCATGAAGTTTTTCTTGAAATTCGTGAATCTGAAAGTTGTGATGAAGTGCTAAAAGAAGAAATTTATGAAGTGAATCACGATAGATCCTTGAATAAAAAGCAGGATTGCAATGATGTTATTATAAATTATATTAATGTCAATTGTGCTAATAATATGCAAAACCCTAAGCTTGGGGATGCTAATTGTGCTATGTCCACTACCTATTGTAATGATCATGATTGGGGTGATAATGCCTCTTATGATCTTGAAGATTTGTTTAAGCCTCATGATGAATATGATATTGATAATAATGTTTGCAATAATATTGAAAGTCGGCTTGGAAGAGTGTCAACTCTAGGTAATAATTATCCCACTACTTTGGAGAATGACCAGTCTCATGAAATTTTTGATAAAAGTGGGCTTGGAGAGGTCATGACTTTATTTGATTATAATTCCACTATTTTAGAAGACTGTCAACTTTGCATGCATCTGGATCATGAAGAGAAAATTTTATATGATAGCTAAATTGTTGAATTTGATTATGATCCTATATTTAATTATTATGAGAGAGGAAAATATGGTTGTAGAAATTTTATGTTACTAAATTACCTCTCATTGTGTTGAGATTGCTATTGTTTCTTTCTTCTTCCTTGCATATGCTAGTTTTTGCTTGTCTTGATAATTTGTTTGCTTATAAAATTCCTATGCATAGGAAGTATGTTAGACTTAAACTCGTTTTCACATACTACATGATGCTCTCTTCGTGTTTCGGTTGCTATCTTTCATGTGAGCATCATTAAAGTCATCAATGCCTAGCTAAAAGGCTTTAAAGAAAAGCGCTTGTTGGGAGACAACCCAAAATTTTTATTTTCTTTTTTTATGAAATAACACATTATGACCTCTGTAGTAGTTGTGTTTTGATGTTTTAATTAGTTTTTGAGCCAAGCAAGACCTTTGGGATGGTCTATGGTGATAGTTGATTTGATCTTGCTGAAAAACAGAAATTTTTGCTCTCATTGCCAGAATTTTAGAAAATCACAGAAGCGTGATTTTGATCTGAATTTTTACACAAGATTGATATACAAATTTACTATATTTTCCTAATTTTTTTAAAAAAAATTGAGTTACATAAGTATACGAAGTTTTCAGATTGCTACAGACTGTCCAGTTTTTGACATATTTTGTTTTCTATGTGTTGTTTGCTTATTTTGATGAACCTATGAGTAGTATCGGGGGGTATGTACAATGGAGAAGTTGGAATACAGTATATATAACACCAATATAAATTTAGAATGAGTTCACAACAGTACCTAAAGTGGTGATTTATTTTATTATACTAACGGATCTCATGAGTTTTCTGTTGAGTTTTGTGTTGTGAAGTTTTCATGTTTTGGGTGAAGATTTGATGGACTATGGAATAATGAGTGGCAAGAGCCTAAGATTTGGGATGCCCAAGGCACACCAAGGTAATATTCAAGGACAACCAAGCATCTAAACTTGGGGATGCCCCGGATGGCATCCTCTCTGTCGTCTTCGTTCATCGGTAAATTTACTTGAGGTTATATTTTTAGTGACCACATGATATGTGTTTTGCTTGGAGCATCTTGAATGATATGAGTCTTTTCTTTTTAGTATGCCACAATAATCATTGCTGTACACACCTTTTGAGAGGGACATGCATGAATCGTGAATTTATTAGAATACTCTTTGTGCTTTACTTATATCTGTTGAGCTAGGCAGTTTGCTCTAGTGCTTCACTTATATCTTTTTAGAGCACGGTGGCGGTTTTATTTTATAGAAATTGTTGAACTCTCATGCTTCACTTATATTATTTTGAGAGTCTCTAAACAGCATGGTAATTTTCTTAGGTTGAGAATTTAGTCCTAATATGATGGGCATCCAAGAGGGATATAATAAAAACTTTCATATAAAGCTATGAGAAGTTTGATTCCTTATGATTGTTTTGAGATATAAAGATAGTGATATTAGATTCATGCTAGTGAGTACTTTTGGATTGGTATAAATACCCGTGTTAAAGTTTGTGATTCTCGTAGCATGCACGTATGGTAAACCGTTATGTGATGAAGTCGGAGCATGATTTATTTTTTGATTGTCTTCCTTATGACTGGCGGTCGGGGACGAGTGATGGTCTTTTCCTACCAATCTATGGCCCTAGGAGCATGCGTGTAGTACTTTTTTTGATGACTAATAATTTTTTACAATAAGTATGTGAGTTCTTTATGACTAATGTTGAGTCCATGGATTGTACGCACTCTCGCCCTTCCACCATTGCTAGCCTCTCTAGTACCGCACAACTCTCACGGTGCCATAAACCCACCATATACCTTCCTCAAAACAGCCACCATACCTACCTATTATGGCATTTCCATAGCCATTCTGAGATATATTGCCATGCAACTTCCACCATTCTGTTTTATTATGACACGCAACATCATTGTCATATTGCTTTGCATGATCATGTAGTTGGCATAGTATTTGTGGCAAGGCCACCGTTCATATTTTTTATACATGTCACTCTTGATCATTGCACATCTCGGTACACCGCCGGAGGCATTCATATAGAGTCATATTTTGTTCTAGCATCGAGTTGTAATTCTTGAGTTGTAAGTAAATAAAAGTGTGATGATCATCATTATTAGAGCATTGTCCCATATGAGGAAAGGATGATGGAAGCTATGATTCCCTCACAAGTTGGGACGAGTCGCCGGACTTTATAAAAAATAAAAGAGGCCAAAGAAGCCCAAAAAAATAAAATAAAAGAGGCCAAAAAAGCCCAAACAAAAAAAATGAAAAAATGAGAGAAAAAGAGAGAAGGGACAATGTTACTATCCTTTTTCCACACTTGTGGTTCAAAGTAGCACCATGGGGGGTGCCTGATACGTCTCCAACGTATCTATAATTTTTGATTGCTCCATGCTATATTATCTACTGTTTTGGACAATATTGGGCTTTATTATTCACTTTTATATTACTTTTGGGACTAACCTATTAACCGGAGGCCCAGCCCAGAATTGCTGTTTTTTGCCTATTTCAGACTTTCGCAGAAAAGGAATATCAAACGGAGTCCAAACGGAATGAAACCTTCGGGAACGTGATTTTTAGGAAGATTATGATCCACGAGACCTGGACCCTACGTCAAGAAACAAAAGAGGAGGCCGCAGGGGGCGCGCCTACCCCCCAGGGCGCACCCTCCACCCTAGTGGGCCCCCTGTTGCTCCACCGACGTACTCCTTCCTCCTATATATACCTACGTACCCCCAAACGATCAGATACAGAGCCAAAAACCTAATTCCACCGCCGCAACCTTCTATACCCACGAGATCCCATCTTGGGGCCTGTTCGGGAGCTCCGCCGGAGGGGGCATCGATCACGGAGGGCTTCTACATCAACACCTAGCCCCTCCGATGAAGTGTGAGTAGTTTACCTTAGACCTTCGGGTCCATAGTTAGTAGCTAGATGGCTTCTTCTCTCTTTTTGGATCTCAATACAATGTTCTCCCCCTCTCTCGTGGAGATCTATTCGATGTAATCTTCTTTTGCGGTGTGTTTGTTGAGACCGATGAATTGTGGGTTTATGATCAAGATTATCTATGAACAATATTTGAATCTCTTCTGAATTCTTTTATGTATGATTGGTTATCTTTGCAAGTCTCTTCGAATTATCAGTTTGGTTTGGCCTACTACATTGATCTTTCTTGCAATGGGAGAAGTGCCTAGCTTTGGGTTCAATCTTGCAGTGTCCTTTCCCAGTGACAGTAGGGGCAGCAAGGCATGTATTGTATTGTTGCCATCGAGGATAACAAGATGGGGTTTTTATTATATTGCATGAATTTATCCCTCTACATCATGTCATCTTGCTTAAGGCGTTACTCTGTTTCCATGAACTTAATACTCTAGATGCATGCTGGATAGCGGTCGATGATTGGAGTAATAGTAGTAGATGCAGGCAGGAGTCGGTCTACTTGTCTCGGACGTGATGCCTATATACATGATCATACCTAGATATTCTCATAACTATGCTCAATTCTGTCAATTGCTCAATAGTAATTCGTTCACCCACCATAAAATACTTATGCTCTTGAGAGAAGCCACTAGTGAAACCTATGGCCCCCGGGTCTATCTTCATCATATTAATCTTCCAACACTTAGTTATTTCCTTTTTTACTTTGCTTTTATTTTACTTTGCATCTTTATCACAAAAACACCAAAAATATTATCCTATCATATCTATCAGATCTCACTCTCGTAAGTGACCGTGAAGGGATTGACAACCCCTTATCGCGTTGGTGGCGAGGAGTTATTTGTTTTGTGTAGGTACGAGGGACTCACGCGTAGCCTCCTACTGGATTGATACCTTGGTTCTAAAAAACTGAGGGAAATACTTACGCTACTTTGCTGCATCACCCTTTCCTCTTCAAGGGAAAACCAACGCAGTGCTCAAGAGGTAGCAAGAAGGATTTCTGGCGCCGTTGCCGGGGAGGTCTACGCAAAAGTCAACATACCAAGTACCCATCAAAAACCCTTATCTCCCGCATTACATTATTTGCCATTTGCCTCTCATTTTCCTCTCCCCCACTTCACCCTTGCCATTTTATTCGCCCTCTCTTTTTTGTTTGCCTCTTTTTCGCTTGCTTTTTGTTTGCTCGTGTGTTGGATTGCTTGTTTGTCACGATGGCTCAAGATAATACCAAATTGTGTGACTTTACCAATACCAACAATAATGATTTACTTAGCACTCCGATTGCTCCTCTTACCAATACTGAATCTTGTGAAATCAATGCTGCCTTGTTGAATCTTGTTATGAAAGATCAATTCGCCGGCCTTCCTAGTGAAGATGTCGCTACTCATCTAAATAGCTTCGTTGATTTGTGTGATATGCAAAAGAAGAGAGATGTTGATAATGATATTGTTAAGTTGAAGCTATTTCCTTTTTCTCTTAGAGATCGTGCTAAAGCTTGGTTTTTGTCTTTGCCTAAAAATAGTATTGATTCTTGGAACAAGTGCAAAGATGCGTTTATCTCTAAGTATTTTCCTCCCGCTAAGATCATCTCTCTTAGAAACGATATTATGAATTTTAAGCAACTTGATCATGAACATGTTGCACAAGCTTGGGAGAGGATGAAATTAATTATACGTAATTGCCCTACTCATGGTTTGCATTTGTGGATGATTATACAAAAAATTTATGCCGGATTGAATTTTGCTTCTAGAAATATTTTAGATTCAGCCGCGGGAGGCACTTTTATGGAAATCACTTTAGGAGAAGCTACTGAACTCCTAGATAATATTATGGTTAATTATTCTCAATGGCACACTGAAAGATGTACTAATAAAAAAGTGCATGCGATAGAAGAAATTAATGTTTTGAGTGGAAAGATGGATGAACTTATGAAATTATTTGCTACTAAGAGTGTTTCTTATGATCCTAATGATATGCCTTTGTCTACTTTGATTGAGAATAATAATGAATCTATGGATGTGAATTTTTTTGGTAGGAATAATTTTGGTAACAACGCATATAGAGGAAACTTTAATCCTAGTAATTCCTCTAATAATTATTGAAATTCCTACAACAACTCTTGTGGAAATTTTAATAAGATGCCCTCTGAATTTGAGACTAGTGTTAAAGAGTTTATGAATTCGCAAAAGAATTTCAATGCTTTGCTTGAAGAGAAATTGCTTAAAGTTGATGAATTGGCTAGGAGCTTAGATCTATTCCTCCTAAGCATGATATCAATGAGTCTCTCAAAGCCGTGAGAATTTCCATTGATGAGTGCAAAGAAAGAACCGCCAGGATGCGTGCTAAGAAAGATTGCTTTATGAAAGCGTGTTCTTCAAATTTCTATGAAAATAAAGATGAAGATCTAAAAGTTATTGATGTGTCCCCTATTAAATCTTTGTTTTGCAATATGAATCTTTATAATGATGGGACTGAATATGATCCACCTTTACCATAAGGCGTTCCAAAAATTCGGAGTTTTTAGATCTTGATGCTAAAATTAATAAAAGTGGGATTGAAGAAATCAAAACCCTAGATGCTAATAAACCCACTATTTTGGATTTCAAGGAATTTAATTATGAAAATTGCTCTTTGATAGATTGTATTTCCTTGTTGCAATCCGTGCTAAATTCTCCTCATGCTTATAGTCAAAATAAAGCGTTTACCAAACATATCGTTGATGCCTTGATGCAATCCTATGAAGAAAAACTTGAGTTGGAAGTTTCTATCCCTAGAAAACTTTTTGATGTGTGGGAACCTACTATTAAAATTAAGATTAAGGATCATGAGTTCTATGCTTTATGTGTTTTGGGTGCTAGTGTTTCCACTATTCCCAAAACCTTGTGCGATTTGCTAGATTTCCATGATTTTGATGATTGCTCTCTAAACTTGCACCTTGTGGATTCCACTATTAAGAAACCTATGGGAAGAATTAATGATGTTATTATTGTTGCAAATAGGAACTATGTGCCCATAGATTTTATCGTTCTTGATATAGATTGCAATCCTTCATGTCCTATTATTCTTGGTAGACATTTCCTTAGAACGATTGGTGCAATTATTGATATGAAGGAAGGGAATATTAGATTTCAATTTCCATTAAAGAAAGGCATGGAACACTTCCCTAGGAAGAAAATAAAATTACCATATGAATCTATCATGAGAGCCACTTATGGATTGCCTACCAAATGTGGCAATACCTAGATTTATCCTTGCTTCTATGCCTAGCTAGGGGCGTTAAACAATAGAGCTTGTTGGGAGGCAACCCAATTTTATTTTTTGTTTTTTGCTTTTTGCTTCTGTTTACGAATAAATATTTGATCTAGCCTCTGGTTAGATGTGTTTTTATGTTTTAATTAGTGTTTGTGCCAAGTTAAACCTATAGGATCTTCTTGGATGATAGTTATTTGATCTTGCTGTAATTTCCAGAAACTTTCTATTCACGAAAATAATTGTTCAAAATCACCAGAACGTGATAAAATAGTGATTCCAATTGCTTATGATCAATAAACAAATTGTCTAGGTCGTCCTATGTTTGCTCATTTTTTGGAGTTCCAGAAGTTTGCGTTAGTTACAGATTACTACAGACTGTTCTGTTTTTGACAGATTCTGTTTTTCGTGTGTTGTTTGCTTATTTTGATGAATCTATGGCTAGTAAAATAGTTTATAAACCATAGAGAAGTTGGAATACAGTAGGTTTAACACCAATATAAATAAAGAATGAGTTCATTACAGTACTTTGAAGTGGTCTTTTGTTTTCTTTCGCTAACGGAGCTCACGAGATTTCTGTTGAGTTTTGTGTTGTGAAGTTTTCAAGTTTTGGGTGAAGGATTTTGATGGATTATGGAACAAGGAGTGGCAAGAGACTAAGCTTGGGGATTCCCATGGCACCCCCAAGATAATCTAAGGACACCATAAAGCCAAAGCTTGGGGATGCCCCGGAAGGCATCCCCTCTTTCGTCTACTTCCATCGGTAACTTTACTTGGAGCTCTATTTTTATTCACCACATGATATGTGTTTTGCTTGGAGTGTCTTGTATGATTTGAGTCTTTGCTTTTTAGTTTACCACAATCATCCTTGCTGTACAAACCTTTTGAGAGAGCCATACATGATTTGGAATTTGTTAGAATACTCTATGTGCTTCACTTATATCTTTTGAGTTATATAGTTTTGCTCTAGTACTTTACTTATATCTTTTAGAGCACGGTGGTGGATTTGTTTTATAGAAAATATTGATCTATCATGCTTCACTTAGATTATTTTGAGAGCCTTAAACAACATGGTAATTTTCTTAAATAATCCTAATATGCTTGGTATTCAAGATTTGTAAAAACTTTCTTATGAGTGTGTTGAATACTAAGAAAAGTTTGATGCTTGATAATTGTTTTGAGATATAAAGATGGTGATATTAGAGTCATGCTAGTTGAGTAGTTGTGAATTTGAGAAGTACTTGTGTTAAAGTTTGTGATTCCCGTAGCATGCACGTATGGTGAACCGTTATGTGATGAAGTGGGAGCATGATTTATTTATTTATTGTCTTCCTTATGAGTGGTGGTCGGGGACGAGCGATGGTCTTTTCCTACCAATCTATCCCCTAGGAGCATGTGCGTAATACTTTGCTTTGATAACTTGTAGATTTTTGCAACAAGTATATGAGTTCTTTACGACTAATGTTGAGTCCATGGATTATACGCACTCTTCTTTCTTCCACCATTGCTAGCCTCTCTGATACCGCACACTTTTCGCCGGTATCATACACCCACCATAAACCTTCCTCAAAACAGCCACCATACCTACCTATCATGGCATTTCCATAGCCATTCCGAGATATATTGCCATGCAACTTTCCACCGTTCCGTTTATTATGACACGCTCCGTCATTGTCATATTGCTTTGCATGATCATGCAGTTGATATCGTATTTGTGGCAAGCCACCGTTCATAATTCTTTCATACATGTCACTCTTGATTCATTGCATATCCCGGTACACCGCCGGAGGCATTCATATAGAGTCATATTTTGTTCTAAGTATCGAGTTGTAATTGTTGAGTTGTAAGAAAATAAAAGTGTGATGATCTTCATTTTTTTAGAGCATTGTCCCAAGTGAGGAAAAGGATGATGGAGACTATGATTCCCCCACAAGTCGGGATGAGACTCCGGACGAAAAAAAGAGGCCATAAAAAAAGAGAAAAGGCCCAAATAAAAAAATAAAAAAATGAGAGAAAAAGAGAGAAGGGACAATGTTACTATCCTTTTACCACACTTGTGCTTCAAAGTAGCACCATGATCTTCATGTTAGAGAGTCTCTCATTTTGTCTCTTTCATATACTAGTGGGAAATTTTCATTATATAACTTGGCTTGTATATTCCAATGATGGGCTTCCTCAAAATGCCCTAGGTCTTCGTGAGCAAGCGAGTTGGATGCACACCCACTTAGTTTCTTTTGTTGAGCTTTCATATACTTATAGCTCTAGTGCATCCGTTGCATGGAAATCCCTACTCACTCACATTGATATCTATTTATGGGCATCTCCATAGCCCGTTGATACGCCTAGTTGATGTGAGACTATCTTCTCCCTTTTTTGTCTTCTCCACAACCACCATTCTATTCCACATATAGTGCTATATCCATGTCTCACGCTCATGTATTGCGTGAAGATTGAAAAAGTTTGAGAATGTCAAAAGTATGAAACAATTGCTTGGCTTGTCATCGTGGTTGTGCATGATTTAAATATTTTGTGTGGTGAAGATAGAGCATAGCCAGACTATATGATTTTGTAGGGATAACTTTCTTTGGCCATGTTATTTGGAGAAGACATGATTGTTTAGTTAGTATGCTTGAAGTATTATTATTTTATGTCAATATTAAACTTTTGTCTTGAATCTTTCGGTTCTGAATATCATACCACAATTAAGAAGAATTACATTGAAATTATGCCACGTAGCACTCCGCATCAAAAATTCTGTTTTTATCATTTACCTACTCGAGGACGAGCAGGAATTAAGCTTGGGGATGCCTGATACGTCTCTAGCGTATCTATAATTTTTGATTGCCCCATGCTATATTATCTACTGTTTTGGACAATATTGTGCTTTATTATTCACTTTTATATTACTTTTGGGACTAACCTATTAACCTGAGGCCCAGCCCAGAATTGCTGTTTTTTGCCTATTTCAGAGTTTTGCAGAAAAGGAATATCAAACGGAGTCCAAACGGAATGAAACCTTCGGGAACGTGATTTTTAGGAAGATTATGATCCAGGAGACTTGGACCCTACGTTAAGAAACAAAAGAGGAGGCCACGAGGTAGGGGGCGCGCCTACCCCCCCTAGGGCGCGCCCTCCACCCTCGTGGGCCCCCTATTGCTCCACCGACGTACTCCTTCCTCCTATATATACCTACGTACCCCCAAACAATCAGATACGGAGCCAAAAACCTAATTCCACCGCTGCAACCTTCTGTACCCACGAGATCCCATATTGGGGCCTATTCCGGAGCTCCGCCGGAGGGGGCATCGATCACGGAGGTCTTCTACATCAACACCATAGCCCCTCCGATGAAGTGTGAGTAGTTTACCTCAGACCTTCGGGTCCATAGTTAGTACCTAGATGGCTTCTTCTCTCTTTTTGGATCTCAATACAATGTTCTCCCCCTCTCTCGTGGAGATCTATTTGATGTAATCTTATTTTGCGGTGTGTTTGTTGAGACCGATGAATTGTGGGTTTATGATCAAGATTATCTATGAACAATACTTGAATCTCTTCTGAATTTGTTTATGTATGATTGGTTATCTTTGCAAGTCTCTTCGAATTATCAGTTTGGTTTGGCCTACTAGATTGATCTTTCTTGCAATGGGAGAAGTGCTTAGCTTTGGGTTCAATCTTGCGGTGTCCTTTCCCAGTGACAGTAGGGGCAGCAAGGCACGTATTGTATTGTTGCCATCGAGGATAACAAGATGGGGTTTTATCATATTGCATGAATTTATCCCTCTACATCATGTCATCTTGCTTAAGGTGTTACTCTGTTTCCATGAACTTAATAATCTAGATGCATGCTGGATAGCGGTCGATGAGTGAAGTAATAGTAGTAGATGCAGGCAGGAGTCGGTCTTCTTGTCTCGGACGTGATGCCTATATACATGATCATACCTAGATATTCTCATAACTATGCTCAATTCTGTCAATTGCTCTATAGTAATTCGTCCACCCACCGTAAAATACTTATGCTCTTGAGAGAAGCCACTAGTGAAACCTATGGCCCCAGGGTCTATCTTCATCATATTAATCTTCCAACACTTAGTTATTTCCTTTGTTTTTTTTACTTTGCTTTTATTTTACTTTGCATCTTTATCACAAAAATACCAAAAATATTATCCTATAATATCTATCTGATCTCTCTCTCGTAAGTGACCGTGAAGGGATTGACAACCCCTTATCGCGTTGGTTGCGAGGAGTTATTTGTTTTGTGTAGGTACGAGGGACTCGCGCGTAGCCTCCTACTGGATTGATACCTTGGTTCTCAAAAACTGAGGTAAATACTTACGCTACTTTGCTGCATCACCCTTTCCTCTTCAAGGGAAAACCAACGCAGTGCTCAAGAGGTAGCAGTGCGCCTTGAGGGCTTGTCGGCTCCTCGGGGGTTCTCCGAGCCTAATTCTTGAACTATAAATTCCCAAATATTCCCAAACCACCAGAAGTGTCCACCAAAATAGTTTTCCACCGCCGCAAGCCTCTGTTCCCGTGAGATCCCATCTTGGGGCCTTTTTCGGCACCCTGCCGGAGGGGAATTCGATCACGGAGGGCATCTACATCAACCTTATTGCCCTTCCGATGAAGCGTGAGTAGTTTACCATAGATCTACGGGTCCATAGCTAGTAGCTAGATGGCTTGTTCTCTCTCTTTGATCTTCAATACAATGTTCTCCTCGATGTTCTTGGAGTTCTATCCGATGTAATATTCTTTTGCGGTGTGTTTGTTGAGATCCGATGAATTGTGGATTTATGATCAGATCATCTATGAATATTATTTGAGTCTTTTTTGAACTCTTTTGTGCATGATTAAATATCTTTGTACTTCTCATCGAATTATCGGTTTGGTTTGGCCAACTAGATTGGTATTTCTTGCAATGGGAGATGTGCTTAGTTTTGGGTTCAATCTTGTAGTGTCCTCATCCAGTGACATAGTAGGGGTAGCGAGGCACGTATTGTATTGTTGTCATCAAGGGTAAAAAGATGGGATTTTCATCATATTGCTTGAGTTTATCCCTCTACATCATGTCATCACACTTAAGGCGTTACTCTGTTCTTATGAACTTTATACTCTAGATGCATGCTGATTAGCGGTCGATGTGTGGAGTAATAGTAGTAGATGCAGGCAGGGGTCGGTCTACTTGGCACAGACGTGATGCCTATATTCATGATCATTGCCTTGGATATCTCATAACTTTGCGCTTTTCTATCAATTGCTTGACAGTAAAAAAAATTACCCACCGTATATGTTTTCTTTCAAGACAGAAGCCTTTAGTGAAACCTATGGCCCCCGGGTCTATTTTCCATTATATATTTTGAGATATATAAACCAAAAAAAACCCCAAAATATATCGCTGCAATTTATTTAGATTTACTTTTGTTTGCCATTTTATTTATCTTTTATACCTATCTCTTTTAGATATCAGTCTTGTTCGAGACCGTGAAGGGATTGACAACCCCTTTTTCACGTTGAGTGCAAGTGTTTTCTGTTAGTTTGTGCAGGTGCATAGATTTGAGACTTGCTTGTGCCTCCTACTAGATTGATACCTTGGTTCTTAACTGAGGGAAATACTTATCTCTACTTTGTTGCATCACCCTTTCTTCTTCAAGGAAAAAATCAAGAAGTAGCACACCCCGAAGGCGGGAGGTGGTGGTCGTGGCCGCCACCCCATCGTCGGCCGCCGTGGCCGCCAGCCGACTATCGACCACCGGGGTCAGCACCCGTTCCACCACCGCCGCCCGAAAGTGGGAGGCGGAGGTGGAGGCCCGCACATGCGTCAGCGACCTTGCGCGCTATATCGAGTTATTGCGGGAGGAGGAGGAGCGCCTCGTTGAGCACACAAAGAGCCTTACCGCCGCCATGGCCGTAGCACATGCCGCCGCAAAGGCGAGGTGTGAGGAGATCTACGAGGAGTCCCGCCGCTTCGAGAAGGGTCGTCTGCATCGGTAGAGGGCATTCAAGGTGAGCGTCACTGAAGGTGTAGCAGGGGCAGTCACCGTATTGCAGTTGTCCATCTCGTCAGCAGGCTCCTCCTCCTTTGCCTCTTACTGAGCGCACTCGGCAAAGGAGAGGCTACTGGAAGTAGTACAAAGCCCCTCCGTATTAGTACTAGTATTTAGGGGCTATTTTGTTCAGTTCATCTGACTATAGATGTGGTTGACTGGACAACGTACTTAAAATTAGCTAGTATATATAGTTGAACTAGCTATTTCAGTACGTGGTTGGCAACAATTGGGGAAAAGTTTGGTCGTTTCAGCTGTCGAGTTGAATTGTTTGTATAAAGAATGACTGCTCAATCTATGATTAGTTACTAAATTTTAGTTGCAAAAATTAGATGCTGCCAGTGATTTTTAGCATCAAATTTTGACAAATGGTAGCGTGACAAGGTTGACAAAGGGCAATGTTATTAGATCAAAAAATGTCAATCTTTCTAGTTTGACAAATGGCAATATACCCAATATGACAAATGCAAATCTTTCCAAATTGTCTGTACGTGGTTGTAGATGGGTCATCCAAAAACCATTTGCAATGAAGGGATGTACAAATCCTGCATGCCAGATTTTCTCTTGGCTTAGGGGCGAAGGAACCATAGCTCTTGCTTTGGATGCCGTATAAAATCAGAACTGTTTGCGATGAAGGGATGCACAAATTCTACGCGGCAATTTTTTCCTGTGGCTTACTTGGGCAGACCGTAGCTCTCGCTTTGCATACGGGTGTTCTATCTAAAACTTTTGTGATGAAGATCTCCACAAATCCTGCTTGGCACATTTTTCCTTGGCTTACTGGGGAAGCTGTGTGTTTGCATACGGTTGGCGTCGCGTGAATGGTTAGCAGAACTCCCATGATTTAAATTATACAAATGTTTGAGATATAACAAGGCAGCTATTTGTTTTCAAAATACCTTTGTTGGCTGTTAATTCGTGCGCCTTCCATCAAATTGGACAGAAAAATAACACAACATGTGGTGCCATTCCATGATAGCACATGCCAAGTTTCATGAATTTCAAACGAGTTTTGGATTTAATAGAATTTTAAAACCAAGTATCTCAATGTTATCGACAGAGCCACGATGCCCAGGTGTTTGAATTTCATTCCCATTTCTTGCATGGGGCCTAAGAGTGCACCCAAGGACACACATATGATTTTTCAACCCAATTTGCTACACTAGAGCATGGCCTGTAGTTCAAATTTGAATTATGCACATAAAATGCCTAGAAAACTCGGTTAATGTATAAAAATGTCCAAACGAACCCCGAATAATTCCAAATTTTAACATAACCATCCTGTCGGTGTGTGTTGTATCTAGAAGAAAATCAAGGCAAGAAGGGGCAACATATGTTGTTTCATCCAGAAAGGTGACACCCCTTCCCTACCGGACCATAGGGCTTCTTGTGAGAAGCTCTGGATTGTGAGAGCAACTCTAGCAGACCCCGCATCCGGCTGGCCCGCAAACCGCATTTGCAGTTCGTGGGAAACCGCTTTTGCGGGCTGGCTCGGACGGCCACAGATGCAGACCACCCAAACGGACCTGTAAAAAAGTATATTCGTGGAATATACTTTTTTACGGGTCGGCGTCTGCGAGTTCTGCTCGGACACCGCTACTACGACCCGCAAACAAAAAACGACAATTCTCGCATTTGACATAGCTTTTCACAAATAAGTTCAAATTCAAACGACATAAAAAGTTTTACGCGCAAATAACAACCAAGTTCAGTACGATAAACGCAAAAGAGTGCCCTACAAAAGTTTGCGCCCATGCCCGGCACCATCTTGTTCGATCTTCACTCCGCGCCATTGAGCCCATCTAAAGTTCATCGCCACCACCGAATCCACCTCCAGCGCTTGTCCCAACTCCCGCACCGAAATCATCGCCATTGCCACCATATGGAGCAGAGAAAACATCTCCAGAACTGTAACACGGACCGGCCGACGCGACCATTCTCCTCTTCAAGATTTCTCTCCTTGCCATATCATGCCATGTTTCTGTGAGATCGTCCATGTCATTGCGGTTCATTGACATGATCTTGTTCTCTTCGGCGAGCAACAAGGACATGGCTTTGTTTTCAGCGACGCGTGCTCTTGTCTCCTCAATGGCAGCTTTGCGGAGCCCCTCTTCCTTGAGCATTTGCCACTTTTCTTGCTTCTCTTTTGCCTTCTTCTCGGCCAACTCTTTCTTGATCTCCAACGACTTCAACAACATCAACTCGTTTGATTGCGCCATGGCATCAACCTTCTCCCTCAAGCTCGATGCTTCTTGCTCTCTCTTCATCTTCTCCTTAGTCTTCTTGTCACCATCAGGCTTGTTCAAATTTCTTGGGCCATCATCATCCTCGTCTTCGTCCATGGTTGTAAGTGAGCCTCTCTTCGGTGGTGATTCTTTGTCGATCAACCTCCACTTGTCACAATTTTTTAGCAAGTATCAACAATGCTCTAGCTTGAAGAATTTGCCTTCTGAAGCTTCCATGACTTTGTATCTAAGTTGGGCAATTTTCTCGTACACAATGTGAACAAAGTTAAATGAGCAATCATTTCATATGATGCAATATGATGGTGCACAACTTGAACAAAGGCAAAAGAAACTCACATAGTCGGATTCCACGGTTCCACTTGGACGTGCATTGCGTACTTGCTCCAAGCAAGCTGCCCAACGGCTGCACATAGGCTTGATATTCTCCCAACGCCCTTGAAGGGACCAAAATGTGCGTGGAGTCCTATTGGGATGCTTTGCCATAATGCGGAAGTATTGATCTTTGATCCTTTGCCAATATCTCTTGGTGGTTTGAGAAGTACCCGTGCATGCATCAAGAGACACCGCACTCCATGCTTTGATCAAAGCTTGATCTTCCAAGATCGTGTAGTTCTTCGATCTTTGGCTTTTCCCAGTTCTTATTTGCGATTGCTCAAACGCTTCCGCTTCGATCTCCTCCAATTCTTCCTCACGACCATGATCGTCCACGCCGCCCTCCGTTTCATTGTAGTCAAATGCGGCGAACAGGGCTTGATCAATGTCAACGGCGTTGGTGTCCAACATGTTCACGAACTCGGCAGTTGCATTGTTCGAACCACCGCTATAGTGAATGAACAAATTCATAAGCTATCGCAAAAAATGGCGAAAATGAAAGGAAATCTCCATGACCGAAGACGCATACCTTCCGGCCATTTCGTCAAACACCTCGCTTGCGGTGGGAGCAGCACCGTTGCGCGACATCACCGAGGAACCTCTGTCGGCGTTCTGGGAACAGGGGTCCCAAGACTTGCCTGCCTGCGGCCCACGGCGTGGCTCCACTAGTGTCCTGGTACGGCCCATCTTCACCAGCAAACACTCAAGATCCTCGGGAGGGGCCAAGCCTCGCGAGGCGGGCGACACAAGACCTCCTCAGGGAAGCCTCACTACGCTGGCTCATGAGGAGCGGAGAGATCAAGCCGAGGGGCACCTCGAGAGGTTCCCGTGACGTGAGCCATGACGACCAAGGCTAGGCGGGCGCCAGGCGGGCGCTAGCGGGCACAGAGTACTGGTTTCCTCTTTGGTGCTAAAGGAGCAGGCACAGGTGAGGAGTCTCGAGGCATCAGGCAAAGGTTTCCATATCGGTGCAACGAGACCAAGACCAGCAGGACGGTAGGACAGAGGTCACCGCGGAGCCCACGACGGTGTCACCACCAGAGCCTTTGGCAGGGAAGACCACCTTTTGTCAGGATAGCTTGTACTAGCTGTCCCCCTTCAAATTGGCCGTTGTGGGATCCCTTCCTGCCTAATACCCGGGCCTCTATAAATAGGACTAGCCACCACCCTAGCAAGGGGACGGATCATTCAGATCATCCTCAACCACACAAGCTCACCGAGCTCAAGTACACCTCTCCTCAGGAGGTAGTTCTTCCCTTGTACTTGTTCATCCCAGCCTATGAGGCAATCCACCACACCACATTGGAGTAGGGTATTACACCACATTGGTGGCCCGAACCAGTATAAACTCATGTGTCCCTTGTTCTTCGGGTTCGGCGAGCTAAGCTTTGAAATCGTGGTGAGAGCGTGAGCTAGGGGGAGAGAGATCTTCGTGCGCACCCCAGAGTTCGAACCTCAAGGGTTTAGCCGGAACCCGCAATTCGACATTTGGCGCGCCAGGTAGAGGTGCGCCGAAGCTTCGCTCCTCCGCGGCACCACCTCTCCGCTCAACCCCCGTGGCTAGCACTGCCCCTCCAGCTGGACCGACGGACGCCCGCGGCGAAACCATTGGGCTCAGGGTCCTCGCCCCCGCCTTGCGGCAGGTGCAATGGCCGCACAAGTTTAAGCCGGAGATGCCACCCTGCTACGACGGCGAGGCGGACCCGTCGGCCTTCCTGCTGGCATACGAAGACGCCGTTCTAAAGGCTGGAGGCGATGACAAGGTCATGGCCAACTGGTTCCCCATGGCCCTCGCTGGCGCGCCGTGTGCCTGGCTGTTCAGCCTGCCGGGATCTTCTGCGGCCTCTTGGGAGGAGCTGCGCGGCCTTTTTGTTGTGCGCTTCCCGCCTGCACCTGCCGCTGTCGCGGCCATCCTCGGCAGCTCGCAGGCGCCACCCTCCGGCCGCCATGTCAAGCAGTTCTTCCGCCAGATCGGCGCTGCCTCCGTTCAGCCTGGGGCCCCTCCAGGATGGGCGGCGCCCAAGGCCGACATCACCTTCGACTCAAGCGACCACCCCGTGACCACCACAATAGGGGTTAATCATAAGTGGGATGCTTGTCCAAGGAAGGGCAGTACCCAAGCACCGGTCCACCCACATATCAAATTATCAAAGTAATGAACGTGAATCATATGAGCGTGATGAAAACTAGCTTGACGATAATTCCCATGTGTCCTCGGGAGCGTTTTCCTTCATATAAGAGTTTGTCCAGGCTTGTCCTTTGCTACAAAAAGGATTGGTCCATCTTTCTGCACCTTATTTACTATTATTACTTGTTACCCGTTACAAATTACCTTATCACAAAACTATCTGTTACCGATAATTTCAGTGCTTGCACAGAATACCTTACTGAAGACCGCTTGTCATTTCCTTCTGCTCCTCGTTGGGTTCGACACTCTTACTTATCGAAAGGACTACGATAGATCCCCTATACTTGTGGGTCATCAAGACTCTTTTCTGGCGCCGTTGCCGGGGAGTGATGCGCCTTTGGTAGGTGGAATTTGGTAAGGAAAAATTTATATACTGTGCTGAAATTTACTGTCACCTGTTACTATGGAACTTAATCCTTCGAGGGGCTTGTTCGGGGTATCTTCATCCCGACCAGTAGAGCAAAGAGTTGCTCCTCAACCTACTGAAAATGTTTACTTTTAAATTCCTTCGGGTATGATAGAGAAACTGCTAGCTAATCCTTTTACAGGAGATGGAACATTGCATCCCGATTTGCACCTAATCTATGTGAATGAAGTTTGTGGATTATTTAAGCTTGCAGGTATGCCCGAGGATGTTATCAAGAAGAAGGTATTACCTTTATCTTTGAAGGGAAGGGCATTGACATGGTTTAGGCTATGTGATGATATGGGATCATGGAACTACAACAGATTGAAACTGGAATTTCATCAGAAGTTTTATCCTATGCATCTTGTTAATCGTGATCGTAATTATATATATAATTTTTGGCCTCGCGAAGGAGAAAGCATCACTCAAGCTCGGGGGAGGCTTAAGTCAATGTTATATTCATGCCCCAATCATGAGCTCTCAAGAGAAATTATTATTCAAAAAATTTATGCTCGGCTTTCTCTCAATAATTGCTCCATGCTCGTTACTACTTGTACTGGTTCTTTTATGATGAAGACTATTGAATTCAAGTGGGATTTATTGGAAAGAATTAAACGCAACTCTGAAGGTTGGACCTCGACGAAGGTAAGGAGTCAGGTATAATGCCTAAGTTTGATTGTGTTAAATCTTTTATGGATACCGATGTTTTCCATGAATTTAGCACTAAATATGGACTTGACTCTGAGATAGTAGCTTCTTTCTGTGAATCCTTTGCTACTCATGTTGATCTCCCTAAGGATAAGTGGTTTAAATATAATCCTCCCATTGAAGTAAAACTAGTTTAACCTATTAAAGTTGAAGAAAAGACTATCACTTATAATGTTGATCCTATTGTTCCTACCGCTTATATTGAGAAACCACCTTTCCCTGTTAGATTAAAGGATCATGCTAAAGCTTCAACTGTGGTTCGTAAGAGTAATACTAGAACACCTACACCTCCTGAGCAAATTAAAGTTGAACTAGTATTGCTATGGTTAAAGATCTCTTAGCCGATAATATTGATGGGCATGTTATTTATTTCTGTAATGAAGCTGCTAGAATTGCCAGACCCGATACTAAGGGTAAACATAGACTTGTTGTTGGCATGCCTGTTATTTCTGTTAAAATAGGAGATCATTGTTATCATGGCTTATGTGATATGGGTGCTAGTGCAAGTGCAATACCTCATTCCTTATACAAAGAAATTATGCATGATATTGCACCTGCTGAGATAGAAGGAATTGATGTTACAATTAAGCTTGCCAATAGAGATACTATTTCACCAGTTGGGATTGTTAGAGATGTTGAATTCTTGTGTGGGAAAGTTAAATATCCTACTGATTTTCTTGTTCTTGGTTCCCCACAAGATGACTTTTGTCCCATTATATTTGGTAGGCCCTTCTTGAATACTGTTAATGCTAAGATAGATTGCAAAAATGATATTGTTACTATTGGTTTAGGGGATATGTCTCATGATTTTAATTTTGCTAAATTTCGTAGACAACCCCATGATAAAGAATTCCCTAGTAAAGATGAAATTATTGGGCTTGCTTCTACTGTTGTGCCTCCTAATGATCCTTTAGAAAAATATTTGCTAGACCATGAAAATGATATGTTTATGAATGAAAGAAGGGAAATAGATGAAGTGTTCTTTAAACAAGGACCTATCTTGAAACACAACTTGCCTGTTGAAATTCTAGGGGATCCTCCTCCACCCAAGGGTGATCCCGTGTTTGAGCTTAAACCATTACCTGATACTCTTAAATATGCTTATCTTGATGAAAAGAAGATATATCCTGTTATTATTAGTGCTAACCTTTCAGAGCAGGAAGAAGAGAAATTATTGAAAACTCTGAAGAAGCACCGTGCTGCTATTGGATATACTCTTGATGATCTTAAAGGCATTAGTCCCACTCTATGCCAACACAAAATAAAATTGGAGAAAGACGCTAAACCGACTGTTGATCACCAACGACGGTTAAATCCTAAGATGAAAGAAGTGGTAAGAAAAGAAATACTAAAGCTTCTGGAGGCAGGTATAATTTATCCCATTGCTGATAGTCAATGGGTAAGTCCTGTCCATTGTGTCCCTAAGAAGGGAGGTATTACTGTTGTTCCTAATGATAAAGATGAATTGATCCCACAAAGAATTTTACAGGTTATAGAATGGTAATTGATTTCCGCAAATTGAATAAAGCTACTAAAAAGGATCATTACCCTTTACCTTTTATTGATCAAATGCTAGAAAGATTATCCAAACATACACATTTTTGCTTTCTAGATGGTTATTCTGGTTTCTCTCAAATACCTGTGTCAAAGGAGGATCAAGAAAAGACCACTTTTACTTGCCCTTTCGGTATCTTTGCTTATAGACGTATGCCTTTTCGTTTATGCAATGCACCTGCTACCTTTCAAAGATGTATGACTGCTATATTCTCTGACTTTTGTGAAAAGATTGTTGAGGTTTTCATGGATGATTTTTCCATATATGGGACTTCTTTTGATGATTGCTTAAGCAATCTCAACCGAGTTTTGCAAAGATGTGAAGAAACTAATCTTGTCTTGAATTGGGAGAAGTGCCACTTTATGGTTAATGAAGGTATTGTCCTGGGGCATAAAATTTCTGAAAGAGGTATTGAAGTTGATAAAGCTAAAGTTGATGCTATTGAAAAGATGTCGTGTCCTAAGGACATTAAAGGTATAAGAAGTTTCCTTGGTCATGCCAGTTTTTATAGGAAGTTCATTAAGGACTTCTCTAAAATTTCTAGGCCTCTGACTAATCTCTTACAAAAAGATGTTCCTTCTGTCTTTGATGATGATTGTGTAGAAGCATTTGAAATACTTGACAAAGCTTTGATTTCTGCACCTATTGTTCAACCTCCTGATTGGAATTTACCCTTTGAAATTATGTGTGATGCTAGTGATTATGTTGTAGGTGCTGTTCTAGGACAAAGAGTTGATAAGAAATTAAATGTTATCCAATATGGTAGTAAAACTCTAGACAGTGCCCAGAGAAATTATGCTACTACTGAAAAGGAATTTTTAGCAGTTGTATTTGCTTGTGATAAGTTCAGACCTTATATTGTTGATTCTAAAGTAACAGTTCACACTGATCATGCTACTATTAAATATCTTATGGAAAAGAAAGATGCTAAACCTAGACTTATTAGATGGGTTCTCTTGCTACAAGAATTTGATTTGCATATTATTGATAGAAAGGGAGCTGAGAACCCCGTTGCAGACAACTTGTCTAGGTTAGAGAATGTTCTTGATGACCCACTACCTATTGATGATAGCTTTCCTGATGAACAATTAGCTGTCATAAATACTTCTCGTACTGCTCCATGGTATGCTGATTATGCTAATTACATCGTTGCTAAATTTATACCACCTAGTTTCACATACCAGCAAAAGAAAAAGTTTTTCTTTGATTTAAGACATTACTTCTGGGATGACCCACACCTTTATAAAGAAGGAGTAGATGGTGTTATTAGACGTTGTGTACCTGAGCATGAACAGGAACAGATCCTATGCAAGTGTCACTCTGAGGCTTATGGAGGACACCACGCTGGAGATAGAACTGCAAATAAGGTATTGCAATCCGGTTTTTATTGGCCTACTCTCTTCAAAGATGCCCGTAAGTTTGTCTTGTATTGTGACGAATGTCAAAGAATTGGTAATAATAGTAGACGTCAAGAAATGCCTATGAACTATTCACTTGTTATTGAACCATTTGATGTTTGGGGCTTTGATTATATGGGACCGTTTCCTTCCTCTAATGAGTATACACATATCTTAGTTGTTGTTGATTACATTACTAAGTGGGTAGAAGCTATTCCAACTAGTTGTGCTGATCATAACACCTCTATTAAGATGCTTAAAGAAGTTATTTTTCCGAGGTTTGGAGTCCCTAGATATTTTAATGACTGATGGTGGTTCACATTTTATTCATGGTGCTTTTCTTAAGATGCTTGCTAAGTATGATTCTAATCATAGGATTGCATCTCCATATCACCCGCAGTCTAGTGGTCAAGTAGAACTTAGTAATAGAGAGCTCGAATTAATTTTGCAAAATACTGTTAATAGATCTAGAAAGAACTGGTCCAAGAAACTTGATGATGCATTTTGGGCCTATAGAACTGCATATAAAAATCCTATGGGTATGTCTTCATATAAAATGGTTTATGGAAAAGCATGTCACTTACCTCTCAAATTAGAACATAAGGCATATTGGGCCATTAAAGAGCTCAATTATGATTTCAAACCTGCCGGTGAGAAGAGGTTATTTGACATTAACTCACTTGATGAATGGAGAACTCAGGCCTATGAGAATGCCAAACTGTTTAAAGAAAAAGTTAAAAGATGTCATGACAAAAGCATACAAAAGCGTGAGTTTAATGTAGGTGGTAATGTTTTGCTATACAACTCTCATTTAAGATTTTTTGCAGGAAAACTTCTCTATAAATGGGAAGGTCCTTACGTTATTGAGGAGGTCTATCGTTCCGGTGCCATAAAAATCAACAACTTCGAAGGCACAAATCCAAAGGTGGTGGACGGTCAAAGAATCAAACATTATATCTCAGGTAACCAAATAAATGTTGAAACTAATGTTATTGAAACCGTAACCCCGGAGGAATATATAAGGGACACTTTCCAGAACGTTCCAGACTCCGAAAAGGAATAGGTATGTGGTACGGTAAGTAAACTGACTCCAAAACAGTTCTAATGGCATTTTTTCTCTGTTTTGGAATATTTAAGAAAATAGGAAAATAAGAAGTAGTCCGAAAGGGACAAGAGGCATCCACGAGGGTGGAGGGCGCACCCTACCCCCTGGGCGCGCCCCCTGCCTCGTGGGCACCTCGTGTGCTCTTCGGACTCCGTTTTCTTGCACGACACTTCTTTTGGTTGGTGTCGGTGTACTAAAGTAGGGGCTCTCCTTTTTACCCCTCTACTTGTGCACGGGCAGTCAGAGCCGCACCTGCGGCCACACTTAGCAGGGCAAAGGGAGGGAGTAGAAGCACGAGAATACCAGAGCAGCACTCCAGCCAAAAGCGCAAGACGGGCAAAGCAACGCCAAGATCACAGACACGAAGAGCAAGAGGGCGAGGTGGACTCCCCCGGCAAGACCCTTGCCGGGGCGGCCTCCGTAGCCCTGGCAAGAGCCTTGCCGGGGCAACTTGCCCAACGCCAGTAGAGCGCGCCACCCTTGAGCCCAAGGGTTCCAACACCATCAACTACATTGGAACTAAGGCTCAGTAGGCACCTCCGTGGTGGCATGCAGATCTTCGTCAAGATCATAAGCACACAAGATCAGATGAAGACCAGAAGACAACGACCCTCGGCAAGATCCTTGCCGAGGAAATCCACGAGGCCCCCAGCAAGATCCTTGCCGGGGACGACCGCGATGCCACGGCAAGACCCTTGCTGGGGTCCCGGCAAGACCCTTGCCAAAGACACCTGCGGGGCCACATCTAGACACATGTCTGCCAAGACTCCACCGCCATTCCCATACAGCTGCCAGCCCAACCAGCTGGGCAGGCACCTGCATGGCAACGTGCGGCTTCCAGGCCAACTCAGCAAGCACCTGCGTGGTGGCATGCAGATCTTCGTGAAGACCCTACCACCACGCCATCTCAGTAGCCTGCTTGCCTACGTGGCACTGCATGCCTCATTGGCCTGGACGCGTGTCGGAGCGAGGCGGAGCGGCGACGGACGGGACGGGCCTCGTTGCCGTCCCCAATAAAGAAACGGGACACCTAAGGGGCACATTTAATGTGCCTTGTCCCGTAATGACAGGCCATAAGCTTGTACACTGTATACCTTTCCACCTCCTGTGTGCCACTGTGGCAACCCCTTTTGTCTATAAAAGGAGGCCCGAGGCGTACTAGAGAGGGATTCGGATCTTTTGGACTACGCATGCCCCATAGCTAGGTCAAGAGCTCAAGAACACTCAAATATACACCAAAGCAGGACTAGGGTATTACACATCTTCGCGGCCCGAACCTGGGTAAACGATCCTTGTGCTGACTACCAGACCCGCTCTTTGCACAACCCCGCGCCCGCCAACCATAGAAGGGATCCCACTGATTCCATAGGTGTCGTTTCCACCGACATCTTTGGCGTGCCAGGTAGGGGGCACAGTTGTGGAAATCTGTTCTGGTTGGAGCAGCGGCTTCATCGTGGTCGTCATCCTCGGCGGATGCAGCGAATGCCCACGTAGCGGCAGAAAAGCTAAGTCATGCAAAACTTTGAGCAATTCCTTTTTATATATAAGGTTATCGTCCTCAAAGATCTTGCCCTGTGTATGGAAAACCTGCACGCAATGGAGCCCTGCCACTATTGGCAACACCCTTGCTCTGTTTCGAGTCCGCTCAACAGATCGATTGGCTGCGTCGAGAACGGCAGAGTGACCTTCTGCAATTGGCAACACTCTCGTTCTGTCTCGAGTCCGCTTGACATTTCGAGCGGCCGCGTTAAGAGCAGTAAGGTGGTTTTCCTGGCAGCAAGCACACCCGGCAGGCTATTGGGGATCCATCCTCAAGGCGCCGTGGTCTGGGTTTACGCGCCGGCAAGCCTACCCAATTGACGTAGGGTGAACATACAAAGGGAGATCAAACGGGGAAATAACATGCATCAGTTCAAAGTACTGCAGAGTTATATTACACCATTTGTTGCTGCGGTTTGTCGGTGTGGAATGACACCTATGGGATCACAAGAATCCCTACTACGGTTGTCGGGGTGCAGGGTTGCGAGAAGAGCAAGATTAGTAGTCAGCACAATGATCGTTTACCCAGGTTCGGGCCGCGAAGATGCGTAAAACCCTAATCCTGCTTTGGTGGGTGTATTTCAGAGAGTTCTTGAGCTCCCGAACTAGCTATGGTGGGGTGCGTGGTTCCAAAGAGCCGAATCCTTCTCCAGTATGCCATGGGCCTCCTTTTATAGTCGAAAGGGGCTGCCACAGTGGCATACAGGAGGTGGAAAGGCGTACAGTATTGCGAGCTTATTGCTCATATTACATGACATGACGCATTTAATGCGCCACTCAGGTGTCCCCTAGCTTTATCGGGGACGGGGGCGAGGCCCGTCCCGTCCGTCACCGCTCCTCCTCGCTTCGACGAGCGCCCTGGCCAGCGATGTGTGCGGCGCCATGTAGGCAGGCAGGCAGCTGAGGTGGCGCGGTGGTGGAGCCTTCACGAAGATCTGCATGCCGCCACGCAGGTGCTTGATGAGTTGGCCTGGGAGCTGCATGTTGCCACATAGGTGCCTGCTCAGCTGGTTGAGCTGGCAGCTGCATGCGAACGACTGCGGAGACTTGGTTGGTGTGGGTCTTGCAGTGGCCCTGCTGGCGTCCTCGGTGAGGGCCTTGCCGGGTGGCTCGGCAAGGTTCTTGCCGTGGCGCGCTGTCGTCCCCAGCAAGGATCTTGCCGGGGGTCTTGTGGCCTTCCTTGCCGAGGGCTATTGTCTTTCAATCCTCACCTGATCCTAAACAGTCCTTGGTCTTGACAAAGATCTGCATGCCACCATGGAGGTGCCTCCCGAGCCCTAGTTCCAACGTGGTTGGCTGAGTTGGAACCCGTGGGCTCGAGGGTGGCTCACTCCACTGGTGTGGGCGAGCCGCCCTGGCAAGGGTCTGGCCGGGGCCGCTGAGGCTGCCCCCGGCAAGGATCTTGCCGGGGGAACCTGCTTCGCCTCTCTGCTTCTTTGCGGTCTTGATCTTGGCGTTGCTCTGGCCGTCTTGAGATTTGGTTTTACCTTGGTTTACCTCCCCTGCTCTGCTTGGTGTGGCCGCGGGCGCGGCTCCGATTGTCCGTGCACAGGTAAAGGGGTACAAAGGTGCGACCCTTCTTTTGTACACCGACAGGAGCCCCCGGGCCTGGGCCACACATAAGCGCGACACGTTGTTGGGCCAGGCCCAAAACGGTGCGCGGGCAGGCGGGGCGGTTTTTACCGCGGTAAAACTTTTTGCGCGCCGCGCTTCCCACGACCTGTGTTGAATGCGCGACATGGGGGGGTGCGTGTGACATGGGTGGCATGCGTGGCGCGATTCCCGCACGCATGCGTCACATCGCAATAAATGGGCAGCGCGACCCGCACCTACCCCATAAAAAGGGATAACCGCGGGTGCACTGTTCCTTTTACCCTTCGTGCAATCCCAATCTCGGAATCCTCCGTTCGCCTTCCTCTTCTTCCCCAAGCTTCGCTCTTGCTTGCCACCGTCGCATTCCCGCCGTCCTCTGTTTCTTGCCCCCCTCCCCCAACCACCATGGCGCCAAAATCCACCAAGGGCAAGGGAGTGGCCAAGGATGCCAGAGCGGCGGAGCCGCCGGAGAGTGCACTGGCGGTGCAGCGGACGCAGTCCGCCTTCTTCCCCTCGATAGTTGACGTTTTCAAGCTCCAGGAAGCCTTCAAGCCCCTGTGGGGGTGAAGATGGGGGGAGAGAAGTCGGGGCATCCAGCCATGCGCGTCATCCCGCCAACTGCGCCGAGGCTGCTCCAAATCGGTACCCCTTCTTTGACGACTATTTTTCCTGCGGGCTTTCTCCTCCCTTCTCCGATTTCTTCAATGACATCATGCACACCTTTGGCTTCCGCCTCTTGGATTTTACCCCGAATGCAGTGGCGTGCATGGCCCTTTTCGCGCACCTCTGCGAGGGTTTCGCCGAGGTGCACCCCAACACAGCGCTCTTCCACCATTACTTCTTCTCTCGGATCCAAACGGGAGGCGCCATTTCTGGTTGCATCACCTGGATCCCAAGGTCCAAGGGAGCGTACCCGGATGGCACCATGAAGGAGAGGTGGGAAGAATGGCGGGGCCGGTGGTGCTGGATCGAAGAGAAGGACCCACCGGCGTTCTGCGAAGTTCGTCGGGTGCCGCCGGTCCGCATAAGCGATTGGAGCGATGTCGACACCGACGACGAGAAGCTCACGGTCGCCACCACCAGGATCCTTCGGCTCACCGAGGCCGGGCTCACCCTTGAGATGATCGGGGCGGACTTCGTCCGCCACCGGATCGCTCCACTGCACAACAAGGGGACGCCGGCCTGGCTCTTTACGAACCCCGCCGACATCATGCGGCTTCGCCCCGGCCTCGACCACAACTTCACAGTGATTGGGCATGCCCATTTCTGCCAGCGGCTCTTCCAGCTCGATGTGGGCCGCGATGGCGAGGTCGAGCGGACCGGCAAGATCGCGAGGGCCACCGCGAAGGCCGGCAAGGGCTTCAAGGGGCCTTTGTTCAAGCTGCCGGCGGGAGTGGTCCCGCTGTGCAATAATTCGCGCCGGACCAAGATCATCGCCATGATGCCGGATTGCAACGCGCATGGCCCTGACCCGAGCTGGAAGGAGCCGCAGGACGTCGAGGTGCAGCAGTTCTTTGACACTCTGCACGAGGGGTACATCAACGCCGACGCCGAGCGGCTGCTCGTCCAGGACACCACCCATGCGGAACTGGACTACATCGCCACCAGGGCGAGGGAGGCGCAGCTTGTCGAGGAGGCCGGCAGCGCTGGTGGTGTGGAGGACAAGGCGGCGATGGCCGCGGAGGAGGAGGATCTTGCCCGATGGGCGGCGGTCGCCGGGGAAGCCAGCAGCGCCGGCACCGAGGCTCCTCTGGTTGAGGATGCGGCCGACGAGTCGGAGGAGGAGGAGGCCAGGGCTGTTGACCCTCCGTCCATGGGGAAAGGGCGAGTCCTGCGGCGGGCCACTTCCGGCGAGCCAGTGCGGCCCGTCAAGGCTACGCGGCGAAGCCGCTCGGACCCAGCACGAGGCCGCACTGAACTCCCAGGAGGAGGACCATGCCGCGCGCGAGGGGAAGCATGCCGCCACGCTTCGTGGCAAGGATGAAGAGGTGGGGAAGCTTGTCTTGCAGCGGACCAGTGAGCTGGAGCAGAGGCACAAAGAGGCGCTCGATGCCCAGGCCCAGGTTCATGCCGACGAGGTGAAGGAGCTGGCGGTGGAGCGGGACGAGCTGAAGGAGCAGGCCCTGAAGCTGTCCCAGGAGAAGGACACGCTCAACGGTGCCCTGACGGAGGCGCAGGGCGCGGCCATCAGCAAGGCCAGGGAGCTCTCCGAGGCCAACAAGTCCATCAAGGACCTCACGCTGAAGCTGGAGGGCCTCGAGGGGATGCTCACGGAGGCCAAAGCCCGGGAGGGGGCCCTGGCCAAGGAGCTGGAGACCGAGAAGCAACTGCAGAAGAACGAGGCCGCCAAGCATAAGGATTTCAAGGAGGGCGTGAACCGCTGGATCGGCCGCCTCGAGGATGCCAAGCGTGAGGTACGCCCCAGAGCGCAGCGGGACCACCAACGCCAAGCTAACCTTGTTCTTCGAGTGTGTTCTCGGGGCTCTGGAGCAGCTTCACGCCAACCGGGCGGCCTTGCTGGCCGACGAGGCCCGGAGGCTTTGCCAGGGCGCCATGACAAAGGTTCTCACCAAGGTGGCATACTAGTACCCCGACCTCGACTTCGACGCTGCGCTGGAGAGCTTGGCGGAGGATACTGACCTCGCGCCGCTCAGGGAGCGCATCAAGCCCATCATCAGCCGTGTCGGCGGAATTCTGAGGGTGGAGGGCCAGCGCCGGGATTAGGTACCCCGTTTCTTTTTGTTGCTGCAAGTTCAAAACCAAGACAATTTTTATCTTTAGTTAGAACTGCGGCAGCAAGTGATGTAATATAACTTCTGTAGTACTTTTAATATTATGCATGTTATTTTCCTGTTCGATTTTTCTTTGTATGTCCACCCTACGTTAACTAGGTAGGTTCGCCGGCGCGTAAACCCAGGGCGGTGTCTTGGGGACAGATCCCCATTGGCCTGCCGGATGTGCTTGCTGCCAGGCGAACCACCTTATCGCCCTTAGCGCGGCCGCCCGAACTGTCGAGCTTGACTCGAGTTAGAATCGAGAGCGTTGCCAAGTGCGGAAGGCTACCCCGCCACCCTCGACGCGGCCGCTTGAGCTGTTGAGTGGATTCGAAACAAAACAAGGGCATTGCCAATTGCGGCAGGGCCCCTTTGCGTGCAGGTTTTTCATACATAGGCAGGATCTCCGAGGACGATAACCTTATATATATGAGGAAATAACTCAAGGCTCTGAATGACTTAGCTTTTCTGTTGCCACGTTGGCGCCCTTCACGTTCGCAGGCGGCGCCCTTTTCTCCTGGCCATCTCCTTCTTGGGAGCCATGGCGATGAAGAACTGCTAGGCCAACTACTAGACCAGATTCTCACAATTGCGCCCCCTACCTGGCGCGCCAAAGATGTCTGTGTGGAACGACACCTATGGGATCACAAGAATCCTTACTACGGTTGCCGGGGCGCGGGGTTGCGAGAAGAGCAGGATTAGTAGTCAGCACAAGGATCGTTTACCCAGGTTCGGGCCGCGAAGATGCATAAAACCCAAGTCCTGCTTTGGTGGGTGTCTTTCAGAGAGTTCTTGAGATCTCGAACTAGCTATGGTGGGGTGCGTGGTTCCAAAAGGCCGAATCCTTCTCCAGTATGCCATGGGCCTCCTTTTATAGTCGAAAGGGGCTGCCACAGTGGCATACAGGAGGTGGAAAGGCGTACAGTATTGCGAGCTTATCGCTCGTATTACAGGACAAGACACATTTAATGCGCCGCTGAGGTGTCCCCTAGCTTTATCGGTGAAGGGGGTGAGGCCTGTCCAGTCCGTCGCCGCTCCTCCTCGCTTCGACAGGCGCCCTGGCCAGCGATGCGTGCGGCGCCATGTAGGCAGGCAGGCAGCTGAGGTGGCGCGGTGGTAGAGCCTTCCCGAAGATCTGCATGCCGCCACGCGGGCGCTTGATGAGTTGGCCTGGGAGCTGCATGTTGCCACGCAGGTGCCTGCTCAGCTGGTTGAGCTGGCAGCTGCATGCGAACGGCGGCGGAGACTTGGTTGGTGTGGGTCTGGCAGTGGCCCTGCTGGCGTCCTCGGTGAGGGCCTTGCTGGGTGGCCCAGCAAGGTTCTTGCCGTGGCGCACTGTCGTCCCCGGCAAGGATCTTGCCGGGGGTCTTGTGGCCTTCCTCGGCAAGGTTCTTGCCGAGGGCTGTTGTCTTTTAATCCTCATCTGATCTTGAACAGTCCTTGGTCTTGACAAAGATCTACATGCCACCATGGAGGTGCCTCCCGAGCCCTAGTTCCAACGTGGTTGGCAGAGTTAGAACCCGTGGGCTCGAGGGTGGCTCACTCCATTGGTGTGGGCGAGCCGCCCCGGCAAGGGTCTTGCCGGGGCCGCTGAGGCTGCCCCCGGCAAGGATCTTGCTGGGGGAACCTGCTTCGCCTCTCTGCTTCTTTGCGGTCTTGATCTTGGCGTTGCTCTGGTCGTCTTGAGCTTTGGTTTTACCTCGGTTTACCTCCCCTGCTCTGCTTGGTGTGGCCGCGGGCGCGGCTCCGACTGTCCGTGCACAGGTAAAGGGGTACAAAGGTGCGCCCCTTCTTTTGTACACCAACACGGTTCTAACTAAAGAGAAAAATTGTCTTGGTCATGGACCTGCAGCGGCGATGAGAAACGGGGTGCCTAGTCCCGGCACTGGCCCTCTACCCTCCAAACTCTGTCAACGCGGCTGATGATGGGCTCGATACGCTCCTCGAGCGCCGTGAGGTCCGCATCCTGTGGCAAGCTCTCCAGCGCGGCGTCGAAGTCGAGGTTGGGGTTCCAGTATGCCACCTTGGTGAGGACCTTGGTCATGACACCCCGGCAAAGCTTCCGGGCCTCATCGGCCAGAGAGGCCGCCCTGTTGGAACGGAACTGCTCCAGGGCCCCGAGAACACCCTCGAAGAATAGGGTCATCTTGGCGTTGGGACTCACGTTTGGCTCCGGGGCATACCTCATGTTTGGCATCCCCATGGCCGCCAGCTTCGTGGTGGTCCTGCCGGCGACGTCGGCGAGGCGGCTGATCCAGAGGTTTTCGCCCTTCACGAAATCCACGTGGTTGGCGGCGTCATTCTTGCGCAGCTGCCTTTCCTTCTCCAGATCCTTGGTCAGGGTCTCCTCCCAGGCCTTGACCTCCAAAAGCGTCCCCTCAAGACCCTCCAGCTTCAGCTTCAGGTCTTTGATGGAGTCGTTGGCCTTGGAGAGCTGCTCAGCCTTGCCGAGGACCGCGACCTGCGCCTCGATCAGAGCATCGTTGAGCGTGTCCTTCTCCTTCACCAGCTTCAAGGCCTGGTCCTTCAGCCCGTCCCGCTCCACCTCCAGCTCGTTCACCTTGCCGGCTTGGACCTGGGCCTGAGCATTGAGTGCCTCCTTGTGCCTCTGCTCCAGTTCCTGGGTCCGCTGCATGACAAGCTTCTCCACTTCCTCATCCTTGCCGCGGAGTGTTGCGGCGAGCTTCTCCTCACGAGCGGCAAGGTCCTCCTCCTGGGAGTTCAGCTCGGCCTGGTGCTGGTGCCGAGCGGCCTCGTCTTTGGTGGCCTGCTCCTTCGCCAGCTCCTAGGCCTTCTTGATGTCGGCCTGCTTCATGACAAGCTCCAGCTTGCGCTCCGCCAGCACATCCTGGGCGGCCTTCAGTTCCATGTGGGCCTGACGGAACCAAGTCTGCGCCTCGGCGACGTGCTCCTCGAGGTCCGCCTCCGCCTTGTCCACCACTGCCTGGAGGTTCTGGAAGTTGGCTCTCATGGCCTGGAGGAGCCGCTCTTCCTGGGAACCGCCGCCACCGGCGCTCGGTTCGTCAACAACCTCAAGCCCGGCAGCGGCGAGCACCTCGTCATCAAACACCTCCCCCTGGGTGGGCGCCCCGGTGCTCGCCGTCCCTGGGAGGTGGACAAACAGGTCGTCGCTCACCTTCAGGTACCTGCCCGAGCCAGAGGCAGTGGAGGAGGAAGGTTGGTCGTCAACCGCCCCCTCCTCGGCAGCGGCCTTGCCGGTCTCCCCGACCGGCTCCTTCGCGGCATCCTCAGCAGCACCCTTGGCGGCCTCCTCGGCGACGATCTTGTTGGCCTCGGCCTCAGCATCCCTCGCGACCTCCTCGATGATAGTATCGATGTTCTCCTGGTCCGTCGAGGAAGCACCTAGATGCCAAAAAGGAGGATGAGGCAAAGCCGAACCAAAGTCCAAAAGAAGAAGAACGAGCAGGGACAGAAGGCAAATAACTCACCCATGTTGGGCTAGGAAGAAGTGGCCCCCTCCCCACCAACATTCGGTGCCGCGACGGAGCCACCGGCTCCCGGGTTCGCCTCCTCCTCCTCTGTGCACATGGGCTCGGTGCTCGGCGCCCTTGCCGGGGACGCCCCTCGGGGCGGCGTGGTCGATGGGGCGGCGTGTTGGGGGTGGCCGTCAGTGGCTCCTCCTGCTGCCGTCCTCCTCCTGCAACCACGGCAAGGTCAGCGCCAGGAGGTCGTACCCCAACACACGTTGATGAGGAGCGAGTGATGAACGCACGCTGGGGGCTACGCCGGGGGCTGCTATCCGGGCTGCTCTCCACCACCAGCGGCGTACTCGAGGTGCCCGCCGGGGGCTGGCCGCCCGTCGAGGCCTTGGCTCTCTTCGCCACCCTCTGGGCCAGCGTCTCCACATCCCTGCAAAGATGAAAACAAGTCAAGAAAAGCGGCACAGTCTGAGGGGACGGAGATGACAAAGGACAAGATACTTACTCATTCTCCACCTCCTCTTCCGCTGCCTTCCTCTTCCTCCTCGGGCTGAGAGACCCAAGGTTGAAGACGACCCCTGTGTCGACATCCGCGGGAGGAGGGGAAGCGGGTGGGGTCCGAGGACGCTTGGACGAAGAAGATGCGGACGCTTTCCTCTTCGCCACCACGGCTTTCACCACCTTCTTTGCTGCCGCGGCCCTCATCAGGCGCACGGACTCCCCCTGGATCTCTTGCCGCTGCACGGTCCTGCCGGGCCGGACCGGCTCGCCATAGGTGGCTCGCTGCAGGACGGGCCTTCTTTCCAAAGCCGGAGGGTCGTCAGCCTCGGCCTCTTCCTCGGTCGACTCGTCGACCACATCTTCGATGTGGGGGGCCGGTGTCGGCGCTACTGGCCTCCCCGGCAGACTCCGCCCATCCAGCAAGCTCTTTCTCCTCCGCGGCAGCCTCGGCCTCGTCCACCACGTGGCCAGCGCTGCCAGCCTCCTTGGCGAGCTCCACCTCCGCTGCCCTGGCGGAAATGAAGTCCAGCTCCGCCTGGGTGGTGTCCTAGACGAGCAATGGCTCAGCATGGATGTACTTCTCCGACAGCTTGTCGAACAACTCCTGCACCTGATCCGCCCCTGGCTCGGCCTAATTTGGGTCAAGGCCGTCCGCGTTGAAGTCCGGCATCATGGCCATGATGTCGGTTCGGTGAGAATTGTTGCTCAGCGGGACCACCCCCGCCGGCAACCCAAACAGGGGCCCCTTGATGACCTTGCTGGCCTTCGCGGCCTTTCCGGACCTCTCGGCCCTACCGTCGCGGTACACGTCAAGCTGAAAAAGCCTTTGGCAAAAGTGGGCGTGCCCCATCACCGTGATGTTGTGGTTCAAGCCGGGGCGAAGCCTCATGATGTCGGCCGCGTTCCTGAAAAGCCAGGCCGGCCTCCCCTTGTTATGAAGTGGGGCGATTCGGCGATGGAGGAAATCAGCCCCAATCATCTCAAGGGTGAGCCCGACCACGGTGAGGCGATGGATCCTGGTGGTGGCGATCATGAGCTTCTCATCTTTGGCGTCAAATTCGCCCCAATCATCTCTATGAACCGGCGGCGCCTGGCGGACCCGGCAAAATTCCTGCGGGTCCTCCATGATCCAGCATCACCGGCCCCGCCACTCCTCCCACCTCTCCTTCTGAGCGCCCTCTGGATATGTCCCCTTCTACTGGCTCCTTGGGATCCAGGCGACACAACCGGAAATGGCGCCCCCCTTTTGGATACGAGGATAGAAGTAGTGGCGGAAGAGCGCCGTGCTGGGATGCACTCCGGCAAAGCCCTCACAGAGATGGGCGAAAAGAGCCATGCACGCCACAGCATTTGGAGTGAAATCCAGAAGGTGGAAGCCATAGGTGTGCATGATGTAATTGAAGAAATCGGAGAAAGGGGGGCAGAGCCCGCAGGAAAAGTAATCAACAAGGAAGTGGTACCAATTCGGGCTGGCCTCGGCGAAACCGGCGGGGATGATGCGCGTGGCAAGGTGCCCCTTCGTCTTGCACCCCCACAGGGGCTTGAAGTAGTCCCGGAGGTGGACCGCATCGACCGTCGAAGGAAAGTAGGCGAGCTGCGTCCGCCGTGCCGCCAACTCGTTCTCCGGCGCCTCCTTCCCCCCGACGTCCTTGCCCACTCCCTTGCCTTTGCTGGTTTTGGGTGCCATGGCGGCTGAGGGAGACGAAGGATGAGGGACAGCAAAGGCACGGTGGCGGCGGCGGCGAGCGAAAGCAAGAACCTGAGAAGAGAGAAGGGAGGGGCAACGGTTCCGAGATTGCAGAAGGCACAAAGGGTAAATGGGCGTCGCGCCTGTGGTTTCTCCTTTTTTATGGGGAAGGCGCGGGCCGCTTCATTACCATTTACCGCGATGTGACGCATGAGGGCAGCAACCGCCCCACGCATGACCCCCACGTCACGCACGGCCCTCCACGTCGCGCATTCAACGCGGGTCGTGGGGAAGCACAGCAAGCGAAGGAATTACTGTGGTAAAAATCCGCCCCGCCTGCCCACGCACCGTTCTGGCCCTGGCCCAACAACGCGTTGTGCTTATGTGTGGCCCAGGCCCGGGGGCTGCTGTCGGTGTACAAAAGTAGGGGCTCTCCTTTTTACCCTCTACCTGTGCATGGGTAGTCAGAGCCGCATCTGCGGCCACACTTAGCAGGGCAAAGGGAGGGAGCAGAAGCACGAGAATACCAGAGCAGCACTCCAGCCAAAAGGGCAAGACGGGCAAAGCAACGCCAAGATCAGAGACACAAAGAGCAAGAGGGCAAGGTGGACTCCCCTGGCAAGACACTAGCCGGGGCGTCCTCCGCAGCCCCGGCAAGAGCTTTGCCAGGGAAACTTGCCCAATGCCAGTAGAGCGCGCCACCCTTGAACCCAAGGGTTCCAACACCATCAACTACATTGGAACCAAGGCTCGGGAGGCACCTCCGTGGTGGCATGCAGATCTTCGTCAAGATCATAAGCACACAAGATCAGATGAAGACCAGAAGACGACGACCCTCGGCAAGATCCTTGCCGAGGAAATCCACGAGGCCCCCGACAAGATCCTTGCCGGGAACGACCGCGATGCCACAGCAAGACCCTTGCCGGGGCCCCGGCAAGTCCCTTGCCAAAGACACCTGCGGGGCCACAGCCAGACCCACGTCTGCCAAGACTCCATCGCCGTTCCCATACAGCTGCCAGCCCAACCAGCGGGGCAGGCACCTGCGTGGCAACGTGCGGCTTCCAGGCCAACTCAGCAAGCACTTGCGTGGTGGCATGCAGATCTTCGTGAAGACCCTACCACCACGCCATCTTAGCAGCCTGCCAGCCTACATGGCGCTGCACGCCTCGTTGGCCTGGACGCGTGTTGGAGCGAGGCGGAGCGGCGACGGACGGGACGGGCCTCGTTGCCGTCCCCAATAAAGCAAGGGGACACCTAAGTGGCGCATTTAATGCGCCTTGTCCCGTAATGATAGGCGATAAGCTTGTACACTGTATACCTTTCCACCTCCTGTGTGACACTGTGGCAACCCCTTTCGTCTATAAAAGGAGGCCCGAGGCGTACTGGAGAGGGATTAGGATCTTTTGGACTACGCCCGCCCCATAGCTAGTTCGAGAGCTCAAGAACACTCAAATATACACCAAAGCAGGACTAGGGTATTACGCATCTTCGCGGCCCAAGCCTGGGTAAACGATCCTTGCGCTTACTACTAGACCCGCTCTTTGCACAACCCCACGCCCACCAACCGTAGAAGGGATCCCAGTGATTCCATGGGTGTCGTTTCCACCGACAGTCGGTAAAAATTCATTATATAATCTCCCGAAGGTTTTGACCACCGTACCACGCAAATATCCTCTGTTTTTGTTTTGAGCTATTTTTCTGACAGATCTATATCAGCATGACGTTTTCAAGCGCTCCCAAGGACAAGTTCTTCGAGAAGGTTATCAATCCCTACCTCGTGGAGGTGCTGCAACACCCTCAAACAATTGAGATGCGTGATGGGTTGCTGCACATCTGTGATGTCGAGGGACCAAGGAGGACCGAAAGCGTGGAGACAAGACTCGAAGCAATGGAGCAACAAGTTTTCAAGTGCCAGGGGATGGTGGAACGCGGACTCAACGCCAACCACATGATGATCACGGAGTTCACCAACAACCACAAGCTGGATGCCAAGAACATTGGGGAGACCATCTTCAAGCTTCATGAGAAAATCGAGCATCTCCAAGCCCAGATCTATGACCTGCAAAACCAAAACTGTGAGTATGAATATAGATTCAAGAGGATGAGTTTGGCTACAGATGCGAGGATCCCGGAGACTCGATCATCCTTCTATGATGGTGAGCCTATGCCTTGGAAGATGGATGGCAAGCCTACATCATCAACAACTCCATCATCACCACCCCCGAGGAAGGAGATATAATCACATGGTTATGGGCACTCCCCTTCGCAACTGCCAAGCTTGGGGGAGGTGCCCCGGTATCGTATCACCATCACACTTCTATCTTTACCATTTTTCTTAGTTCGATCCTTTTGGTAATATCTTGCTCTAGTAGAATAAAGTTTTAGTATGATTTAGTTTTGAGTTTTCCTTTATGATCCTTCTATGTAATCGAGTCCGTGAGCTGTATATAATAAAGATTAGTTTTGAGTCGAGTGCTTGGTTATCTTACTATAATCATGAGGGAATAAATGAAAAGAATAAAAAGAATTAAAGAGATCATATTGATCTTATGGAGAGTAATGACTTCACATATAAAGAGTATGATAAATAAAAGTTGTTGAGAGTTGACAAACATAGTTTTGGTCATCGTTGCAATTAATAGGAAGTAATAAAGAAAGAGAGGTTTTCACATATAAATATACTATCTTGGACATCTTTTATGATTGTGAGCACTCATTAAAATATGACATGCTAAAAGTTGATGTTGGACAAGGAAGACAACGTAATGGGTTATGTTTTCTTATATCTGAAATAAAGTATATTGTCATGGATCATCCAACATGTTGAGCTTGCCTTTCCCCCTCATGCTAGCCAAATCCTTTGCACCAAGTAGAGATACTACTTGTGCTTCCATATATCCTTAAACCTGGTTTTGCCATGAGAGTCCACCATACCTACCTACGGATTGAGTAAGATCCTTAAAGTAAGTTGTCATTGTTGCACGCAATAAAAATTGCTTTCTAAATATGTATGATTTATTAGTGTGGAGAAAATAAGCTTTATACGATCTTGTGATATGGAAGCAATAAAAGCGACGAACTGCATAATAAAGGTCCATATCACAAGTGGCAATATAAAGTGACGTTCTTTTGCATTAAGATTTCGTGCATCCAACCATAAAAGCACATGACAACCTCTGCTTCCCTCTGCGAAGGCCCTATCTTTTATTCTTGTCTTCTACCTTATACAAGAGTCATGGTGATCTTCACCTTTCCTTTCTTACATTTTATCCTTTGGCAAGCACATTGTGTTGGAAAGATCCTGATATATATCCAATTGGATGTAAGTTATCATGAACTATTATTGTGAACATTACCCTTGAGGTAAAAGGTTGGGAGGCAACACCATAAGCCCCTATCTTTCTCTGTGTCCGATTAAAACTCCATACCCATAAGTATTGCGTGAGTGTTATCAATTGTGAAAGACTAAATGACAGTTGAGTATGTGGACTTGCTGAAAAGCTCTTATATTGACTCTTTCCGATGTTATGATAAATTGCAATTGCTTCAATGACCGAGATCATAGTTTGTTAGCTTTCAATGAAGTTTCTGATTCATACTTGACATTGTGAATAGATTGTTACTTGAGCATAATAAATCATATGACAATATATGTTGCTGTTATAAGAATGATCATGATGCCCTCATGTCCGTATTTTATTTTATCGACACCTCTATCTCTAAACACGTTGACATATTTTTCGTTATCGGCTTCCGCTTGAGGACAAGCGAGGTCTAAGCTTAGGGGAGTTGATACGTCCATTTTGCATCATGCTTTTATATCAACATTTATTGCATTATGGGCTGTTATTACACATTATGTCACAATACTTATGCCTATTCTCTCTTATTTTACAAGGTTTACATGAAGAGGGAGAATGCCGGCAGCTGGAATTCTGGGCTGGAAAAGAAGCAAATATTAGAGACCTATTCTGCACAACTCCAAAAGTCCTGAAACTTCACGGAGGCACGTTTTGGGATATATAAAAAATACTGGAGAAAGAATCAACTAGAGGGGGCCCACACCCTGGCCACGAGGGTGGGGGTGCGCCCTCCCCCCTGGGCGCGCCCCCTGTCTCGTGGGCCCCCTGGCAGGCCTCCGGTGCCCATCTTCTGCTATATGAAGTCTTTCGTCCCAGAAAAAATCACAAGGAAGCTTTCGGGAGAAGCACCGCCGTCACAAGGCGGAACCTGGCGAAACCAATATAGGGCTCCGGCGGAGCTGTTCTGCCGGGGAAACATCCCTCCGGGAGGGGGAAATCATCACCATCGTCATCACCATCGATCCTCTCATCGGGAGGGGGTCAATCTCCATCAACATCTTCACCAGCACCATCTCCTCTCAAACCCTAGTTCATATGTTGTATCCAATCTTTGTCTCAAACCCTCAGATTGGTACCTGTGGGTTGCTAGTAGTGTTGATTACTCCTTGTAGTTGATGCTAGTTGGTTTATTCGGTGGAAGATCATATGTTCGGATCCTTTATGCATATTAATACCCCTCTGATTATGAACATGAATATGATTTGTGAGTAGTTACGTTTGTTCCTGAAGACATGGGAGAAGTCTTGCTATAAGTAGTCATGTGAATTTGGTATTCATTCGATATTTTGATGAGATGTATGTTATCTTTCCTCTAGTGGTGTTATGTGAACGTCGACTACATGACACTTCACCATTGTTTGGGCCTAGAGGAAGGCATTGGGAAGAAATAAGTAGATGATCGGTTGCTAGAGTGACAGAAGCTTAAACCCTAGTTTATGCGTTGCTTCATAAGGGCCTGATTTGGATCCACATGTTTCATGCTATGGTTACCTTAATACTTGTTTTGTAGTTGTGGATGCTTGCAATAGGGGTTAATCATAAGTGGGATGCTTTTCCAAGGAATGGCAGTACCCAAACACCGGTCCACCCACATATCAAATTATCAAAGTAACGAACGCGAATCATATGAGCGTGATGAAAACTAGCTTGAGGATAATTCCCATGTGTCCTCAGGAGCGTTTTTCTTCATATAAGAGTTTGTCCAGGCTTGTCCTTTGCTACAAAAAGGATTGGGCCATCTTGCTGCACCTTATTTACTTTTATTACTTGTTACCCGTTACAAATTACCTTATCACAAAACTATCTGTTACCGATAATTTCAGTGCTTGCAGAGAATACCTTACTGAAGACCGCTTGTTATTTCCTTTTGCTCCTCGTTAGGTTCGACACTCTTACTTATCGAAAGGGCTACGATAGATCCCCTATACTTGTGGGTCATCATCGTCACCAAGACCCTCATCGACGGTAGAGCCGGCTTTAATGCGACCAACTAGAGAGCGACAACAGTCATGAACATGCATTAAAATTAATAAACATTGAGTGCAAGCATGAGTAGGATATAATCCACCATGAACATACATATCGTGGAGGATATGTTGATTTTGTTTCAACTATATGTGTGAACATGTGCCAAGTCAAGCCACTGGAATCATTCAAAGGAGGATACCACCCTATCATACCACATCACAACCATTTTAATAGCATGTTGGCACGCAAGGTAAACCATTATAAACTCCTAGCAAATTAAGCATGGCATAAGCAACTATAATCTCTAATTGTCATTGCAAACATGTTTCATTCATAATAGGCTGAATCAGGAACAATGAACTAATCATATTTACAAAAACAAGAGAGGTCGAGTTCATACCAGCTTTTCTCATCTCAATCAGGCCATCATATATCGTCATTATTGCTTTTCACTTGCACGACCGAACGGCGTGGATAATAATAATAGTGCACGTGCAATTGGACTAAGCTGGAATCTGCAAGCATTTAATACAAGGGAGAAGACAAGGTAATATGGGCTCTTGGTTAAATCAACAATAATGCATATAAGAGCCACTTCAACATTTTCATCATGGTCTTCTCCTCTCGACCCCCAAAGAAAAGAAAGGAAATAAAACTATTTACACGGGAGAGCTCCCAACAAGCAAAACAAGAACGAGAAATCTTTTTGGGTTTACTTTTAATTATTACTACTACAGGCATGAAAAGTAAACTAGCTAAAAGCTACAACTAATTTTTTTCTTAAGATTATTCAAACACACAAGAAGAAAGCGAGAAAAAGAGAATAAACTTGCATGGATATTACAATGAAAAATTATGAGCACCGACAACTAGAATGAGTGTGTGAACATGAATGTAATGTCGGTGGGAAATACGTGCTCCCCCAAGCTTAGGCTTTTGGCCTAAGTTGGTCTAGGCCCATGGATCAAAGTTGTAGTTGGGGTCGTACTGAGAAGGATCCTCGGGGTGCCACTAGTTGGCGATCTCCTGCGGATCCCATTGCTAAATAGACTGACGGTGAGGATCAAGTTGTGGCTCCGGCTCTGGCTCTGGAGCTGGTGTGAGGTTTTGATAGGCATGAATGGCCTCTGGCAGAACAAGATACTTGCCTGAAGATAAGTTGGACAAAGAAGGAGCAGGCAAAGCAATAGTCTCAAAGTAATTTTTATCAAATATCAATCTATAGTTAAGCATCTTTTTCTTATTTTCTTAACAATAAAATCATGTGCTACCATACTCTTATAGTCTAGAAACACAGGAGGCAGCAACTTTTCTTCTTTCTCATAATGCCTAATAGGTATGTTAAAGTGTGCAGCAAGGCGCGAGGCGAAGATACCTCCCAAGATGGGACCCTTCGTACGGTTCAGATTTAACCGCTAGGCAGCAATAGCGCCTAGACTAAAAGTGTTATCACGAAACAAGGCATGGCACAAAATAACAATATCAGGGGCACTAAGGTTTCCACAGTTCCCGCGACCAATTAAACATCTACTAGCAAATATTGCAAAGTAACGTAGAACAGGAAAGTGTATGCTAGTGATTCTTGCATTGGAAACTTTCCTTGTTTCCCCTACAGCAATCATATCAATAAACCCTTCCACATCATCACGATGTGGCTCCTCTATGCTGCCCGCAAAGGGTAACTTGCAAACCTCACACAAATCATAAAGGGACATCTCCTTATATTCATCATATAAAAAAATCCACCGAAGGTGGTGATCTCCTAGCATGGAAATGAAAAATTTGCACAAAAATATTAGTGAGTAGGATATACTGTCCGCGCTGGTCGCGGAGGAAGTCGGTGAGGCCCGCATTCTCAGCCAAATAATAAAAATCATCATGAATCCCGGCTGCGCTTAAGAAATCATCACAAGGCCATTCACACGGCCGAACCTCCGCGGTGTGAGGGCGATTATATTTGGGCCTCTTATCCTCTTCACTTTGCTTATCCTTCGAGCTTCGGATCGAAGAGCCCCTCAAAAATCTCTTCATCATTTTCTGAAAATTTCTGAAATTTTTAGTAACTTAAAATATAAGTGAACCAAACTCAACAAAATTGATAGCAACTACTCCCACAAGTGCCTAGAGACTATATCATGCATTAGAACTACTTGGGACCATATAAATTTGACATGCAAGCTCAAGAACAGGTTCACCTAGGCATCAAAAATTTGCAATGAATAAAGCACTAGAACAAAAACTAATTGGACCATTGGAGGAGTCACATACCGAAGAACAATCCACCAAAGCAGTTTTGTGAGTGGAGCTTTGAGCAAGGAGATCGAAAATTGCAGCAAGATGAGCTAGAACTCGTGCTTGAGCTGGTTGGTGATTTTTTTGGGAGGAGGAAGGAGTGTATAGTTGCTGGAATAAGTGGAGGGGGGCCACCGGGGGACCACGAGGCAGGGGGCGCGCCCTGGACCCTCGTGGCCAGGTGTTGGCTCCCCCTGGTGTGTTCTCAGTGCCAGATATTCTAAAATACTATTTTTGCTTTATTTAATCTAAATAACAAAAGGTAAAAGGAGGGTACAGAAGGTTGTGCTTTCTAACTTCATCCATCTCATGCTCATCAAAAGGAATCCACTAAAAAGGTTGATCAAGTCTTGTTAACAAACTCTTTTCGAATAACATGGAACCGGAGAAATTTCGAATAACACTAGGTTACCTCAATGGGGATATGCACATCCCCAACAATAAGAATATCTTATTTCTTCTTGACAGTAGGAAGAGGAAATTCAAAACCTCCAATAGAAATCGTTGAAAATTTTCCAATAGAATTGATACTGTGGACTTGAGGTTGTTTCCTCGGAAAGTGTACAGTGTGCTCATTACCATTAACATGAAAAGTAACATTGCCTTTGTTGCAATCAATAACAGCCCCTGCAGTATTCAAAAAGGGTCTACCAAGGATAATCAACATACTATCGTCCTCAGGAATATCAAGAATAACAAAGTCCGTTAAAATAGAAACGTTTGCAATCACAACAGGCACATCCTCACAAATACCGACAGGTATAGCAGTTGATTTATCGGCCATTTGCAAAGATATTTCAGTAGGTGTCAAATTATTCAAATCAAGTCTACGATATAAAGAGAGAGGCATAACACTAACACCGGCTCCAAGATCACATAAAGCAGTTTTAACATAGTTTCTTTTAATGGAGTATGGTATAGTTGGTACTCCTGGATCTCCTAGTTTCTTAGGTATTCCACCCTTAAAAGTATAATTAGCAAGCATGGTGGAAATTTCAGCTTCCGGTATCTTTCTTTTATTTGTAACAATATTTTTCATGTACTTAGCATAAGGATTCATTTTAAGCATATCAGTCAGACGCATACTTAAAAAGATAGGTCTAATCATTTCAGCAAAGTGCTCAAAATCCTCATCATCCTTTTTCTTGGATGGTTTAGTAGGAAAAGGCATGGGTTTCTGAACCCATGGTTCTCTTTATTTACCGTGCTTCCTAGCAACAAAGTCTCTTTTATCATAACGTTGATTCTTTGATTGTGGGTTATCAAGATCAACAGCAGGTTCAATCTCTACCTCATTGTTATTGCTAGGTTGAGCATCAACATGAACATCATCATTAACATTATCACTACGTTCATGTTCATTACCAGATTGTGTTTCAGCATCAGAAATAGAAATATCATTGGGATTCTCAGGTGTGTCAACAATAGGTTCACTAGAAGCATGCAAAGTCCTATCATTTTTCTTTTTCTTCTTTTTACAAGGACTAGGTGCATCAACATTAGTTCTCTGAGAATCCTGCTCAATTCTCTTAGGGTGGCCCTCAGGATACAAAGGTTCCTAAGTCATTTTACCCCCTCTAGTCATAACTCTAACAACATTATCATTCTTATTATTTAATTCATTGAGCAAATCATTTTGAGCTTTAAGTACTTGTTCTACTTGAGTGGTAACCATAGAAGCATGTTTACTAACGAGTTTACGTTCACCTTTAACTCTAGACATATAATCACTCAAGTGTTCAATCATATAAGCATTGCATTTCAATTGACTACCAACATAAGCATTGAAGTTTTCTTGTTTAACAATAAAATTATCAAACTCATCTAAACATTGGCTAGTAGACTTATAACGAGGAATATCACCTTCATCAAATCTATAGAGATAATTTACCTTTACTACCTGTGTCGGGTTATCAAGACCATGTATTTCTTCAATAGGTGGTAAATTCTTAACATCTTCAGCTTTAATACCATTTTCCTTCATAGATTTCTTTGCCTCTTGCATATCTTTAGGACTGAGAAATAGAATACCCCTTTTCTTCGGAGTTGGCTTAGGAGTTGGTTCAGGAAGTGTCCAATTATTTTCATTAGTCAACATATTATTCAATAGCAATTCAGTTTGATCAACTGTTCTTTCCTTGAAACACAACCACCACAACTATCCAGGTGGTCTCTGGAAGCATCGGTTAGTCCATTATAAAAGATATCAAGTATTTCATTTTTCTTGAGAGGATGATCAGGCAAAGCATTAAGTAATTGGAGAAGCCTCCCCCAAGCTTGTGGGAGACTCTCTTCTTCAATTTGCACAAAGTTATATATTTCCCTTAAAGCAGCTTGTTTCTTATGAGCGGGGAAGTATTTAGCAGAGAAGTAATAAATCAAATCTTGGGGACTACGCACACAACCAGGATCAAGAGAATTAAACCATGTTTTAGCATCACCCTTTAATGAGAACGGAAATAATTTAAGGATATAGTAGTAGCGAGTTTTCTCATCATTAGTGAATAGGGTGGCTATATCATTTAATTTAGTAAGATGTGCCACAACAGTTTCAGATTCATAGCCATAAAAAGGATCAGATTCAACCAAAGTAATTATCTCAAGATCAACAGAGAAATCATAATCCTTATCAGTAACACAGATAGGTGAAGTAGCAATAGCAGGGTCATATTTCATTCTACCATTCAAAGATTTTTCTTTCAGCTTAGCTAATAATTTCTTAAGATCATTTCTATCATTGCAAGCAAGAAAGTCTCTAGCAGTTTCTTCATCCATAACATAACCCTCAGGCACAACAGGCAATTCATATCTAGGGGGAGAATCTTCATCATCACTTCCATCAATATTATCAGTTTCAATAATTTCATTCTCTCTAGCCCTAGCAAGTTGTTCATCAAGAAATTCACCTAATGGCACAACAGTATCAAGCATAGAAGTAGTTTCATCATAAGTATCATGCATAGCAGAAGTGGCATCATCAATAACATGCGGCATATCAGAATTAATAGCAGAAGCAGGTTTAGGTGTCGCAAGTTTACTCAAAACAGAAGGAGAATCAAGTGCAGAGCTAGATGGTAGTTCCTTACCTCCCCTCGTAGTTGAGGGATAAATTTTGGTTTTCTCGTCTTTCAAGTTCCTCATACTGATCAGCAGATATAATTCCCAAGTGACTCAAATAATAGAGCTATGCTCCCCGGCAACGGTGCCAGAAAATAGTCTTGATAACCCACAAGTATAGGGGATCGCAACAGTTTTCGAGGGTAGAGTATTCAACCCAAATTTATTGATTCGACACAAGGGGAGCCAAAGAATATTCTCAAGTATTAGCAGTTGAGTTGTCAATTCAACCACACCTGGATAACTTAATATCTGCAGCAAAGTATTTAGTAGCAAAGTAGTATGGAAGTAACGGTAACGGTGATAAAAGTAACAGTAGTAGCTTTGTAGTAATTGTAACAGTGGCAACGGAAAAGTAACTACGCAAAGAGGAATATGTGAAAAGCTATACCTGTGATGGAGAATTATGTCGGATGCGATTCCTCATGCAATAGCTATAACATAGGGTGACACAGAAATAGCTCCAATTCATCAATGTAATGTAGGCATGTATTCCGAATATAGTCATACGTGCTTATGGAAAAGAACTTGCATGACATCTTTTGACCTACCCTCCCGTGGCAGCGGGGTCCTATTGGAAACTAAGGGATATTAAGGCCTCCTTTTAACAGAGTACCGGACCAAAGCATTAACACTTAGTGAATATATGAACTCCTCAAACTACGGTCATCACCGGGAGTGGTCCCGATTATTGTCACTTCGGGGTTGCCGGATCATAACACGTAGAAGGTGACTATAAACTTGCAAGATAGGATCAAGAACTCATATATATTCATGAAAACATAATAGGTTCAGATCTGAAATCATGGCACTCGGGCCCTAGTGACAAGCATTAGGCATAGCAAAGTCATAGCAACATCAATCTCAGAACATAGTGGATACTAGGGATCAAACCCTAACAAAACTAACTTGATTACATGGTAAATCTCATCCAACCCATCACCGTCCAGCAAGCCTACGATGGAATTACTCATGCACGGCGATGAGCATCATAAAATTGGTGATGGAGGAAGGTTGATGATGACGGCGGCGACGGATTCCCCTCTCCGGAGCCTCGAACGGACTCCAGATCAGCCCTCCCGAGAGAGATTAGGGCTTGGCAGCGGCTCCGTATCGTAAAATGCGATGAATCCTTCTTTCTGATTTTTTTCTCCCCGAACATGAATAAATAGAGTTGGAGTTGAGGTCGGTGGAGCACCAGGGGGCCCACGAGGCAGGGGGCGCGCCCAGGGGGTTAGGCGCGCCCCCACCCTCGTGGACAGGGTTTGGGCCCCTGGCGGTGATTCTTTCGCAAGTATTTTTTATTAATTCCAAAAATATTCTCCGTGAAGTTTCAGGTCATCCCGAGAACTTTTATTTCTGCACAAAAATAACACCATGGCAATTCTGCTGAAAACAGCGTCAGTCCGGGTTAGTTCCATTCAAATCATGCAAGTTAGAGTCCAAAACAAGGGCAAAAGTGTTTGGAAAAGTAGATACGATGGAGACGTATCAACTCCCCCAAGCTTAAACCTTTGCTTGTCCTCAAGCAATTCAGTTGACAAACTGAAAGTGATAAAGAAAAACTTTTACAAACTCTGTTTGCTCTTGTTGTTGCAAATATGTAAAGCCAGCATTCAAGTTTTCAGCAAAGATTATGAACTAACCTTATTCACAATAACACTTAGGTCTCATATTTACTCATATCAATGGCATAATCAACTAGCGAGCAATAATAATAAATCTTGGATGACAACTCTTTCTCAAAACAATCATAATATGATATAACAATATGGTATCTCGGTAGCCCTTTCTGAGACCGCAAAACATAAATGCAGAGCACCTCTGAAGATCAAGGACTGACTAAACATTGTAATTCATGGTAAAAGAGATCTAGTCATAGTCATACTCAATATAAATTAATAGTAATGGATGCAAATGACGGCGGTGCTCTCCAGCTGGTGCTTCTTAATAAGAGGATGATGACTCAACATAAAGGTAAATAGATAGGCCCTTCGCAGAGGGAAGCAGGGATTTGTAGAGGTGCCAGAGCTCGATTTTGAAATGGAGATAAATAATATTTTGGGTGGCATACTTTCATTGTCAACATAACAACCGAGAGATCTCGATATCTTCCATGCTACACACATTATAGGCAGTTCCCAAACAGAATGGTAAAGTTTATACTCCCCCACCACCAACAAGCATCAATCCATGGGTGGCTCGAAACAACGAGTGCCTCCAACTAGTAACAGCCCTAGGGGAGTTTTGTTTGCAATTATTTCGATTTGATTTGCTTAGAGCATGGGACTGGGCATCCCGGTGACCAGCCATTTTCTCGTGAGTGAGGAGCGGAGTCAACTTCTCTTGAGAATAACCCGCCTAGCATGGGAGATACAGACAGCCCTAGTTGATACATGAGCTATTCGAGCATGCAAAACAAAATTTCATTTGAAGGTTTAGAGTTTGGCACATACAAATTTACTTGGCACGGCAGGTAGATACCGCATATAGGAAGGTATAGTGGACTCATATGGAATAACTTTGGGGTTTATGGAAGTGGATGCACAAGCAGTATTCCCGCTTAGTACAAGTGAAGGCTAGAAAAAGACTGGGAAGCGACCAACTAGAGAGCGACAACAGTCATGAACATGCATTAAAAATAATAAACATTGAGTGCAAGCATGAGTAGGATATAATCCACCATGAACATAAATATCATGGAGGCTATGTTGATTTTGTTTCAACTACATGTGTGAACATGTGCCAGGTCAAGCCACTCGAATCATTCAAAGGAGGATACCACCCTATCATACCACATCACAGCCATTTTAATAGCATGTTGGCACGCAAGGTAAACCATTATAAACTTCTAGCAAATTAAGCATGGCATAAGCAACTATAATCTCTAATTGTGGGGGGGAATGACACCTATGGGATCACAAGAATCCCTACTACGGTTGCCGGGGCGCGGGGTTGCGAGAAGAGCAGGATTAGTAACCAGCACAAGGATCATTTACCCAGGTTCGGGCCGTGAGGATGCGTAAAACCCTAGTCCTGCTTTGGTGGGTGTATTTCAGAGAGTTCTTGAGCTCTCGAACTAGCTGTGTCAAGTGCGTGGTTCGAAAGAGCCGAATCCTTCTCCAGTATGCCATGGGCCTCCTTTTATAGCCGAAAGGGGTTGCCACAGTGGCACACAGGAGGTGGAAAGGCGCACAGCGCTATGAGCTTATCGCTCGTATTATAGGACAAGACGCATTTAATGCGTAGCTTAGGTGTCCCCTTGCTTTAATGGGGACGGGGGCGAGGCCCGTCCCGTCCGTCGCCGCTCCTCCTCGCTTCGACACGCGCCCTGGCCAGTGAGGCATGCGGTGCCATGTAGGCAGGCAGGCAGCTGAGGTGGCGCGGTGGTGGAGCCTTCACGAAGATCTGCATGCCGCCACGCAGGCGCTCGATGAGTTGGCCTGGGAGCTACATGTTGCCACACAGGTGCCCGCCCAGCTGGTTGAGCTGGCAGCTGCATGTGAATGGTGGTGGAAGCTTGGTTGGCCTGGGCCTGGCGGTGGCCCCGCTGGCGTCCTTGGTGAGGGCCTTGCCGGGTGGCCCGGCAAGGGTCTTGCCGTGTGGCCCGGCAAGGGTCTTGCCGTTGCGCGCTGCGTCCCCGGCAAGGGCCTTGCCGGTGGTCTGGTGGCCTTCCTCGGCAAGGATCTTGCCGAGGATCGTTGTCTTCTAATCCTCATCTGATCTTGAGTGTTCCTTGTCTTCACAAAGATCTGCATGCCACCATGGAGGTGCCTCTCGAGCCCTGGCCTAACGTGATGTTGGAGACCGTGGGCTCAAGGGTGGCTCGCTCTGTTGGTGTGGGGCGAGCTGCCTCGGCAAGGGTCTTGCTGGGGGAACCTGCTTCCTCCCTCTGCTCTTTGTGGCCTTGGCCTTGGCGTTGCTCTGATTATCTTGGGCTCTGGTCTTACCTTGGCTCACCTCCCCTGTTCTGCTTGGTGTGACCGTGGGCGCGGCTCCGACTGCCCGTGCACAGCTAGAGGGGTACAAAAGTGCGCCCCTCTTTTTGTACACCGACAGGAGCCCCCAGGCCTGGGCCACACATAAGCGCGACACGTTGTTGGGCCAGGCCAAAAATGGTGCGCGGGCAGGCGGGGCGGTTTTTACCGCGGTAAAACTTTTCGCGCGCTGTGCTTCCCATGACCCGCGCTCGCGGCGCGGCGTGGAGGGGTGCGTGTGACGTGGGCGGCATGCGTGGGGCGGTTTCCACACGCATGCGTCACATCAAAGTAAAGAGGCGGCTCGCGCCTTCCCCGTAAAAAGAGGGAGGCGTGGAGGCACGGCTCATTTACTGAATGGGGCCGGGTCGCGGTCTTCAAGGCGTCCACACCACACGATCACGGGGTGGGGAGAGGTCGCTTCACCCGTCCCCTCGGTTCTGCACGTCCGCCACGCATCCTTCATGCGCCTGGGGTGGCAAGCGGTGGAGGCGGGAAACCGGGCCGCCGCTGGTTGGGGCAGCGGGTCGGTCCCGATCCCTGCGCCTCTGGTGGCTGTTTTGGCCGAGTGGGGCGGCCGAGCCCCGACCCCACCTCTTTATAAAGAGGGGGAAGGGGGATGGCGTCCCGCACTCTTCTGTCATCTATCTCCTCTCGCTTCTGCTTCTTCCTTTCACTCGCCATGGAGAAGGGGAATCCTATTCCCTCGACGGTGGCAGCGAGGGACGCCGCTCGACAGCGCGCCCCTCCTCCTGAGCCCACGGTGGTGGAACCGGCCGTGAGGGGAAGGGGGAGGGGGAGAGGCCGGGGCAGAGGTCGTAGTGCTCGGGGAAGAGGAGGACGGGGCGGCGCGCCGGCTTCGCCCCCACCAATGATGCCTTTTCTGATGGAAGGCCATGTTGGAGACCAGCCCCGCGAGTTCTTCATCAGGCTGCCCCGGCCCCCGCGTCGTCGTCTTCGTCTTCCCGCCCCGTTTGCTCGGGAGATGGAGCGTGACCCGCCCCAATCCCTCAGATTGCACATGAGGGGTTGTGAGAATGGGGGCACGCAGGTCGACGTCGATTCCCGGCTCCTCGGGTCATGTACCTCCGTCGTGGGTGGAAGACATTCGCTCGCATCCACAGCCTGACGGCGGGGCTCGTCCTCTACTTCAAATTAATGGAGGACGGCCTGCTCTCCGTCAAGGTCTTCGGAGACTTCGGAACTCGCCTGAAGTGCTGCGTGGAGAGCTCATCCAACGGAGATTCCGACGATGGAAGCTCTTCCTTGAGCGAAAGTGATGAGGAGGACAGCGGGGAAGATGACGGGGACGAGTCCGACTAGGCGTCAGACGCCCCGCGCCTGGTCGGGTGCGGCAGCAGCAGCAGCATCTGCACCTGGCCGCTCCTCCGACAGAGTTTTGCCGGGGGCGGGCCAGCTCCTTGAACTTCTCGGGGTCGTCTCCTTGGACAGCTGGCGTCGGGAGGCTAAGGAAGAGGAAGAGGGCGGGCGGCAAGGCCGTCAACTCAGAGTACGCGGGCACCGACACCTTCGTCACGTACTACCGGTCCTGCCGCCTCGTCTTCCAGCTCCTTTCCAGGCACCGTCATCACCGGCCCACCCATGGGCGGCCACCGAGGTGTTCTCTTGGTGCTTTCTCCTGCTCGTAGCTCGCCTAGGCGCCCCTTTTACCCTCTCGCCTCCTTGCCCTGCCTCCTGAGGAGAGGGACAAGAAAGGGATCACGGGCATCTTATCTCTTTTTTAATCTGTAAGCCTTCGGGCCTTGTTAAATTTAAAGCTTGTAATCCCCTTTGTTCATGTTTTCATTCCGTACGGACTGTACCTGTGTGGGATGCTTTTAATGAAAAAAGGGATGTTTGTCGGGTTTTTCGTTCATGGGCAGACCC